>NC_052139.2:9499455-10732530 GCF_016086655.4 Lepeophtheirus salmonis
GCAAGGAGATGAGTATTAATGGGGATAACATCCACTAGCAATAAAAGATTTCACTTTATATAAATTTTACAAAAAATACTATGATATTTTCTTTGTCTTGATTTTTAATAAAGATTGTTTTTATATTGATGCTTCACTTTGTAAACATTCATAATTTCGTATTATAAAGTTTTATTAGATGTGGGGAAGTGAAAAGATTAAAAACTTCATGCATATTCAAGGTGTAAAAAGTTAGATATGACGAATAACTTAACTTCTCTGACCTTCTCAAAACTTGCTTATGTACATAATATAAGAGTATGAAACGTCTTGATGATGAATGAGGATTAATTAATATCTTTAAAAAATGAGGTTAATTAACTCTGTTCTTAGGTAGAAGAATAATTAATCTAATTCAGAGGATCCTGAATTATAAGGATGTTATTTACTTTTCTTAATTTATATAATAGTGTTGGGCTTGGGTCTAGAAATCTGAGACCATTATAAATCTGTTTTATTGCACCTATTTGATATTATATAGAAAGACGATCACAAACTCCATATTCAGGAAATGGGACTGTTTTAGAACCTTCAGCATTGCCGATTACCGTTAAAAACTGAACACTTGAAATTTGAACTTCAAACAAATATAATTTTTTAATTTATAATATAATTTCATAAAAATTTATAAAATAAATAACTGTGTTTCTGAGCTCTCTTAATCATTAATGTAGCCTCCCTTAGTGACTACCATGGGTTCCAGGTGGCGGTGGAAGACCTTGCATCCGCTGAAGATATACTCCTTTGTCATGTTGTCCCATTGCTGGACGACAGTACCGGGCATCGGTATTTGGATGAGTGACACTTTTGGGGATCCCCTCGACATGCACCCAAAAAGTGCATGTCATGCTTTAGGACAGTCAAAGACTTGAAAATGTCTAAATTCTTATCCTTCCCCTCTTGCACAATATATATAACGTGTCAATAAAGCAGCAGGTTCCTATAAAAAAGAAGAACTGAAAAAAAAGTCTAAATTATGTTGCTTTATAAGTAAGGACCATATGATTATGATTTTTACAAGCCATTACAGGGCGTCCGCATGGGTTGTGTTGGAGGCCAGTAGCCCCAAAAAAAAAAAACTTAATACTTTAAATATTTAAAAAAAAAATAATTTTAGTTAACAACTTTGGATTTTTGAATTTTTTTTTTTCAAAAAATTCAATGCTTGAAATTTTCTCCACAAAGTTATATTTTTTTAATTGCTGTGGATTTCTAATTTTTTTTTGAAAAATTTTATAATTGAAATTTCTTTCAAAAATTTAATATAGAAAATTTACCTTTAGAAATTAAAAATAATAATAATTTGTCAATTTTTTTCCAAAAGAATTAGTTTTTCAAAAGACGCCCCTGCATTATGAACCCTTATGTAAGAAAAATATTATTTGTTATCATAGGGTTATTAAAGGTTACGTTTGGAGACTTTAATGATACTCCTCAATCCTTACTTACAATTTAAGGCCTTAGAAGCCGCAGTTTTTTTAAATCAAAACAAATATTTGAATTTCTATGTTAAACATTTAATTATGAATTATATTCGCACATAATAAAACAGGTAAAAAGCACGACTTGTTCCCAACGAATGAAACAAGTTTGTAAACATAATTTAAAGAACAAAACTGAATCCATTATCTTAGCTTAAAATAAATTTTCAAAAAAATAGTTCCAACCTGTTTTTATGCTGATAGGTCACATCGTCCAGAAAAAGTACCTTTAAAAAAAAAATTGATATTGCACCAAGTCTCAAGACTAATTTATTGATCAATTTATATTAAATATATCGTTTGCTACAATCCTACTCTAAATCTTTTAATTTATATGTGGGGTTTTCCCCTTGTATGAACATTATATGTACATCATATGAAGTAGTGACTCATTTTGATTAATTTCCGTCTCATCTTAGGCCTATTTTTCTCATCTATTCACACACTCATATATATACAAAAAAAGCAATATAACTATATATAATTTTATTCTTGATAATTAAAGTAAATTATAGACTAATGTTTTAGACATATATAGTGTATACTTTGAACATCAATTATGTGTCACGTTCATTAATCCCACAATAACACAACAATATCCGGTCCAAAATACATATATCTACAGTACTAATAACAGTAGTATTAATGTGTATACACAAAAATAAGAGGGCCAAGGATCCATAGTACTAATTAAAAAGAACAAATGCTTTTATTATAAATGGTTGAAAATAAAGACTACTCTATATTTAGGGATGTCAACATTGACAAAATTGCGGTGAATGTAAATTTAAAAACAAAAGTAGAAGCTGGTAAACTTTAAAAAATGGGAATGAATGCTTCTATTAAGTAAACCTCTCTATTTTGAAAATTATAACGTTTCAGAGAGCAAGGAGCACAATATAAAGTGGGAACCCAAAACTTGTAGTAGATTGACTAAGTTATGAAAAACGGGATTTGTATGAATACAAGAAAAAACAACTAAAAACAAATTTGTTATATATTTAGCTACATATATTTTTTATTCAATATGTTTTCCTTCACGAGCAGATAACAGCTTCGACAAGCCAGGTAACAGATTGGCAGCTCTTCATGATATAAAGTCCATGGCGTACCAGACTGTCATCATTTCAGTTGGAAGCAAATCCAAATTTGGATTATAGGTGCAGTAGGGATTTTTTTACAAGACCCCCTAAACTTAAAATCAAGAAGGTTAAGATGAGGGCTGGAGGAGGGCCACATGTATACAAGCCAGAAGCTGTTGCTCCATAAGTTCCGGTTCTTTTTGGCTGCATGGGGTCGTAGTGTACTTATTGATGTTATAGGCAGTACGGATAGAGATGTTAATGGTCCGGGCAGCCTTCTCGATACTTATATTGGCACAGAGAACACTGCGGGTTGCCTGCTGTGTTGTTACTCCGACATTACTCCCCGCCTTTGTAGTTTATAGTAATCACTGTCAGCAGATATGTCGTCTATCAAAGTTGCCAACACATTCTTCTTTTTTTTTTTAATTTACTTTCACGAAGATTTGGACAATTATCACATTTCTAGTGATAAATATAAGTACTTTTTGGACTGAAAGTAAAATTGATTCTTGCAGATTTCTCTTTATGCCCTTCTTCTAATTGGTAGTTATAGCTAATCCAATAACTGAAACGTCATGACACCAAAGCTCCTCTCCTCTCGAACATTTTCCAAATTGTTAGGGTAACCATGTTTATTTTCTTTTCTTTCATATAACTAGGTTAATGCATTTTCATAATTTTTGAATACTTTTACATAAAAATCCTTGTCCATTCATAAAAATAAAAACGAGATTTTTTTTTAAATCGGTCGAAGTTCAAGATTGTGAGTTCTTGGTCATAAATCAAGATATTTTTTTTATGAAAAGTAACTGACTGTTTGTTCTTTCTAATATTTATTTATAAAATATATATTTCTTCTCTATAAAAACTATACATTAGATATTTATTTTATTGATACAAATGCGGGTTAAGCACTTTTTCGATGAATCAAATAGTTTGCAACACTGGAGCATCATAAGTAAAAAAATTACATTTTTTTCTGTAAAATGATCCGTTGATTATATATTGGCAATTGCATCAAAGAATTTGAGCCCAAAAATGGTTAAACTGCTGAAATACAAAAACCATGTATCAAATATGTTGCTATAGTGTTAAAATAGGAGTATATTACTGTTTTTTACTCTTAAGAACGAAAGAAGAAAGTTATATTATCTAATAAATCCCTCTCAGGTGATTTAAATAATCTTCAAAAATTATCTTACAGTAAAAAAATTATGAAATATAAATATAATGTCTAATCGTTTGTATATCTCTACAGAAAATGTTCTGTAATAAAATGTATATTTGTATAAATTAAAAGTATGGAAAAGCTATTTTTTTTATTCTTTAAATATATATAAAGTATATACATATTTTAACAAATATAAATCTGCATACTTATATTTACAATGCAACTCCGTGTTTATATGACTGTATAGTTCTACAACGATATAATTATGGATGTAAAAATGGTCTAAATCCTCGTGAGTGTAAATCAAAGTATTTGCATATACAGAGGTCGTCAATGATGTAAATCCCCTGAATTTTTTAGCTAGCCCATATTTTAGAATTTGTAATCTGAAAAATGGATTTTCTTTTTCTTAGCAGTTGTCATTATTATATAATTCCTGAGTAGTGAACATCCTTTCCCTAATATAATCAACAATATTTAAAACCGGATTGAACGTTCGTGTGTGCACATAAAAGACGGAGTGTAACACTGAAGATTTGATACAGAGTTATTATTGTAAGTCCTTTATGTACTCAGAGTAGAATTGGAGATTGATATCGGAATTTTAGTAATTTTAATATACTTATGTCATTGTTAATATACTTCTCATCCTCTAAAACATTCTTCAATTTGTCAGGGTTACCCTGTTGATTTTCGGTTTTTTAACTTGCCTTCTGTACACAGGATTTTCATCAATACGCAAAATATATGTCACAGTTTTGAAGAATGTTTGGAAGGACAGCAGCTTAGTATTCATAAGGTTTGATTAAATCAACTGCAAGCAGCCAGAACAGGAAGGAAATCAACACCAATACAATTCCGTATATAACAAGGGTATATTGGCTGGATCTACTAAGATGTCGATCCTCAATTTAACTCCGAGTCCAGCAAGGACTTAAATTTATAAATCCTGAGCAAACCCTCAATGAGTCTCTTTGTCTTTCATGAGCACTAGTTATTACTACATACATTGCTGTTCTGTCTCGTGTTGTGTCAATCCATATTTAAGACAGAAGACTACAGTCCCGTCAAGTGCAGTGTTAGTCCGGTTCAGTTTAGTCCTTCATATATGTTCTAAAACTTATAAAGTTCGGTCCTCGATGACGTAACTCAACTTTATCTCTTCCTTTTTTAACAATTTCTGGCAGTGTCTGTTCCAAGTACCGGCGGTTTTAAGGACCAGTCCTAAGACTGAACTGGACTCAATAAATAAGGAGTGACACCACACTAGTTCTGTCTTCATGAATTAAATATGACAACAGCTTTGAAAAATAAGTAATCTTGTTCAGATTACTAACTAGAAAAAACTTCTTTTGTTTACTAGGATATATTTTATTCACTTCTAGAGATTTATGGTCATTATAAAAACTATAGTGCTCCTTGATTGCAAACATGTTGAATTCTCAAAATAATGTAAAATAAATATTAGGAGAACTAAAATCTTGCTGGTTATCAACTTAATTTTGGAAATATGGACACAAGGAGTTCGACAATCTTGACATCCCATTTATATGGAGTGGCAAGATAAAACATTTTTGAACCAAAATAAGGAGCATGAGATAATCCCAATTTATTTTATGACTTGCCCAATATTTCGTAGACAAATTTGAATCAATTATATGCATTGTCAAATTTTCGGGATGAGTTCAGATGCCCAAGAATTTTAAGAGAGGCCTATATTATCCCTGATATACCCTTTCGAATAAAATATGCCAATTTTTCATTATTTTATTGCGACGATCTATTTTGCCTACTTGAAGTGCAATTTGTGGCATGTCCTAAAGGTTAATAAGAATAATTTGTTGAAAGAAACGACGACGATAATTCATGGAAGAATACAAAAGTAATTCAAACTCATTTTTGAGAAAAGTTATAAAATATCTTGCAATCTGATGATGGAGAATATATAACATAATAAAGCCTTTCTCTCTGTTTTGAGAGGAAGAAAAAATATAATTTAAATATTTATGTTAATTTAATATAATTATACATATGATAATTTATTATACTCTTCTATAGTCGTCAATAGTGTTGTTCAATGAGTATACCGGGCCCTGATACATTTAAAGTTGTTTCATGAATATATTGGACTGTCGATAACGTAGTAAATTAAAATTTATAAAATAGGACGGCTGGCAAAACCCAGAGTTGTAACTGAGTCCTTTCCTGAATCCACAAGTTCCCTTATCTCGTACACAAGGGGCCTACTTACCTCTTCGGCCTGATTTCCAAATTTGCTCGTAATTCAGCTAAAAAAATTCTGATTTCAACATAAGGCACCTTGTTTGGAAGCCTTTTTATTATGTCTTTTGTTCAACCAGGACTTTAGCAATAATATTCAACTCAAACTTCCATAAATTGAGTTTTTACGTATTAGTCTAAAGTACTTTTTGGTTCCTAGTGGCATTAATGTCAGACACCAGCAGTAAATAATGATGAAATTAGTAGTGTCTCATAGTGTTTCTTCAATGCTAGAGTGACAACTGGATAACTTCTATTATATAGTCACAAAATACATTTTAATTTTGAATCTGTTAATAATAAAATATCAATTTGATCTTTATCGCTATTATCATCTAGAAGCATGATCCCAACTAATTTGGCATTATTTGTAAGATATATTTAAGTTCTTTTAAATGAATTCTGAATTAGTTTTGTAGATCTTGGGGGTTTCAAGAAATGACCAATTTTCGTGGGTAGTTGAATGTTTTTTAACTGCATTGTATATTTGACCATCGATGACGTAACTGGCTCCCTCCCCCTCTAATTTTCTTTAAAAATTTTATTTTACAAAAATAAATGCAATCTAGACCCTTCACTCATCCACCTCAAACAAACTTCCTGCGGACCCTTCAGTAGGGAAATGTGGACTCCCCTGAACAACATTTTGTTTTTATTCAAAGAGTATCGTGTACAGTGTGGGGAACCAAAACTAGCAGTATCCTAACTAATTTACAACAGTTGATATCTATGGAATCAATAAAAAACAACTAAAAGCCAATTTTAACATGTTTAAACACTATATTTAACTACATTTCTATGCTCTCCTTCACAAGCAAAAACGACCTCAACTCACAGGTTAACATATTTGCAGCTCTGAGCGACGAAGGACGTATCATAGTTTACCATGGCAGCTCGGAGGGAATCCAAATTTGGATGAGCAGTGTGGTAGCATTCTTCTTCAACTACAAAGTTCAGGTGGTTCAGGTCAGGAAAGAGGAGGGTGATATGGAAGCAGACTAGAAGTCAGCCATATTGTTTCTGCAGAATATTTTGTACTTATTGACTGTGGGAGGCTATAATGGACTTTTTGATGTTTTAAGTCGTCCGGATGCAGATGCCAAATACATTTATAACCTTTCCGGCACATTTTTACACTTACAGACTTAGAATTCAAACAAAATATCCTGTTTTTTGTTTAAACTGTCGTTTGGTGCGTAATAAAACCTTGAAATTAAAAATAATGGGTATAAAATTGTAATTAAATACTACCGCAAGATTTTAGTCCCCACTCAGAATACCTTTATAAAATATGGTATCGGGTCCGGTATAAAAAAATATTGCCGTGACAACGCTAATAAATTCACATATAAATAGGTAAAAAAAACTTTAATAAGTAAATAAAAATTGTTTATTAAGTTGTCATAATAATGATATAATTATAAATATTCTCGTAATAATTAATTACACTCAGAATGCTGCTTCTTTTTTACCTAGAAATTGATGGGTTATTTTAAATTATGTATGTCGAGTATGTACGAGCATACTCGAGATTTTGTCCTATCAGATTTCTTCTTAAAATATAATAAGTAAAATGTGATATGATACCCAAAAATATATATGTTTCTTTATTAAAAAGTATTTTGTTTAAGAGGATGATGCATTTTTATGAAGCATATTACATATGCATGCACAATGAAACCCTCTGATGGATACTTTAATAAAAAGATCGAATTGCTTCAGTCGTAGAGACTATTTAATAGAGAACATATTATGTGAGCAACAGATACAAATATTTTGAATTCAAATATATAAAGATATTTTAAAAAGTAGGGTAATTTAGTGTTAAATGAAATATTGCAGAGTACTTATAGTAGGCATTCGCTTTAAGATTCTTTAAGATAATGATATATGTGGGCCATCAACATAAAAACAATCTTAAACGAAAGTCAAGAAAAGGAGAAAATCCCAACTTTTTTTTTTACTTCAATATTTTATAAACGTATTTGAGTCAATTATAGACTTTGTATTCAAATTTGTCGGATGACTTAGGATACCCATGTATTTTAACTATAGTTTAAAACCTTTATTTGATTTTAAAAACAGATATTTTAAACAAAGTCTATCAACTTCTCATGTCTTTTTGCCTATTTCCAGTGCAAATTTAGGACACGTCCAATTGTTAATAATAATAATTGGACGATAGAAATTGACGATGATTTGACGAACCATAATAATTTAATTCACATTTGTTTGTTAGGAAAATTATTATATCTTGCTTTTGTGTTGATGTACCTCATTTTTGAAATTTGATAGCTCTACAATTTTTAATTTAATGAAATATTTGTTTTGTGTACAATATTTTGTTCTATAATGTTTGTATTAGTAAATATACGTTAATTGGACTTTCTCTCCAAGACACATTTTTACTATGTAGTAGTCCATGGGATTAAGTGAGCTAAGAGGCCACATAAACATATGTTTTAATCGTGTGTTCCATTAATTTATTATCAGTTATTAGCCCATTCCGATCATGAGTATGCCTTGAAGGTGGTCCCAACCCATCAGGGTACTTGAAAGCCTTGGCAAAACTTGATTTTGGCAGCTTCGTATCCCCGCAATGATCACATAACAAATGGCTGCATGGCCTTCGTATTTGGAGGACATCTTAAGGATGATTTAAAGTTTCTGATACAGTAGCTGAATCTAATGAGAACTTTTTTTATAGACACATATCTCGGGGATGCCAAGATACTTGTTCCAGATATTTAACCCAGATCTTGTTTATTCTTTTGAGAAATTAAGACAAAAAAAAATGAAAAAAGAAGACAAGGAGAGAGGCTTCAATTTCAGTACAAACTCAGGAAGCAATTTTATTATGTGTGTGTGGGGGGCATATTTGTAAGGTGGCTTTACTTTTTTTTTGTTATACTTATTTAAAAAAACGGCCATCAAGCTACTTGAATTATTCCTCATTGTGTCTGTCTTTACTCAGAAATAATGTAATGTTGATAAGTTTTCGTTTACATTAAGTTACTAAATGACCATTTACTATTTCTTTACGACAATGCAATAGTTTATAATATTGTATAAAAAGTAGGCAATGCTGGATATGCTATTTTCCTTCCTCCTCTTAATCTAACCTTCCGAATTTTTGGCTGCCGGTGTATCGGTTCAATACTCCGCAACAATACATTTTGCTTCTGTTTGTTGTGTGGTTTGTTTGATAGTCATTAGGATAACAGCAAAAGTTATAAATTGATTTTGGTTAAAATTCAGAGAAAGATAATTAATATAGGGTCACAGTAAGAGGCCATTATATTTTAAAAGGTCAAGGTAACACAAAAAATGTATACTCGACTATAACTCTTTTTAGTTAGCATTTGCAACTATTTATAGCTATGATGACGGTTGCAACATTTGACAGGTCGTTCAAAAACAATTTGTGAGAAAACTACTATCTGATATCATATCTCATAGATTTAAACAAAAACCGACAAATATTGATATAGGTTGTTAAATTCTGGCTTGCCTAAGTCAAACCCCCCCATTATTGTAGATAAATATTTAAGTACACAAGACTTTTTACCACATAGGGAATTTATAATTAAAAGTATCCCTATTAAAGTTAAAACTAATAAGTAAAAAAAACCAATGTACATATGGTTCCTATTACTGTTTGCAAAGCAATTTAATTGCTAATTAGTTGAATTTAATTACTCAAAACATGGACCACCCTCAAAGACCAATCAACTTCTTGTTACTTACACAAACGTTTTTTTTTCAAACATTTTTTGTATAATAGGTACAATATACAAACTATGTGCAGTGTATTTCATAAAAGGCTTTAAAAAATGGAACCACGTGTCTTTATTTTTGGATCAAGGTAAAGTAAGTAATGAAAGAGATTGGTTAAATGAACGTTTGTATCAACAAAAGGGAATTATATTCCCATAAAATATGCTTATAATAATTACGAAAAAGTAGTTGATTATCAAGTATTAAATCTTCAAGATACAAATGTCAACACAAAAACATGCAAGTATGATTTTTCTCAATATTGATAGTGGATTACATTTGTATTCTTCAATGAACCATTGTCAATTTATAATAAGAAAATACCCTGATTGAACCTTTGGAGACTCCACAAATGACAATTAAAGTAGCCAAAATTGATCGTTACAGTCAAAATATGAGTAATTCACTGGTTTTATTTACTGGTTAAGGGACTATATCGGGCCAATAGAAGTCCATTAAATAAAAAATCCATAAATTATAGCAAAGATTCTTGGGTTTCTTAGCTCATCTTACAAATTTTAATACAAAGCCTATAATTAACTCAAATATGTCAAGGAAATTTTGGGCTTTATGTATATATGAAGTAAAAAAGTAAATTGGGGTATCCTCATTTTCTTGATTTTTGTTCAAAATTGAATAAATGTTGACGCACAGAAACCTAACGTCAATCTCTTTATTATAAGTCATGACATTTAATACTTTTATGGAATTGGGTTTTTCCATATATATACGAGTATATATAAGGGTAGAAAGAGATTGCTAATAGATAGTTGATCATTTTTTATGACTATTCATTATCATATTATATTTAAGTAATCTCATAAATATGAAATTCATAATAAATGAGTGCACACCTGTTTAATAGGCATTTAGATACAAGAAATTATAAAAATGAGGTTGAATAGCCTTTTTTCTTCAAGCTCAGAGTAATTTGTAAAAAACTTATAAAGTTTTTTTTAGTTATAGGACGATTAATCAGAATAGCGAGTTTTTTCTGGAATCCGCGTCGGGTAAATAATTTTAATTTAGCGATTTCGATTCTTATTCATTACTAGTATTTAACTATTTATTACTTCTTTAAGTTATAAAGAAAGGAAAAATTCATTTGATATATATTAGTTAAGATATAAAAAACGACCATGTGAATTTGGTACTTGAGACTTTTAATTTTATAAATAATGTAATAAAATAATTTATGGTAAAAAACCATTTAACCATTCTTTATTTAATGTAAATATTATTTACATTAAATAAAGGAAGGAGATTAATTATATCAATTATAATTTTTAGAAATTCATAGATAAATGGTATTTCTGAACTATTAATTATTATATTAAATAATCTGAATGAGTATTGGTGATTGAAGCTAAAAACATATGGGCATTGGGATTTTTTGGAATCGTCCCATCACTACAATACATGAGGGAGATTAAATAATTGCTGCACTGGCTATTTTACAACAGTTTACAGCTGCTTGTAACTGATTTAATGAAACGTGAGGACTGCGAAGTTGTTCTCCTCCAAAACATTCTTCAAATTGTCAGGGTTACCATGTTGATTTTCTGTATCAGCGTTTTAACATGCCCAAAAGGCTCCAGATTAGCATCACTACTTATATTTTTAAATGATGTGGGTTATCCATGTATAAAGATTGGATCGACCCATCTCGAAATTTATTCAATAAACAAACATAACGTATCTTCTCAAGTTTAATACACAGTCAAATCCAAATAGAATCATCTAGAGTTGGTTGCAGTAAAATGTTATTATTATTCAGATTTTGCTTTTATCCCAAGTGAACAAACCAATATTTCTTTTTTTATTACTTAAGTATAACGATTGATGACCTGCACAGCAAAATAAGACCATTTGGTATTAACTTCCAAGTTTATATATTTTATATAATCAGTTATTTTAGTATTATTATAAAGAAGATTGATTTTGACTATTTCCAATTACCTCAAAAGAAGGTTTGTCAATTCAATTATATGAACCAATCTTCTTCCAACAGTATATAAAAGAATAAACAAATGAGATAAGAAAAAAAATACCCGTGGGAATTCAAAAGTATATGTCCATTTGTGAATTCTTAAAATCTTTCTCCGTAAAAATTCCTTCCTTAAGTTGCACTTTTTCTAAGCATGACTACTGCGCTTATGCAAAGGAGTTTCATAAGTAAAATATTTGTGTCCTGAAAAATATTACTTTGAAGCAAATTTCTCACTTTTTCAAATTGATTTTATCCAGATTTTTTGATTCTATATTTTATTTTCGTGACGTGTTTTACCATCCAGAGTTTTTACACATATTTATAAAATTCAATGAGGTTTCAATATATTTCCATGTTAATTTTTAGTGAAAAAAAAGTGCCTTTCTGTTGAAAAATACTTAATAGTATAATATTTTGTCTAGATATAACTATATTGATCATAAAAAAAAGAGACTAAAAGTAACAGATCCAACCTGTAGCAGCTCCATAATATGTTGAACAAGGCGTTTCAAAAAAAAAAATAATAATAAAGAATAATTTACATTAAATTATAGCCCTGCATGAATAGAATATATCTAGTCTATTATTTTATTGTAACTATGTTGCATGTGAAACCTTCCTTGTTCTTCCTTTCATACTTACCTGTCTACCTATGTGTGTGATAATTGATTTCATGGATAATAAATGGGCTGTAATTATAACACAACATGAATTCCCTTCGATTGCTTATATATGCATTGTATATAGTATGTACACATTTGTATACTCTATGAGAGTAAGTGGGAAAAACATACTAATCCAATCAACCGACATACTACAAATGGCACTCACAGATCCATCTCCACCTTGCGTGTGTGCGTGTGTCTGTTTGTCGTTCTTTCTCATTGTGCCATTCTAAAACCAATCTTTGTTCTTTCCCGCCCCTTTCTTCCTTACAAAAAAGTAAGGATGTAGCAGCAGTAGGTGATGATAATTTTATAAGATGACATCTTTAACCCAGATATTGCTAAATTTGACCACCACCAGTCTCCTACGCCTTAAAGAACAAATTTTGCTAAACTACGTCATCATAAATCAATATGTTCATTCTATCTATGATCTTATGCTTAAAAAAATAACTAATGCATTAATTAGGGCTTAATTAACTGTCTTAGCAAATTGTTAATCCTGAATTAATTCAACTGGTAAACTAAGGTACTTTAATATTAAATTAATCAATATTATCACTTGTAGAGAGCGCACTAAAAATTGGAACATTTAAAGGAGAATTTTGAGACCCACAATTACTGGTGTAACACTATAATCATCATATTTGATAGATGCCTCGATAGGGCATGACCAAACTAAAAAAATATATAAATTATCGGCAAGGTGATGTAAGAGTCTGTAGCTTGTTGTTTAAAAAAAATGCCATATGATTATTTATTTTTTAATAAATAATACAATCATTCAGGGAGTTGTATTAATTTGCCACAAGACGTCGCCACTCTCCTTTGTTTTGTTTACACACGAAATATATTTAGTCAATGGATCACTTTATAGAAAAAAATAGACATTTCATACTTATGACTTTCAAGTAGCGTTGTGTATTTCCTTATTTATTCGGTCCACTTCCGTCCAGTCTTAGAACCGCTCCTATCAGTCCTTGGGACTGGCCTTTAATACTGGCTTTCCTTAGGACTCTCAGGGCTAGATTTAATTTTTTTTAAATGAAGTTAGTGACGTCATTAAGGACCAACCATTAAAGTGTTAGGACTGAGCTAGATCAGATCAAGACTGAATTGGAATGTAACGTAGTCTTTGTTTATAATTAAGGAAGTGCATAACATTATTTTGATGTGTTCTAAAGGGATTGTCTCATTGAAAATGTGCTAAAACCACGTGTGTTTTTAAAAGAAAAAGAAAAATCTAATTTAAGTGGTGTTATAAAGAGAAATTATAGATTTGAATGTAAGCATCAGAATTAACTCTAAGTCAATTACTTTGAATACAAATATTTTCTCATCTCCTATATAAAAAAAACTTTTTTTTTTACGTTTATTTTCTTCCTAGAAATAGACCAAAACTTTATCAAAATTTAAGAAAATCTGGAAATTATAAACGATAAGAACGTATACAACCCTAAACAACTCCAAAGAGCTCATCATTACATATTATACATACATCTCCGATGTATAATAATGCACATATTCATGCAATAGCAATGCTCCAAATTTCATCTTCTCTCAGCTAAACGCTTTATTAATAAGGTACATACTTTTATATTAAATTTTAATAAACCAATAAATTATAAACACATTAATATAATATCTATGAATTAGTGTTGGGTTTTGGTCTGGGAATCTTAGACCGGTCTGAGAGCGTCATAATTTTAAATAAATTCAGTCCAACGCATGTCCAAATTCTTTTTCATATTTTATCTAAAAAGATAGGCCTTGATCGATCCAGGCCGTTTTGAATTCGGCCTCAGACCCTTTTTCAACAACCCTAGTATTTAGCTATTTTTTTCTTCTCAAGTTCATAATATATTTAATGAATTTCCAATAACAACAAACAACAACACCAAGGGAAAAAGGAAGAAAAAAAAACCACAAATCCTGTATAGCCATATTTATGTTAAACGCTCACATAAGTATATGATTAATACCTTTGTACTCCCTTGAAGACATGCATTAATCATTGCATAAGGTACATGGTCATGTAAAATGAATTACTACTAACAATGTCCCCCTCTATTACAAATATATTGAATAATTTCTCATTTCGTTTTATGAATCTACTAGTATTATAAGTAGAGCTGTAAATTCTAAGCCTTTGCGCTAAGAAAATAAACATCTTCAAGAATGTTTATGAGGAGAGCAGCTTAACTGTCGCTGACCTTAAATTAAAACTACCAGCGAGCAACTATGACATAACGGAAATAAGCCCAAGCCTACTCCTGACCACTGGAATAATAATCAGTGAGTGGGCTGGAAAAGATTATTTTTTTTGTAAATAGCTATTAATGTTTTAACTTTTTTTTCCACAAAGTTCAATATTTAAAATTTAACATTTCACAATTTTTTTTCGCAAATAGCTTTGGATTTTTAACTTTTTCTATTTTCTCAAAAAAAATTAATTTTATTGAATGGAATAATATTTAATTTTTTTAATTTTTTTATCGACATTTAAATTTTTCTTCAAGAAAAATTCCAAAGGCAGGCAGAAATTACTCCGATGTAGATTGTAAATCCTACATCGAGTACAACAAGTGTCCTTATTTACAACTGAAGACTTATTTATTTTGTTTTAATCATTTCTAGTACTGGCAGCCCGGACTGGACGTACAGGACGGCTTCTCAAACTGGACTGGACGTAATAAATGAGGACAATCACTGCCGATTCTTATGTATATCTTCTTTATCAAAACTAGTATTTGATTGGTCTTGATAAACCTAAATAGACTGCAGTCCTATTCGATCCTTATACAATTTGACAGTCCTAGGACCGGCTCTTATCCGTCTTTTAGTGTAACAGAAACAGCTGAAATAACATAGTGTCCTTTTAAATATTCAACACAACCTCTTCCAAGAAACAAGATAGCTGAAGTTTAAACTAGAATATCTTTAGGTAGAACTTGTCATTATACCTTCTACCTATTATTTATTATTTTCTTCGTTTTATATTACTCAATCCTAGCTAAGAGTGAAGAATAGATATAATGATAGCTTGGTCCATAGTACCGTTGAATGGTAAAATATATTGGACCGATAAATAAAAAAAAGACTGAGGGGGGGGGGGAGACTGATAAGTCAATCAGTTGTTCTATTAGGACCTATCAACACTAACCAAAACAAAACGCAAATTTGAGAACCAATAAAATAGCTTCTGCGGACAATTAAGATAATATGAAAAATAACGCTCCCAAAAGGCACCAAGTCATTGTTTTTTAACTTCAAACTTCTTTGTTCGTTTTTATTTAACTCAATAATCAGTTTTCTTTTAATCAAACACGTCGTCAATTTCTGATTAAAAGTTTGTAAAATATATTCCTCAAAGATATTTATATATGTAAGGATGTTTAATGTAATATTTTTTGTGTGGGTATGAACCATGATGATGTTGAAACACCTGCCATAATATTTTATCTATCATGAGACATGCCTTCACGAAAAACAGTGAAATGTCGAATCCTTTAGCTCTTAAAAATCTCTGAGGGAGTTAAGCATTTAAAACTTTTCTAGAGTATGTACAAACCATTAATATTAACTACTCAGTTTAATAAAAAATAACGATCCTTTGAAAAAAAAAATGCAGGCATTAACAAAAAAAAAGTAATAATAATAACAGCTCCACATCAACTCAATAGGAGAAATGGAACAAGAAAATACTAAAAGAGCAGCCAACTACATTAGGGTGGTTTGTATTTCAACTTTTTAGTATTTAAATTATGCTTATTGCCAAAAAGTTATCATGTGGTATAAAATAACCTATGTCAAAGTTTATTGTTCCACAATTTCATCTTTAACTTTAGACCAAAAATTGACAATAGACAAAAATTATTTATTTTGTCAATAAAGGTTTTTTTTTTTTAAAGAAAAGAAACGTTGTTTGTTATTTTGATAGACATTTATCTAATCTTTAAAAAAATATTCATCAGGTTATTTTCTCAAGTTCCAATCTGGAGGGAAAAGAGATATTTTATTTAAATTATGCCTATCTGAAGATATTAAAAAAATGGTTCTGGGAAGATTAACCACAGGAAAATGGGCATTAATGGAAAAATGTCATCTGCGGGAAGTTGCCCGCAATTATATCTATATGTACTGATTTATCTTCCAATCGGTCTCA
The DNA here is from genome assembly GCF_016086655.4 of Lepeophtheirus salmonis. Taxonomy (NCBI): domain Eukaryota; kingdom Metazoa; phylum Arthropoda; class Copepoda; order Siphonostomatoida; family Caligidae; genus Lepeophtheirus; species Lepeophtheirus salmonis. Next base: position 9,516,109 of record NC_052139.2, read on the forward strand.
TCTACACAAGAGGCAGACCCATAAAAGGATCCGTATATAAATTTCCCATCTGCAAAAATATTTATCATTTAACATTCATACTTATATAAAACATATCTGACAAGGGTAAAAGAATAAAAAATATTTGGAAAAAAGACATTAAAAATCACAACTTAAGGCATCTTTAATGGTTGTTAAGGTGACGATGGTGGTTTTTAATCACCCTTGAGGATCTAAGACTATACTGCACATCCCATTGATGTGGAGCATATAGGGGGTTCTTTTAACTGACGATGGTAGTGTTTAACCTGTTTAGAGGTACCATGGGTATCCTATACAAATTTTGTGTGTCTGGGTTGTGTATGTAGTTTGAGAAAAAAGAAGAGACTGCCCCCCCCCTCATAATTTTATCGTCACCCATCTGCAGACAGAAAACCATCAAGGGATCCATAGATGGGGCAGATCCACTAGTGATTAAATGCATTTTCAATTGGGGAGGGCAAAGTATATAATTATGAAACAACAGGCCGTTGAGGGGGGTATAAAATATTTTTATAAAAATTTTGGTAGAGCATAAATTTTTTGAAGAATATCCTTTTGACCAAAAGAAAAGTGGAAAAAATCCAAAAAATTTGGAAATTTAAATTTTGAAGGGGAAGTTCATTGGGAAATTATAAAAAATACTCAAAATTGATGGAAGGAAATCAGCCATTGGGTTCCCTTCCCACTTGTCATAACTATATGTAGATGGAACAGATAAGTAGCTGAATCAACATAAGCACAATATAATTGCAGGCAATTATTCCATTCATGACAATTTTCCTGAGGGCAGTTTTCTGATGGCAATATTTCAAAAGGCAGGTAATCTTTGGCGCACAGAAAAAATATTCGTACTATATGCGGATCATTTAAATTAATTAATCTTAATTTTTTTTAAATTTTTTTTCCCTTTTCTAGAAATAAACAAAACCAAATATTTTGCAAAACATTATTTTACTACACATTTTTCTAAGAAAGTTTTATCAACTATAATAATATCGAATAACGTGTGCCTTTTTTCAAACTTGAATAGCAACTTAATAACAACATCACAGAAAGAAGGAAATTTGTAGCTAGGTTATTTCCCTACTATATGACAACTTTTCCATTCGTAGCCTACTCGATATTGGAAAAATAAAAAGAACAATCCGTCCTAACATACAAGTATTGGAACTATTGAAATCATTTAAAATTCACTGATTATTCTCTACCTGAGGTTTTAAATCACTGGGGCGTACGAAGAGGAACGAACCGAAGGAAGATAAAAAAATTCTAAAATAACAAATATGTAGAATGTACATAAATATATATACAAATTAACAGTATTTAATGATAATTAGCTCGCTAGAGTCAGAAAAACAACAAAACTTCATTAAACAGATGAAGTAAATCAAGTTCCTTCCTAAAAAAAAATTGTTATGCGTGATCAGCAGGATGGAAAAGAAATAGAAAAAATATATACGGTCTACTTACCTGTATGTATATGTAGTAATATTTACCTACTAGTGTTGAGATCGGTCCAAGATTGAATAATTTGGTCAGTTCAGTCTGGAGTAATTTTTTCCGGAACATTTTGGACTAACTTGTCGGTCCAGATCGCGATCTCAGACCGTTGACCGAAATTTAGTTATTTAGAAGTTTACACTTCAATATCTGGCAACTCTGAGATCAATGTTTATAAAAGTGTGTTCATTAGATTTAGCTAACAAAACTGAATTGTTTGCAATGTTGCCAAGGAGTTTGATAGGTCGAGAACCACTGCAAAAAAGACTTATGATAGTTCTGAGCGGGAAAAAACGCACTCCAGACTTTCTGAAGGCCCTGCAGGAATGGATCAAATGTGGCCTCTAGGTAGCTTGATCTGAACCTCTTGGGCTATTATGTGTGGTTTTTTTTTTAGAGAAATTCCAAAAATACATGTAGCACTTTACAATATTGAATCCTTACGGGATTATATTCTCGAAGGAAATGGCCAACATAGACAACGAGGTCCTCATTTTGGTCAGTTTCAGGGTCAGGTTAGAGGGTTTGGTTGAAGCTGGAGGCGGTTAGTTTGCGTGATTTACTTCAATATGGACCCTGTTATGTAAAGAGCAAAAGATTTTAAATAGATGAATTAATTTTGGGAAATAAATTGTAATCTATATGATCCTTCAATTTTCCGGGTTTAAAATCCCCACCATGTATTCACAGTTTTTTATAAATCCAAAAATATGTACCAATATTTCTCAGTCTTAGTCTATAGACAAATTTTCTTCACTTCTAGGTGCTGTTATCAAAAATAATGTAATAAAGTTGAACTAATAGTTGTTAAACAAAAAGATGGAACTGTATCTTTGATAAAACATAGAAATTACAAATCATTGAGAACATCTTTGACTCCTTATTTTATTAAAAAGATTTTTTACTGATAAGATGTTCACTCATAATTAATCATTGCAATATCTTAATGTTTAAATAGTCATAATAGTGTATGGATTTCAAGGACAAGAAAATATAATAGGACAGATGATCTTCATATCAAAAAATAATTAAAGGATATAAATATTATATTTTGAATCTCATCTGATTATGTGAAGCTAAATCAATTGTTTCCCAGGGAAGCAATCCTCTCTCTCCTTTTTTTTTCGTCAAAAAAGTTTTCTATGATTTTCAAATTTCTTGTTTGATCAAACACAAGCATTGAGAATAGTTATAAAGAACATCATACATTTTTTTATTAATCTACAAGATAAGTCCTTATCAAATGCACAAGGTTACTCTCCATTTTTCATGAACAAATTCAAACGTAGTTACTCATGCATAGATGTTCTCTTCTCAAGAATTAAAGAATAATTTTCACAGCGTAAAAAAATAAAAACATTGCTCAGGTTGCCAAATCAACAAAAATACTCGGTCGCTAAAAATGCTAAGGATTTAAAAGCCAATATTTATATGTACTTCCCGTTCGTTTTTTAATATTACGTGCTAGGCATTAGATACACACTCTCGTTACAAAACCTAATCTAAAGTGACATTCATATTATATATATATATATGACGCGCTCAGCTGTAGCTGCGCGTTTTCGCTATTAAGAATGAGTCCTTCACAGACAGACAGACAATAGATAATGCGAGTAATTTAACATAATTGAAGTAATAGTTGTAGAACAAAAAATGAGGAACATTATCTTTGATAAAATAAGGTAATAGTAACTCTTTGAGAAAGTCTTATACATCTGAAAGGTTTAAAAACAATATTCTTACTGGATGAATCAAATACTTAAAAATATACAAGATGGGGCAGCAAAATGTGACCTCGAGAGGTTGCTTTATAAATACTTCAAACATTTTTTTATTTTCAATAATAAAAAATTGGGAAAATCCCAAGTTGCCCTTTGTTGCATTCCTAATGGTTTTAGGAGTCATAGAGAAGTTATTCATCGATTTGATCTTCTTCCCCAAGCCGTATAGGAACTCCGGATTCCTTTTTAAATTGTCTTCTTCAAATGGGTTGTACCTAGTATTGGATCAGTCCTTATTTATTTGGTCCAGCCAATCTTAGAACTGGTTGAAAAAATAAGAAATAAAGTTGAGTGACGTCATCGAGGACCGAACTTACATAAGTTCTTTGGACTGATATACAGAACCGATTTGGACAGGAACTTCAGTCCTAAATAAGAACTGACGCTACTACACATTAATACCACACCTAAAATAGCCTAAGATGTTCAAAACTTTGCCCAAGTCATTTTGTTTTATTTTTCTCAACTGAAAAGTTTATTTATTTTTTGCAGAGGGGGAAAAATATTCACCCTAAAACTGAACAGTCTAATGTAGATTGCCTTATTTTGTAAGTACATAATATCTACAATCTACATATTATATAAAACAAATGTGAATATGTTCAAAATATTCACTTTATATTTTTGGTTATTAAATTTTATCAAAGAGGGTTTTTTTATGTTTAAATATATATACAAGTACATATTTTGGGGAAATATTAAATAATGGTTTTATGATATGCATGTAATCAGGGTAAAATAATACTATGTACTTGGTTTTGTAGATACGAGTAATTGGAATTTCCGTATAATATGCGTAATTTCAATGGAATTGAATGATATTCGCTAATTGATTGTGCACTGAGCATTTAACTTTCATTATTTCTCAGAATACATTTGTTATTTATTAATATTCTTTTATTGTAAGATGATGTGGACAACTGTGAACTCCTGAAGATAAATTGTGTTTCGACATGTGGAATGATTGAAATAGGAAAAAACCATCCAACGATGTACGAGGTGTGGATAAAAAGTAAGGTTACTTTTCAATTTCGCTGGTAACGTATATTTGGTATGCAAGATTTTTTATTTTACAACATTCGAAAAATATTTATTGTTTAAAGCTATATAATATGTTTGGTTTGTTTATGAGTGGCATTGTGCTTATAAGTATGTCGCGACTTCGGCAATTTTTTGCTGTAAGTCCAGGAATCTTGGCTATGATATCATAACTATGATTTGTCACCAATTATGACAATCTTGAGGAAATCAGGATCATCATTGACATCTGTAAATAGCTCATTAGCGATACTCCTGCGACGATTCATCTATCTATATATATACATATATATTTTTTTTTTACTTAGAACAGTTTCAATGCATGCCACGGTCCAAATTTCAAAATGTTTTGAAGTACTTAATTTTATTTTTTACACCAAATTTAATGCAAATTATTTTGAACACACAAAATACTACTAAACTTTATGCCTCTCACAAACAAACTAAACATATTATATAGCTTTAAACAATATATCTACATATATTTGTTCTTTTTCGAATGTAGTAATATGTTGTCAGATAGTCCTAAATGATCATCAGTATTGTATATTATTTCACAATTCATAATTTTTGGGGGTAAGCATTGGCAGTGTAAATCAGTTTTGCCAAGGTAGGCTACAGGCCATTCTTAGAGTCCAAAAATGATTTTCGAGCTTCTCACATTTTAAAGCACGGAAAAATTGTGAAAATATATCAAAATTCAAAAAAAAAAAATTCCAATACTGCCTACAAAAAAAGAAACTGTCCAACAGTTATTTTATTTACCTAGAACCACATGTTTTTTAAACAATCATGTTTTAATTTTCTATCAGTAATTTCATCAAATATAATCAAGGCTTTATCCTAAGCTAAACTTAATTAATATTTCTATAGTTACTTTGATTTTTCAAATCCATTTCTGACAATTTGGCTGTCTTCAGTATTTGATTTTTAACGTAATGAGTTAAAACATATATATTTAAAACAGTTTCAAATGTGTATATAATATAAAGCACAAGACTGTATCCACTAGTATGCTGTATACGTTTGAATCAAATAAGAAAATAATATAAGATAAATATACGAAAATCCTAAGTTTATCTTCATTTTCTAAGTTAAAGACAAGAACCTAGGATGATAAGTAAAACCCAAGATCTGGAACATCCCCAAGCACTGACAGCCCTTACAATAATGATTTGGGAAAAAATGAACAAAACAGAAGCAACAAAATTTTTTCCTTTTCTAATCTCAAAACAGTTATTTCTCTATATTTCTTGCTCAGCTTCACGTATTAGACAGGATGCTTGTGATAATTGTTCTCTTGAACTCAATGTGCTTATAGGTTCCTTATCGGTTGCTAAGATAGAACAAGACATACATAGTTAGAATGTACATTGACTTCAATTTCTTAGGTCAGATCGATTAATTGTACTCAATATATGTCTATTTATATTTAATCGATACAACTTCATCTGACTAAAGCTTTTAAAAAAAGGAACAAAACATATTTCATTCATAAAAAATTGGGTGAGCTTACAAAGTTGTTGTTTTTCGAGTATGAATTTGTTCTGAATATGTCAAGGATTGGCAATGCAAGTCCCAGAGTTCCATTACTACATAGATATAGTTACAGTTGAAAAGGGGATCATAATTTAGGTTCAACATAACAAATAGCAGAGTAAGTCTTCTTGTCTCTAGAAAACCAGAGGGTCATATTGAAGTGTTCTTTTTACTTGTAATTTTTATTCGTAAAAAAGAGAAATGTTTCGAAATAATTTTGTATTAAAAGTGTAATAAGGTATTCAAGGGCATCTGCAGGGGGTGGGCGGTTTATGGGCTGCCTCAAATTAAGTAATTTTTTTTGTGTCAATAACAAAAGGGGATGGCGCGATTGGTATCAACAATTATGCAGAGAGAGTCCTAGAATCTAACTCTAGTACTACATGGTAGTATGATAGGCACTATATTAATATATTAGCTAGGGTAAAAATATGGAATGCAGTCGCAATACCCCGAGTAATCCACTTACTCAGTTATACTCCTTATTTAGAAAAAAATTAAAGACAAAATACAGATCATCCAGGGAAAATTTATATGGGGGTCAAAGCCAGCTTATCTTTCAAAGAGCCACCAGTATGCTGCAATAGGTCTAAATAATATAAAAACCATTTAAAAATCTTTAAACTTTTCATGGCTGATTAGACTCAGAAGCTGTTCAGATTTTTGGACAAAATGCTTGAAATACAATTTGAAAAGGAATACCATTCAACAAAAGAATTTTCATGGGTCCTGCTGAGCTGTTCAAGACTTCAAGTATGGTTAGAGCTTACTGGAAGAAATTCATGGAATTCAATTTTGGACTCTGTTCTTCCTATGTTGTGCTTAGACGAACCATTAAACTTCAACCACAAATTGAACACTAGAGATGAATTCTTCAAGGCATTCGGAATTTGAGTAATTAGCCAATTGTGGAGCTAGTCCTCAGATGCCACAACAACGACCTTCATGCATATTAACAGAATAAAAATATTGTTAAACTCCTATTATACAAAGTTTTATAGCCCCCACCCCTGCTCCAAATCTCATCCTACATGGCGTTAGAAATCATATATAGTGTCTGCAAGAAAACCATCGAAAGCCAAATTGTAGATTCTTTGGTTAATTTTGTCCGTAAACGCTTCCTTCGATTAAGTTGTAAACTTTTGGAAGATCTACTGAAAAGCTCAATAAAAATATTTTGCTATCCTTTCATGAACCCAAAAGAAAAGCGATTTCGCTAGAGCATGGCTACTCCAACCCATCTTACAAATAAATTGAGAGGTGAAGATACAGAGAGAGACTGTACATTCCTTAAGTACAGTTTAGAGACTGTAAGACATATGTTTTGGTATTGCCCAAAAGTGGTAAACATTGTATACATAACCACTGAGTTTTTGAGGCCATACTACAATTCAAAAATAAAGATTGGGGATTGGCTTGTAATCTCACCGCCTAAAAATAGATTTCACTTCAAAATAGAATACTTAATAACTAAAGTGCTATTTATTCTCTACGCCGTAAGAAGTAAAAACTTTTGCATGGGTACTAGTCTGGAAAGACTCCTCTTAAGATCCCACGAAGTGATGGAGAGGTTCGGTATGAATGAAAATGGAATTGTCTTAAAGTTTTAATTTAATTGTTCAGTTGATTTTTGTTAAGATGTTATTATCTTTTTTCATTCACCCATGCTTTTTTTTTTTTTTTGTTCGTCTATTTGAACAGTGAACAACAAATGATTCTCGCTATTGTTATATTAATTAATTAATAATATTTTGTGAATAAGTTGCTACGTGTTTTTTGTAATGTATAAACACATAAAATTAATGTACAGAGAATAAAGTAATTACTTAAAAAAAAAATAATCTGTGAATAGTTATGGATTTTTGAAATTTTTTAGAAAAAAATTTAATATATTTTTTTTTTTTTCCATTCAATTTAATTCAAAAAACCAAGCATATTAATATGATGAGATAGATTGAAATAAACTACGTACAAACATGCTTTCAAGTATATACGAAAGTAAACCTCATAACCACCCCTAAGACACTTACTCAGCCAAAACAAAATTGACCAACCTATGCATCATAAATCGATTTTATAGAGAATAAAAAAAAATCGATTTAGTTATGTAGGGATAAATTATTCTCCCTAACTATATATTTAACCTAAGTAAAAGCACACATAGCCGCAAACCTGGTCACTTTTCTAAACAGAGTAGCTAAGGGCCCTAAACCATATATTAACCTTGCTAATAGAAACCTTGAAAACTACAAGTTATTTAATCCTTGTCGTTTGATCGGGCCCTGTACAAAAAAATCAAAAGGATTCAGATCCGCCGAGTTTGGAGGCCAAAAGTACGTCGAGATGAAGTTGTCAAAATTGTATTGAATCAATTTGAGACTGTTAATTCCAGGTGTGACATTGAGCCAACTCCGCAAGAGGCCTCGATTTCTCTTCTAAGTTTGCAAACGAACATCTCACAGAGTCCCAGTTTTCGAAAAAAAGCTATGTTGTCGCTCATGGAACAGATCCCAAGGAGGACTGAATGTCTTTTCCAAATATTAGGAACAACAAATTCGTGATTTGATTCACTTTATTTCAATTGGTGTAAGTTTAAATAAGCTATCTAACAAACAAAAAAATCATCTGCCTAAGACCTGCAATGCCCAAGACAGCGTGTCAAAGTGGCCACATAAATAGCTTGGGCACCCTGTAAATTCCTCGAAGAAAAAAGTTGTATAGGGTATAACGGATAACGAAAACGAATGATGAAGTGACGTCATCTGTGGTATTATAAAAGGCGACATCTTGCGGAGAGAGAAATAGACATCAATAAGACTATCCCTGACCAATGATAGTTAAAAAAATATAAAGTCATTATTTGAGACTTGTAATGGAATTTTTTTCAAAATTTTCAGGACTTTTCTTCTTCTTTTTATTATATAGCTATATATATTTTGCAAAACCTCATAAATGAAGTCGAAACGTGTTTGGGACATTCACAATTCCCTTGTATAATTTTATTTCTCTTTCCATTCCCTAACATATTTTGCAAAAAAACCTATTCATTATGAACATTGCCCCTTTTAGATATTTAAGCTACATTTTTATGACACATATTTATTTGACTTATTTATTTTTATACCTATATTATAAGTGTACGTAAAAGTAGGAAATAAATACCTACTAAAGTCACCTGACTAAACATCACTACTCAAGGAACTAATGTCACTACATAATATACTAAGAAACGTGTAGAAACAAAACTTTTTTTTAAATAATAAACAAACACATTAATTTTAGTGTTTATTTTTTAGTATTTATTTCTTCTGTTTCTTTTCTAATCTATTATCTCTTTTGTGCAAAAAAATAAATAAAAAAATAGAGTTCTAATGTGATTACTTACAATAATGCAGCATATCATAAATCATAGAATGAGGCAAACAAAGAATTATTGTAGCAAAAAACAAAAAACTAAGTCTTGCTAAAGTTTATACAAGGGCAGTTACCCATATCGTCCTTGTTTATTTGTTTTCTATGGCAATGTACATAAATACACATCATATTGTTTCTTTCTTCAAAGTTTTACCCCTCAATAGTCATCTCAGTACTTCTAAGTAAGGCTGTACAGGGTGAGGACTCAAAAATGAGAAAATGTATGAAACCATTTGCACTTCCCCATATTGCTATTTTTTGTCAATTTGATGGCAAACTTTCGAGGCAAAAATTGATGATTTAACATTTTTCTACACTTTTTATTCAATATGTTCCCCATAATTCTGAATTATGGCTTCAATACAGGAACGAATAGAAGCACTGCTGGCCTTGATTGAAAACTGAGGACATGTCGTTCCATTCATCTGTGATCACGGCCTTCAGGACATCGACATTCGGGTGAAAAGTCTTGCTCGTCTTGACCTCTTAAAGGCACCAATCAGCCAAATCCATGGGGTTCACATCGTGTGAGGACGAAGGTAAGAATTCTGTCGATCAGAAAGCAGCATGGTGCTCCCTCCAGAAATGCTGCACCTTCTTGGACGTGTGTAGCCGGGTGCCATCAAGGGTAAACACAAAGTTGCCCCTGGGGAACATGCTCTTCAACCATGGCAAGAAATAGTATACGACTGTGTTGATTTTCTCGTTAGCCTTGAAGAAGTAGGGAGGCATGTTGCTCCCCTCGGACGCCACGACAACAAGGGCCATGGCCTGAGCTGGATATTTGGCCTTGATGGTTCTCTCAACCTGAGCTCTTGATAAAGCTAAGAATCCATTATTTATCCTGTTCAGAACAAGAGACACTTGTTGGATTGTACGTGGAGGAGATTGCAAACCCTTTGCCATTTTTCTTGTTGCTAAAACATTTTTCATCGCAGAAAAAAACAAAGCAAACATCAAATTGTAGATTTTTGTCAGCTTTTTGAATGGCACTAGGTACAAAATTGTCAGACTTTTATAAGTGAGGCTAGATGGCCTCTAAAAGGATTCTAATTTTTGAGTCCTCAAACTGTAAATATTTAGATAGGGTTGCAAACCGTAGGTATTTTGAGATGTTAAAAAAATAAAAGTAAAAAGAACATGATAACTCTGACAATTGGAAAAATATTATTATGTTTTATTAGATCAGCTGCTTTTACCCATTTGAGGAAGGATATAAACTCAAGTACCACTCCATATGTAGTAAGAACATAGGCAGGAATTACTCGAGTGTAGATCCTGCATTGTAAGATGATTGACCAGAAGCAGCCAAAATCGTCGGAAGTCCTGCTTTTTTGACTAAAATAAAATAAAAACCAGAAGAATCCCAGCAACTCAGTGAACAACATTGACATAGCAGCCCGTGCAACTGTCCATCGATTCAAGTACCCACAACAAGTTATGGTTCCTGGTGTTGTTAGCAGCGAGAGTCACGTTATAAGCCCCTTTATTTTCAAACAAAACCTGAAAGTCATTGTTTACCGGGGTTTCAATAAATGTCCCTACAACACACTGAGAGCTAAAATAAGGAGGGCATTCCGGACTTTATCCAGCGGGACGTTTCCCATTACGTTGTGAACGTGTGGTCGGAACTAACTGCAATTTTATTGATTAAATGTTAAATTTAGGTTATTATGTTGTTTTTTTAAGAAACTTTGAATAAAATCGGCTCGAGAAATAAAGTCAAGGTAGCGTTGTACTTTTTCTCGCCTTGCAAACCTTTAGATGAAACACCCTTTAGTATTAAATGCTTTAAACTTTTTATATGGATACTAATAAACAATGAACTAAAGTTGTGAAAGACATAAAACGAATAATACATTATGTACATATTAACGTTTATCTCATCAAATATATGATAAACGTATATTTTTCCGCTTGAAAAAACAATTTCGCGTCCTTTGTCATAGTATAAAACCATAAGGCATTACTACTTCCAAACTTTAACAAATGTGTTTTATAAAAAAAACTTACATAAGGATTATTTATGATAGTCCTTATTTTCATAGCCCCAAATTATCATCAAATGCGTATTCTCGTAATATACGTAGTATTAAAAAAAACATAAGTATATAATATTATACATCTATGTATTTACAATATGTCCTCAAGGAACGAGAACGCTTATCTTGACTCTTTGATCATATAATATACATATATGTAACTAGCTACAGTTTTATTTTAAAGAATTTATAAATAGTAATTATTTATTTTTTCAGTTGTAAACAAACAACGTTATCAAAATTTGCTCAAAGTGAGAAAATAAAGAACTATCAATGACGAACTTTTTGATAAAATTGCAACCTCGACTGACAAAAGGGAGAGGAAAATTTGAAAAAAAACTTTTGTTCGTTTACTTCTGTATTTAATTGGTTTTTATTGGCAACTGATAATTAATTAATTAAAACGTGTATTGCTACATATCATATAAAAACATACAATCAGTACGGGCACATGTAAAAATAATTTTAACTTGTGGTGCCCTATCATTTAGATATTATTATAAAGAAATAAATATGATTATATTTATGGATATTTTATTCAACATACTTTTATGAAATGGAAGTCCTTGATTTCTATCTATATTAATTAAGTAAAGGCTGTTTGTATCTTTTTATGTATGTATGTGTCCATGTTGAAAGTAAGCCATTTTTTATTCGAACTTTGAACATTTGAACTTTATAATAATCTATAGAAAACTTATTTTTAGTAATTTGTATTAAAATATTCTAAAATTAAACTTTTTATTAAATCCTTTATTTAAAAATATTCTTCTCATTTTTTTAGTTGGAACTTGTACAATTTGTTTAAACAATTTGCAAATTCTAAACAATATATTTATTAAAAAAATGAGTGACTTCACACGTGTGAGTGTTTGCATGAAAAGCAAAGACTAACACTGATGATTTGTGGTAGAGTTATCTGCTATAGAGGGTGAGGAATCAAAAATTAGAAAATTTTAAAAACCGTTTTCCCTACTCAATATTTCTAATTTTTGTCATTTTTAGGGAACGTTTTTGAAGCAAAGTTGGTGATTCAACATTTTTCTACACTATTTATTCAATATGCCCCCCTCCTTTCTGAATGATGGCTTTAATACGAGGACAAATAGAACCTCAGCTGGACTTGATGAACTCCGTGGAGAAGTTGTTCCACCCCTCCATGATCACAGCCTTTAGGGCACCGACATTTGCGTGAGATGTCTTGTTTGTCTTGACCTCTAAGACGCGCCAAAGAGGCAATATGGGGAGTTCACGTCGGGTGAAGATAAAGGCTATAAGTCTGCTGATCCGAATGCAGCATGGTTCTCCCTCCAGAAATACTGCACCTTCTTGGACGTGTGTACCAGGGCGCCGTCAAGGATAAACACATAGTTGTCTCTGGAGAACGTGCTCTTCAAGCATGGAAAGACATGGAACCTGAGGAACTTAGAGTAGACGTGTTGAATTTCTCGTTGACATTGAATAAGTAGGGAGGTATCTTGCTGCTGTCGGACCCAGCCCGCCGAGGACCATGAACGGAGCTGTATGTTTGGTTCTGAAGGTTTCCTAGACCTGAAATTAAAAGTACAAAATTGTCAGACTATTAGAAATTAGGCTATACGGCCTCAAAGAGGATTATAATTTTTGAGTCCTCACTCTGTATTATTAAAGCAAAGTGTGTCTGCTTGTTGACGTTTCTAAACTCTGGGCATTGCCGGGTACTACCTTTAATTGATTAATATGTTTACAAATGAAAAAAACTATATAATCCCCTTTCCGTGTTCATAAAGTCAGCTGCTTCAAATCATACAAAAGTCAATTCATGAAAATTAATTTAAACAGATGATAATTTTTTAATCAAATCGAAAGAGTTGGGGGTCTATGGGGGGAAACTCTGTTTTTGATTCAATGCTTCAGTTAAAAAGTTATTCAAAGGCTCAGTAATTAACAATTTTGGATAAAATAGTAACCTACACCTGATCTCTGGATAGTTTGTATCGGAAGCCTAATGAAGATATAGTTTGCTTCTTTAATAAGGTATGTAAGGAAACGGCTAGTCTCAAGGTGTTTTTTTATTTAAATTTTAAAGTACTATAATTCAAAAGATTTGACATATTTTTATATTGCCCTACTCAAAAAGAATTTATTTTATTTATAGATATATATGTATAAAAATCAAAATTCCCTTTTTGAGTCAAATATACCTACGTAGAGTCAATTGCTTCAAATCATGCAAGAGTCAACTCATGAAAATTAATGGAAACATCTAAAAAAAATTCTTTGTTACGTGTAAAAATAACCTAACTAAATATTATTAATAATATTTTCATTAATGTGGCATTGAAAAGCTTTTTGAAATATGGTTCATTATAATGAAGTGAACAAAAGAACTGCGCCTGGGATAAAATGAATTGTTAAATACTACCTATACAATATGTGCTCCTATGTAATAAGATCAGTACTAATGTGACTGCCCATAGCATTAGAATGAGAACAGGTTTATCAGATTAATAAAGAATACGACCCTTCTTAGGTTTCAAACCTTTAGAAGCGTTTAGTTAATGTAATGTGCCCGGGGTGACTAAGTACATTTAGCCATGGTTAATCACTATGACCTACAATTATATAATTGCTTTTCTTTGCGGACTATTCCTATTTATTGTACATATTCATCCATGAAGGACACGTCTTATTTGTTAACTCTGGGAGTATTTATTATACTTGGGGAATCTTCTTTCGTTCGTCACGTACTTTTCCTCTCGCCAAAGAGGATCTTAAGTTATATTTTTGTCATCCTTTTTTCAATTACATACCTTTTTTTTCTTTCTTCGGATGTTTCTAGTGTACTTGAGATTAAAATAGGAATAAGGCCAGAAATGAAAGATTCCAACAGACGTAATTCGCTTTGAAATCCCTTATAATTAGAGTTATAATTTCTAAGTACTTTTTAGCATGCTAATGTTGTAGCTGTTGACAACCTAAACAGTGATTGTTACTTTTTACAGCTGCTATCATTTTTTATGTAAAAACCTTGCTTTTATTTTAAAATAAGAATGAATAACTCTTCATCATTTACATAACCGATGATACAAATCCTGTGAATGATTTGTTTAAGGAACATATCATTGATAATTAATTATTAACGATAAAATTCAATTCCTAAATTATAATAATTATTATACAAGATTATTAGTATTAATCCTATACTTTAATAAATAAGTTTAAGAATCCATTTGATCTCCTTCCTTTTCGGCAGATGTCTTCCAATTTTTTGGATTATCAATCGCACTTTCAACATCGTTAATTCTTCTTTTTCTTTATCCTCTTGAGGCTCAGGGCCAAGTTCGGTTAATAACTCATCTACATGTTCCATCAATTGAAGATCTGGAGTACATTTGTTCCACTCCTAATTTTACTGCATTTGCTGCCTTTTTATGTTTTTATATGATAGATTTAAAATTTATCTTTAGTCACTAATGTTGAAACATTCCATTTTTCTATCAATTGTTTTTTTTTTTACATTTTTTAAGCGTCTTTAAGATGAAAACTCTGAATAAAGTGCCACTCTTCAATTAATCCTTTCGAAATAGACTCATGATACCTGATCCTTGACTCTTTATGTCCTTATAAACACTATTCCTTTACTATTTTCCTTGTTGGATTCGAGTATTACTCGAACTCGAAATATACTCGAAATTAGTTGAGACGATTTAATTTTGTCAATGACTCGAACTTGTCTAAAATATCTTTCGAAAAACTCGATATTGTTTAAGCTCGAGCCATGAAAAGTATGAATATTTCTATAAGATTCGACTAATCAAGTGTTTAGTTATTTATTCCTGCAAAATAAAAATTTTAAATAACTATTCAAAATAAATGGTGCCCAAATAAACAAATATTTATATGTAACTATTCATAACAAAAGATAAGAATGGCGCCATAACCTACAAATTATAACAATTATACAAGTTATAACTAGTTCGACAGGCTGCGATACTCTTATAGTTTATGTTTGACAGTTTTATCTGCGTAAGCTCAGGGCATGGATTTTTTTTTGTTGTTATAAACGCTATGTTTCATTAAAGTATCGATATTTAGAATTGCCC
Organism: Lepeophtheirus salmonis; assembly: GCF_016086655.4. Lineage (NCBI taxonomy): Eukaryota > Metazoa > Arthropoda > Copepoda > Siphonostomatoida > Caligidae > Lepeophtheirus > Lepeophtheirus salmonis. The sequence goes on from NC_052139.2 coordinate 9,531,529, forward strand.
AGTATTGATCGATAAATAAACCGCAAAATTGGTAGAACACTGAAGGAACATTAGCATTTCCAAACCTATTATAGTCAGTCATTAGGTATTTATCAATATCTGCAACTTCAGTTCCTCTAGAGAGGGTTTTCTCATCTGATAGGGAAATTATTTCTACAAAGAGAAACATGATTAATTACGATGCAGTTGGTAACCTTACTACCCTTCATGGTTACATTGATTCATATATTACTGATGCATCAACTTGTTGAAATAACTTCTTTTGTGTGTGACTTTCACGTGAGCCAGTGGTATTAAATAAAATATACATATATATTCCATTAATAAGCAGCCTAGCTTCTCATATTTGTTATTTCTCAATAGAAAACTCAAACTTGATTCTAGAAATTCAACGTAAAATAGGTTTATTTTTGACTTACTTGAACTCGGCCCAACTTTTATCATCAAAATCTCAAACTTGACCGATATCCATAATTTTAACTCGAATCCATCTCTACTAATTTCCTTTTTTCTTCTTCTCTTGATCTACCGGACGCACTAAAAAAATTACAAACTTTGTTCATGCAACTTCAACGAGATTTAGTTCTTGACTCAGGCGTCTAATGAAAAAATGTATTTTTATATCAATGTCAAATTAACAATAAATAGCACCAGGGGCGTCCGCAGGAGTATATACATATATTTTTTGGGTGGTGTGAGGCTTTTTTTTTAGAATTTTTTAATAAAATTTAAATTTTTGCTCAAGAACATAATTTTGTTAAATAACCTATCTTTTTTTTAGAAAAAAGCTCCTAATTTTTTTGTTTTTAAGTTTTCCCCTCAAACTATTTTCTACTAAATCAAGAACTTTTGTTTGTATGTCCATAATTTTACAAAAATTCCACTCCAGCTCCCTGCAGACGCCCCTGAGCTATTTTTATTCAATATAGCCCCATCAACCGCAATGATAGCATCCAATGTCTTCCTGAAAGCTCCACAGTAATTCTAGATGTGCTCCTCCGACTTATCAGTAAGGTTTTTATTGACGGAGTTCTTAAGAACTTTAATATTGGGGTGGAGAAATTCTGCAAGCTTTGGCCTTAATATGCAATGCAATGGGTTTGCATTTGGCGAGTACGGAGGCTACAAGTTCTTGGCCAGAAGTCCCAAAAAAATACTAAGTTGTGTCTTTAAAACTTAAAACGTTAGAGGCTTAATTATGTAAGTCAGTAAAGCCCTCTCCAGCCTTACCATTTTTTTGCTTAGCAAGTTCTAAGCTGTGATGCTGCTAACACCCATTTTCTTTGTATAAGAGTACAAACACTTCAAAGGATATCAAAATTGACGGTCAGCGTAGAAATGTCACTTCTTAAATCTTAGACTAGGCAGGTTCTTTAAATCTGCATAATATTTTTATGTTTGATCATCTCAAAAATCTTATATTTATCTGTAATTTTGATGAAATCTCTGATTGAGATCTTTCCCTTTCCATTTTTTCAAGGATAAAATAGGAAAAGAATAGTGTTTGGACAATGCCCAGAATAAAGTTTTCTATGCCATTTATTAGGAGTACTTATAAAATTCAAATCCCTCATTTTTTTATTCTCTCATAAAGACCGAAGTGTATATTTTTTTATACCAATATAAACATGTAATATCTCAATGAATATTTAATTTATTTGAACTTCCATTTTGCTAAGGAGGTTCATGATGATCACGATAATACCTTATCATATTTCTAGATAAGAAATATTTTCAAAATAAATCTTTTTAGCTATATATGCACAAGAGCAAATTTAAATATCGGGCACCTCACATTTTGATAGTAGTGTATATATTTTTTCCCCTTTTTTTCATATGTGATATATTAGAAAATAACAATGGGATTTATGAACAAATTTGGAAACTCGTAAATACATTTTTATTTATAAAATATTATTCAGATATGACTATGAGGGAGGTTTTATCAAAATTTTCTTTTTTTGACCATAATTAAGGAGTCTCTTCTTTAAATAATTTTTGGTATCTTTTTGAATGTAATTACTTATTTGCTAAGTAATAATCAGATAATATATATGTACAAATTTTGAGACTTATAGATTTATTTCTATTTAAAAAAGTTATCATTTCAATAGAAAGAGCTGTTCTAACCCGGGAAAAAATATTAAACCTTAATTAATAATGGGTTAATTTAGCCTTGTTTTCGTCCCTAATATCGGAAAATAGATAAAAACTGTCACAAAGTATCTACGTCAGTTTATTAATAATCCTACGTGTACTTTGAGATTATTAATTTATACCTAATCAAAGTTGTTGTTGTTTTTAAATATTGGTGGAGGTTGAGGGATGGTACGTCTTTTGCGTCCTTAAAAATTAAGAAAACACCAAATGAACGTATCAAAATTTGATGAAAGCACCAATTAGTGTTATGTCGGTCCTTAATAAGTACTGCGGTTCCATCCAGTCCCACTTGTAAATATTTCATGATTTAATATGGATCTCTTGTTGTTGAGATATTTAGTAAATATTCCATAAGAAAGTTAAAAGTTAAACTTAAAATATCAATCAAAACCGAATTTCTTGTTTATATTGGCAACAAATCTTTAAGAGGTTTATTCTAAGGTTTTATACACAAAAAATATTAGCTTCTAAACATAATTCTTCATTTTTGTCTAATTAAACACATTTTGTAAGATCATTACTCAAGATCAATTAATAAATAATGTAAATTGGAATATTAAAATGTTGTTTTTCAATTGTTATGACGTTTAATTTTTTACCTATAACATTGAATATAAATTATACTCTAAGAATGAAATTTTTTTTAAAGGCGTGAAAGGCTTAACCGATTGTGTTAGAAGGTTTTAATGGTCATTTTCGTATTCCATGGTTTAGATAATTTTAAATGTGGGGCTTAGTCGGCGGCCATACTGCTATGCATTGATTGTTATCATCAATGATCTAAATCCGGTGTTTTATTAGCTGGTGCTTCATTTTTTGGAATTGCTCTTTTCTATTTATTAATCATTATGTGTGCACGAAAACTTATCCATAAAAACCATCCTTAGAAAGTATGTAACGTAATATTAATGTAATAATGTTTGTATGATTCTAAGCAAATAGAATTAGCATATTTTAAAAATACTAACTAAAAATTTTAAGACCATAAAATTAATATTCAAATTAATCCGAACAAAATAACAATTATTAATTAACAGATTAGGTATACATTCAGCATTGAGTAATATAAACATAAATTATATAAGTAACTACCATACATGTAAATCAAGTGTGTTTATTAGCTGCCCTTTTAATTCGTAATGAGTAGTATAAGGAACGAATTTTATTTTCCTTCGCAGTTATCATTATTATTTAATTCCTGAGTTGTGAACATCCTTTCCTAAATAGATTCAATGATATGCCAAACCTGTTTGAACGTTCGTTTGTGCTCATAAAAGACGGAACGTAAGTCTGAGGATTTGTTGCGTGATATAATTGTAAGTCCTTGTTGGACTCTGCGTAGAAATGGGGATAGATTTCGGAGTATTTTTTGCCAATGTCCTTGTTTATATACTTTTTTCCTTCCTCTCTTTTCACAGCTGATATTATGAAACTTAATGTGCATTATTCTTTCTCCCGTCCAAAACATTGTTCAAATTGTTAGGATTACCATGTTGATATGAGGTTTTTTTTTAAATGTCCATTCTACAATGGGTTTTCACTTTTGGTTATCATAGATGAAAACAATACTTTAATGCAAGCAGGTCCGATTTTTTGTAGTTGCTACATGAATAAATGTTTTTTTTAAATTTAAAACTGTTGTCCTTTTTCTTTCATTCTTGAGGAGAGAAGAAATTAAAAATATAAATAGGGCTCGACGTCGTTAAAATCAACCACTAGCCAACAGGGTTAGGAATTTTTTTACGAACCCCGTGAAAAAATTATCAGAGAGTAAAGCTTTGAAGTGTAAGTACTCGTTGAAGTCAGAGTAGAATTGAGGATCGACATTGTTGTAATTTTTGCCATAGCATTACTAGAGACGGATTGGGTTTTTATTTATTTTCTTCATCTCATAGCGCCATACAGCTAATTTAATAAAACGTCATGATAGTTAGACTGCTCTCCTCTAAAGCAATTTATAAATTGTCAGTGTTACCACGTTGATTTTTGGTTGATAAATGTTTTATTTTCATCTATGTTAATTATTGGTTTGGGCTTGGTAAAACGTGGCTTGTATACATCACTAGTAATAACGTTCTACAAATCAATTCTCTCGTAATATCTACAAATGTAAAATATGAATATTATTGTTGAGACTCGGTTCAGCACCGAATTTTTTTCGGGTTCTAGAACGATTTGGACCGATTTTTCGGTCCAGAATTTTTTTTTTTTTGGTCTCACTTTCTAGACCGATTTTGATTTAGTCTCACTTTATGGACCACTTTTTTTTGTCTCAACTTATGGAATGATTTTTTTTAGTCTCATATATTATGTGAGACCAAGTTTCTTGTTTTTTTAGAACAACAGTCATTGATTTTTTTTTAATCTCAAAAATACACGATAAGTTCTAGAACAAATAAGGATACATATAAGAAACGGCGGGATTAAAATTAATCCCAGCTATATCTGTTTAAACTTTTTATAACGTCATTGTACTTGAAAAAAGATATGATGTCATAATATAAACAATTTATCTGTAAATCGGTTTAGACCAATTTTTTTAGGGACCAAACTAACCCGATTATTTGCTTTGGACCGATCTATACCGAACTTTTCCTTTGGACCGATCTAGATCGATCTTTGATTTGAGAACGGTCCAGACCGAGCTTTTCTGTTGGACCAAACTATTTATGTCCAATAAAAAATAGGGCGTTCTCAAACCGGTCTAGGATTTCCTGACCGAAACCCAACACTAATGAATATTAATCCAGTTCAATGAAGTAATCATGTTACAGATTATATTTTTGCTTGTGAGCAAAAATATAATAGAAACGAAGTGAGTCTCTTCTGGTTGAATTGAATTAAATATAAAATGAATATTTTTTGAAAATTTGGATTAGGAAGCAGTCATCTAAAAAAAAACCACCATTGTTTTAATAGATATAATTTGATACGACCAACTGTGTTATAGGTAATAAAAAGAGAACAACATCTGAGGTGGACAAAAATTGGGGCTGAGATGGATGAGCCTATGTTTATCTTACGTAGAACTTTTCTTTACCTAAGTTGTATAAAAAAACGAGGATTAAGATGGAATTTTTCTTCCCTACTTTTATTTAACATAAATACCTTAATATTAAGTCTGATAACATATACCTATATTATTATAAGAATTTAACGACTAATAATCTCCTTTATCTAGTCTATGTGTTAGTTTATATGAACATATATAGAACATAATATGCCTATATTATTTTTTTGACATTAATCTTATGGCATGCTTTGGAAAACATCTTTATATTTTATTTCGATATTATGTTTATACGTTGTACATCAATGTAAGTTCTGTTCACAAAGCGATTCGCTCACAAGAGGAATTGTCTTATCCATATGTATGTATATTAAGAGTTTATTGAAATATGACCTTAACACGTGTTATATATTTTGCTCATTGGCAACCTGAAGAGTTTTATTTTACAAAGCTTAATATTTAATTCAGCGGTGTCAAAATATATTTGGAATTTATGTAATAGTGAAATCAGCAAGGGTGTCCATATCTATTTGGTGGAAGGTGGAGGGGATGGGGATGACAATTTTAATAGAATGATTTTTTTTATAAATTCTATTATTTGACAAATAAATTTTTGAATAGTTTTAGAAATAAAATTAAAGTTTAATTACATGGTTTGATAAAAAGAAAAAAGAAAAATTATATCTTTTGACAGTGAAGATTTTTTTAAGCAAGTAGAATTTTGTTATTATTGTGATAACTATAGCAATTGAGCAAAAGTGATGGGACAAGTCCCTATAATTAAGGTAACAACTGTTGTGTTCTGGAATGACAGAGTGTAACTATGAATTAATTAACGTCTGGATAAACACATGCCACGCAACCTCATTATTATAACTTTTAAAATAGATACTAAATAATTTTCCTATTGAATAACAATTGTAAAAAAGAATAATTCATTCTTGTAAAAAAGTGTTGATTCATGAACGCAGAGATAGAAACTTCTCTGATCATTTCCGATTTTATTGAGACCCTTCATTTGTGATTTAATTAATCAATCATGGAATTTGGGAATCTTTTAGTGAAAGATTTTGTCAGAAAATTTCCTTTTTTGTTAGTGAAACTTGAAAAAGCCCTCCAAAAACAATTATCCATTATGATTCAATTCTATGGAAGAAAGAGATAATTTTTTATACAAGATTTACTTTTATTTCTTTCAGATCTAGCTTTTAATTGTAAATCACCTTTATTGGTGAGAATGGAGGAAGTACCTCTTATTAAACCACATCGAAGGAAGACATTTTTGAAGGAACATCCAGAACATAGTTATGAGATTGTCAGTTCCTTCGTAGTTCATCATATTTCTTTAGTTTTGGAGAAGAGTGTCAATTGATGAACCTCTTTTCATCTCTAAATGACTTCCTATTAAGTAATTCCTATTTTACCTCTTGTGTTTAGATTTGATCTCCCTTAACTAATTCATTGAAAGTATTGAAAATAGTGTTTCTGATTTGATTTCCTAGATATTTATATGTTTGTGGTTCATTTTTGAAGAGCCTCATCCTCCTTGTACATATATATGTATATCTACAGGGAGGATGCGGCATCCTTTATAAAAACTCTCTCTCTCTATATATATATATGTAGAAACAATATCTGCTTGAATATGTACCTTTAACTTCTGAAATTTTAAACTTAAATAATTGATACAGAACCATAGTGTGGATTATTCAACATGTGAAGCATGAATTAGTGCATCTTTTGCCTATTTTAATGCAACCAATCGTAATTATTGCTACTACTCAAATTGAAGACACAGCACCTAATGAAGTGGGGTGGATATTTATTTCATTTCAAATTGATTCTGATAATGTATTGTGACAGCAAGTTCAACTTTTACTGACGGATAGTTGTGTATTACATTATATTTAGATGCTATGAATCTTTAATTGGAATAACTCATGATTGCATTGATCACTTGATGTAGAGTAATTCACGTATAAAGTAACAAATAAACTTATTTCTGGTTAAGTTCAATAATTTTATTTTTATTTGAAAATCCTATCATGTATTTCTCGTAAACAAATGATATTTTTTCATATGAAATTAATTAACCTAGATCAGAAATGGTTTGATTGAAGCTGTTTGTTCTAATAATTGTATCTTGTTCGGTAACGTCCTCATACTTATTCTTAAAAAAAGTAAGTAAATTTAAAACTTCACTACATAGACTCACTCTATTTCCAACCACCAATGACTTATTTCATTGATTAAAATCTTATTTTCAGTATTCCACATTTGATATTTCCTTTCTCTGTGAATTATTACACTAAATCCAAAAACTGGTCAACCTAAAATGAATTAATACATAATATCAATCATTAATTAAATAAGAATGTAGTTTTTAAATCAAAATAATAATTGATTATCTTCCCAAAAAGAGGGTAATCATTTCAATAATTTTGTGTGTTGTGCAAAACACTTTAATCTGTTTTTGTTATGTACAGAAATTGAACTTCATTTTCCATATAATCTTTTTTTATTTTTGTAAGCACATAATTGATATCTAATTTTTGTTTGAGCTCCTACAAATTTGAAATATAGACTTCTTTTAAAAACTTTTGCAACCTTAATTATATTTCATCATTTTTCTGTTTACGCCTCACCTCAGCCATGAACATTATACTGGTCTTTTGTTTAATTATCAATTTTGTTTTTAATGATATTGATGATATTGCACTTTTTCCTAAGTTACGTCTTTTTAGTTCTCCATTTTTTCGTTTAATTTCTGTTCAAAATCTTCAAGCTTAAAATGAAGAGAAAAACAACCTTTTTAGAGACATTAATGGATTTACCATCTATATACAGGGTTCGGAAGCAAAATGTGGATTGAATGACTGATTTAAAAAAAATGTCAATAATTTAATTTTTTGATAAATAATTTTGATTTTTTTTAACAAAACTTTTAAACACGACCTTTTTGAACATGTTCACTCAATATGGCCGCCCTCAGCAGCAATCACAGCCTCCACATGGTGGCGGAAAGCCTTGCAGGAGTTGATGATGAACTTCTCGGACAAGTTGTTCCACTCCTTCACAATGGCAGCCTTCAGGGAGTCTAAGTTCGGGTAAGATTTCTGGTTAGTCTCCTTCTCCAAAGTGATCTAGACAGAAAAGTCTAACGGGCTCAAATCCGGCGAAGATGATGGCCACATGTCCTTGTTCCAAAAATCAGCTATGTTTTCGGCGCAGAACTTCGGACATTGGTCAATGTGTGTGAGGGTGTATCATCTTGGGTTCACACATAGTTGTCCTCTGGGTAAGTGGGATTGAGCCATGGCAGTATGGTGAGCCTCAGCACCTTGTAGTAGGCCTCCTGGCCAATTTTCTTAAAATAAATGAGCGTCATACGTTGTAAATCTTTATTTATTGTCAGCATGTTTTGGATCTAAATTACTCATATTATGTGGCAAGTTGGAGAAAAGTTGTTATAATATTGTTGGTCAAAATATGTTTCCTCTATAATACAAAATATAATAAAAACCCTTTAACTCAATTCAAATCTATAATTTTATAAAAGAAATATCTAAATTATATATTTTTCGACATTTTACAAACTTTTAAATCAAAACGCGTCAAAATGGTTTTCGAACGTTTAATGGTTATTTTCTTGATTAAAGTAATGAAATGCAAAATAAAAAATTTCGTGCAACACTAAATTCCCAACTTTTGATACTACACAACTGTCCAATATGTATATAGACAGTATTGCAATCAAGAGCATAAATTATTATGAATAATGGATAAATATCAATTATGCTACGGCGTGGCTTCTAAATACGTTTGTTATATTCACATTTATTATGCTAATTTTATTGAAAAACTGTTTGTGTCTGTCTGTAATTTGCATCCTTCATTTCAAAAAAAAAATCTTTTGTACCTACAAAATGCATTGTAATCGATATTTTGATTATTATTATTATTGCTCATTCGGGTTTGTTTGTGTGTGTGACTTGTTGAGCAGAATTCTGTCGCTACAATTCATGTATCTTTTAAAACAAAAGCTTACATCGTATTCTTTTCTATTGCAGAAATAAATAGTATAACAAAGTAGTGGTTCTCAATTTATGCTAAGCAAACTTCCTCTAAAGAGCTTGGAAGGGATGCTAGGATGAAAGGGGGTGATGGTAAAGTTTTAAAAACAAAAAAGTTTATTTCGCCTGTCAGCTTAGATAAATTCATGGTCCATGTAAATTCTTTTTTTCCATACAATAAGCAAAAAAAAAAAAAAATAACCAACAAAAGAATGAAATTTCGTTCTGTTCTGTTTGATATATGTTGTTATAATAGTCACTATCTGGATAAAATTAAAAAAATTAATTCCGATCTGTCTGAGTGCATGTTTGAAAAAGTCAAAAAAACAAAAATTATTCCTCTTTCCACTCAGGTAGTATAAGCCGTTTTAGGATAAGTAAAAAAAAAAATATGGATCCCAAACATACTTTAAACTTAATTTTCACATGTTTAACAAAAAATTAAGCATAGGATTTGAATATTACGTAATATTTTTGGGAAAATTCAAATTATTATAACATCGTTGTTTTAATATTAAAATAGTAATATAAAAACTGGAAAGTGATGAACATCGTTTGTATTTTCGGTATAATAATAAAACCTAAAATCAACATGACAATTACAAGAACGTTTTGGAGGATATCAGCTTAAACGTCATGACAGTTTATTAGATAAATTATAATCAGCTGGGACAAGGGATGATGGAGAGAAGGAAATAAACAAATGCATTGACAATAATTATTCTGATGTCTATCCTAAATTCTATTTTAAGTCCAACAAGGACTATTAATTATAACTCTGTAGCAAATCACCAAATGACTCTCCGTCTTTTATGAGCACAAACAATGTTCAATGATGCTTGGAGTATAGATGAACGTAGTAGGAAATAAAGTTCACTACTTAGTAGTCAAACAAAGACAAACGCATCAGGTCGCATACAAGAAGTTAAAGAATTTTTAGGGATATATTTGAAGAAAAAAAAAAACCTGTTTTTTATGTTGAATAGAAGGAGTCGATACTCATGAAATAAAATTATGCTTTTTGGTTTCTTCCACATCAAAATAAATCTAAATTGATTCTGAGATTAATTTTATATGGTTGAATTAAGACATAACATGCAATATGCAGTGAACTATGTATGTTGATTTCTGAGTTTCTTTTTTTTAACATGCCCAAAATACAAACGATTTTCATCACTATTTAATACTTAAAATAAAACTGTTGTACTATCTCAAATTTTGGGCTGCTTCTTGAGGGCATATAACTGGAAAAAACATTAGTTTATGGCTAACTTTGTTTTTTCAATTTATTAATTCAGTTTGTCTGGTACGTTGTATTTGGTTTTTGTATTGTTTAATTATGCTTCTTTTATTATTTAATTACTATTTGCTCAGGGTTATACTGTTAATTGAAACTTGTTTAAAAGCTTTCCAATATAAATTAGTAGAAACAGTTATTATCTGTTTTATACACACTAGAATAGTGTACGTTTCGAAAAATGAACTGAGATTCCAGAACGTCTCGGAGTAGGATTGACTAGAAAGAATATATCTAAGGGAACTTTACCCTCCTAGAGGGAATCTACAATATATCTAAAAAAATGTATGTCAAAGACAACCTTATGAATCGTTTTGAGGCTAATCTTATTTTAAGGCCATAAAAAATAAACAGATGATTTATTGCTCCTGCAGAGTTAAGATATCAATACTTTTTAATTTTCAAAAATGGGATCTGAGGAATGCAAAGAGCACCACAATAGCTTGGACAACCTCAACACTTACGTAAACAAGCTCGTGGCCTTCATAAATTCCGAGTTAAAAAAGTATGTATAATTTTCCAACCTTCCTCAATCCGGATCATAGAATCTAATGGAATGAAATGTAATTTTCCAAGTGTCTAAATCAGACTTGGAATTTCTCCGGAAAATGAACGGCGAATAGAGAAAAACAGAGAATAGACACAAAAATATAAGATTACATCAATTGGATACATGTAAGCATTTAAGATAGCATCTTTTTGGGTCCCCAAATGTGATTGGCCTTAGATTTTGTATCTCCAGAATAGTAGTTCTTAGGACCCAGGAAGTGATAATAAATAAGTTTTTGACTTTTACCCATTCTAAATTAATATTTTTTATTCCCCCCCTTTCCATTAGACATTGTCTGATATATTCAAATGAAACAGGAAAATGGTATATCGAGTAAAATATTCAATATCTCATTGTATCTGTATCGGATTTTTTTTTAAGTTATAATATTTGTAGTCCGGGAATGTTGAGTCAGAGGTATAAATAGAGATATCTATTATGTCTAATGTACTTTCTAAAAAGATTACGAAACAAAATTTGCCTCGCTGGTAACATTACATTGTGTAAAAAATCTAAAATAAGTTTTGTTCATCACCAAGGATTCTGAAATTTGTCTTCCATAAAAAACGCTCTTTAAAAAAATAACAGTGATCCTGTCCTGTTAAGGAGTTAAAGAAGTTTATAAAAAAAATTATATGTATAGTTTTTATGTGATTGGTCACATTAAGCTGTATTGATTAAGTATCAGTAAACATTATAATCATAGTATTACAATTGCTCCAACTGACCTAAGAATGGGCTTTGAAGTCAATTTACATAATGTATAATCCTTCCTCTAGAAGTGACTGAGTAACACCTATGGGCATTGTAATTGAACTACGTTGCTGTATTTTGTAGGTATTTTCAGAGTAGCAGAATGAACAATTGACTTCAACATCTCCTTTTATTAATCATAAGTTGTAAAAGTTTCTATTATTAAAGTTTTAAGAGCTATAATTGAAAACATATGCAGGAGTTATTTTAAAACTGAGTCTTGTACCAAAATGAATAATTAATGTAAATAATATTATTTCTAAAGTCATATTCACTTGAAAAAATGTCTCCAGATCCTATTAACAATGAATCTATTTACAAATGTACTATATTTGTACATTTTTAGTTTTAAGTATGACAAGTAGGTGTGAATGCTCGATTTGAATGAGAAAAAATAAATTTTATATTTGACTAGAATTCAATATGATATATTTTTTTTCTTCCAAAGTTTTATAGTGAAGGCACAAGATAAATAAATTATATTCGAATATGAAACTAATCAACCTCTTTTATTTATATTTTTTCAAATTTCTTTTAAATGGTTGAGCTCTATCAACTTGTGAAAATCATTATAACATAAATTTAAAAATGGTAGAAGTTTATAACATTCTTGGCAGTTTGTGACTTATAGAATGGACCTTGATCTGAGATTAGAAAGATGACCAAATGGCAGTTTAACACTAAAAAAATCATCACAAAATAAACAAATGCTTAATCAATAACAACCGATATCTAAACTCCAAAAATAAAAATATGCACTTGTCGTAGATAAAGATATTAGTCGTTGGAGAAAATAACTAACTCATGCTATTATGATATTATACTAATAGATTTATTATATATACCTCTGGATAGATACAACAAATGTTATTATGTAATAATCATATGTATACTAATTTAATTAATAAGATTCGATGTAACTGATACTACAATTATAATACCTGTTGCCTAATCTTTTGGAACTGATCTTTTTTATTAATTAATCATTTTTCGTGCAAGAAAACTTATCCATAAAAAACATCCTTAGAAAGTTTGTAAACATAACATCAATATAATATTGTTTGGTTGATACTAAGTTAATATTATTAGCATATTTTAAAAATAGTAACTAAAAATTTTACAACTATAAAATTAAAATTCAATTAATCCGAACAAAATTGGGGTTCACGTAAAATGAATAGATAATGACGATAATTAATTAATAGAATATGTATACATTCAGCATTGAGGTATGTAGATATAAATTATTTTAGTAACTACCATAAATATAAATCAAGTATGTTTATTAACAGGCTTGTTAATTTGTAATTGGGATATAAAAAACAAATTTTATTTTCCTACGTAGAAGTCATTATTATTTAATTCCTGAGTAGTGAAAATCCTTTCCTAAATAGATTCAATTATCTTCCAAACCTGTTTGAACGTTCGTGTGTTCTTATAAAAGACGGAGCGTAACCCTGAGGATTTGTTGGCGAGTTATAATTGTAAGCCCTTGTTGGACTCAGAGTATAATTTGGGGTCAAAATCGAATTAATACTAGCAAATGTCATTGTATATATCCTTTTTTACCTTCCTTTCTTGTCACAGCTGAATTTAGGTTATCCCATGAAACATCATGAACATTATTCTTTCTCTCCTCCAAAACATTCTTAAAATTGTTAGTGATACCATGTTGATTTTTGGTTCATTTGGTAGATACTAATAAGAAAATGAATAGCACATAGTTCTTGTAAAATACACACGCTTGTTTTAAGGGTTCATGACCGATATTAAATGATGTCTTTGATTGAAACCTACAACAATTTAAATGTTCATTGACTTGCTCATTAATTCATTAAAAGTTATAATTATTTAGGGTTAGACATTATTCAGGGTTATACTATAAATATAACAAAGTTTTTTATTGACTATTCAAATAAGAGATTTTTTTAAAGACCTAAACATCCTTCTGGGGTCCAATAAGGGTCAGAATATTACTAAACCTGTTTTCATGATCAGTAGCATTTAGAAATAAGAAAACATACATTTTTAAAGAAATATTTGTTATTGAATTATTTTATTCTAACTTGAAAAAATATTGAAACATATTCAGATAGATTGATTCTGTATTTACATGAATAAAATTTCATAAAATGAATAAATATTTATAATATAATTGGTATTGTTTGTGATCAATTTATGGACGAAAATCCAGTGTACAATAAGCATGTTAAAAAATGAAAATTATGTTTTCCTTAGAAGAATGTCAATCCTATAAATGAACTCTATCTAAATGAATTCCTAAGTATGAGTACATGTTTGAACAAGTAAAAACCCAAAATACAAAAATGATTCCATCAACTGCAGGGATAGCATAAACTATTTGAGAAAAAGACAATGGCTCTGAAACTTTGCATACAAGTAGCATTCAAATGTTTCATAAAGTACAATAATATCTGGAAGGGCTGGGTTTAAAAATTCAGGGACATCCGCAGGATGCTGGAGGGGAAGTAGCCCCCACCCCATAATAAAGGAATTTTAGTTTTTTAGAAGATTTTTTTTTCTTCATTCGGACAAATTATACAGCAGAGCAAAAAATTTAATATTTGAAATTTTATTTTTGACTTTCTTTTCACCACTTGATTTATCCCGACTAACTTCTGTATCTGTTCTCAACGTTGAGTGTCAATAGTTAATTATTATTTAGGGAATTGTTATTAATTATAATAGACATTGAACTTATAATTGTATCAATGACAGAGTATGAAATGAGACGAATTCCAAGCGAATATAAATTAAGGTAAACAGCTGATTGGAAAGTACACTACTTCTTTGTTTATTTAAAAAAGCGAACCGTGTATAGTTTTGACTGGGTGTACATAGAGGAAGTTATGACATTGCCCTGATAAAATTTTATTGAAGAAATTATAAATACAATTTTAAAATGATTATATTAATTATGAAAATGTTATCAAAGAAATAATATTCATGGAAAAATGTGTTTTGTCTTTCATACAGATACATTTCAAAGGTCATTGGTTCTTATAAAACAGTCAGTGAAAAATTGTTGAATTTTAAATTTAAACAGTACATATAGATATATACATTTTCTCACGTAGTACACAATATAAAAAGTTTGAGAACCAACGGTAAAGTGTGTGTTCATGTGACACTATAATGATTCATGACCGCCATCTTGGGGGCATAACAACGCACCCCTACTTACATACTTACTGTTGTAAATCGTGTGTGTTTGTAAGGTGGCTTATTTTTTTTTTTTGAATTGGTAATCGGAAGGATGAGTTTTTCTCCTTAGCTGTTGTCATTATTATTAACTCCTGACAAGTGAACTTCCTTTTCTACTATTTTCAATTATATTCATAATCTGATTGGGCATTCTTTTTTGCTGGAAGAAGACAGAAGTATACAGAAAGTATAGTTGAAGATTTGTTGTATAGTTATAATTGTAAGTCCTTGTTGGACACAGAAAAGAATTGAGGATTGACATTGGAGTAATTCTTGCCAATTTTCCTGTTTATTTCCTTCTCTCCCTCCACCCTCCTCACAGCTGATAGTAGCGGATCGAATGAAACGAAATGACAGCTAAGCTGCTCTCTTCCAAAATAATCTCCAAATTCTCAGTTAACATGTTGATTTGTTGTTTCTTTTTTTACAAGCTCAAAATACACAAGATGTTCATCACCAAACCTTTCAAATTTACGGACCTAGCTGGTACTAAAAAAATATAATTGATTTGCAATAGTAGGTCTTAATTACATCATGGTATAATCTTTTATGTTAATTAAATTTGTAATATGAGAAGAAAAAAAATGATGCTCCTTAAAAAAAAGACTCAAAATTAATTAAATAATAATAAAAAATATATATCACTGATTAAAGATGATCTTCTATTTAAAATAAGAAGTTTATATAATATGAAAAGGTTATTTGTAGCAAAATATTTTGATCTAAATACCTGTTTCAAGAAAAACTGACGCACAACATACTCCTAGATAATATGATTACAATTTGAAGTATTTTTGTCTTTCTCAAGAACTAATTATTTTGTGTTTATTTTCCTTGATGGAATGCTACTAATTGTACAACTTGCATCATGCCTCCCATTGCCCTTGGCTGTAATTCATTATAAAATACTTGACGTTCTTCTTAGGTTATTTTTTCTTTCTATATTTTTATTATTAGTAATATTGATGTGGTCATGTCTTCAGAGTTGACAACTTCCCATGTCTCAAATGGAGTATTATTTAAGCTTAATGGCGGCATTTACTACTATCCATTGTTGCATAAATATAATATGATTTGATAGGGATGTAAAAGTCTTAAAATATAAACGAACAAAATTACATATAACTCAAATAGGTTTACTCAGTCACACACCCTCGATCAAAACATCCCTAGGGATAAGCTTATCCAGAATGAAAAAATTATAAAGCTGTAATGTTTCTGGACAAAAATCCCATCCCTAAGAATGAAACGAGTCAAAAATGCATCCACGGCCCATCCTAAATCTTTTGGGGGCGTCTGAATCAGACATAAAAATTGTCTGCCGATTTAATGACATCATCATAGATATACGGAACTAAAAGGAATATACTTGCAAGTGGGGGCAAATTATGAAATGGTGATGTCATCAAGGGCGTCCGTAGGAGTGGCTTTACTGATAGTTTGCCAGAATGTCTTTTTTTAATAAATGCCAAATTTGAGAAATAACTATTTTTGAAAGACTGAATTTGAACAAATAACTCTATCTTAGAAAATACAAATTGAAAGTATGGGTATGGTGCCAGTGACGTCATCATCATTTAATATTCACTACACAGATTTAAAAGAAGGAGTCCTCAGGTCATTTAAAATATACTGTGATGTTTCTGTACCAAAATCTTATCCCTAATAAAAACGCTAGTCAAAGTCATTTTGCTTTCAATTATTGCATTATTTTTTTCCAGAATAGTGTAAATCCTTCATTTAAAACTGTGAACCTTGTTTCTGGTTGCAACTTGAAAAACAGTTTACTTATATAAGTTGCAACTTGTACAAAGCATATATATGCATATTAACAAGTTGTGATGTTTGTACAAGTTACAATTCATTTTTCTTAAAATACATTATTGAATTACAGCATTGGTCATTCTAATGATCAAACATTAATAGATACTATCATTTCATTTTGATCTATCAAATTACATGGTGCAGGAAAAAAAGTGTCACGTAGAGCACACTTCTCTTTGGACAAATCCCGCGTTTTTCGTTGCCCAACATGTTGTACAGCATTGGTGCGACCCAACACAATTTTTACAAGCCATCACAAAAGTAAAAGAAAATGTAAGTACTAATTCCATGATCAAATATTATGTAAATGCATAGGACTAAATCACTTTGTCACGGAATTTAAACAATTTTAGTGCAAATCATTATTTACCAATTATAATCGTTCATATCTTTTTGCAATTTTGTCTACTCGATTAGTTAAAGTATGTTTTTAAGCTTTAATATGACGTTTGTTTATGGGACAAAACATTATTTGATGACTATAATATGATTTTCAACAATCAATGAACAATAAAGCATCGGCTAATTGGATATAATTTGTTATTTTTGTAGCTACAGCACCTATCTATTGTGTGGCAGTTTATTAATTTATATTTTTTCAACTGACGTTCAATTCTTACTTGTTTGTCTTTTGACTCTTGAAATGGCACAAACCCACGAATCTCAGCACTAATAACAAAACGAAAAATTAAAAAAAACATGTTACTGTCAGAATCGTCTAGCAAATTTAACAAAAAAATACTTTTGAAGACTTCACGCATAGACAAAAATCCTCTTTTTCAAAAAAAAAGAAAAAAAAATGTTTACGACCTGTATAATAATCAAATAACTTTTGAAGAATAAGAAAAAAAAAGGTTTGGGATACCAAATTATTCCTATTGTGAATTGCTAGTTACAGGTAACGTGTTACTTTGTACTTTTTTTTTACTCAGTTGAGAATTATTAAATGGTTTTTAAACTCGTCATATATTTGTTCATAAACGGAGTTCCTTTTAAAGAAAAATAAAACTTGATCATGTTAATGGAGCATTACTTATAATAATTTCATTGAAAATATATATTTATTTATATGGACTATTTTTTATTTATTTTAGAATTTATGATGGCATTTATGCGCATATAAAAATAAAGCTTATTCAGGGGTCTCACTCCTCACGTATATAAGTAGTGTGACTCAAGCACATCTGTGTGCTTATATGTATGCAGAGGTGTAACATTTCATTTCTATCATGACTATTATTAGAGTTGTATTTCTATAATGAATATTAATTATTATTTATACGTTTCTTTCTTGGGTTTGAAGTGATTCAAGTGCAATATAACTTTACGTTTATACAATTCTTAAGGTGGGACAATGTCTACATACAGTTTTTTTGCTTGTCTTTCCATTTTAAAGCTCAACTCTTTGAGTGGGCGTTACACTCAAACTTAGTCTCATTGGGTTCCGCGCACTACGTTTTGAAAAAGATGCTGTATTTCTTTGATTTGGATTTTTTTTAAATCGTCACCACAAGAAGAAAAAAACTTCTTAATCCGAGGAAGTTAAGAATGTTGATTTATAAAATGAGTATTGATGAAAATCATGAATATTTTGGGCATACAAAAAAAGAAACCGAAAATCACATGATAAACTGTACAATTTGAGAAATGTTTTGAAGGAGAACAGTTTAGCTATCATGACGTTTCAGTAGATCAGGTATAATCAACTGTTACAAGGGAGAAAATAAACAGGGGCCATGGCAAGAATTACTCCAATTTTGATCCTCAATTCTACTCTGAATTCAACAAACACTTACAATTATAACTCTGCAATAAATCCTCAAGGTTTTCGCCATCTTTTATGTGGACACACGAATGTTCCATCAGGTTTTGAATGTAGTAGAACAGAAAGTTGACTACTCAGGAGTGAAATAATAGTGGCCACAGCTGAGGAAAAGAAAATTCATTCTTCGAATTACTAATTAAAATGAAAAGACAAAAAAAAACAAAAACGGGCAGGCTATAAAATACACCAGACTAGTACAATTAATTTTGAATACTAGCAAGTGTAGGTTGGCTTGCACAGAGTTTACTTGTTACACTATAGCACAAAGTTTTTCAACACTTTTGTGACCCACATAAAATTAATATTCCAAAGTATTTTACCAACATAAAGAACCATTATTTTGTGCACTTGTCTCTTCTTGGTTTTAGTAATCATGGTTTCATTTGGTTTGTAAAATAAAAACGTACACAAATGATGTGTACTCTTTTATTCAAAAATTTAAGAGCCAAGGATATTAATCTCTGATTGCTGTCCAATTTAAAAAGTTTTGGCAGTGGAATATATTATCAACTAGAACAGATGGAGAGGGAAAGAAAATGAAAAAAAAACAAGTAATTTTCAAAGCACATGATAAATACCCTCTAATATATACACATATGACGTTATATATCTGTCAATTTTCCCAATATCTCAATATATGGCTTTTATGAAACATAAGCTCAATAAGGGATGAAGAATATCGATTCGGACCTTTAGAACTCTATTCATTTATAAAAGCATTGATTTAACATTATTGTAAATGTAACAACTCTATGGTAATAATAAGAAGATAATGACTGTATATTAGGCGTCGACAACAAACCGACAGGCATACTTTTATTAATATACAGTGTGACTGAAAAAAAAAATCCGTTATTAAAAAATAAAAACCTACAGGATCACATCTTCTTTGCCCAAAAATTTTCAAATGATTCAGAGATGAACTTATGTGATAAGGACAACAAAAAACAAAAAAAACAGGCAGGCTATAAAATACACCAGATTTGTACAATTAATTTTGAATACTAGCAAGTGTAGGTTGGCTTGCACAGAGTTTACTTGTTACCAAAAATATACTCCATTTGTACAATTGGTGTCAATCCAGGGCTTAAAAAGGTCCTGGAGCACCTGGATATAGACATTTACGTCGATTCTTGGCTAATTGACAGGGAAAAGGAAAGTAGCATGACTTTACCATCTGATGAGATGACACACAAAACCATTACGGAGGCTGGAAAATTGGTTTGGGCGAATCTTTCTACTTCTTCAATTGACCCAGCAATCTGCTTCCTATTGTAAGATGATTTTTGTAAGAGAGTAAGATATACCACACCGGTGTAGAGTAAATCAACAATTCGTTGCCCATGGTATAGTTACTTCAACATCTTAAGAGCAACTGTCAAGTTTCTCACTTCAATCGAAAGCTTAGAATCTAATAACTTTTATATCATTGGATTAGAAGAACATGACCTATTCTAAACGTAAAAAGCTAATTACTTAACTGGAAAGTTTTTTTACCAACCCTTATACTCCTTATCATTTTATAGAAAAATAAAAAAATATTTTGAAGAAAAATATTAAAAATTGCAAACAAAGATACTAAAGGATTTCATTTTAAGCTATATTTTTGTACGCCAGTCTTGCATTAAGATATACACACACATTTAATATCAATTCTTAAACATCCATTTAATAAAAAACTGACCATAATTCTAATGATGAGTTCTAAGATATTAAGCCCATTCCAAAAATGAGCCCTCTGCAGACAAAACTTTGCTTAATTTGAGAAAGTGGACTAAAATCTCAAGCTAATTTTTGTAGCTAGATAACCTATGTTAAATGCTAGTTTTAATCATACAAAATACCAACGTGTATATATATATATACTAAAATGAATTACTGTTTCATGCACCACTATTTATGTATATGTCATGCCAAAGGTGGGATTTTCAACAAGTTGTATCTTGTATGATTAAGCAAATTGCACAAGTTACAACTCAAAAATTAGATAAGTAATTTTAACTGAAGAATGTTGTCCTATTTGTGAAGAAGATTTTGCAAAAATTGAATACTCCATGGAGAGTCCAAAGGTTTAATTTTGGACTATTTTGATGAAAATTAAAAATTGATTAGTATCCTGTGGTAGAATATATATCTATATTACTTCTCAGTACATACAAAATGCGTAGTTTTAATATATCAAAATGAAATGATATCATAAATTAGTAGTTGTTAATTAAAATGCCTGATTCTGATTTTAAAATGAAAAAATTTCAAACCGTACGCAAATTAAAACCACTTATTCTATGACTGTGAATTACTTAATGAATAAAGACATTTTTGAGGAATTAATAACGATTTTTTCTGCAAGCCTTTTTTAAACAAAATAATCAAATGACAACGGATGTGAAAGGTGTACAAACCCTTGTGAGTGTAAATCAAAAAGAAAAAAATATGTTCATAAACGCTCGCAAATACTTCTGAATGTTCAAAATAGGAAGATATAATTAATTTTTTCCCATTTTGTATGAAAGGTTGCGTGATATAATAAATTCAACGATCTGAAGAGAAAAAAATATTTTGCAGGTTAGCAATGTATACTTTTCTTTTAGATGTGCTCACGAGGATTTGGATAATTTTCACATCCCTTGGAATAAAAGACATTTTTACTGCCTTAAAGTATTTTATTAAATAACTCGAGTGAGTTTCATGCCCACACCTTCGGTAAATACTGCGTGTGTTTGTACTTTTGTTTTTATAATGTGTATGTATAGGGTTACATTATGTAAGTGATTATTGCATTTATGTTGTGTGAGCCTAAGGGTAGAAGGCCATGTTGCTATGTAAATTACCATTCATACATAATATCTATTATGAAAAACCCTGAGGAAATTCAATATTTTTATAGTTACATAAAACTATGTTGGTATAACATTATCTATGTGGGAATACAAAAGGATTTGACCTATTTACTTCTGGTTTTTATTTGCAACCCGTGTTGGATAATGTTACTCAGCTAGTTACTTATTAGTTATAACACAATATAAAAGTAATTTAAGTACGTTAATTCATACATACAATAAAAAGTAATAATAATACTAATTTTTCGATATCCTTTTTATGAGATGAATAATGATACAATCAAATTAGTGAGATTTTTACATTTGAATAATTATTTACTAAATTGTCGTTTATAAATATACCGTCCGACCCTTCAGTACTCAATATTGTGACCCATTACAATAAAAATGAGAAATGGATGATAGATTTTATTATAATGGGTACCGGAAGCCTTGGCAGTCCGAATAACCTTGTGCGAATCTAAAATTGCCATTGTACTGGTTCTAGTTTTGCATTTTTAATTTACATTCCCTGCATAGATTGTATAGCCCAAGAAAGAAATTACACCGTCCAAAAAGACAGAGTATCCCTTCTAAACAAAAATAAACCTTTTTTGATTTTAGAAACTTGTTGTATGTTACAAAGAAAGTTACGTTAGATAAGCAGATTGAACAAATTGCAACCAAAAAATGAAAAAACGAATACTAAATGTAGAAATGGAGAGTATAGTTGGAGAATGCAATAATGAAATATTCTTTAATTAATATTTACTTTTCTACTTTTATTGAATATTACTCATTAATAAGTAATTATTCTGTGGCACATTATTAAGTTCAAATGCCCATAGTTTGATATTGCTCGTAAATACTTATGTATTTACCAGCAATATTTCAAAAAATTTAATTTTAAATATTTAATTTTGTGGAAAAAAATTAAAAATCCACAGCCATCACAAAAAGTTAAATTTTTCAAAAAAAATAAAAAATAAAGTATTACATTTTGTGTAAAAATATTCAAAAATCTACAGCTTTTTACATAAAATTAACTTTTTTGGAAAAAAAATTCATAAGTTATATTTCAAATATAAAAATTTGTGGAGAAAAATTTCATAAATTCATAGAAAATTAAATTTTTTGGAAAAAAATTTCAAATATAAAATTTTTAATATTACATTTTTATGGAGAAAAATGTCAAAAATCTATAGCTATTCACAGAAAATTAAATTTTTTGGAAAAAAAAAATTGGATAATTAAATTTTCTAATAAAAAGCAAATATTACTTTATTGGGGGGGGGGGAGGCTACAGCCCCTCCAGCCATCCCCTACGGACGCCCCTAATTATGGTAGTTGATAATTAATGAAAATGGTCAAGTTAGTAAATAAATAAGACAATATAATTTGTACACAACAAATATACATATACTTACTGAATAAACAGATAAAAACATGGATTTCTCTCGAAGAATAGGGACGTAGAAAATGATGGTATTATGTTTGATAGTCTAGATTTATGTTCTTTGGAGACATAGTGGAGCTCACTATCCATGATAGCGAAAGTTTGGGCAATCAGAAGGAGCCTATTAAAAAAAAGTAGAAAAGGTCTTTACTAAAAAGGCTTCAGATTTATTGCATTTTTCTCCTTGAAAGAGGGAAATGCATTTATATATACTTTATCGTCTAAAAATAAATATAAATAATTAGAGGCACACACTCAGAGGCGTCTGAAAGATAACATATAGAGTTGTTGTTTTTTTTTTTGGGGGGGAAATTGATTTTTGAAGAAAAAATCAAAAAATCAAATTTTTTTGAACTTTTTTTTTCCAAAAATCCACAGCTGTTACCCAAGACCAAAAAGTGCAGGAGGATTTGGACATATAATATCTTCACTTATGGCTCCTGGATTTTTGCCCTGCAAATAATTCGGTTCCTCAAACATAGATGATTGTCGACAAAAAAATATAATGACAAAAATAAAAATTACCGATGGTTTCCGCCCGGGCTCGAGTCCGAGTTTAATAGGAGGGATTATACTAGCCCGCTAGAATCTATAGGGGTCAGGACTGTCCTAGCTCTCAACTAAGTCTAAGTCTATAATTGCTGAGGGAGTTAGCTCCTTGGCTCTGTAGAAGCTTAGGAGTAAGTACTTGCCTCAGATTAGAGTCAATCAAGGTTGAATTTTAGTGCCCAAAGTAATCAATATTTGCTAGATCTCCTACTTATGAGGTATTAAAGTAAAGCTGAGTTCTACCAGAATGAGTTAGTCCTAGTTAATGGATAGTATAGCTTCTGTGTGTAAAGCAGACGTGATGACCACTACACTACGAAACCGTGTTTACTGTAATTATTTATTTTGAGTAATATAATTTTTTTTTCAAATGAAGTCCTTTTCAATTTATTTATTTACATGAAATAACTTAAAATGAGGTCATTGCAGTTCATTTTAAATTTATAAAATTAATATTTAATTAATGTGGTTTCTTATTATGAAGAATTCGAGGCATTTCTTTTTACTGGTTTACTTAAGCTGAGAGAAAAGAGGAATAAAGAACGTAAATATAAATAAACCCAGTCCGTACTGTTACTTCAACTTTTAGGTATTCTATTACTCCGAATCTGGGTTAAAACTACATAAACCTGTCAGGAAGGCGAAGGCTACCTCACTCTAAAAGGAGTTGAAACCCTACCCGATTTGGTTCGTTTGTTTTTGCAACATTCATGTTTGATATTTTATTTTTGAAATATATTCAAATTGAATTAAATGCTCACATTTTACGCTAATGAATGCAAAAATGTACACAAATGACTTCAAGCGAAGGGCCACCCATTATAAACCTTAAATTATATTTGAGAAGATTTTAATATATGAAAGTAAAAGATCTGAGGGCGAAAGATCTTAGAAGCGTTTATTACTCGCCGTCTTCTAATCGAATTGAGATAGTTTATCAATAACTTAAGTAATGACAGATTCAATGAATTAATATAATTTTAATAAGTTATTGCATATTACTCAATAAAAAGTAATTTTGTTATATTATTCATTGCTTTTTTAGCAAAGTAATATCGTTACTTTATCAGTTACTTGAAAAGTAATGAATTTACAGAAATATATTACTTACAAACACGTAACTATCCGTCGTTGTTTACAACACAGGTAAAGAGAATTGCATATTAGTTTTGTGAGGATGGCTCAAAGATTTTAACAATTCATGAACATTTTCTTTTTTCTTGTCCGACTATAATCTGGGATTTTTGATCTTTAAGTCATTGTGTTGTGAGCGATATAATAAGCCTTAAAAAGAAGGTATATACACAATAAACATAATATCTTGTACAATGTACATTTACAAGCCTTTTTTATATATATTATTCCATCTAGACTGAATCTAATTTGAATGATAATAAGGAGAAACGTGGTTAAAGCGATCGTGACTCGTGTATATTGTATATCTTTTCAAGAGTATATATACATTGATAAGAAGTGTGATAAAAAATGATATACTTTTGTCATAAATAGATATGTATATATATTTGCTATTTTTTCTAATTGACAGCTCGGTTTCGTAGTGTAGTGGTTATCACGTCTGCTTTACACGCAGAAGGTCCCCGGTTCGAGCCCGGGCGGAACCAACTTTTGTCGTTATTTTTTGTCATTATATTTGTGTATCTACAATCAGCTAGGTAAATATAATCGCGCGCAGAACACAAACACGGAACTAAATGTACCAAGATATCATTAATTTCATTTGCCAACTCTATCCGTCTTACTTCTTTTTTCACTTTTGTTTTTGAAGAAAACATTGTAAATTCTTTAAAAACAGTGTCACGAATGGAACAATTTGTGCATTTTTTATAAGAGTATTTAATAGTTTATTTCATATAAAAGAACTCCCAGGAAAAATATGTGAATGTTTCTTCATATTCATAAAAATAGTTACTAAAAATCTGCGTGTGACTTTTGTTATGTTTATTTTACGTTGTTATGAACAAAATTTGGCATAAATCATAGAATTCATGTTAATTTATGTGATCACTAAATAAAATAGTGAATATGTGAACATGTTTGTACTAATCTGGATGATTCTATCAATAGAGACAGCTAAATGATTTACAGTTTGGCATAATATGGCTGACATAGATTACAACCTTTAGTGTCCATCAATGGGCATCAGCTATGGCCAAAAGTAGCCACAAAGAGACAGTACACACAAATTTTATTAAGATAAAAGCAGTACAAGAGTTACCGGCGGAAACCGAGAGCTACTTCAAGCATTTTTTTTTAAATTAATAATTTTTTACTTTCTATTACCTCATCACAGTGAAACTGAGCTGAATATCATTTATCTTGTTGGAATTGCCGATTGTAAGTGAAACAAACAAATGTAGCGTCTCATTAAACTCCATTTTTCTACTGATACATATGCTTATTCATTAACACATTTTTTCGCCTAAATCCATAAAATTTATAAATTTCCACAAATATATAACGCGGTTTCGTAGTGTAGTGGTTATCACGTCTGCTTTACACGCAGAAGGTCCCCGGTTCGAGCCCGGGCGGAACCAAATGGTCGATTTTTTTCTTTTAGTAGTGATATTTGTGTGTCGACAATCAGCTATCTAAGTAAAGAAAACATAGTTCGATAAATCAAGGAAATGTATAGTTAGAGGAAAGATGTATTTTTTTACTAAAGAACAATGGAAGTGAAAAGAAGAAGTTCAGCTGTTGATTATTTTTCTAATTTACTTCTAAAAATAACTTCATCCTAGTATTTTCCTTATTTTTTATCTGACCTCAGAGGTATCATGTCTGGGACTCATATCGGACTCGAAGCATTGGGAATTTGACTCTAAAAAGGTATGTGCTAAACCGGTCTGAAGATCTATGTGACATGGCATGGATTATGTATTGCGTGCATGGCAACAGGTCGATTCATGGGTGAATATATATATTTTTTAAATTTTCTTTTAATTTGTTAAATGGGGTTCCACTGAGATCTTTGTATGTATATCAAGTGAATAAGGAGATAATTACAATCTCAGAGGGTTGTAATATACATTTCACTCAGTATTTGTCTTTAATGGATGACTACATAATAGTGAAGTGATATTATTTGTGTGTAAAGTAATAGATATCGTCTTCATATATTTTTATCAAGTTAGATACCACCCGGAATGTTCTATACATCTCATTTTTATTATATACTTCCACTCTGAGTGATGAAACAAACTCAACTTGGGAAGATGGCATAATAATTTTAGAGTAATCCCAAAATCGTTAGACGAACTTAAGTTCGGAAAAAGGTGATTCCACTATAACACAGTACATTATATTCGCATAAAGGAGTGTTCTGATAAATGTGCTTTGGTCTTCTAAGGATTTCTGTGTGTCAAGTAAAGGAAAACATTGTTATCGTCTCTACTCTATGTGTATGTTAAAAGAAACTTAAGTAGGTTAATGAATAGAACAAGCCAGTCAGGAAGGTGATACCATTTGACTTATGTTTTACGAAATAACAAATGGAACGGAAACTATCAAACAATGACCTATACTGAAATATTAATGTATTAATTTATTATATATTTTAACAATAAAAACTAAATATTTTAAAATATACCAATTATTTATTCAAATAATTTATTTTTTTCGCCTTTTTCGTAGCTGTATCGTTTTCTGCTCCGTATTTCCTTTTTTCATTTACATTGGCATTCACAGAAGATACAAAGTTTTTGGCCATGTAATTAAAAGTTTTCTTTGCAAAATTTGGAAAGTAAACAATGTAAACCGTCAAATTCTTCAATCTTATTAGATAAACACCTTATGAATATATCCTTGGACCTTGAATAGAAAAAAATAATGCTTTAGTGGTTACTTCCCGCATATATACATTCTTTTAGTTATACAGAAGCAAGAATAGTCAAAAATACAAAATTTGATGAATAAATCAGTCCTCCCTATCTTTTAAATTTGTAAAAAATTTGAATTATTTATTTTCTTCAGGGAGCTCAACAACTTTATTTTGTTCTAAAAGATTTTTGCAATTGAAGCATTTGTTCCTCAATAAAAGTGAACGAGAAATATTCCCTGCATAGTAAAAAATAATGTTTTTCATTTCTTCTAAATCATAAAAATTTAAGAAACCATCATCTTCCCACAATGACACGACATTAGGAGTGAAGTTTTTTTTCAATGATTGGATTAAAATTAATAATATCCTTCACATTGTCTAGAATTAATTTGATATCTCTTGACTTCCATATTGTGAAATCTTATGATACAAACTTTGAACTCAAAGTATCAAGATATCCTAAATTTTATTTGCCAACTCTTCCGTGCCTACCTCTTATTCTCCTTTTCTTTTAGATCAGCTGTGAGGAGGGTGGAGGAAGAGAAGGAAATAAACAAGAACATCAAAAAAAAATTACTCCAATATCGATCCCCAATTCTACTCTGAGTCCAACAATGACTTACAATTATAACTTCTCAACAAATCCTCAAGGTTTATCTCAGTCTTTTATGAGCACAAACGAATGTTCAATCATATTTTGAATATAATTGAATCTACATAAGGAATGATGTTCACTACCAGGAATTGCATAATAATGACAACTGCTATAGAAAAGAAAATTCATTCTTCCGATACTCAATTCCAAAAATACTGGCCACTAAGAAAATTCAAAGAAACTAAATAAATACTTATTCTGATAAATCTCATCTCCCCCAAAACATTCTTGAAGTTGTCAAGGTTACCATGTCGATTTATTTTTCTTTCTTTTTTAATATGCCCATATTACAGACGATTTTCATCACTAATCAAATAAAAATAATTCTTAAAGAAGGCCTTTGATATGTGATTCCCTCTTTCATGAAGTAAGTATATATTACCTCATAACAACAGTGTCTCGAGTGGAACCGAGACGTTAATTTTAACGACGTCAGCTAAAGTACAGAAGCTGATTGGTGAACTTATTATTTCCTAATAAGATTGAATCAGAGTTGAATATCAATTATCTTGATGGAATTCCTGATTGTTAATGTAAAAAATATATATATCATAAATATAAAAAAAATATACATCATATTACACAATATTTTTAGGCTCATATAAATATACGTATCTATAAAAGCAGTATTCTTAAAAATCAAAAAGGAATTGACCATAACAAATTATGAGTCACGTGATTTTCTTAATGAAATCATCTCCCAGCTTCGTATCAAAGACCTCCTTTGAGTATTTTCAAATTTTATCTATAAGTTTGATGTTCTTCACTATAGGAAAAATACACATTATTTATATCAGAAAGATAGAACCTTAGAGAAAGAAATACTTAGAGGCAACAAGATGTGCGAATCATTGAGCTAATATGTCCGCTTATATCAGCTGAAGTGAAGTGGATTGAATGAATAAGGACTGACACAAACTGAAATACATATTTAAGATCCCATTGCTCCATGTTCTACTTATATTTGTATTTATAAAAAAATGTATATTTTGAATTTCTTTATGTATTATTAGAGATACAATATATGGATACTACTTTTACTTATACATTCGTCCAGTCTTAAGAACAGTCCTATCGGTCCTTGGGACCGATCCTTAACTGTCAGTCCTTTGAATTTTTGATAAGGATGTAGATGATTTATTAAGACAATAATATGTATTGAAATCATTGCACATATCTTCCTAAAAATATCCATGTTTTTATTATGATACAACTACCAAAGGATTACCCGGTTTTGATTTTTGATTGGGTACAGATTGGCGAGGGAAATCATATTGAAAATGGTCAAAATAATTGAGAAAATTAAAAAAATATTCAGAAAATACTTCTATATACAATTAATTATATTTTGAATGTTTCGTTGTTGTCGGAAAAGATCCGGATAACTCTAATTCTATTTCTCTTGGATTCTCCAAGCTATATCAATCCGGTTAAGTAAGATAATTTACAACGTCTCATCATAGCAACTCACCCGCCTCCCCCCCCGAAAAAATACTCTTATGTTTGCCTCTTGTAACCTTAGTATTATTATTATGAAAATAAAAAAAATAATTTGTTATAAACTTCAAATAGCATACCAACATATATACATCTAAAAAATTGTCTAGATGAGAAGTCCATTTTCTATTTACTTCAAAAAATTCCCAAATCGAAATTCGCGAACAAAATTACCAAAAACTTTTTTTTGACTAATTTTGCACAAAAAATAGTTAATAGCATTTATTGGAATTGTAAAAAAAAAAAAACACAAACCTACCAATATTATTTTTGTACTTGGGAAAACAAAAAAGTTATGAAGAATAATGTTATCGAAAAAATAACCATCAATAATTCGTTCATTTTTGCAAATATTGAAAAAACTTTGTAACAAAATCTTTTGGAAATTGAAAAGATTTCTTTGGACTGTTAGAGTCTCAAATTTTATGCATAAAATGCATCGTTTTGTGGCATTTCTTTTAACAATATTGAAAATTGTCATTTGATGAAAAAATGGGGGGCGGGGTATTCAGAAAATGACAGATATTTCAGTTAAATATCAATTTATATTAGGCAAACTTATATGCAAACTAATTTCCAGACAAATTTCATTCGATTTAATAATCCCATATTCCATTAGAATTTCATTTTTTCGTACCTGAAATAAACGAAATTGCAATTTTCACCAATTTCTTTTTTTGCCATTACTTTTTTGATTTTCAGTAAATTTAGAAGACCTAGTTATTTGTATAGCTGTTATTTGGAACGCCTTTGATAAATAACTCAACCCGCTATCTAGTCTCCATGAGCTTCAAAAAACGGTGTTTGTGTTTTGGGCATAGAATAACCCCTCCCCCCCTAAAAAAAAATGACACCGCCTTCTTAGCACGTTCAAGCTCAAATCAATCAGCCCCTAGGCTCAACCGTTTGGGAACGTATAAAGGACATCTGCACACACACAATCTCACTTATAAATATATAGATGTCCATATATTTGCAATAACTATTATTTTTTATTTATATAGGCAATCTACAATTATTTGCATCCTGCCTCGGTAGCGCAGTAGGCAGCGCGTCAGTCTCATAATCTGAAGGCCGTGAGTTCGAGCCTCACCCGGGGCATTAATTTTATTTGTTTATACTTTTCATAAAAAAAATTGATTTTCAATATTGTATTCTTGAATTTATGGCACACTTTAATTCTTAAACAAGGGATAAGATAATAAAAAAATATGATTAAAAACGATAATGAAAGAAGGAATCACGTATATTTATTTAGACGAGCACTAATAAAGTTAACATTATACTAAGTCTGAATAATAAAATTAATTTTTTATATAGAATATTTGTGGTGCGTCAACATTAAATCAATATTGAACAAAAATCAAGGGGAGGAAAAAGTCCCAATAAAATTTTTTACTTCCATAATTTCAATGAAAAATTTAAGTCAGTCATAGGCTTTGTACTCAAATTCGAGGGATTCCTTAAATAGTCAAGAGTTTTAATTATTTTGTAGAAGCTTTATTTGATTTCAGAAACTTATATTGGCTCTCATATGGTGTTTCAACCTTTCACTGCATGGTATCCCAAATACGACATATACTACTGAACTTTGGAAAATTATGTATTAAATACTAGATTTTTTCTTCAAAAACAAAAAGCATCAGAATAAAAATTATGAAATCATAACGTAAGTGCCGGATTACTTTCAGTCGTATGGAATAAATGTTTCCCCATAACATAGTCATAATGAAGCAATTAGAATTTTTTTTATTTACCTATAAATAAAATCTCATGCATTCAAGGGTTAAATAAAATATATCAATTTCTAATTCTTTTACCGTGACAATCATTTTGGCAGCTCCGTGTGCAAGCTCCAGTACCTCCAAAAAGTTCATATAAATAATCTATTCGTGGAAGTTGCTGGTAATTTGTCTACAAATACAGATGTAATCCACACTCAATTTTGAGAAAAAATATTCTAGCTTGCTTTGTGTTAAAATGACAATTTTTTGAAAAACAGGCTTGGAAATGCAGGCTATTTACATGTACATGGTACAGAGAAATCACTACGGAGTGTGACCCCCCTCCTTTCAATTTGGCTTCAACAAATGCAGTATATGTTATATTTAGTGATGAGTTTTGTGTAAGAGTGCAAGGAGAACGTAGTACTACTTAATTAAAACCCTTGTTGATTTCACCTCTCTAAGGTGGCGGGAGGGAGGATAAATGACTGCTATCAAGAGAAGAACCTACTATATTTAAAATCGCTTTAGTCCAGTGTTTAGATTAATATATATTTATTTTATTATGCATTTTTAAATCAAAAGATTTTACTCATTTGAGGCAGATTCAAATATATCTTTCCATCCTTAATAAATCACCCAATAGGGGTATGAACGTTGTTTACTTTTGAGTATTTTGTTTACGTACCCAACTTTGCCCTTATTACTATTTATTATGCTTATTTTATACAAAATAAAACACATAGAGTGATGATGTATGATGTAAAAAAATAGTTGAACAAAGAAAATAATAATAGACCAAACTATTCGAATTGTAATCAATATGTTAAAAGCATAGAGGGTGCATCAAACATCCAATTATATGATAGCATTTAAAATAGCATTAGTACAGGGAAAATATTGTAAAAAAAATTAATTCATATATTTAATTATGCATCTTTAAAACGATTTACATCAAAGATAGGCGATAATGCTGGAGAGAGAGTTAGTTAGTTAACACCCCGAAGATCCATGAAAAAATGTATAAAAAAGTAGATCGAGCAAATACAACAACCGTTTTTCCTTTTCTGATTTATAAACCTAGTTTTTTCATTACAAAATTGTCAATTCTATATTTATAGCATGCTCATACTTGTAGTGTAACTATATCAGTCAGAATAGACTCAAAAATAATTATTTTGTTGGCCAACATAGTTTTAAAACATCTTTTATATAGTTAGTTTTTGATTACAAATATGTCAACTCTAATGATATTTTATATGGAAATGAGTAGTTTTTGATTTCGCTCTGAAAATCATAGAGTGGTCTGAGAACGTTATAATCTTGTTTGTAAGACGGTATGAACTAGCCTCTTAGTTAGTGAGGGTTATCTTAGTGTGCCGCGGCAGGTTTGAGAAACGTTTGTCAGAGTTTATTCCTCTCTTATTTTCAAATTTTACTTACAATTATATACATAGTACATAATTTAATATTGAGTTCCTTGGAAATATTCCAACTCTATCATGTACAATGTACATTAGGGTGGGCCCTAAAAATCAATCTTTTACTTTTATTTGCCTCAACCTTACATTTTGTTCCCTTTATCCTAAAACGTCCCTCTGCAAAATATTTTTGACCTTAATTAATATTTAATGGTAGCCCTTGCTTTCTAAAAATACTGCAGTCCTGTCGGTCCGGACCTACTAAAATTTGTCAGTCCTTGGACCTATCCTTATTGGTCTTTTATGATAACTACAGCAGCTTAAATGACGTAGTTACTAAATCCTTTCAACTGTTCAACATAACTTCTTTCAAAGAGACCAGACAGATGAAGTTTAAAGAAGGAATACTTTTGCTAAAACTTATTATTATAGGTTTTAGCTATCATTCATAGTTTTCTTTTTTTTTATTTATATTATTCAATCCTAGCTAGGAGTGAAGAAAATAAAAGGATATCTTGAACCGTAGGACTCAAGGACCGACGTATTTACAATTCCAATTTTGTCTGTAGGGTTAAATAAAGTTTATGCCAATATCAATACTTTTAATGGTCCAGTAGTGTTAATATTCTATCCTTTTCAACATGATCAATTAGATTATTTAATATTGTTTAGAATGCAGGCTACTTTATCTACAAAACGAACCATTAATATTTGGTGCACTTTCCTCTTCTCGGTAGTGGATAAATTATAAATTATTATACTTTTCATTTGTGTTATAAAATTATGACGTACACAAATATTTAAAAATTTACAATTTTATTCAAAAGTTTAAGCTCCACCTCTGAATATCGCTCAAATATTATAATTCTTGTCACAGTATATATATTTTCTGTATTGAAATCAATTGAGAGGGGGAGAGACTGAAAATAAAAACATTGATGATAATATTACATAATTAGAGCCACCCTAATTTATATACAATATTTACTCTCAAATAAATATAGATGCATAGATGTCTATAGAAACTGAAACTTATGTATTAAAACGATTAATCAATTAACAAATCCTTATCACCTACGATTTGTCAGTGAGGCAATAAAAAAAATTAATTGTCTCCTTTAAAAATAAATAAACAAAAGGCAGAAAAATACTTGACAGTTCAAAAGAGAGATAGAGTAGGTTACAGCTTATTTTGAGGCTTGAGTGTATCAATCATCGTAAAAGATATTTAAAAAATATAAGAAATAATTGTAGCAAATTGATGTGAGTATTTATTAGTTAAAAGTTTTGTCTTTTTATTTTATAGATAAATATACTATATAGTGTTTCTCAAACTTGTAACACTAAATTGAGGTGATATAAAACCTCACTTTTGGAGACTGCTGGTATCAAAAATGACCCTACCAAAGTTTCAAAACTGTTAGTGTCTGTTCCATGAAGTAAAAAGTTATCAGTGTTTCTCTTTAGATGTCTTTAGTGAGATATATATAACGAGTAATTTATACTTAAAAAAGATGTACACAAAGTCATTGCAGTAAAGTGCTATAATAGAGATGATTACATATGCTCGCATGAAATCATCTCTTTCATAGCACTTAACTTTAGTTCCTAGACTAGAGGTTTTGAAAATGATTCACATCAAATTTTCAGAACTAGGCTGGCCAAAAAATAACAATGTATGAGCAGAGGTGTATAAAATATGTCATTGAAAGCAGGGGCGGCTTTTTTTAGTTGACAATCTGAACAAGCTTGTTGTATTATCCAAAGATGCTGTCCTTATTATATAATTATTGAATAAAAACATCCAGGTATAAATTTATTACTAGGGCATGTGCTCATGAATGGTGGAGAGTAACACTGAGGGGTTGCCCCTCAGCTGCTATGTGGTAAGTGTAATTCCTAGTTAGACTCTGAGTTAGAATTGAGAAACGACATCTGAGTAATTCCAACCTATATGTCCTTTCCATATACAGAATGGGGTTTGTGTTTATTTTTGTACTTGCTCAGCTGATTGCAGTACATCTAAATAAAACGCATGGTAGCTATGTTGCTCTTCTCCCAAACATTCCTTAAATTGTTAGGATAACCATCATCATGTACAGTTTCTTTTATTTTGACTTACCGGTTGGACATATTTAATACATTACTGTGTATGAGCAGTTATGTAAATCCTGTAAAAATTTTAGCTGGCCAGTTTATTTTGGAATTGGAAATCTGAATAATGGATTTTTATTTCCTTTGCAGTTGTCATTATTTAGTTATTGTGTAATGAAAATAATTGTTCAAATTGATTTAATTATATTCAAAACCAGATTAAAAATTCGTGTGTGTTAATAAATGACAGAGCAACCCTGAGGATTTGTTGTTGAGTTATAATTGTAAGTCCTTGTTGGACTCCGAGTAGAATTGGGGATCAACATCATAGTAATTCACGCCAATTTCCTTCTTACTTTCCTTCTCCATCTCCTCCTTCGTCACAGCTGTTTGTAGTTGATCTCCTCCAAAATATTCATCAAAATGTCAGGGTTACAATGTTCGGTTTCTTAGTTTATAATATGCTCATTCCAGACATAATTTTCATCACTGTCTATGAATTCGGATTAATATAGTAACAAACACTGAATACAATAACTTCCATTCGAAAGAATTAATTACAATGTCTGTGAGTACCAAAATGATTCCACCGTCCACTAAGCTAGTATGAACTGTTTTAGGAATGATTAAAAAGTCTATGGTTCCTAAACTTCCCCTATATTATTTAAAAGGGTAGGGGTTGAACATTACACAATACTTTACTGTAAAATCCAAATGATATCAAAGATGATTTTTTCGTTTTTATATATGTATCATTTCTAATTCAAAATGAGAATACTCCAATTGAAAAAAGAAACATTTCAATTCAAAATATAATAATCCATTCCAACTGGGAATGGTTCAATTCAAAAATGGGAATTGTTCAGTTCAAAATGGAATAATCCAATTCAAAATTATTAATAGTTGAGTTAAAAATAGACTAGGCCGATTGAGAAAAATGGAATCTTCAAACTCAAAATGAGAATAATTAAATTCAAAATAAGAACTGATAATTAAAAAAAAAAAAGTAGTCAAATTGAAAATAGAAATGTATTATTTTAATAAAATAGGGTATAAGAATTGCAGCTGCGTTACTAAAATTGAATACATAAACCTGTGCATAATATAGTGCTAGTATTTATACAAAATAGTCAGAGCCGCTTCAAATTTAGAAATTAATATGTCCTTTGAAAGTAATACAAAAACAATTTGTTGTTACTATGTATTTGATTACACTAAATATACATGGGCAAATTTTTTTTTTTGGCTTTACACTATTTATGTACTTATCTAAAAGTACGTAGTTTATAAAAAATAGTTTATTTCATTCTATTTTTTTAAGGTCCAAAATTTTCAGACCCCACCCTCAAAGAAAAATCCTATCGATGGTTCTATATATACATTATACTAATTAATATATATTAAATTCGAAAACATGTATATAAATTGATACCTTTCAAGTCCTAAATGTATGGTCAAGTCTTTGATTTTTACCTCTAAGATATAATTAATACTTTATTACTTTCAATTTCATATATAAATATGTTTTTACTACTCTTAATAAGTTTAAACATTCTCCTACTGAATTGTACTGGTCTCAGTTTGAGCTAGACTGTTCCCATTTTGAATTGGACTATTTAATTTTGAGCTAAACTATTTTCCCCCCTTATTGAATTATATAGAGTATTCCCATTTTGAATTTGACTCTGCCATTTTGAAGTGGGAAAGATATAGTGTTAAAATATACATTTTTTAAAATGAATCCCAATACAGGTTTTTTGCTCGGAAATTAAATGTGTGGGTAATTTAAATCTGGAGAATTTAAAGATAATGTACGTTCAATTTATTTCTCAAAATTAATTCATCAAATCACAAATATTTTGCTCTTACTTGTAGAAGTCCATAGTGAATTGTATCACTCAAACTAATCATATCCAGCTTTTACTAAAGTCTTCAACCTGCCCTTGATCCTGGTCCAACCCTTGATAAGGCACCCAGTCCATGCTGGCCACTTCCTCGAGAATGGAAGCCCGCAAGGAGACAACACTGCTATATTGACTTTTACAACTATCTTTTTAAGACGATGCAGACATAGTAATCCAAGGGTTCAGATACGGCGAGTTAGGAGGCCACATTTTCAA
The DNA here is from genome assembly GCF_016086655.4 of Lepeophtheirus salmonis. Classification (NCBI taxonomy): domain Eukaryota; kingdom Metazoa; phylum Arthropoda; class Copepoda; order Siphonostomatoida; family Caligidae; genus Lepeophtheirus; species Lepeophtheirus salmonis. Next base: position 9,568,419 of record NC_052139.2, read on the forward strand.
ATTTTGGACAAGATAGAAAGTGTTGGTTGGACATATTACCTTCCAACAGCCACCAAGTTCATCCAGAGTTTCCACATGCCCCTCTCGATATCCAGGTAGACGTCCTTGGTGATGATTTTCCCTTTGGCAAAGAAGTGCAGGTTTATGAATTTACCCTCGTCTGAGACAAGGAGGAGAACGTAGACAGATGCTGGAAACTTGACCCTTCCTTTGATTGGGACTTCCTCAGGGTAGCATGCAATCTACCTTTCATTCCTCCTGTTTAGCTTGGCATCTGCACAAAATATCTTATCGTTGGAGGAGAACCAAATCCTGCAAGCTGCTCCATGCTTTAGATAAATTAGGAGCTTCAAACTTCACTCAACCTCAAGATTTTCATAGCCTCAAATATCATCTACCTAAACTTCAAGACGTAGCTCTTACACCACAGGTAGCAGTTGAAAGTGGTCCTGATGGTGTGTGGGTGCACATTGTTCCTGCCTGTCAGGTTCCTCATGTAAACGGTGTCTTGTAGGGCATTCAGGAAGTTTTTGGCTCTCAGAACGATTGTGAGTCTTCCTTGCAGGTGTTTTTGACCTGTCAGACTTCTTAAAAGCCTTGGCATTATCCGAAACAGTTGATTTGGGCAGCTTTGTAAACTTTATCATCCCCTTGGATTGTGTGCACGGTACGGAAGCACAAAATTATACCAGCACAGGGTTTGTATTCAGAAGAAATCTCATGGATTTTATATTTAACTTTTACAGTTTTTTCAGGTAAATTTGATGATCACATTATAAAAACAAATTTAAGGATTTTCCAGATATTGATGTCTAAACTTGTTCCAGATTTAAAATCCCCACCGTCTATGTAATTGACATTTTTTGACATAGAGGGCGTTTTATACGAGACATCAATCTTCCCTCCAAAATGCTCTTTTAGGTTAAGAACCACTGATAAAGAGGAAATACTCCGTTCTGTTGAGGACGTAAAATGAGATATTAATCTCTTTGAAATGACACATCGATGGAGGAGCTCATTGATCCTTTTTATCACGATATGATTGGATCATTCTACTAATTAGTAAAGTAAGCTCCTTAGTGGCAGATGAATGTTTCTTAGTATTTACGATGAGTACTTCCTGTCGAGGAATAAACATATTTAGCTAAGACGGATACTTTGTCACGTTATGATCATCTGTTGAATGTTTTTATACAAAATGTCGTTCTTAAGCCTGTACTCCTAGTGTGTAATAAAAATATTTTGTTAATCTTCTTATATGTAGCAAAGGTAGTCGTTATATCTTCAGTTGTAAAATATGATTCTTTACTAATTAAATACATACATTCTCAAAAACAGAATGAGTCTATGTTAAATATTTTTAATCATAACAATAGTTATCTTTAATTTACGGAGTAAATCGAAAAACAAAGATAAATAAATAATAAATGGTTCTCACGACATTATCCATATATTGTATCTCACCACCTTTCTTTCATAAAATTTTTTAACATAAGCCATTTAAAAAAATGTTAAGATTATAATAGAAACTATTCCATTTTTAGAATGATTTTTAAAAAGGATGGATTGTGGATGATATTTGTATTCTTTGTCAAATTATCGTCAATTTATATCAACAAATCATTGTCGCAAATTCCACATAAAGTAGCCAAAATTCATTGTCACAATAAAAAAATAAGAAATTATTTTAAATTTTATTTGCAAGGCCATTTGGGGCCAATATGAGTATTACAAATGAAATAAAGTTAATAGTTATAGCCAAAATTCTTAGGAATCTTAAGTCATAGCTCCAAAATTTATATAATAAGCCCATAATGGATCCAAATATGCACATGGGTGAAATAGTCAAGGGCTTCACAAAGAAATCACGGGGTTTTTTTAAGTTCAGAATTGGTTTATTTCAAATTATTATTTAAATTTATTGATTTTTTATTCACTTTATGAAGTGGAGTCCCCATAACTTTTTCAACCCATTTCTTAAATGGAAGTGTATTTTTTTCCATCAAGAAACAGTGTAAAATTAAAAGACGAAATTGTTTTAGATCAATTATTTTGGAAATAACAAAAGTTCACACTGAACATAATAACAAACTTTTTTTTTGGACAGAATATCATGAAATTTTGACTTTTTTTTTTGAAGGTTAAAAAAATATCTTTGTGTGAAGCACGATACTTTTCAGTTAATGTGTTATTGGACTTTATGTATTTATGACGTAGATAAATTAATTCGGATTTTCTTCTTTTTTTATTTTTGTTATAGATTGTTTTTATGTTGACACACCAGATTTATGCTCAACAGTAATCTATTATAGACAAGAAAGTAGATTATAATCTATAACCGGCAACAAAACACAGTATTCATTTTTATATTTGTAGAATAACACAAAGTACTTTGTATATTTTGTTATTTGTTCAATAGGGATGCGTAGATTACCCGTGGGTTGGGTGGGGCTGTTTATATTCAAATAGCAGTTCTAACAAAAAAATCAGTTTGTCTATCATACAATTAGTAGATAAGTTATTTTACCAAATTTTCTAAAGGAGTCCAATAATATGTATAAAATGTAGCGGGCTAGGTATGATTATATATTTCAAAAGATGTAGACTTTAAAACATAATCAAAAGGCAAAATCACAAATGTCCAAACATTGGCAATTCTCAATAATATAACCAGACATAAATGCAAGATTGGGTACTCCAAATTCTAAGATAAACCAGTGGGTCAAGACTAGGATATTTATTTGTCAGTTGACTAGCTTGAAATGGCATTTATATTTATTGATTATTGAAATTGGTTAGTAATCCTTTTATTTATATATACAAGTCCAAATTTGATTTCCTTATATTTAAAAAATACAATTTTGTTTTTACACAAATTTTATTATTACACCCATCAATAGTCCTGTGCTTCGTAAACGATTATGAAGCACAATAGTTTAAAATTAGTCATAATCTGCAGTTTTTCAGAATAATGTTTAAAAGATGTTTATAATTATATTTCCGCCTCAGAATAACCCCTACGACGGCACTAGTTACTTTTCAACATCTCTGAGTTTTAAATATCCACCTCCAAATTAGATTTGTCCCTGATGCTTAAAATTTTAAATTTTAAACATTTTTTATCAAGAAACTATTTTTCTTATTGGCAAGTGTTTTTTTTTCTAAAGCTGATATCATTATTATTCAATTTTTGAGGAGATAACAAGGTGTTAATTAATTAGTAACTACGTGTGAGTTCGATCATGAATGCCTCAGATTAACAGTGAATTTTTTTTTTTTTTGTAGTTACAAATATAAGTCCCAGTTGGACTCAGAGAAGAATTGAGCGATGGACATCTGAGTATTTTCTGGTTATGTCCTTGGTTGATATACAGCTCTCCTCTCAAACATTATTAAAATTGTCTGGGTTGCAATGTTGATTTAAGGTTTCAATTTTTTCATACGGAAAATACTTAGAACTAAATGTCTTACTGATGTCCTTACATTGATAACAGAAATTGTTGCATCCATCAAAAGTGCAATATTCTTCCCCCAAAAAAAAAAAAAAAAGTATATTTTTATAACGGCAGAAATATTGTGTTGATAGAATTTAATTTTCTTGCAAATTGTATTATAATTTTTTGATTCCAGTGGCAATTACTTTTCATAAATTAGTTAGTAACTTTTGTCAATTAATGTTAATTTGGAAGATCAAAACATTATTAGTAATAACTATGCTTGTTACTGGGTTTTTATAAAAAAAAGGACAAAAAGTTGAATAAGGTAGAAAGGCGTATGAAAATATCGAACTAAGCCACATTAAAATATTTATAAATAATATTTTATCTGTTAAAATTTCTTTGAGAATTCGTATTACTTAATTAACATGAGAAAATAAAGTTTTGGAAGAGTACTGTAGTACTAGAGTCTATTTTCATGGACTTTTATTAGACTCGGTACGTTGAGAACTCAGATCTGCCTTGAATTCAGAAACTTTTTATTTGTGCAGATAAAGCATTTCTGGGGTTTTCATTCAGTTGCAATCAAAATAAACATGAAATATATCAGACACTCGCAGAAGCACCTGGCTTAACTTACTTTTTACAACTATATTCATATATATATAACAAATAATATTCCTACAATCTAGAAACTGAACATTATACATTTTTTATTGATATCTACAAGGCTAAAAAGATTTTTCATAGTATGCCTCAAAATTGTATTTCAAAATATATGAATGTTTAAGAGATAGAAGCAATTATCTCTCTTTACATCCAATAACTACCCAATTAACAGACTTTAAATCATCATAATTCATTATCTACTCATCATGAACACCTACGATAATCCCAAAAAGAGTCATTTGACTAATTGATTCTATTTAATTAATGTGACAACATAATTATGGCTTTAATGAAAGGCAGATTTCCATAATAAAAAACAAACTACCCACTAATTAACTTTCCTATCATTAAAGCTCATTCAATTAGCAACACAAAGTGAAATGAACGTATAATTCACTAATAAGTACATGTTTGTATCTTGATAATCATTTTTATATAAATCATTATAAATGAGAACTGGTTTTTAGAATTTTTTGAAAAAAAAAAATAAAAACAAATTTCAAAAATTAAATTTTTTGAATAAATATTCAAATATTACATTTTTTGGAAAATAATCTCAAAAATTGACGGCCGTTCACACAACAATTTCAAAAATTACAAGCTGTTCACAAAAAAATTTAATATTTAGAAAAAAAATTCTAATATCGATTGTTTTAAAAAATTTTAAAAACATTAAAAATTTCCAAAAAATTTCAAAAATTGACACCTGTTGCCACAAAATTAAGTTTTTTGGAAATAAATTTCAAAAATTCATAGCTCTTCAAAGAAAATTACATTTTTTGAAAAAAATATTTTAAAAATTAATTGTTTTCGAAAAAAGTATGGAAGAATTAATGTTTTTGGATATTTGGGGGTGGGGGAGGAGGGGGGGGGTACACACCCTCCAGCTCACTCCCTGTGGATGGCCCTGTCTTCGTATAAAAAATTCTGCAAAATAGAACTACTCATTTCATAAGTAAGTCCTACTTGTCTTCTTCAAATAAGTCCATGATTCCTACAGGCCTTGATAAGTGGGTCGTAAAATAACTTCATCGTTTCGAGATGTTTGGGGAAAGGGAACCCTTGTTTTGCCTACGGATAGACTCAATGATCAATTTTCTGCATAGTCCATGCTTCTGTTTAGGGTTGGATGTTCCAGCTAATTTTTATATATGATTTACATTTAATCAAGTTCTCATTATAAATTATAAATCATTTTTTAAAGAAATGATGTTAAGTCGTTATGTTCGTTATGTTCAAAAGTATGTAACTATAGAAGTGTTCAAATAAATCATTATTCATTGAGAAAAAACATAAATTTTGAACCATATTTATCAACTTTTCAGAAGTCCCAATGAAATATTTAGAAATTGATAGATTTGATGTGAAAGGACATATCGGGTTTTAATTGAGTCTCACAAAAAACTTTGTAAAGATAGTTAACATTCCTAAATATATCAACTCACTCCATAAATTTAAACACAAAACCTATAATGTTCAAAGAACCCTCTATAAATATTTGAGCTGTATGCATTCATGATGTAAAAAATATATTTTTGAATTTCTCATTCAAATCAGATAAATTCTTGCAAATGCCTTAATTTTCTTCTTCCCCCCCCCCTAGTCACAGCTGCTTGTAGATGATCAAATGAAATGGACTAACAGCTATTCCAAAACGTTCTTTAAATTGTTAGGGTTACCATGATGATTCTCCCTTTTTGTTTTTTTTAACCTCAAAATGATCTCAATTAGCCTTGTTGTACATCATACTATTTCATAGATATAGTTGAGTCAATTATAATAGGATTTGCATTCAAATTTGAGAAAATTATTTAAGGTATCCAATAATTTTAGCTATAGTTTAGAGCCTTTATTTGATTTGCAAGACTTATATTGGCCCTCATATTTGAACTTCTCATTCTTTTTTTGTGACAATCCATTTTGGCTACTTAAGGGCTATTTGCAGTTTCTACAAAGGTTTAATAATATTAATTTTAATAAGAAAATTTTCTACCTTTATTTTGTGTAGACGAACCATATATATAGTCTATATTCATATTCTAATAATAAATACAAAGTACAGACAGATTACCCGCGATGAATGATTTTAACAATGAGATAATCTTTTAGGATATTCCTCTAATTTTTCAGTCTCTATTTAAAAAAAGAGTCCATAATTATTTTAATTATTTAGTTGGGGATTAACATATGAAATGGTTCGAGGTAGTGGGAGGTTTCCGTGTCATAAATCATTCATTTAGCTTCCTCTTGTAACGAAAGAAAGAATGTTCCACCATCCTGGGTTTGCTGTTGTTGAATGGTTTACATAACTATTACAAGGTACATACTTCAATATTCACTTAGCTGTCTCTAATAACCAGGCATGCTTTTCGTTTTTACTCATACATAAATCAAATATGATAAATATGTATTATTTATATACATTTATATATATATATGTACATATATCAGAGAAGAAAACTATTTTTGCTCCTGTCGTTCTATTGTTGTTTCCATAACTGTCAAAGCATTACTTTTCTTAAGTAAGGGGAAATATTATCAGGTAGGTAGGTTTGAATGTATGTTGAACGTACAATGTACACTAAATATATACATTCATAATATATTATCGTTATTTTTATTTTTTAATAAATAAGGCTATGATTTATAGCCCCTTAATTGCGATCATTTAGTAGTCTTAAAAGAAACATTAAAAAGATAAGAACGTGAAACAAATTTGCGACGGGTCTAGTGAAATGCATATTGTACTCATGATCGTTTGCTTGCCCTTTAACGAGGTGTAATTATGTTCCTCTACTCCTCCCACGGATAAATAAATATATTTGTAGGTAATTAGTAGGGATATGAAAATCGTCGAAATCTTCGTGAGTATACATTTAAAAAAAAGTATATGTTAGTAACCTCTAAGATATTTGTGTTTATATTAATATTCCTTTCAATTTTGAGCATTTACCAAAATGAAATAAAGGAATTTGTTATACAAACAAATAACAAAATGATTTAAAAAGTAGTCCCTCTCTGTGCAAAGGAGTCGAATTAGTCCCAGTTCTAATATATATTGCTCGAATTACTGAATAGAATTTCATTTTCAATGGATGGACCTGAATTTTGTAAGTAAAGTGTCTTGAGGATCATGTATTTTTTTGTTTTGTTTTTCGAAAATAATTTGAAAAATTTGTTTTTATAGAATAATATTTCAAAAAATCCACAGATATTCACATAAAATTAAATTTATGCAAAATAAAATAAAATATTAAATCCAAAGGTATTCCCAAAAAATTGAAAAATTAAATTTTTTTTCAAAAAATTTTCAAATATTCAGGTATTCACAAAAAATAAAATTCTTTGGAATTAAAAAAATTAAAAATTCACACTTCTTTTCAGAAAACTAATTATTTTGGAAAAATTTCAAAATTTAAATTTTCGAGTTAAAAGCAAAAAATCATTTGGGGGGAGGGGAGAGGGAGGGGCTACAGCCCCTTCAGCCACCCCCTGCAGACGTCCTTTTTCTGTCAGGTACTTTATTAATCCACTTATTATGTTTTAAAATTAAAAAAAATAATTTCATCCAGGGTCCTACAGGTAGGAGACTCTAGTCTTAAATTAATTATTCTATACATTTTTTAGCTTAATAATGTAAATAATTGAGTAAGAACAGCTATTGGTAGAATTGGCATTATTGAGATGATTTTGATATACGATTCCACTAAAATAAGAGCAATTCTTGCTCTTATTAATACTGATTCCGATTCTTTGGTACACTTATAGTTTATAGTGATGGAAATTGTGTGTATTTTGGGCATGTTGAAAAATAGAAACCAAAAAAAAATAGGGTAGCCCTGACAATTGGAAGAATGTTTTGGAGAAGAGCAGTTTAGCTGACATGTCATTCCATTAGCTGTAACGAGGAAGGAGACGGAGCTGGAAATATACAAGGACATTGACAAGAATTACAGAGATGTCGAACCTCAATTCTAACCTGAGTACAGTAAGGACTTACAATTATAACTCTGCAACAAATCGTCAAAATTATTTCCCCGTTTTTTATGAGCACACACTAATGTTCATCAGGTTTTGAATAAAAATAATTGAATACTAGAAAAGGTAGTTAAATAATAATGGCAACAACCAAGGAAAGAAAGTTTATTCTTCAAATTACAAATTACTGAAAAAGGTGAGCTAAAAATTACTCCAAATTTTTATCACTAGATATCTCTGTCAGCAGATATGTAGTGTATCAAAGTTGCTTGCATATCAATTATACTCACGAAGATTTTAACCATTTTCATATATCTTATCATGATGAATGCATGATGTCGTAATTAATCGTGTGATTAATGTCGTCCATCACAGGTATTAATATCAAAAATTAAGTGTCGATATACACATATGAGGATTTAAATTTCAAGTAATTTAATTGAGTTGCATCCTGCTCCTATGTAAAAACTAAAGAAACAGAGAAATCAATATATCGAGTGGTTCATTAAAATCTGAACACTTTGAATTTATAACTTCAAGGAGATATAATTTATTAAAAAACAATAGAATTTCAACAAAGGAATACTACATATAAATTGATGTGTGTCTATGCTCTCTTAATCATTAACACAACCGCCTTTAGCGACAATGATGACTTCCAAGCGGCGGCGGAAGGCGCTGTAGTCCTCTATCATGGCGTTCGAGTGCTGACTGATAGTGCTTTGAGGACTTCACTGTTTGGATGATGGAAACTGAAGGCTTTTGACCTTAACAATCACCAAAAAGGTGTAGTCAAAAGGTTTGGGATCAGGGCTGTATGAGACCCAAAGTGTCAAAAAAAAAAAGGTTCAAAATAACTCAAAAGGCTCATTTAGAAGAGTATTGCTAGGGATGAGATAAGCTTCTTTCATTGTTCCTATCTTAAGTGGCCTTTCCGGCCTCATAAGGCTCTATCCACCCATTTTTATGATACCTCTACGGAAGTCTGTTGTGAGATCCCGAGATCTCTTCCATGGACCGTCATGGACTATAGGGCATTGTCCTGAGTAGTTTTCTTTAAATTATCCAGGTCCAATTTAGCCTATTTGACAGAGCTCTTTTTCCCCTCCAACGTGTTGGATTTGTAAACAGTGATACTGGAGACACCAAAATGATTGGGGTGCACGAATGGAAATTCGTCAATCACGTCCAAGTGTCATTTTCTCGACTTGTACGTAAGCTATAGACCCCAAGTTTGTTTGATTTTTCAACAAATTATTTATCTTTTAATATATATTGAAATTTGAATTAATTTCAATTACTCACTATTTATTCATTATTGAATTAGTAAGTGTTCAGATTTATATAGATTACTTGGTATTTGAGGGTAATTAGTGGTGTTGGGTTTCGGTCGAAAACGGTTGGAACCGTTATGAGTTTTAGTAGACCGTAATAATTCAGTCTTTAAAAAAAATTGATCATGATGGGTCTCAAAGAAAAATTCGGTCTAGAACCATTCTATAGATTATTTGATAATGATGTAAGTTGTGCTTCTAATTTTATAACATTGACCAAAAATTACGTCATATGAGCTTCAATATGTTGCTTGAATCATATTTGTACAAATCATCAATTTGTATACAGGAGAAAATAGGTCCTTGCGATGGGGATTCAAAACTTGCAGTAACATGAATAAGTTACAAAAACGTTATTTAAATGGAATCAAGGAAAGACCACTCAAAACCAATTTGTGATATGTTTAAATATAGTCTCGATGGCAGCACGGAACGAGTCCAAATTTGAATGAGAGGTGTAGTAGAGAGTTTCCTCAAAGAAAATAACTCTAAACTAGAAAGTCCAAAAAGTTGAGGTTAGGGACAGAGGAGGCTTAAATGAGGCTGTAAGGACTTCTTGATGCTCTAAGCAGTCCGGATGGAGATACAACCGGTTGCCTTTGCCTTTTTGTTGTTGCTCCGAAATTTTTGTAGTTAGATTAAAGTAGTTGAAACAAAACTTTTAAATTTTTGTTGCAGCTGTCTTTTGGTTGCAAAATGAAACCTCATAATTAAAAATAAGGGGACACAATTGTATTTAAATGCTACAGGAAATTTTGGGTCCCCACTCTGTAGATTGAGATTGGGAAAAACTGGTTAGTATTGTTTCCGAGACAAAAAATCCTTATTTTTAAACGATTCAATTTGGCCTATATACTCAGATTTTGTTTACGACAGACTTATTATTACAAATCGCACTAGAAAAAATCCTTTATGATATAACAGGGGAAAAATCAGGTTTCCACCGATTTTTTAGACTATAGCTACAATATATTTTTCGAAAATGTTCTTTTTCCTTTTGACAGTCTAGGTTGCGAGTGAATAAAAAGCTCGACGTAATATATACAATTGTATTTTATGACTCTAGCTTTTTGGATGTTCGAGACAATGGCTCTGTTTCACCATATATTTGCAACAACAATTTAACTTTACTTGATCGTCAAAACATCATGTGAGAAGGACAATACGTGGATGGATCAAACCTTGATCGCAATAATAAAGTAAATAAATAGAAAAACGTTTCTAATCCGAGATCAAATAAATCCTTCGAAAATATGTGTATGTACAAAGTATTCGACTACAAAAAGAAGAAGAAAAAAAACTTTATCTGAAGACTCCTTTTTGGATTTATAATCCCTTGATCCTGTACAACATTTTAGATGATATAAAAATATACATAAATAAATGTAGGTATATTTATATACAATAAGAAATCGGAGATATTTTTATAAATAGAAAATAGGAAAATAATTTAATGAATTCCACTTGTCCATCGAAAACAAAAATAATAATGATATTTGGTTGACGATCAACTTTTATCTGTAGAACATTTTTGTGTACATACACATATTGAAATGAAATTCCTCCCAGAATTAGAGGGGAAATAAGAAGAAGAATCAACTAACTAATTCAAATTAAATGCGAACAAAAGATAAAACAAAGGAATGAAATTCCTTTATGAGCTAAATTTATCTTGAGGCAAAATGGAATAGTACGAACGGAAGAATGTTCTTCAAAGAAAGTAACATCAACCAATTACTTTTGTTGACCTCTCATTTAAACCGTTCTCATATGTGCATAGTATGCAAAAACAATAAATAGTAATGGGGAGAAAAATATTGATAATAAAAAAGTCGAATAAATTTTAAAATATGTGGTGTGTCAATCATATACAGGGTGGGGTAGCACAACGTGGAATTGACACGTAGATTGAAGGTTAGACAAGTTGTCCCACGCAGCAACAATGGCAGCCTTCAGCGTGTCCAAATTTGGGTGTAGAGTTTTGTTGGTTACCTTCTCCAAAGTGTCCTACACAACAAAGTCCAGCGGGGTCAAATCTGGCAAGGAAGGGCCACATCTTTTAGGACCAGAATCCGCTTCTTTAAATTTTGGCCTCTACTTCAAGCTTTCCTGGGAAGGTCTTCCCCACCATACTTTAGCTAGGCTACCTTGAAAGCTAGGATCCTGGAGCACTTCACCATATCAGTAATCCCCTTCATCTGAACTTCAGCGTCCAGGAAATCTGAGATGCACTCTCTTTCGGTTTCTTACTCTCTCATGATGCCGAGATGACGAAATGTTGAATGTAGTTTGTTTATGCACAAAGAAGGGTTGAACCAGAATGTAAAAAAATAATTACTAAATCTTCCTATATTAATAAGGAAATTAAGATTTATCAAACGTCCACGTTTTAATGGCCAACCCTGTACAAAAATCAATAAAAGGAGATAATTTACTTGCTTCAACAGTAAGTAGGTATACTAAAATTGGAACGATACAGAGAAGATTAGCATAATTCCTGCACAAAATGCGTCATGGATTCTTCCCAAAAGACCCGTGAATGCCTTTTTCTATTCACTAAAAATAATATCAAAGGAGAGGATCAAGAACCACATAGCTCCATCTAGCTCATTTGGTTTGAGGTTTATCGAAAAATTCAGGAAGAGATAGGGGATTAACAAAAGTGTACAGGTGATTTAAAAAAATATTCAAAGCCCTCTGATTTCCAAATACAGAATGTGGGTAAATTATAAGATTATTACAAATTTTTCATTCTTCAAACAAATGAGTGAAAAAGAATGGTAAAAGTATTTGCAGACTGTGTGAGGAGAAAGACGATGATTATATTCATTCATTCCTGAAGTTTCCTTATTCACAAAATGGAAGAATAAAGCTTACAAAATATTTGGGAATTGATAAACTAATTTGATATATGTAAATAGTTAATTTTACTTTTATGTGTTTACATTGAGGATAATATACTTGAACCAAACTTTAGAACAAAAAAAAACTTTATTTATCTTATTACAGCATATATAAATACATACATCCAGTGAAGCTGGAACTGTAGTGGGAGGAGGATGCAGCCTCCTCTCACATTATTTAGAATAAGTGTAATATATATATATAATACAAATATAAGGTTGTTTGACTCTAACGTTGGGGACCAAAAACTGCATAATTTTTGGTTCTTCTGGGTTGTAGGATACTGTAATGGGCTTACTGCTTAGGTAGAAAATAACAAGGATAAATAATAACTAAGTGGTATTGCAAGCTTGAGGACCTTTCTCTACTTGCAATTACATTTGGTGCCGCTGCATACATCCCAATATTTCATAGACATTTTGAGTTAATTATTGTCATTGTACTTAAATTTGTGGGTTGAGTTAATATATCAAAATTTTTGAACTAAAGTATAGGATCATCATTTCATTGATGACACTTATATTTTGCCCAATATGACCCCTTTCAAATAAAATCTATCCATTGCCCATTTTTTTATTTGGAATATCAATTTTGGCTACTTTAAGTCCAATTTGTGACTAATAAGAATATTTTGATGATAGAATTTGACAATAATTCGAAGAAAAATACAAATGTAATCTACACTTAATTTTGAGAAAAATTATTCGAGGTTCTTGTAAGTTGACGGGGCTCATAAATATGCCAAATCGTTTGTTGTTTAAATGCGCATGCGCATAATGGATTCCTTGGAAGACTAAGGGATGATATTCATACCTAATTAACTATAACAAAATACACACTACATATGCTCCAACGTAAACATATGTATGTATATTAATTATATTTGAACCATCCCTTGAGAGTAATAAAATACAACATGGTAATGATCATTTCTCGTAATGATATATTGGCCAATGATTTCATATTTCCTTTCTATGTAGAGTAAATGTTCATATAACATGGCAAATATATAGAGTGATGATGTTTTACTTGAGGGCACTGTTAGAGCATGATTTCATGTCAGCTGTTCCTGTGGGAATTCATGATATACTTTTTTATGCTTTATGTAATACTCTAAGATTTTCATGTTTATATAAGGGCCTTACGCACTAGCACAAAAATATTATTTTATTGTAAATTTTTAAATGCTTCTTTTGCTTTTATAACTGTTCCCAACGTTGATTGGTTGAATATGAATTAGCTCTTGTAAGATACTTATTTATCAACAACTTTTGGGTAATAATTCTATAGTCGGAAAGAATTGCCTAATAATGAACTGATATTTGGCCTTTTTAATGTTTCTTTTTGATAAAAAGATTGTGAGATATAATAACCGTAACGACAAGATATATGTATAATACCAAGTTCTCTTCTGGAAAATTTTATTTTCATGTATATAAAAGCCTCATGCTATGGGAATGTATTTACTTTAGTGGCTACATTGCTTCTAATTATTTTTAAAAATTGCAATATTTTTGAAAAAATGATGCTTAGAATTTCAAAAAAAATATTTTAATTAGTTTAATTTGAACATTTTACATGACTACTGAAAAAAATTATGTTATCTTCAAATTGCACTCAAAAGTACATTGATTGAATATTTCCTTTGAGTAGACACAAATTAAATTATTATCCGCTCTTGTGTTTTCAAATTCGAACAAAAGCTGTTACAATATTGTACCCTTTTCAAAATAATTAATTGATATAAATGCAAGGTTGTGCCTTTATCGGTCTAGTGGTTCTAACGGTGCAATCGGTTCCATTTCTTGAACCTCTAGAACTGGAAACGACAAAGCTGAACCGAGACTGAAATATATTTCTCATCGGTCCCAGTTCTTGTGCTAATTTTCGTTTGATGTATTTTTTGATATATTTATATCCTTTTAATATTCCATCGAAAATAATTTTACGCAAATGAAGCACTTCGTTACATTTATTGTATCATGCAACCTTTCCGCCAAAAAGAAACTGAAAAGAGGCCCGATATCATCTGGTAGTTAGCCAAAAAATTCACACCTCCCCCTCCCTTGGTACACTACGTAATCTGTGTATAAAGTAGCTGGGGACCTTTTTGTATCTAATATTATTTCCTTGGCCCGAATTTTCCAGTGACGGGCCTTGTTTGAAGTGCCGTATGTACCAAACTGAGCCTGTATAAAAAAGGAACCAAAGACCGGAACCAAGACCGATAAAGTTCAACCGAGACCGATAAAGTTCAACCAAGACCCAAACCGTTGAAATGAATTAACATAGACCGGGATCGATAGAACTGCTGAATCTTAACCGGCCACAACCTTGTGTAAATGTTGTGTACAAGCTGCTATATTGTATAAGTTCTAACCTATATTTGCAAATTTTTTATGTTGTATTTAATAAAGCAATTTCACTTGACGTCACCATTGTTGATGTCGGGGGGCAAAAGAACCATTTTACATTATTGGATGTAAAAATGGAAACAACGAATAAAAGTACTTGAACCTTACTCTCCATCAAAAATGTATTCCTATAATGTATATTTTATATATATATCAGACACTAATATGTGTTAAATATATACTATTATTGTTATTATTTATAAACATAGTATTTAGATTTCTATAAATTGTATGAAGATGAATTCTTTGTAGATATTAACTGTTGTTGTTGTTGTATTTATTTAAGAGATACAAAGTAATCATTCCTCAATAAAAATGATATTGACTTTCGTGAAAGAAATGTTGGTCACTTTCTTCAACTACGTGCGTGTGAGTAATTCATGAATGGACTACATTCGTATTATTTCTAGGTTGAAAGATCCTTATCTTGGCGAGTCAGTCCTTGGTCACTGAAGAAATAGATTTAAAGGATTGAACTTATTTGTCATTAGTATCTAAATGAGGATGAGTATTGACAGTCCATACTCCTCAGGAAACTCTTTGCAAAGAAATTAAAAAACTGAGACAGGGAGATGAATAAATGAATTTGTTTTAATGGATTTAAATCCAAATTCGAAATTGTAATTCAAGGACGACTAGTGAGAAGGACTTGAGACGTCATTAATTCTTTAAAAGAGTATATTCTTGAAATTAACATCTTGGGTTGTCCAACTCATCTTTTGAAGAACCAGTTTACGTCAAGGAATACTTTAAATTTAATTAATTATCACTTAATAATATCTTTTTCATAACGTCTAAAATAATAATGAGTAATGAAAAAAAAATTGTCCGCTGTTGACTTAATTTCGTCTGAAGTCTGTCTCTAGCTAGTAGTCCTAGGTCGGATAATCATAATTATTATTCAGAGAGTTTTATTATTTTTCCACAAAACGGCGCTATTCACTGTCGATGTGTTTACAAACTAATATAAGTAAACAAATCACATGCCCTATTGTCTTAATTTTCTCGTCACAAACCAATCTCAAATTATTTCTTTCACGAATCTAGTTATTTCATAGGGTTTTTTAGTACCTAATACTTTGATTTAATTAAAATGTCACAGTTTATCATATGCATTAAGTAGTAGTTGGACGTATTAAGTATTTTATTATTACTCTTTAAGATAAAGTTTCATCCAGGTTTGTTGGAAAATCCCTTTATATTATTTTCTTAAGTTTGCTATCTCTTCCTACAAGTTGAACGAAGGTTATGTTTTTGCCCCTGTTTGTTAGTCACCAGGATGACGGAAAAAGTTACTCAGCAATTTTGATCAAACTTAGCACAAACACCATATATGACCACAGTAAGAGGCAATTGAATATAGAGAAGTCAAGGGAGATCAACACGTTAAAACACACAATTAACAATAACTTTAGAACAAAGTGTGATACATAACTCAATTAGATTCTAGGGTGAGGTTTTGTGCTATGCCGATTGTCCATTCTAGTTATGAATGTAATCCTCCATTCTCATATAAACTCAATTGAATATACTTAATTGTTTATTTGCTTATTTAATTATTTAAGAACTATTCACTAAAGTTGGAAATCTTAAGCATTTTTCATCATGGAAAATTATTTTTTTATTATCCTATTACATAACGCTTACAATCCTTAAATGAAAGATCTTAAACAAAAAAAAAAAATTAATTATCAGCATTTGCCGATAACACTATGCAACACAATTCAGGACTTGAATTAGTAGCTGGAATATTTGAAGGTAGGAGAAATTCTGAAGTTAAATTTAATTGGTCATTTAGATGACTGAGTTTGTAATAAATACAAAGCAAATATATTTTATTCCCTTCTACTTAATTAATTATTAAAATTAGTCAAATAATCAACTTAATGATAATTAATTTCGAAACCCTTTCACACAACTTTTTGTGTGTATTTATTAAATATTCTAATATAAAATTAAAATCGAACTTTTTTTTTAATGCAAATATTTTAAAGTTGTACTATAAGGCAAATTCTTTATTTTTAGCTGTCATATAAAGTTTAATATTAGCTTCCATAAATGATCCTTTTTTACTACTTTTTTATATGATTAAACAAATATTATAGGAACTGTATTCAAAATAACTCAATCAATAATTTATTTTTTGTATACTGGAATATTTCTTACCACTGTTCTTACCTTCAATTTTCATCCATATTATTATTTTATTTCAAAATATGGCTTTGAATCTAACTATACTTCAAATTGGGGTTTTTGATTAAACACTTTAAAGATTAAAATTATTGGGATTGAAAATTTTAATGGTCAATTTCGTATTCTATAGCTTTAATAACAATAAACAATATAGATTTTAGTCAGCAGGAGAAAATGATTTTGTATAGTGTTACATATAAATCGGTAAAGTGGTCAATTTCCAATTGGCTGACAATTAATTGGAACATTCCCTTGTTAAAAAATCATTCAAAACAGATAGTCTCTAAAGAGAATATAAACATTTTTTATTCTTTGGTTAGATAGAGCAGATAAATTCGAAGTAACTTCCTCAAATAACTTCGAAATTAATTTTATACACTAATTAACATCATTAACCACCAAAAAATAAAAGGAATGTGAGGAACAGCTAGGTTATATATATTTAATATCTGTGAGTGATGAATACAAACTAAACTCACGCAGAGTTTTGTCGGTAATTCATAAACAGCTATAACGTGTTTAAAAAAAACAAAAACATTTTTTGGGTTCCTGATCCTCACTTAAAATTCAAAAGAAAATCTCTTCTTAATTGAATATAATAAAAAGATTCTGAATGATGAACTCTCGAAATCCTAGAGAAAAATGATGAATAAACATACATACACAAAGTAAGAACAAAGCTTCAGGGAGTGTCGGACATCAAAAAATATTTTAAAATTTGATTCAAGATAACAAATAATAAATGAAACATGTACTAATAACTGATAAGTGTAAAAAATAGGGTCCAATCCAGGAAGTGAGAATCTTGATAAATTGATTTGAAGGGATTAGGTACTTTTTTTTCTTATTACTTAGCTGGTATTTTTAGCAAAGTTCTTGAGTCCTATATCTAAATACATGATATCGCTCTTTTCCAAACTCTACGATAAATGATGTTATTCATCATTAGTATTTGTCATCCTTCCAGGAACTGACAATCCCTTAGTTTTAATGCAACTAAATGTTTATAAATAGAAAGTAGTATTCAGGTTTACCTAATATTATAATTGGCAATTGAGGGTTGTTCATTTTTGAGCCTTTAAACCGGAAAAATGATTGAATGGTATTTATTGAGCCGATCAATATTATTTAATGTTTTTGCCTCTTTTTTTTTTTGTTAGTTACCACGATTACGTCAAAAATTACGGATCGATTTTGGTCAAGCTTGGTACGAAGATTATATATGGTCAAAGTAAGAGGCTATTAAATTTTGAATCGTAAAACAAAAAGTAAAGAACGGAATCGTGTGACATATCTTTGGTACAAATTGAGATACATCAGGTTATATCTCCCCCCAAATTAAGGAATTTAGGCTTTTTATTATAAAATTTAATATTTAACTTTTAAGTTTTCGAAATTTTTCTAAAAAAAAAAAAATTTTTAACCAACTCCGCCAAAATATAATCTTGGGAATGCCTGTATACATAACTCATATGGATTTGAGGTGGAGGTTCGCGCTCCATGAATTCACATTTTGAACTGGATTAACAAGGTAAACTGTCAAAGGAAAAGAAAAATTGCTTAGGGTAAAGGAAAATGAAAAAAAATGATCAAGTGACGTCATCTGTGGTATCATTATAAGTGGCTTTTTTGTGTGAGAAAAATATATCACTACGAACTTTTATCTCCTCAAGCTGACGTCCCGTTTCGTTAGTTTGTTTTTAAGCTTTTCGCTGTACTAAAAAGATGGCAAGCCAATTAAATTAATTATTCATTGAAAACCCCTCATTCAGACTCCCTCTATTAAATAATGACTAGAGATGAGACATATTTCTAGAATGCAAAGGGAATAAACTGTAATATATGAATATCTACAAAAATCCCATTCCTAACAATAATGTAAGTCATGAGATGTTCAAAATGCATTGAATGACAAAAAAAATCTAATAAAAAGCAAAAAATCCTTAATTTGAGGGGGGGGGCTACAACCCCTCCAGTTAACCCCCTGCAGATGCCCCTGGTCGATTATTATATGTGTAAAATATCAAAAAATAAACATACCTTTTTTCATTCCATTTATTTACAAGAATACTGATGTCATCAATATCAGCTTAATGACATCACACATTTCAAAATAAGTATCTTTAAAAAAAAATCACTTTAGTATCACTTGTTTGTTCTTGAACTAATTTTACAACAGAATGTAATGTCTATTTTCGCCAAAAAGTGTCTCTAGTAAGAGGTCTGTCTCTATGGTCAAACCTGAAGCGAATTTCCAAAAAAAAACATTTCCCTGCATAAAAGACAATGTTAACTGAAAGTAACAAAAAATGACTACCTGAAAAAAACTTTTAGAGAGAATGAATGGAAGAAAGGTGAAAGGTTTCAATCATGTCTAATACCTAAATTAAATGTTTAAATCTTAAATAAAAAGCTGTTGTCTCAAAAAAGAAATGTCCCTCAAATACTAATTAAACAGAATGTGTCCAAAGTCACTCCTCACTTCTCCATCTCAAGATGGAGTAAATAAAAAGCAAGAGTCATTCACCTTAGAGAGAGAGAGATGAGCAAATCCTTGAATCAACCTGTATGTACTACCTATATTAGAAACAATAAAGACATTCCATGGTCATTGATAGTAATCATTGTCAGAGAGAAGAGTTTCTACATTGAATCTGAATGACAATATCAACATATCTACCTTTAAAATAATATGAATCCATACCCATTGTTTTCATTATAACTAACTTTAGACATACATACAAGCAGTGACTACCTACTTCAAACCATCTTTACAACCAAGTATGTGAACAATACATAAAGGAACTAACAAATTTTCAAGTCTCTTTTTTGCCTATCGTGCTAAGAAATCGTTAATTTTATACAATTTGAAAAGGAGAAGGAAAAAAATAAGAGAGAGAAAAAAATATCTAGAAATTTATGATCACCATCAAAAGTATTACATTGGTAGAATCATTATTTCATTATAATGTTAGTACTTATAGAAGGTACATTATACTTTTAAAAATAAAAATATGTAATATCAAAAATATGTTCACATAAATCGACAAATAATTATTTAAGAAGAAGAAAAAAAAACAAGGTTTCAAAGATGTCTCGAGACCGACCACCCACAGCAGAGATAAAGGAAGGAAAGTGGAGAAGTCTCAAAGTAAGTTGAAAATAAAACAGCGCATATTTTATTGCCGCAGAGTTTACAAAGAATTTTTATTAATTAGGAGTGGATTGTCTCTGTCTTCTTGGAAAAGAAAGAAAGAAACGAAAGAATGAGGTGTAGGGTTGAAGCAGACGGAGTTGACCTCATTAAGAGTCAAGTTAACTAACGAAATAATTACTTTTTGGTAGCTCAGTTACTTATGTATGTATACATAGAGTTAGTAACTTTCATCATTCATAGGTATGACGTCATTGATATAAAAAGACTATCAAATCATTGCTCTATTGTCATATACTCATATTTATGTTGGGACTCAGTCTGAGATTTCTTTTTTTTTGTTCATTTCGGTCTTAAAAAACAGAAATGAAAAAAAAAAAAATTGTCTGCAACAAATCACTTAAAAGTGATTTGTTACAGACCGAATTGAACGGATCGAGCTCATTTCAGCTCTTGAAGTTCTATCAAAACCTTTTTCAAGGAGAAAAGATGTCTATTGTTTAAAAAAGGAGTTGTGTAACTAGAGGGTACCATTATAGGTTCTAGCTATCTTTCATTATTTTCTTCGTTTTATATTCCTCAATCCTAGCTAGAAGTGAGGAAAATAATACAATAGTTAGGACTGAAGGACCGACTAATTAATCCCTAAGACCGTTGAATTGTAAAAAAGATCGTCCTTATAAAAAACACTGAAATAGGGGGACTGATTTGAAAATGAGTACTAAGACCGATCCTACACTATTAATCAGTGGTTTGAACGTTGATTGGTTAAATTAGAAAGAGCTCTTCTTGAGATCTGAACCATTGCCAATACTATTGAATGATGACTCCAGTGAGAAGAATATGATAATTTATATCTGATATTTGAACATTTTTCTGTTTTTTTTTCGTAGGAAAGGTTGCATGATAAAATAAAGGTAACGATTTGTTCTAACTTAGATCGTGGATCGGAATTTAATTGATTTTAAATCGCGGACCGATATTTTCTCGATCTCCCTCTATTTTCTCCCTATCTCAGTTGTACAAGTTGTATGTACACCAAAAAGTGAACACTTTAATGTTCACATGACGACATTGTGCAAATGTTCCGAATTCGGAAACACATGACGTAATCACTTTTCATTTATAAACAAACGTTCTAGACCAAATTTTAAATGAGAACAATCTAGACCGAAATTTTATCAAGAACCGAATTAGTTCAGTTCAGCAGAAATTATAAGAGTTTCAGACGGGCTTAGGATTTCCCAAACCGAAAACCAACACTTATCCATACCTATTCTATTCCTTTTTCCTTTCTTTGATTACAATGTTTAACCCTGATCAAGAAATGTTCTAGCTAAAATGTTGAATTTAGTGATGTAGTTATCGAAATCAGACAATTTTTTATTCATTATTTGTAATGGTACTTATTGTTCGTGATTTTTTAACAATTAATTTTCATAATTATGAAATTAAAACAGTAGCCTTAGTCAGTGAAAGGTTTCCAATAAATCACAAATATTAAGATTAGGTAAAAATATTTATACTAAATAATTTTATTCAACATAAAAAATTTACAAATATCCGTTATCTGTGATCTAAATAGGTTTTTGAACAAAATAGATTTAGGTAGTATTAGGTTAATTAAAAAGTTCTGAGCGTTTTTCGTTAGATGTCTAAAATGTATTTGATCTGTTTTTTTACATAGATGACATTTGTGTTGTATATGTTGTATCCAAGTTGCAATTTTATATAATTTAAACATGTACAAGTAAATTGAACAAGTTGCAAACAATGAAAGAAAAGTATAATTTTGAATGCAGAATTTGGAATACTTCTGATGATAATAATGAAATAATTGAATATTCCATGAAGGATCGAAATATTAATGGTATATTTTTTGACTATTTAAATAAAAAAAATACTAAAGTATAAGTATTTCATGGCACATCATAAAGTTCAAATGCCCACAGTTATGAGTATATAACTCCTACAAATATACAAGCATTTAATTTTAATAGATCAAAATAAAATAATAAGAATAAATAATGTTTTAATTAAATAAATCATTTTCACACAAAGAAATTTGCAACTTGTACAATGTGATTCTACAAGTTGTAACTCGTACAGACATTAAAACTTGTACACAGAATATACAATGATCAAATCCACAAAATGAAAATCCCTTACCATCAGAAAAACATAAAGCAGAAAAGTATTGCCTTGCACATTTTTGAAAAACAAAACAAACTAGAATGGACTCTCAGTATAGCGCAAAACATCCACCTATAAACAAATTTCGATTTTTTCCAAAGTTATTTTTAATGGTTTTTGCTCTCTTGACCTCTCTAAATTTAATGGTATCTTACTGTGACAGTATACCGGGCCTTGCAGAATTATTTACCGATTTTTGTTCAGAACGTATCGCGGACAATAATGGCATTTGAATGACTTGAGAAACAATTTATTCATACATTTTTAGAATAATAAAATAGTTTGTGATCAAATTTAATCAATGGAGCCACCATTTGACTCAATGACACTGAGCAGGCGACGTCTGGAGCTGCCACAGACTTGCTGGATGTAATCGGCGTCCATGGAGGCCCAGGCCTTGTTGACAGAAGTCTTTAAGGCATTTATGTTCTTGTGTCGTTTTTTGCTGGCCTTGGTCTCCACGTACGCCTTGATAGGGAAGTCTAGTGGGTTCTGATCTGGGCTCTGAGGGGGACAGTAGTCCTTAGCCAAAACTTCATGTTGTCCTTGAGCCACTCCTGAGCTTTCTTGGAAGCGTGGGTGGATGCTCCATCTTGTTGAAAAACCCAAGGAAAGTTGCCGACTATGGATTTGATCCACGGAAGGACCTTGGACGCCAGAATCTTCACATAATCCTCCGCTGTTAATCTGAGCCAGTGGGGTACCATACCGGCTTCATGGCCTTCCTGTTGGATCTCCAAACATCTCCAAAGCTCACAACACGGTCATTTTCCCTGTTGAAAACAGGATCGACCGTAAAAGTTTTCTAATCAGAAAAAATGATGATACGTCCAGATGAGCTCTTGATATCATTCAAGATATTCTTGGCACGCTCAAGTCTGACTTCTC
Organism: Lepeophtheirus salmonis; assembly: GCF_016086655.4. Taxonomy (NCBI): domain Eukaryota; kingdom Metazoa; phylum Arthropoda; class Copepoda; order Siphonostomatoida; family Caligidae; genus Lepeophtheirus; species Lepeophtheirus salmonis. Next base: position 9,591,583 of record NC_052139.2, read on the forward strand.
GCTGACGTTCAGTTAGCAGAGGGCGTTCAATACGCCTCAGGGACTTTCCTCCAGCCCTTTTCAATGTCCTTGAAACAGTTGATGTCGATGTTCCCATCTTTCTGGCCATGTCGGCAATGGACCTGTTGGGAGTCCTCTTGAACACTGTCTTTACTTGCCTTGTTGAGACAATGTGCTTCCTGCCAGCCCCAGGGGAATGCTTGAGATCACCCCCAGCCTCCAAGCGCTTGGAAACGTTGTAAATTGTCTTCAACGAGGCCCCAATCTGTTCCTTAATGCTGTTATGAGGCACTCCCGCTCGGATGAGGGCTGCAATTTCGATCCTCTTTGTTCCCTGATTGGACATGGTCTCACGTGTGGAAGTTGTTACGCTCTCACAGGAAGGATTTTTGTTTATTTTAACAGTAAAAATACGAAACAATCAGATTGGTTGCCACAAAATCTCTTAAAAAGTATATTTACATCATCGGTAAATAATTTTGCACGGCCCGGTATAATCTTCGTAACAAGTTTGATCTAAATCGATTTGTAACTTTTCCTATAATCTTGGTGACTTATAAACAAACTTGAAAAATATAAATAAAACGAGGCAAAAAAATAACCTCCGTTCAACTTCGTTGTGGAAGAAATGTAAATTGTGTGATTATTAATTACATTGTGATCAATATACAGGGCTATAATCACTAGTGGTCTCGAAATATTTTTTTAATCCGTTTTAATTATCAGCTTATTTGGTATTCACTCAGTGAGTGAATCATAATCACTCTAGTCAGGTCCCATAAGAAAACTATGATTACAGCACAAATGTAAAACTACCCCCACTTTTGAATTAGTACTTGTGCCCGAGTCACCTCCGGCTCAAATGCAATTCTTACATTTTTTTAATGTGTAATGTTTAAAACTACTTTGCAACTTGATGTTCCGTTGCAGGAATCTCAAGTTCTTCAAGGAGGCATGCCTTGGAAGCCCCTGGTCTCTACCAATTTATTAGATGAGGATGAGTTCTCTATAAAAGAAAAGCAAAAATATGCACCCTATTTAATTTATAATGTCTTGGCTTATTCTGTTCATGACACCCTATTCAATAATTCTTTTCTTTCTCTATAGCAATTTATATAATTTGTGTTTTATGGTAATTACATTAAATGAAGCGTTTAAGAATTATATAATATAGTTCGTTCGGGATTTGGCTTTTTAAAGAATATATGGTTTAAGAGGTGCTTAATGAGGGAATAATAATAGTTAATCATCGCATATTATTAAATGGTTGAGCTTGACAGAAAGTAATGTTCCATGAATCATTATTAATCTATGTAGATTAAAGTAGACATTTATTGAGGTTAAGTGGTGAGATTTTAAAAGTTCCGGGATAACTATTTATATTTTAGAAATAAGGAAAAAAATTATATCCAAATATAATTTGGTGAACAATGGAGTTATTACATATTATTTGGCATGTTTGTTCATTTGAGTGAAGTGAATTTTCAGCTAGTGTATCCTAGCGACATTCATTTGTGGGAGGATTTATTGGGGCAAGCTTCTTTTTTGTGAGGTTAATGTCAACGACATTTTTATATAATAAACAAGACAAGATTAATTACGTCATTACTCACCAAAGTTGTGTTTAAAATCTAGCTAGATAAGTTAATACCCTTGTCAGATTTCATTTCAACTCCGGAAGTTTCTATAAAGGGAAGAATTAAAAAAACTCCTTGAGTATGATGGATGGGTCGTCGTGGAATAGGCTCTTGAAAAATTGATACACCGTTTCTGATCATTCACGTTGTCAATGTTATGATCGTAAACCTTTTATCCATGGTCCATTTTGTTTTGTTTTTTGTCTCATAATGACGTTATTCATCTATTAATGTATATTATATGTAAGTGCCTCTGAAAATAAACTCTTTCAAAATCAGCTTGCAGAATAAATCCTTCTTCAAATCAATGTCACTATGAGGAAAATAATCTTGCTCCATTGAATACTTGTCAAAAAATTTTGATTTTTCCTTAGTAAAATTGAAAAAAATCAATATTGCAATTGAACAAAACTTGCTTGAATCAAATACTCTTATGTAAACAAAATGTTAATTATTCATTCTTCAAATAAGTTCCTTTGGTTAAAAACAATTGATAAATTGAGTCGTAACTTCATCTCAAAGAAACCCCTTAAAATATGGTGTTTTTTTAAGCTTGAAATTGCATTTTGTACGATTGGATGATCACATATAGAATATAAATTCATTATTAAAATTTTAATTGAATTTGGTAAAGAGTATATTCACGTTTTAGTGAGTTATTGATCTTTTTTCTTACCCAAACGTTGGCCCAACCCTATAAAAATGATATTGAGAGATACAGTATAAATGTTCTTAGATCCTAGACAAATGTTTATCCATAGGTACTGCCATATTTATGTAGGCATAAGGCAATTTAAAGAAATCTAATGAGGATAAATACTAGTGTTCAGGGTCAGTATATAAATCCTAAATCGGCCTGAGAATGTTATGACTTTTTCAGAACGAATGATTCGGTTCTTTAAAGAAGTTCTATTTTGATTGGCTGTATAAAAAACCAAGCTTTAGAAATCTCATTAAAAATTATGTCTAGACCAATTTTATAGGTGAATGACGTCATACGTATAAAGTACTTTTTACTTTTCGAAGGTATTTCTGATGTTTCTAATCTCTTTGCTAAATAAAAACAATTAAAATAGGAACAATGATTGATTTAATAAATAAAATAACTGGTCCCCTGTATGAGAGTGGGGAAAAAATTGACAATAGAGTGTTACAAAAAAAATAAAAATATTCCAGTATTAAAAAAAAGTATTTATCCGTATTTTTTGAAAAAGAACATGAAATGAATGTAGAAATAAATATGAAGGACGTGAATGTTGTCATCAGCTTAACATTTGTACATAAATAATGGAAAAACTCACATGGGAAGAACAAGTTGACTTTATCCGGATTTTGTACTTCATTTTTCTTCCATGCAAAGTATTTTATGTATTAAAAAGTTAGTATCTGTGAGAACATTAACTATAAGTGTATTTTTATCATATCAGAATTCGACTGCAGTATTTTATGTTTTTTGCTTTTGTGTTGATGAGCCACGTTAATAATTAAATGCTAATATATAAAATTGAACTTCAAATATTTATCAATACGTAGAAGGAGTCGTTTAAATTTGATTCATTTAATATTTAATTAAAAACTTTCAATTAGTAATATTAAACAAAGCTGTTTGATAAGGAGTAGGAAGGGTATGTACAACATGTAACAACTTGCATAAATTTTAACCAAATATCTCTTTGTGAAATATAAAAATATGTACTCAAATGAATGCTGCGTTTCTACTACATATATAATTTGCATGAGAGTTTTTTCTTTATATAAATAAATTTATTTATACAATGTTCCTTTTTCCTAAAAATATATTTAATTAATTAAAAATAATGTAAGTACCGTTGTATCATTTAAATTGTTATTACACATATTTGGTTGTACAGAATGCACAAATACAATGCAATGGTGTACTCACAAAAACCTCCTTTCTATATATTCTATTTTTTTTTTTTTTCGTCGAAAAAAAAAAAAAAAATCAGGCCATCCCCCTAAAATATGACCCTGTGGACACCCCTGATAGCAAAATCGAATTTTTTAACTATTTTTAAAAATATTAAAGAATTGGCATCGGAGTCGTAATTGCTAATTTGTACTAGAATTGCATCGGAATAAGCTTCAGAATTTATTTTTAAATCGTCCCATCACTAATCTAAATAAATAATTGAAAAATACAAATGTATTCCAGAGAAAAAATTGTGACATATTTTTTGAGCATGCTTTTGTGATGATATATTTACAGGTTGAATATTTATTTTATTTTAATTTCTCTTAAAATATGCTCCATTCGAAGCAGGTTCCTTAAAAATCTGCTGAGAACCAATCCCAAACTCTTTTTTTTTTAGAGAATAATTTTTCCTGCAATAACCGTTAGAAGTAGAAGTTTGTGCAAAAAAAAAAGAAAGAAAAAAAGAAGTGGAAAATGCATTTCTGGCTAATCACTTGATATTAATTACTAAAAATTGAATATTTATCTTTCAGTATAACTTAATTGATTCCTTCAAGATTCCCATTTCTATGAATGTGTAATGTATATACTGTACGTATTAGGATTTGAATGGGAACTGCTGTAAAGTGTTATTCACTATGCTGTCACCGAAGTAGTTGCATATCTAAAACGCTCCTGATATTAATTGATACTGAAACTGCTACCTTCAGTGCTATCAGTTAACTCATAAAAATTGCCCTGCCGATTATTTAACCCCCGAAAATTATGAGCTAGAAAATAAGGCCTATATAAAATACAACAAGAATAAAAATTGCCTTTTCAAAAATAATCAAAAAATTAAAATTTTGCAATTACTTTTTTTGGATATTCGGGGGAGGGGGAACTACAACCCCTCCAGCACACTTCAAGCATACACCCCCGAAAACTGTCCCATAAATCCTGCCGGCACCTCTTTAAAAGTAGATTACTATTATTAATTATACGTCTTCTTTCAGATTATTTCTATTAAACTTTGCATACTACATCTTCAAGGTTTTTTGATTTACAATTTGTCTTGTATAGGTGAGAAAAAATGTCATAGTAAATAACATTTCAGAAAGCGCAAAAAATACATACATACTATTTTCTCTCCCCCAAACAAAACGCATTTTAATTCATAAAATACCTTTATTTTAAAAAGAAAAATTGATGTTACTGGAAGATTATAATTGCAAAGTTCTTAGAAATAATTGACTGTTCACATATGATCAATTATGAAAATCGTCTGCATTTTGGGGATGTAAAAAAACCTGTAACCCTGACAATTTGTAGAATGTGTTGGAGAAGAGCAGCATGAGGTTTCATTAGATGAGCGACAATCAGTAGCGGCAAGGTAGGAGGGAATGAAGGAAATAAACTAAGCCATCGGCAAGAATTATTAAAGTTTGATCTATAAGAATTATGTAAATAAATTGTTGATGACGTTCTATGTGTTTAAAAATTATAAACGTCAACACAATATTGTTATATACAGTGTAATGTGTTGTATACATCATAGGGTAGAAAATCGGGATATAGATTGAAACCGAAAAAATCAGTCAGTATATTGATACCAAAAAATACGGTCTACAAATTAAAAGGGATTGAATTTTGGTCTCGCGATTGCGATCTCGGCAAAAATATTGAGACAACTCTATTTAGAAGAAGTAATTTAAACCCGAACGGGGGAACAAAATTGGTCTTGGACTAAGTCTCAACACTAGAGAAAACTAGTGTTATGTGGGTCCTTATTTAGGGGTATAAAGGGGTCATAATACACTCTTTCATGAATAATACAAAACAGAAGGAATCGGGACTTGCAATTAATTTAGGGGAGTATTAGTCTCAAGAAAATAGCAAATCCCGGAGTTATAGTCCACAGCCCGGAGTTTGTGTCTACACTAGTATAGAATATATATATTTTTTAATTAAGTGTGGATTACATTTATATTTTTCAATAAATTATTCTCATAATCACTTTAAAAGCTCTGCAAATGAAGTTAATGAGGTAAAAATTCACATTGATGAATTTAAATTGTGTAACTACATATGTAGGCCGATAACACAGAATCAAGCTTGAATAATTGTTCTCAAAATTAAGTGTGAATTATATCTGTGTTCCTCAAAAAATTAACGTCAACTTTTATCAACAGACTATTCTGATTAACCCTTTGGGTGGGTCGCAAATTGTACTTAAAGTAGCCAAAATTGATCGTCACTATAAATGAATAAGAAGATCACTTTTTTAAAGGGCCTATATTGGAGTCAAGTTCAGAGTTATAAATCAAAAGAAGCTTTAAAATATTAGTAAACATCCTTGGGTATCTAAATTCAACTAAGGAATTTGGATAAAAAAAAGGCTCTAATTGACCAAACTATGTCTTTGAAATATTTTGCTGTATATATAGAATAAGAAAATTAATTGGACAAATTATTTTTCTTCTTATGATTTTGGTTGAAGATTGATTTTATGTTAACTCGTCCCTAATATACATTGTGCATACATTATGTATGATGAATGCACTTAAATAAAGGTAAATTATACTCTTAAAAACACAACTCCAAAAGCATTAAGATTCATATTTTATCACCGTGAAATTGATTGTGTAATAATAAAAATTGTTGATGGTCTTTGCTTCAAGCTCAATCAAGTCATTGATATTTATATTTCAGTCATAAACCCAATGCATCGTTGCAAATAAATATGCACATTCTACGATGTATATGCTCTCCATACATGGATCATTAATGTGATACTTTTCTACTAAAAACACCAAATTTCTTCGATCTGATCTTTTGCAATGTGTTTATGGATCATTTGGTCATTATATACTCCCTAACATATTGTGAACATAGCATCGTATATTTTATGCAAAAGTGGCATAACAGACCATTTTCTCAATCTGAGATATGTTTATTATGAGTTTGTTTAATGTACATGGATGGGCAGGAAAACATGGACTGATAACTAATGTTAATTTCATCATTAATATACGAAGGTTTAGTGATTATTTTTGACATTCGGGTTCAGATATTGTTTGTGCATAAAAGAACTATAATAAATACTTCGTCATTTCGTCTTCATGAGTGAACTAGAATCAGGAAGGTCGTTAAGACCCTACGTGACCTTCTGACAGAGACTAGGAAGCAAAAGAGGCAAAGAGAGATGTGACCCCTTCTCCCCAGATCTGCACCTGCTGGACTTTGCTACTTGGGGCACTTTGGAGAGGGAAACTAAAAAAACTCCACACCCAAATCTTCGACCCACTGAAATTCCCCATTGCGGTGACATAGGACAACTTGTCTTAGGAGTTTGTCATCATCTCCTGCAAGGCCTTCCGGCGACGTGTAAAAGTTGTGATAAATGCTGAAATTGGTCATATTGAGTGAGCAAGTTTGCAAAGGCCTTTTAACAAGTTTGATTTTTGGTTTCTTATTATTGAAATAAACAATTATTGAAGTATTATTAAAGCTACCTCTCTAGTCCACGTTTTGCTACTCGACCCTATATACTGAATTGATTTTGATATGTTCCTTTATAAATCATGATACTCAACAACAGTTAATACAATGTGTTCTTGCCCCGTAAGTTTTATCCTGAACTATAGTCTTTACAAAAAGTTACGTCGATTTTACACCAACTTTCCTATAGTAGTCTATTTTGAAATGACGTATAGAGATTTTGTAGTGATGTCATAATTTACACGCCATCTTGGAGGTCACTCATAAGCCACAAAGTGCTTCTTTCACATACTCTGTACCCCTCTTCCTCTATGTTGTCTTACGTGGTTTGTTGTCTTTACTTCCTAAAAGTACATGTTTTATGTTGTTACTGTTAATAATAAAAATGAGATTATATTTCTTTACATTCCCCCTCCCTGTTCCCTCGGATGTCATTTATGCCATTTTGCCATATTATTCAGGCATATATATTGTTCCAATTTGAATGCCTCTTCCTCAAATAGGATAAACTTTGATTTAGGCCTGACCCCCCTCCCCGTTAAGTGGCCACATGGTTTGTGAAGGGCCCATTGTGGTCCCATAGTTCATATTTTTACAATATAAAGTATATAAATTTCCAATGAACCTTGATAACACTCCATCAGATGACTTTATAGTATTTTGATGTTTCTCGTCTTTTTTATTGCTAAAATCTCATTTTTTGATATAAAGTGTCAAATATATTATTATCCAATATACTTTTGTAGTTCATTTATTCCAAATATGACAATCTATTTTACCAATTTTTAATTTTAAACTATGAACACTGTGAATTAAACTCCTAAAAATACTTCAATATATTTATTATTTCTAAGGTTGATTTTTTTATTTAAGCATATTTTTATATTCTATATTCATTTTTTTCGATAAAACTAATCACTCGACTTTGAGAAACGACTACAGAAGGGTCAGTAGCCTTGGTAAACTCCTTGATATTAATAATTATATTATTATCTCGATTGAGATTATGTGAACAGTATGACCGTAGGCTAATATCTCCTAAATCACTTCCATTTCTTATGTCTCTTATTTTTATATTGTCTATATTCTTGCTTAGAGCGTTCAAAAAAATTCATTTCCGTTCAATGAAGGCACGTTCCTTAAAACGTATTTCAATTTTGCGTTCGGATCACAAGCCTGGTTTTTATGATAACACAGATAACACCACTTTATTATTTTTCTAATTTTCCTGATTCCGTATACAACTTTTTTCCCCCTTTGCTGAATTAAATTTTTAATTTAGTTAAAAGGGTTAATTTATGGAGGCTGCGTAGTTAGTGACTGTTGCAAAAAGCATCACTTTGTACAAATATTGATCAGGTGGTCTTTTTTCACTTGGTTTACGGCCTTGTTCATACGAACTGAGTTATTTTTGATAAAAGTAAAAGGCTAGTAAAAAAATAATTTACTAGTTCTGTTCGCCCTTGGCTAATTTTAACAACTATCGAGCCCTGCATAAAGCCCCTTGTAGCTATATTCCTGACGAATCATTTTCTTTAAATATGAACTAAGTGTATATAACTAACTTACTTTACTAGAGGGAGGTTTTCTTCAATGACCAAGGAATGTTTTCTTTTATGTACCTACCTTGTATTATTTTATATTTTAAATAATCTCATCTATTTAAGAAACAAAAATAATGGTGCGTGTCGGCTTAATGGGGTAACCTTTAATATTCCATAGATTCTATTATATTCCACTCATCTAGTGCTTATTGTATATGTATACCTACATACTTTTATTTTACCTACTTCTACCATGTTAAATCCTATTTAAAATTATATTTTGGGCTCTTTTAATAGATACATACAAAGAGGATTACTATTTAATTTGTGGAACTATATATTTGGCCTGTCAACACAAAGGCAAGATAGAATAATTTTTCTCATAATTGAGTGTGGATTACATTCGTATACAAATTTTCGTCATTTTCTATCGGAACATTATTCTTATTCACCCTTTGGTCGTGCCACAAACTCTACTAAGAGTAGGCAAAATTAATCACCACAACTAAAAATTAAAAGTTTACATATTTTATATAAAAGGGGTTTTATGGGGGCTAATATAATTATCATGAATCAAATAATGATTTTATACTATAGCTTAAGCATCGTACTCATCCCACAAATTTGAAAACATAGGCTATAATTGATTTAAATATGTTTACTAAATATTTGGCTTTATGCATCTATAAATTACCAAAAAAAAAAAATATTTCAATATTGTTTTTATGTTGACGACAATATATGGGAAGGAACTACTCAATTCAATTGAAGGGGTTGTTTTCTGATTTTAAAGTATATAAGAAATTGTAAAATAAATAAAAGTAGAAAACGAGTATAAAGTTCTTGTGTCTAATAATTGCCGTTGTCTTCATTCTGAAACTTATTATTATCATTTACATCATTGGTACAATTAACTTTGTTAAGAGGGAGCTGAATCTTAAGATCCCAGTCATAGCTAATCATGAGATTTATATATTCTAAGAACTGCCAATATGTTAACAAACAAAAAAAACAAAAAATGGCAATGGAACCTATGACAAATTGAGTAATGTTTTGGGAGAAAAATAACTTAGCTGCCCTGACGTTTTAAATAGATTAATTACAGGCAGCTATATTAGAAAGGAAATAAACATATATCCGATGTCCATCCTCAATTCCACACAGGTTCCAGCAAGGAAATAGCTTTAAACTAGCCAAAATTTATCGTCACAATATAAAAAATGACATATTTTATGTAAAAGAGCCCAAATCAAGATCAAAACAAGTCTCATAAATCAAATAAAGATTTCAAACTATAGAAAAAATAATTTAGTTATCTAAACTTATTTCCTCAGTTGAAAGTAATAATGGACGAAAACACATATGAGTGATTACTTTAAACTTAGATATTCCCTCCTCAAGAATCAAAGAACAATGATAACAGCTTTGGAAAAAAATAAAAAGCACTGTTTATTCAGCTAGGATTTACACGAGTAAATTCTTAGAATTTACAACTTTACTAATCATCCTTTAAACTGAAAATTAGTTGAAAAATAAAGATATCAGGGGTATCAACAAGAGAAAGGGGAGTAACTAGGGCCTCCTCCCTCCCCCAAAAAATAGTAACTTATATATTGTATGTTGTTGATACGCAAATGAATTTTCAGAGTTAACTTTTGAGCAGGACTTAGGATACCAAATTTACTTTTGAGTCATTCCTCAAAGTATGTATAAGTGAGTGATGTTATAATATAAATGGAGATAATTATTATCCAGGAGAAAGGTTGAGCATCATTGATTTTTTGTTCCCTCTGGGAGACCATTGTTCATTTCAATTCTCCATTATGTTATTTATTGGCTATATAATAAATACCAATTCTTGATATTCCTAGAAGCCAAAGGAGACCTTTTGGTAATTGTTCTTTTCTGTTGTGATATTCTAAGGTCTTAAATAAATAATGTTCTTCCTTGTATTTGAGGAAATATATATATTTTTTTGTTCCCATAGCCATAAAGTTTTTGTATTTTTTTTTCACTACCTTGATCAACTACCATTTATTATAACCGTTGAAGATAGTGGGAAAGGGACGGGCAGACAGTCACAAATTCTTGATGGTTTTATACAGTATTATAAGAGGAATTCAGATGTGGAATTTTGTCAAACTAGGGCTTGTAGGTATTGTTATCTTCATAAATGTACACTTATAAGCAAGCATAAGTGATAGAGAGGGATATATGTATAGTATATACCAAATTCATGGGATTTCCTCACAAAGTAACTTGATGTCTCTGAGGTAATGGATCATTAAGTTGAACCTTAAATTAACCCTGTTTATATATATCTCTCTATTGAATGTACTCTAATGTATATAAATAAATCCGTATGGGTAGAAATATCGAACAATTCTAAGCACTGTTAAAAAATGCAACAAAATGTAAATGGTACCTCTAAAAAATTGATTAATTTTTGGGGAAAGAGAAGCTTATCTGTTATGACGTTTTATAAGATTAGTTACAAGCGGTTATTAGAGAAAGGATACAAACAAAAATATTCATATATAAATATATTGTTAATTTTCTATTAATCTAAAAAAAATTCTGTAAACTCTACTTCATGTCCAACACGAACTTATACACTTAACTATCTGATAAATCCTTATTAGATAACAGCATTAGAAAATAATAAGTGATATAATAAAATCCCGCCTTCTTTTGCCAAATTAAGACGGAGGAAATGATTATACTTGATGTATCTGCAGTTATAAATCATACAGTAATCATGTTATACTTAAATAATTCAATATTAGACCTCATCAAATTTGACTATTTACGTCAAAAGTATGTAAAATTATACTATACCCATTCTCTAAAGTCTAAATTTACTCAATTTACAAGTTACATTGATATTGGACTATATTTGTGACTGTCTCACGAGCAAAATTTGGGGTATAATATTCTTGTTTTCATTGTAGTTTCCAAGAGGCTGATGTTATAACATTAAAAGGGGTACCAAATGAAATCTCATAAAGTTTCTAGAACAGGGTAGTAATACTTATAAACATGTTAAAAATTTGCAACGTTTTTGAAAAACGGCAATAGCAAAGCTACATGACTCCCAATTTCCAAAATCAAAGTCACTGGTATATTAAATGAGTATGGATTCAGAGGAACATTGGAGGTTTGGGGGCAAATTCTTCAACAACCAGTAGAGTATATAACTTTTTTACAATGTAGCTAGTGAGACTACAGACCACATCTTCTTTTTTAAGGGAGTCTCGTGAGGATTTCACATATTACCTGCTCGATAGAGATTAGTTTTAGGGCACTATATTAATGACATTATTAAAAAAAAAAAAAAAAAAAAATCAGCAAATAATTCAAGAAAAAATGACTAAAAAAGACTCTAACCTTACAGACAACCTCCCTATTTTAAAATTATATATCGATGCGATTAAAAAGATGGAATAGTTCTTCGATTAACAAAAGCCTCTTATGTATAACATTGCTTCATTTTTAATTGTTCTTGCGTTTTTATCTTTATTTTGGTTATTGAAAATAGGTTATTTGTTTCATTGTTTTTAACCTAAAAAAAATTGTACTTCTGTTACCCTTCTTTTTTTTTGCTTGTTTCTCGGGGATCTAGGAAAGATCTCCTTTTGAAAATTTGGTTAAGGAAAGTATGCCGTGGGATTAATCAGTAAAAAGTTAAAGAATTGATTTTCTTTATTTAATATAAATAATAATCTTACTTATGAAATGACTAATGAGTTTGAAACAGAGACAAAATAGGTAGTATTAGACAATAATAAACAAACATGACAGAAATTTGAATGGACGAATGACTTATCATTTAAATATTTGTTATCAATGATCATTCAACTGTGCACATGAAGGATAATTATAATGGAAAATACTCATAGATGGACGAAAAAGTAAAACATAAGGCAAGATGAATTATTTTCACTACTTTATGATCCAGGATGTCTCAGAACTCAGAAGAAAATGCTGTCAGATGTTGTTAGGCACTCAAAGGTCGTTAGTCGTGGAGTACCACGAAATGAGAGATGTAAGCGAGGAAAACTGTAAAACTGAGTACAGTTGGAGCAAGAATGGTCTTCAGGGTTCTATTAACAATATGCACCAAATCATAGGTAATAAATAGACTAATCAGAAATAGAAGAAGGATGGACTAGGGGGGAAAATTCCATAGAACATGGGGATATTATATCTGTGAAAATAATGAATAAAAATTTTATAGGAAGATTGCAACGAAGGATATCCCAATATAATCCCTTTCATGGTAATTAAATTCGTTTTAAATATTTATTGATATTTAACATTAAATAATGTATATCCATGTAAATAATTAGAAGAAAAAACTTGTTCTCACAAATAGTTTGAATAAATTTAATGTAAATGTGTCTTCAATTAAATTGAATATTTAGTGTGGCATATTACTATATCATGTGACTTTATTGAAATCTTTTTTTAATATCATCAGAATTTGTGGGAATTATTTATAAAAAAGTATCGTAGGCATAGAATAAGGACAATTTAAGATACATTACTGTTAAGAGAAATATATCCATCGAAAACAAATAAATTTCAAGCTACAGTCCATACATAATATGACTCCAAACTTGTCAAAAAAAAAAAAAAAAATTAAAAACAAACCGAAAAATAAAAAATAGTGTTGGACCCAGTCTCGAATAGAGACATATTGCATATCTAGTGAAATACTAACTTAGCTTATTTCAAACCAACCACAAAGAAGCTAATATTATTAATAATTGTCAATGTGAACGGACGTCATTTGATTTGCTTCAATACATACTTGTACATAGGTAGCAGTTTGTGAGTAGACGTATGAATGGGTTTACTCACTTCTTCTTCTTCTTGAAGAATAATGCAACAATATAATAGGCTGGGGAAAAAGTAATTTTGTATTTTTCGTTTTATTTCAATACTTTATAAGAAGTATTACAATCATTTGATTTAAGCCAAATATAACCGGTTCTCTATGATAACTTGATTTCAATGAAAATCCAAATTGATACTCCCCGTATCGTAGAAGTCCTTGTCCCTATTGGCAAAAACTCCGACAACCAAATTTTACAGGCCTCTATTGAGGCCAAATTTGTATGCCCAGGCGAGTTAGCCATAGACAGGAAGAAGTGGTGGTCACTTGGTGGCAGGTGTGGACTATAGAGTGGATGCATAGTAACTTCCGATCCGAGATCCCGAAGCTTCTGATGCGTAATCAAAGATGACTGTGCCCTGGTGTTGTTATGATAATGTCTTGTGAGACAACAATTCCCCAATATATATTCACCAATGCAGGCCATTTCTCATCCATCACCAGCTTTAAACGGTCGATTTGTTCCCAGTTGAGGCAGAATTGAGCAGGGGGAAAAATTTGTTCTAACGACTGTTGTAAAACACAAACTGTAAGAGTGGTGATTTTGAATACATCTCAAATTTTCCTGGTTGTGTTTTTTCCCTTTCAGTTAGTAAACATGTTAAAATATGGCGGCTTTTTCTCTTCTAGACCTCCATACTCGACGCATGATAATTCACAACTGAGCCGACCAAGCACAATACTGTTCAAAAAAGAGTTTGTACTATACACTCACACCTTTACAGCACCTTATCGTTTGATCAGATGAGACCAATAATGAACAAGATATAGTTAGTTAAAAAAGGAAGGAAATACGAAATTACTTTTCTCCAACATATTATTTTATATCTTCAATTTTGTTTTTAAAAATCTGTTTTTGTCATATTCATCTTATTTAGTTTTATAAATATATATTAAATGCATTATGCCTATAATTAACTTTAATGATAATTATAAAAATGTTAAAATATGTATATATATCTTTACAATTGTCGGTTGCTTGTGACAACCTATTTATATTTCTCAGTAAGTTAGATGTGCAAATGATATATGCCTACCTATGCATGGACATTATTGTTGCATCATTTCATTCATAGAAAAATATTTTGAAATTAAAACTTTGTAAATTACACGCAATATGTCGCGAATAAAATTAGGCCTTGGCTTATCAAATAACTTAAAAAAGCTTGGTACCAGCCTTAGAACTGAAAATATAGGACTGCTTTTGAAATTTATTTAATAGTAGGGTGACCAAACGTCTCCGTTTTTGGAATTGTGTCCCAAAATGTTGCCCTTTCAGTGGCATAGCCTTCAATATTGATCAGCCCTTTAGGATACTAATGACATCATGTGCTCATCATGATAATAGATGTTGAAATGGTTTTAATACTCGTGAGTGGAAATCAAAAATAAAAATAGCATGGATATAACAGAGCACAGCATTAAGGAAATTTATTTTGTGTTTCATTAAGAAAGTCAATCAATACATTTTCCTCTATTAAGTTCTAAAGCTCTAATTGCTTCAAAGCTAGCTAATGCTATAACATTTTGCAGGCAAGATCTGATGGCAATAATTGAGATATGCTATATATATATATTTTTTTTAATGTTATAGTACTGACAGTTCGAATGATCGATCCTAAGACCTGACTGGATCGAATATATAAGGAATGACACAATAATACTTATGAAAGATTGGAAATACAACTATGGAATTATATGTGTAAGTTTTTAATAGAGTAAGAGTATAATTAAGGATTCACAACGTAGTCATTCCTTCTTATGTTGTTGTTGGAGATAGGGTGGGATTTGTATATATTTCCTTTCTCTTATAGTTGCTAGTAATGAATCTAAGAAAAAGTCATGATAGCTAAGCTGTTCTCTCTCAAAAATTATTCACATTGTCAGGATTACCATTTGAATTTCTAAAAATCGGCAGTCCTTAGATTTAATAACTCTCTCAATGGATATATGAAAAAAATTAATAATGAAGAGTAATTCGAAAATGACTTTCAAAAACCGTTAAAGAATCAATTACAATTCAAATAATTAATGTTCTTGCTTTAGTTTTATTGGAAACATCAGGTTACGTGGATATTGTTTTAAATTATGTTCATGCTCCGTTAAAGTCATAAGTACTTATATTTATTATAGCACCCCTAACTTGCATAGATGTATTGGGGTTTGGTCTGCAAAGCCTAGACCAGTCTGAGACTTTTATCATTTTTAATGGACTGAACTATTTCAGTCATATAAAGAAGTTTGGTCCGGACGGATTACTAAAAAGGTTCAGTCTGGATTGGTCTCATTTAAAATCCGTTCTATGGATTGATGACGTCGATTGTGTTTCAAAATTGTGAACATTGGTACACAAGTGTGTTTGTAAGTTTTGAGCTGAAGGGCTGTAACCCTCCCCCCAAAAATTAAAGATTTTTTGCTTTTTACTATAAAATGTAAAATTTGAAAAAAAATTTAAAGAAGGTAATTTTTCAGAAAAAATCAAACACTGTAATATTTGGAAAAAAAAATCAAAGAATGGAAAATTTGAAATTTAAGGACCTTTTTTTAAGTCATTAATTTTTTTCCCCCAAAGTGATAATTTTTCAAAAATTCTTTTTATTTGGGGAGGGGTAAAAAATACTTCTTAAAGGGATAATGAATAGTTAGCCGCACTTAAACAGTAAGCGAGCTATAATGCAGCCCATGAGCTATGTGTTGGATATTCCTAGTCTAGACCAAAATATTGGTCCAATTTGTTCTTGAAAAATCACTTAACCCTCAAATATTTTTTGTTGCACATATGCAACATATACAAAAAAATACCTTTCTATATAATATTAACTAAAATGTTTCAAATTGCAACTTTTTTAGATCTGAAACAACACTGTTAGTAAGTGTGAGTAGATAATAGTATAATTTGCAATCAAAAACATGCGAGGTAGGTAAAAAAATCATTTTTTTCTGTCGTTAAGTAACTTTTACGAAACGTTTTTCAGCTGATTAAATCATTTTAAGGGCAAAGTAAGAAATTAAACAATTAAGGGTTGAAAACAAACAAGAAAAAAAAATTGGTCTCGGACCGAGTCTCAACACTAATATGTACAATTTACATGCTTATACGATTTGATATTATGCACATAATATTTGCAAAAAAATGCAGGGGATTTCTTGTAATTTTAAACCATGCACTAATGAAAAAAAAAATGAAAATCATTTCACCTTTTGCACAAATAGCCTCACTAAGCTATGTAGTACATAATACTTTTAAACACATCAAACTCAAGGTTAATATTCTATGTACTTCGTTATACCTTTATATTATGTAGATCTGATTTCAAGTTTAAATATTATGTCGCTAAGAATGTCAGACCCATTGTTTCCCTCAAAGAACATTTTACATTAGAAAAAGCGGCCTCAAAATTTTTGACTTCCCGTCTTAAACCTTATGGATACGTTTGGAATGAATGGAAAAGACGTCCAATAGAGCAATATTTGGCAAATGATATCATTTTATTATTATTATTTAATAAATATAACCATCTGACTACATAATAATAATAATAAAAAACTTTTATAAACTATTTAAACAATTAATATAATTTAGAATTTGGTAAAAAACTAGAAACTATCCATGTAATAAAACAGACAAACATTTGCTATAAATAGTTGAATATAAAATTTAAGAAATTTTTCCTTTCCTATCCAGTTTAAAGACACAAGTTTACGGTATAAAAATAAAATTCATTAATTTATAAAGTTTATGAAACGCACAATCATCTCATCTTGTCCAACTGGAATTTTGACTTCTTTAGATCTTCGGGTGTAGATTAACCAATGAATTTTTTGCATCTGTTATCTGTATATTGTATTCCAATAATGGGAGTAACGATCCAGTTTGTTGTAAACAGTTTATTTCCATACTTTTCTGATTTGAGATTATCAACTATTTTTTTTAATCGGATAGAGACGATAAAAAGAGGTTTTTGCGGTAGGTCTTACAAACCAAGCAGATAGTGTCTTCATTATTTGATTTATTAGTATATGGAGAGGAGGTTGCAAGCAGGGGTGTGAAGTCGGTTTCTTTTTTGTGGAGTCGGAGTCGGAAAATTTGTACCGACTCTGACTACAAAAATTATTATAATTTATGTAATTAAAACTTATTTATGATATAAGGCTTACATTGAGTGTTTGCAAAGTGTTTTTATAAATGGTTTTACGTAATAGGTATTAAGTAATATCAATTTATAAAACTTGAAAGTTAGGTCATTTATAAGTTTACTTCAAAAATTTCAAACATGTTCTATAGTCTATACAATCACAATACCCGAACATCTTTAAAGTCTAAATTACTATGTTGCATAGAGCGTAGCCACTATCGATGCTAGTTCATTATTTAATCTTATGAATTATCAATGTCATCAGAGTAAAGTGTAACGTTGCATTGAGAGATTGTTTTTATTGTTTTTCTTCGGTTACGAGTTCATAAATTATGTTCAGAACTTATAAATGTAGTAACAATAAATATATTTTGATCCATTTCATTTGTTGTTCATCTTGTGAAAATTTTTATTTTCCAAATATTTTATTTATTTGTGACACAATTATTTATTGTATAACTATTAACTACCTAGTACTTGCACTTATAAAGTAAATCAATATTTATAGTCTCTAGACTTAAATGGCTCAATAGTACTCATATAAGCTTTTTGATATATTTTAAATAATTCTGTGTTGGAGCCAGAATCAGGTATATTATGTACGAATCTGAGGCCCATGTTGCAAGTCTATAACGGTACCATTCTTGTGGGAAAGTTGTATGTGAGTTGGCATAAATGATTTGAAGACATATTTTTTGTGAAATATCACCGATTTTTTCTAGTCGTATCTTCACTAATCTTAGACTTTATTTTTCTTCCAAAGAAGAAATCTTTGATTTCATTAGATTTGACCATTCGAAGTGAAATCATCATCAATCTAAATATCTGCTATCTTTAGTGATTAACTATGGATTTCTACATGAAAGTCTATCAATGTCATTTTTTTTCTTTTTTCCCAGGTTGAGTCATAGCTTTTTTATAAACTTTATACACTAACCACTAGTACTTAGTGCATAATTTGTATTAAAATACATTTTTTTTCTTGACAATTCTTTGGAAATAATTATATTCAACAATATTCGTGGTAAGTAATTAGTTTTTTATTTTAATTTTAAAATAAAAAAACGTGAAGAAGATCTATCCTTGCTGAAAACTATATATTGACATGTTACAAATTATTTAACACAATACACTGCGTTGCCGTGCAATCACATATATTTTTGTTTTCAGCTCTCGATTCCCTCGACTGACTTGATACGTCATGGCTATTTCATAATTTATTATTTACTTATATATAAACGAAGTACTTAGCTTTAATACATCACTTATGCTCTGTTGTTTTCTAAAAAGACATTTATACAATTTCTTGTTAATCCTTGTCGTATATATATATATATATACATGAAATAACAAGTTCTGGGCGTTTTTTTGCTTTAATTTGACAATAAAATTACCATAGTTAGGATTATCCAATGTAGTGGTTCCAAATGGTTTTCTGGCTAATCTTCAGTTCCTGGCCAATGGAATAAATGCTCTCATGGTGGTTCAACTCGTCGATTACCAGTATTTGATCAATATTTTCGCCCTCCATATTACCAGAACAGAATTTTTAGAAACACTGTTTTCCTGATGCATTCGAAACTGTATTGGGTCCATAAAAAGCGCATTTTTTGGGGCAACTGCTCCACCTTATTACCTTGGTTGTAGTTATGCTAAAGAATGTATCAAATTTTCTATTTTTTTACTTCCATTTTGGAACGCTATAACACAAAACTGGCTTCACCAAGCATAAAACAGAAAATGATTTTTTTAAGAGTACGCTTGGCTTTTAAGCATAATTTAAGCTTTTTTTTTTGATGAGATGTATTAATCGTGAGATATAGCTTACTAAAGACATCTAGCGAAAAACACTCTGAACTTTTTACTTACCCTAATATGTATATTGGCTATTTTATTAGTTATTTGAAGACATTTGGGCTTTCATATATAGATACAAATGTATTGCTACACTTTCAATAAAATATTATTTAGCAATATCATAATACAGTATCAAATGAAATTATATGTAAGACTTTAATATTCAGAAATATATATATGTAATTCATTTTAAAAATTATGGAGAAATATTATAGTTATTATAGTTTCATAGTACATAAGAAATAAATAGGAGTTGGTATGATGACTTATTTGGCAAATTGCTAGATGATTTTAGTCCTTTTTTCTGTTGCTTTTCAAGGAAAGGTTGAGTGATACAAAAAGGTAATGACGTGAATATATTCAGCCCTTATTTTACTCTTATTTATTATTATAGACAGAAAAGAAAAATAGACTTCTATGGGATAAGGAAAAATGTTGTCTTTATTTTAGGTATCTAGAGTTCCATGGATTAGTATACAATGCTTCTAAGCATGATAAATACCTTAATTAAGCCTTGATTAAGAATAGTGGTTAACTATTTTTGGGCATGAAAGATACTTGAGGTTCTACAAAACGAATTCAATAGTTACTTTTATTTAATATCCGTAACAATGATTAATGACGCCTTATAGAGAGCGTTTTAAAATATGGGATGGATTTGTAGGACCGTTTATAGGAACGTGACTAATTGTAAACCTATATTAAGGATTCATCAAATTCTATTTTTAATAGTTAAATAGTTCATCACTTTATTGATCTGATATTGAGTGAATAATTGGTTCTACAAGCGTAGCAGAAAGTTTCAAACACAATAACTGTTTCTGTTATAATAACCAACAGTTTATTTTTTGGGATATATGTAAATATTCGGCTTTATTTATATAGTTAGTGAAGTAAATCTGAATAAATTATTTTGTGTGTGTGAGTTTTGTTATGGTCGGCAACCTGAACATAGTTTTTTTCTAAAGCTGTTATCAATTATAATTAATACTTCGTTTCTGAGAAGAGAACATCTTAGTTTAAAGGGTAACCACGAGTCTTAAGCTGATGATTTGTTATAGAGTATTAAGTTAGAATTAGAATACAATTGAGGATCAAAAACTGAGCCATTCCTACCTATGTCATTTCTTGATACAGAGTGGGACTTGTGTTCATTTTCTTTCTCTCACAGTTTTTTTTGCAGATTAACTTATGAAATAATCTTTTTGTAATTTCCACCAGAAAATACATTTTTATTTTCCAAAGAGTTTATTATTATTCTTAAAGAGAGAATAATAAGTAATTCCTGTCTATGTCTTTACTTGATACGGAGTTGGACACAGCTAATTTAATAAAATGTCATGATAGCTATGTTGTATTAACAATGGAACTGTAAGTCCCTGTTGGACTTAAAGTTTAATTAAGGATAAAAAACTGAGAAATTCCTGCCTATGTTCTTGCATGATATAGAGTGAAACTTTCATTACCTTCTTCTTATAGCTGATTGCAGAAAATATAATAGAATGTTACAACAGCTAAGCTGTTCTCCTCTAAAACATTTTTCAAATTGTTAGACTTACCATTTTATCTTTCAGTTCATTTATTTTTTAATATACGATATACAATAACGTGCTTTGATATATTCATAAATTTTTTTTTACTCGCTACATGACTCTTAGGTTGAATCAAGGTTACTTTTTAAATACTTTTCCACAACAAATGCCTATATTTTTTGTGCGTAAGAACAGTTGTTTTACTCAATTCAGTCAAACTGTGTTCAACTCACTGAATACTAAAATTGTATCTCATGGTCACATAATTCATAATTCCCTAATTCCTTAATTTAAATTGACGGAAGCAATATTTGATGTGATTATAAATACGCAGGAGTGCAACTTAATTTTATTAATAGAGATGAAGTCAATTATTATCAACACGAATCCTTATATTTGGACAATTTATTTTAAGTTTCTTTGGACGAATGCTCCCAACTCTTAATCCAGGATTGGTCATATCCCCTAAGGGACTCATATGTATAAAGAGACTGATTCTTTATTCCTAACTTATCTGAGTTAATCATTTGATACGCTATACCATATAATATATTTAATGAAAATAATCTATTGGAATTAGAGGGGGATTTGAACTTCCTTTCATGTGTTATTATGAATTCATATGATCATGAATGGAAGCCATCTCTTCGCTTCACATTATAATTACATAATATCGATTTCTGCTATGAACGTGTTTATATCTACACCAAATACGAGCTCCTGGATTGAGAATATTTCATGTTCCAATTATTTTATAACATATTTAATGATGATCCATCCCAGGACTCCGTGGGAAATTAAATTTTTCTTTCTTCATTTAAAAAAGATCATGCCTCATATTTTGTTCAGGTGCTAATTATAATGCCTATTATTCTAACTGTAAAGGAAAAACGTCATGATGATGTATCACAAAGGATATGAATGAAGCGAGAGATCTTAATCCCTCCCAATATAAGTATGTTCGTTGTTCTGTCTACCTAACAATGTGTTGGGTTATATTAGTTTGTTATATAATAAATTACTTATTAGTACAGTTTACATAATTGTAAAAATATTAATTTGTTTAATATTTAGAAAATGAAAAACGGTTGTTGCGTTTGCTCTTTCTTCTTTTTTCTTCATTATTGAATTGGTCGTTGTGGTGTTAACTTATCCCTCTGTAGTAAGCATTTGCCCTATCTTTGGTATAAATGGTTGTAAAAAAGGCATAGAAAAATAATGACAAATATATAAAATTAAATATAATTACAATAAATTCCATGCACTAATACAATTTTAAATGTTTAATGTTTGTGTTTTTATAGAAGTAATTCATTTTCTACCACCAAAATCATTTTTCCCTTTTTTCCCATACGAAATAGTCAAATCTACTTATGACTGCTTTTAGTAATTAAGTTGTGTTACTTATTACTTAGAATCAAGAGTCATAATATTACTTTACTTTTAAAATGCTTATTTTTTGATACCCCTTTTATTAGATGAACAGTGATACATAATACATATATACCACTGGTAAATAAAAGTAAAAAAAACAAAAAAATAACGTGCTCGTTCTGACAGTTTGATGAATGTTTGGGAGGAGAGCAGCTTAGCTGTCATGAGGTTTGATTAGATCAGCTGTAAGCTACTGTGAGAGGAAGAAAATAAACACAAATCCCACTACGTATTTAGCAAGGAAATGTAGTCTGGAATTACTCTGAATTCGATTCTACATGATCACACACACTATTTATTACTTTGCACTTAGATGGTATGTCTTCAAAAATTAAATAATAGTCAAAACAGCTTTGAAAAAGAATAGGGATCTTGTTCAGATTATCAACTAGAAAAAGCCGTTCCCACATTCTGAGACTTATGGGATTATAAATGAATATACCGTCTTATTTTTCAAAACCTTATTTTCTCTAATAGGATATGTTTAAATCATATATATTGTTTTTGATCCTGGATCCTCTGAATCATACTAAAAAATATATATTTTTTACACTTTAACAATAACTTTACATAGTTGAATTTACAAATGTAACAAATTCTTCACCAATAGTTTTAACATTATTTATTCAGACGGTTTATAATTTAGTATTTGTAGAAATAATAAACCAGAGCAGCGTTTTTTTAAATTTTCAACTTTTAGTATCTTTTTGTAATTCTAAGAATTACTCAAGACTTTCACATTATATCAAATATTAACTCATAAAAAAAGAGAAAATTGCATTTTAGTAATTTTTTTAAAACATTTATTAATAATTTGGACGTAATTATAATTGCGTAAATGGGTATTCAGGAGCATGCAGTATCTTTGATATCAAAATTGAATAAACCAAAATTGTACATTATTGGCTGTTACAGTATCTGGACCATTAACGTTTTCAAATTTTGAACCACTTAGCTTGCATTTTTGCCTTGTTTGAATAAAAACTGTAAATAAGGGCGTATTTTCTCTTTATTGGTGTTCATTATATACGGGATCTCAAAAAATATTAAGTCAAAAATCACAACAATGTCTTATAAGTTGTTGTTTTTTTTGCAAGAAATTTTATCTTTCTAACGACATCCAGCGTAAATTATTATAATATTACTCATAAATAAACATAGGAAATGTAAGATATCGCTCAATCGCTTAAAAAATTAGTAACTTTGACCTTTTTGGAAAAAAGTTATCATATTTTTAAACTGATAACAAATAAAAAGAAAAAAATTTAGATTCTAGTAAGATAATACGACAGCTTTTGATGATTCTTTGACTATTTTTTTTGCGTGAAAATCCCTCTGCAAAAGCCTTCCATCCTTAGGTTCCCTTTTTGGAGGTAAAGCTATGTATGTATATGATGCAATCAGGTTTATGATTACAAGATCGGGGGTATGAGGGAGCTAGATTCCAACAAAATTCAAATAGAGAAAGAGGAAATTGGGCCCTAAACTGACTGTTGAATAATCGTCCACCTTCCTTGAATCTCGCATCCAATAGTGAAATCTTGATAGCCCAAATATATCAATAAATTATGATAAATATAATATAACACTAACTATTTAAAATCATCCTTATAAAAGTATATATCTCTTTAAATACAATTTGCTCAATTTTGATACTTTCGGTAATTTTTTATCAATTTTTTTTTTTGCTCAGAAAAGGAATTTTATTACTGTAATGTATTAATTGCTACGCGTTGCTAATGCAAGGCTCCTATTAACTCGTAGGTACTACATATATAATTAACAAAATCAAGTGGGATAACGTAACTGTTGTGACTTGCCACCACTGCGCTATGTTAAGTCATTAAAAAGATTGACTCTTCATACATCCACTTACCTCCCCACAGTTCAAGCATCCTCATTAAAGAAAACAAGCCATTAAGGGGCCAACAAATGAACGATAATAATTAATGTGTAGCTGCTATATTTACTATGAACGACGGGATTACGTGACATAATTTCCAATCTCAACTTCTATGTGTATATGCAGACATACCTTTTTTTCACATTCCCCCTACTCCCCCCCCCCATATTTATGGCATTTGAACTTGAAATTCCTTCAATATTACAAACTCATGTATTTCATGCGTACGTAGAGATGAAACTTTTTTTAAACTAAGGTTCTACTACTGTGGACCGTTGTATGTACAAAATTAATTTGATCTTCCAAAGGAATCGTGTAGTAAACAAAATAATGGAGAGTTCTACTTACACTTATGTATAGGTCGTTTTCATGTAATCTCAGCATTGTTGACTATGGTCGTTTTAGGGGCATAAAAAAACAAGGATTATATTAATAAAATCATATTAATGAAATTAGTACCAAAATGGTACCAACGAATAAAGCGACTTAAGGCAAGTTACCAAATCTATCGTATGTGTATAAATATGAAATCTTGTTACTTGATTAAAGGAAGTTTCCTGTAGATCAAGTATTCTCCTGATAGCATATACATTAATATAAATAGGTATCTATACACAAATACGTCAACAAAAACGATAGATGTGGTAACTGTCTTTTGAATCATACCGTCTATTTGTGCTGAATTGGTCCAAGGAAGGATTTCCTAATCAGTCCCCCCCTCCAGTTATTTTTTTTATGCGTCTGATCTTATTTTTCCTTTTAACTATCTTCAGAAAATAATAATGATAGCTGGAGCGTATAATAATACGCTCACTTCTAAATTTAAACTTGAGGTATCTTACGTATATTGTCTCTTTGAAAGAGGTTATCTTAAACAGATGAAATGATACCGTAAATACGGCATTTCAGCGGTTGAATTTATCATAAAAGACCGATAAGAACCGGTCCTACGACTCACAAATTTTAGTAGGACCCAGCTGATGGGACAGAAGTCATTCTTTTTTTTTAGAGCACTTCAACAATACTGTCAATCATAAATTCATCCTTCTAATCTTTAGTGTTATTATATATCTGAGCCTAAAATGTATTAAAATATGTTATTACATCAATGCACAATCTTTTTTCCATATTTTAGATGAAAATTAAATACTATTCATTTCTCTAATCGAACGAAAAAGGATGTGTAAAATCTTATTAACTATTGTAATGCAGTCGAGTTCCGAATCAATTTCAACAAAAATAATTAACAGAAAACGGATTACCCCGTTCTCAACCTTCAATTTTTTACCCTAAAGTTCCTTTTTTTACAAAAAATAAAATTCTTATTGTTATTTTTTTATATCATTGACAATCATCTACTAGACTATTGGATGTTCTAATGAGATGGCTCAGGGTACAAGTTTTTTTATTTGTAGCCAGCTAAATTTCTCAGCATACTCAAATTTCACGTATAGGTGTTAGGCAAAAATAAAAATTGCCTTCAGTGGCATGTGATTTTCAACCTATTAAATAATAACGCTAACTAGTAGTTTCTGACCGGAAGACATGCCTAAAATTTCGAAAAACAACTGAAGTTACGAAATTTAATCTATAAAATCTGTACATATCAAATTTTAAATGAGACCAATCCAGACCAAAATTTTACTTCAGGACTGATTTCACGTCGTTACTTTAATATATCACGCAAACCCTACTCCCAAAAGAAACAGGAAGAAGTCCAGTCATTGGTAGATAGCCAATTCTTCCTCATTATGGAATTATTATTTAATAGTTGTTTGGAATTGTGCATAGCTCGAAAATAGCTAATTTTTTTACTCGAACTTGAAAATATTTGACTAAACTAAACACTTTTTTTTTTGTAAATTGCTCGAACACATCCCAAATATCTATTGAAAAACTTCACATAGTTTGAATTCAAATCACGAAAATTTGAAATATCTATATATATGACTCTCGAGTAATTAAGTATCTAGTTATTATTTTCGATATCAAGGAATATCTAATTGTTCCTGGAAATTCAAAATAGTGGAATAATTGTGCCAAATTTCCAAATATTTTTCATTTAATTATTCATAACAAATGATAAAAATAGGGCCATAACCTACAAATTATAGCGACTATACAGTATACAAGCTACAAATAATTATAAGGCCCGCAACACAGTTTATAACGGACTATTTTAACTGCGCAAGCCAAGAACTTATAATTTATCAACCTTAGGCACCTTTTCATTGTAAATGAAGTATAAATATTTACTGTGATTAATATTTAATTTAAAAACTAAATCTCTTAATTAGAAAGTAAGCGTAATATTTATACTAACTAAATATTTAGAGAGCTCTCTTCTTTCCATTACCAGTGAAATGTCTGATGCAAGACTTTAAATGACTTTCACCCGTCTCCCTCACAGCCTATGAAACTACTTAACCCCTACAAATCTCTTAATTTTAATTTAAAGTCCTCCAAATACTTTACTACCTATATTATTTCTTTATGATTGAGGGAAGTAAGCCCACACTAAGAGTCATATGCCCTCCACTATTTACAAACCCTCTCTTACTTAAACCCATTCGTAATCGTCTAAACCTATATCTACAATTTACTTACCCAAAGTTATAGTTTGGTTTTATTTCATTCTACTCACACTACACGCTACTAAACCTATAAAAAGGTGAGCTTCTATAAGCTAATATTAAAGTTCCCACTTGTGTTAATCTATGAAATGACACACGAAAGTAGTGGAACACTGAACGAAAATGACCATTTACTAAAGTGTTTAATTTAACCATTATTTATCTATCTATAACTCAACTTCAGTTTCTAGTAAGAGGATCTTCTCATAAGCTGGAAAATAGCTTTTAAGAAGAAAAACAGGATTAATTACGATGTGGTAGATATGCTCAATACCCTTCATGGTAACCTCGATTATAATAGTATTCAAGTATAGAAAATTCAATAATTATTAAAACGGATGCATCAACTTTTGAAAATCTCTTCCTTTGTTTATAACTAAACGTGAGCCAATGCTATTAAATGAAATATATATATTTAACATCCCATTAATAAGCAACCGAACTTCTCTTATTTTGTTATTTTTTTATATCAAGTTCAAACGGGATTTTCGAAACTCAAAGTAAAGTATGAACATCATTGCCTCACTTGAACTAGACGAAACTCAATAGTTTTACCTCACATTTTTATTTAGCTATTTCTAATTCAACCTATTACTGATCAGAACCAATTTTTTTTAGACCGGTTCATACTGACCTTCTTTAAAGGACATAATTAGTTAGGGTTAGTAAAATCATAACGGTTCGGTCTAGGACTAACCATCACTAGTCTGTACCTTTATACGCCACATAAATTATGAAAAATCACGAATTTATTCAATTCTTATGATTGTATATTTACTTATACCATACATTTTTGTTCATGACTTTAGAATCTTTTCATTTAACAGATTATATTTTTGCTTCCTCAAAAATACGAGTTGCATATATTTATATATATACAATAAGGAATTTGGCAACATCTTTTTGCAATAATCAAAATTTGTTTTCAATTAATATAAAACTAATCTTTGCAAATAAAAAACATACAAAAATCTTTTTGTATATTTTGCCCTCACTGCTTCGACTTGAGTATTCGACGTTGTTGGGATAATTTATATGTATATAAATGTTGAATATTATATATTTTATTCGTTTGTTTGACAATTTCGTTTTTAATATTATTTGTACATATATATATTTAATGGACGCATTCCTTGTCTAATTAATAGTTCGAATTGAATTTATTTATCTATGTTGTATACACAGAAGGTCACAAAGGGATAAGATACTAAAAAGTAACATATTTTTGTTTCTAAAAAACTTAAAGAGACTGTCCTAAATGTGGCATACGTATTAATAATGTAAGGATTGTTAGAGAACACAAAAATAACTTTACTTTTAGGTTTGTATCGGTCCTTAATATGGATCTTAAAATCTGTTACTGTTACTAGTCCCGCAAGTGCTATAAGTATATTCCTGATAAATTAATTCCCTGAAAAACTCATCCCCGAACATTTCCGTCCCATTTTGAAAAGATCTTTTTTTTAACGTCATACTGTTTATATTTCTAAACTAGTTATTCGTTCTTCTGTAACACTGAACAGGGAAAGGTCCAATGAACGCCTTTATTGCTTTATATAGATTTAAATTATGAGGAAATAAAAGAACAGGGGGGTCCGTAGGTTTTTTTTTTTTGGGGGCTTGGTTATTTCACTCTTTTTTTTTTAGAAATCCATAGCTATTCGCAAACATTTTAATTTTTGACTAAAAGTTCCAAATATTCATAGCTATTAACAGACAGTAAAAATTTTGGGGGAAAAAAATTGAAAAATTAAATATAAAATATTAATTTTTTTTGGAAAAAAAATTTACAAAAATCTATAACTATTCTCAGAAACTTCAATTTTTAGAAAACTATATTAAATATTAAATTTCCCCCCCCCTCTATCCCTCCTCCTGTAGACGCCCCTGAAGAAAGAGAAGAATTGATTTTAATTGTTGGTTGATGAGAAAGAGTAGGAGTTGGGTTAAACGAATGTCGATGGCAGGAAAAAAGCAATGGTAGGATTTACTTTTATCCCCCATGCGAGTAGTGACATCCACAGATTATATTCCCAATCACTATTAAAGACTCATAATGACGTCATTTATAACCCTAAATTTGCCCGGACTTTTCAAACGAATATGTTTAATAAATAATTAAGATTTTCTCCATTTCTTGATTTTTGTTGTAGATTTTTTTCATGTTGTCAAACAAAAAAAGATTATATTGAAGTAACGTAGTTACTCAATTGAATAATTTAGTTTAGGAAAACTTTAATACATAGAAATATAGTTTACGATTATTCTTAATTAAGGTTTAGATGAAGTATTCATTATTCTAATGTGTAATAGATCTGATGGTAGAGATTGATTGGTGATGGGTCAAAAATGATATGTATACGACAGAACCGGATAAGACTTCCAAAATTTGTGACCGATATACTCAATATTTTTTTTAATTTGTATTTTTATACTACCAGTCATGAAGTGAGTTTCCAATAAGGGTCTCTGTCTACGCACATACATAATATTATATCTAATGATGGCCTTGGCTTAAATGTTATTGTTTTGTTTTTCCCTCATCATAGTAGATATCTAGAAATAAGATCTCTCTAACCAAGCATATAAAGATTTTCTAAATAAGGAACAGGTTCTATGCATATCATTAATAAATATTTGGTGGTAGGTATTGATGATATTTTTGACCCTCCAAAGTTATTATAGCATGATATTGAATTCCTGAAAACACTTCTCGTATACACTCTACTAGTGTTGTTCACCGTATTGGTCATTATGCCATATACGATTTTGCCTTGTGCCAAATTCACCGCCTTTTTATGTTTGTATATTTTTGGTTCGAACTATATTTTTAGCCTTTTGTATCTAGTATTGTGTTGGTCTTTATTTAGGACCGAGGACCGTAATCAAGTCTAGTCTGGTCCTATCTAATCAAGTCACACAGGTCAGTCCTTCAAGTAGGTAAAATTGATCCCTTGTGATGTCATAGGGGCTATTTTTCTCATTTTTTTAAATTATTCTGTTATACAATAAAATAAATTATATAACTAATTAAAAATAATAGGTGTGATTTTTGGGAAGTAACGGATATACACGAAAAAAGTTATAAATAAATGTATAAATAGGCAAGGAGTACATTATTTATATGGAGCGAGACAAAAGGAGATTTTTTTCTTTTCACTTGCATCTTTGGGCAAAAAATCAAAGCGTAAGTAGTTATAAAAGAAGGGCACTACTAAAAATAAAGGTAGCAACTGCTGCAAATTGCAACGTGTCTTTTACTAAATATTTGGGTACATGATTATTTTTTTAACACCTTTTATAAACTACCTCAGTGATTTTCAAACTTTTCATGAACACGGAGTACCAGAACTTTTTTTTAAGAGGGAGGAAGGGTAGCTTCATTTAGGCTAAATATTTTGGTATAGGATTTTGTTATTAAAATACTTTCCATCACCTTTTTCCTCTGGTCACTGCTCTACGTAATGACTTGATAAAGTATTTGTGTAAAAGCGCGAGGAGAAGGCGGGAGTGAGACATGGTTTAATGAATTAATGTCAATATCTGTTGCCCTTTATATGGGTGGGAAGGGGTGGAGAGGTAGAGAGAGATTAATTATTGCTTAAAGAAGAGAGCATTCTACATTTCAAATCATTAGTGCAGGGAAAAAATTCTAATTATATTCAAATTCATATATATTTATTTTATACTACATAAGATAGGCGATAATCCTTTTTTAGGTGGAGATTTTAGCACATACAAATTATTAAACAATGAACAAAAAAGAAGAAAGAGCACACGCAACAACCAATTTTCCTTTTCTAATTGCTATCTTAGCCTTTTCTTAATATGGATACCTTCTTTACTAATCAGAGATGAATTAACTTCATTTTCGGATGTATTATTCATCAAGAACAACATTCAGCTTCTTTAGATAATATATATATGTACATCCTGTTTACTTACGTTATATACATGTATAGAAGCCCTATTTTTTCCCCTCTCTGTAAGTTTATTTGTATTCCCCAAGGTACATAAATGCCTACATCATTTTCTTTTAAAATACCATGAAAATTCACTAATTATATGCAGAAATGGAATATTAACAAATCATTATGTATGCAAGTGAAATTCATATTTAGAAGCCAGTTGTCTTAATTTACATACTTATAAAAAGTAGTGTTAAGACTAGTTCCGAAATCAAGCTTTTTTTTCATTTCGGGCCATACGTTGTTACTTTTATTCTATCTCACAAACTCTCCTTCAATAAGAAATGGAAAAAAGGCTCGAAATCAGTTTGTAGTTATCCAATTCTACCAAACTTTTTATTGGTTGGGTATCTAATTATTTTATCGACAAATATTATTAGATCCACACATTGTTACCTTTATTTCATCTCAAAACCTCTCACCAAAAAAAAAAAAAAAAAAAAACATTTAACATAAATAAACATAATTTCATAAAATGTAAATTGATCATCTTAAAAAAATAGGTTTTTAAGATTATAGTGTCTGCATCTTTGACCTAGGCTGAATATTTAAATGATACGGATCTTTTTATGGGACCAATCTTAATTGAGTTTTACAATAAGATCAGTGCAAATCCAATTTGGACCAATCTAGTTCGTTTCTACAAAAAAAAAAAAATAATAATAATAATAGAATTTTCAGGCTAAAGCTCAACTCTAATTGCAACTCCTGGGTAAAATGTGGCTCTAACACAACAGTAGATTTGAGTGTAGTGTACTGAGTGTAACAACAAAATCCTGCACTTATCATCTATATACTTTAAATTATCATGACATCGTCATTTTTAAGCTTTATTCAAAAAACAAAAACTGAGTACTTGATACAATTGTTGAGAATATATTTAACTGCATGCAAGATCTAGAAACTAGGACCTCTATTGACCTTTGACTCAAGGTAGATCCAGATAAATTAATCCTGTTGCCATCATAATTTATCTGTGATCCTTGAGACCTACATTGATATTAACCGGATCGTATTTAACCAAAATCATCACAATAGTGAACCTATGTTGTGTCTTTGAATATAGAATGTGATGGAAATCTTCTGTTGTTGATTCCATGGCGGTGTTTTGGCTACTAGGTGAAACATTTATATGTATAACTCACAAAAAAAAATAATGAATAGTGAATTTATTCATCATATATGCTGGAAAATCTGAAACTCCATATTTCGCTGTAACACCTTGTATATACGATGTTCCTTTGTCCTTAAAAGTATCATATTCATTAGACGAGGATCATTAGGTTGACTCTTTTGCTTGATTCTTTTTATTTGATGAGGGGGCTAGACGAACATAATTAGACAGTTTGTAATATTCTCAAAGTTGTGTTTGCTTAAAAGGTGCGATTTTATGATACATCAAAATGATTACATATTTTCTTTACTTCCAACAATTGAATTTTACAATTTGTAGTATTATATATACTTATCAAATATTCTTTTTCATTAGGCTAATCCAGAATTCAATCATCAAAATATCAAAAATCTAATGGAAATTCAATTATTGCATTACCCTTATCACATTTATATACGTCATTTTTTCATTGCTACTTGAAAAATCTGTTTGTATTTGTTAAAAATTAAATACTTAATATAGTCATGATGTGATTTTTATTGCCTCACCCAACCTTTTTTTTTAAACATAAAGGTAAAATGTTTGAAATTACAGGATAGTAAGCTCATTTTTGAATCCATTGAACCATTCGTTATTTAATACTATGAAACTTTTTACGGACTTGAATCATAGATCCTTCATTCTTTAAAAACTTTATACACTTACAGTGCTTAGTGCATAGTTTGTATATATATAGATTTTTTTTTGTTGGTAATTCTTTGGAAATAAAGACATTCAACAATATCCTTGGTAAATAATGAGTTTTTTATTTAAACTTTAAAAATGTTCATAATAATCATTTAGACTAGAATTTGTAGTAAAAAATTAGACGGTCCTTTATATTTTTTTAATGTTACTTTCATTGGTCAGATAGTGTTGCACTGAATACGTATTCCTAAATATTACAGTATTACATTTATTCCATTGGACATAGGAATTGGACTTTGAAGTCCATGTTCATTATGCATATTTTCTTCTCTAGAAACATCCAATCTACGAACATGAAGTCAAAGATAATAATTTCTCCTGAGCCCGTTTTCTATTGAGCTATATCATTGAAAAAATGGTATTGTTATTTAAATGTTATTGTAGTACATACGTACGTATGAAATACTAAAAATTATATTTTATGTAAATCTTATTTATAGAGACGTTCAAAAGTAATTTCGAACATGATTTTCATAAGATACCTAATTTAAGAAGCTGCGGATTACCATATTCATCGACCCCCCTTCCCCTATACATTGATTTTCTTATAATAATAAACGAACTATTGATGATGAACCGCTGTTTAAAATTGTTTTTACAAGTGCTACGCAGTTCCTTGTAACAACAAACTCCTTGTCAGTACGACAAGAGGGGTATAAATGTATGTAAAATATTTTTTTTTTCAAATAACTCTCAGAGTTTTCTAACATAGAGAGATAGATACATAACATGATCGTTCATATTATTTATTATTAATTGTTCCTGTTGAAAGATGATCTCTTTTCATTTTTTTTCTTTCTATATTTTGACTCAGTGCACTAAGTAAGTAAGAGAAACGTCATTAATTTATGCCAAGTTATGAATGTTGTTTCATTATAATTCTATAATATATTATATAAGCCATATCTGCTCTATGCTCAGTGACCATATCTTAATGTACCTACACACATAAAATGTATATAATATATCCAGTAATGGTTTTCTAAAAAATATATCATTTTCCTGAAAAGTAGGGATAAGAGTTGTTTAAAATATGACCTTGACGAGTGCAAGATTTCCAAGGACTGAAAGTTAAGAAGCAGTTTCAAGGACTAACGATCTCAAGAATCCTCCCAAGTATCCTATTTTGATGTGCAAAATTCATATTTTTTAACTCATTTCATTGCTTAAATCAATATAATTGTTAAATGACATGGCTATATTACAACAAAATCAAGCTAGAATTGAAACATGAACTCAACTGAATAATATCTTATTGTGTTTTTGTAATGTTATATAAAACTTAGAATTTAATAAAATAAAAGAGGCAAAACAATGGGCACTATACAAAGTACATAAATTATATTGTTTTTTTTAAATGGTCTTTTTCGATTTTTTTGGTGCTAAAAAGTAATATGTTTTAAGATCCATAAATGTCATTTTCTTCTCGTGTATTTATACATAGGTATGTAGTTTGTTTGTTTAAAGCAACTTTTTTTAAAGAAACAAAGCGTTGTATCCACTATCAACATGATATATTCAAAAGAAAGTTTTGGAATATGTATTAATCGTATTGTCTTGGATTGACAATCCATTTACCGAAAAAATTCTGCATTTTTCATTTTCTTGATGTAATTTTTGGTTCTTAAGATAGTCATGATCTCCCTTATAACACGTAAAATATCATGAAATCCCGGCATAACAAAAATACAAGTCTTATAACTTTAAACAGTATAAATTAAAAAAATCTAATATCCTTAGATTATTGTATCAGTAGTCGGTCTCTTAAGTCCCACACCATTAGTATGAGACTTATGCATTTCTAATATTATTGAGACTCAGTCCCAGACCGATTTTTTTTTTCAGGTTTGATCTTAATGGATTTTATCTTCATTTGGACAAAGATTGAGGCTCAGACCACGATTTGAACAAAGATTGAGGTTCAGACCACGATTATCAGACAATAAACAAAAATTTAACTGTTCTTAGATCGTTGTATAATTTTTTGGTCTGAATCTATGGACTGATTTTCTCCCCTATTCTGATTTAGCAGTTGTAGAAATAAGAATATATGGAACATATTTAACTTTTGTATGACGTTATTTGAGGTCAATGTTCACAATTTTGAAGCACTAATGAAGTCATGAACAACTCCTTTATAGAATCGGTCAAGACCAAATTTTAAATAAGACCGATGGGGACCCAACTTATACATTGGGACTGATCTCACGTCGTTACCATTAATTTATCACGAAACCTTTCATCCAAAAAGAAACCGACAAAAAGCTCAAAATCAGTTGGTAGTTAGTCAATTTTTTCTCGCTATAGAATTATTAATCAATACTTGTTGAGAATTGTTCACTGCCTATCAATAATTAATTCTAATTCAATTTATCACGGATCTGAACCGTATTTTTCTTGGAGACCATTTGAGAACGAACTTCTATGAAGGACAGGAATCCATCTGGCCTGATGAATGAGTCGTACAAATATGATTTATACGACCCATTTAACTTCTTGTGACGTCATTATAGGTAAATATTCATTATTTTGAAACACAACAGAATCATCAAAATCACGGCGTTATTTCATTATGACTTTTGTTGTCAGTTGTCGATTCCCTTGTCTCACCAAATACGTCATGGCTATATAAGGTTGCGAGAACCAAAAAATAGTAACAACGCACTATAAAGTTGGTTTAACTCGAGTTTTATATGAGACCAATCCGGACCAAATTTTTCCGCTGACCTAAACTGAACTTCCGTCTATTAAAAATCATTAGGATCTCAGACCGGTCTAGGATTGTCAGACGGAGACCCAAGACTAGTGAACACAGCATGTACATATGTACTTTTATAGATTAGTATGACTCATAGATACCTCATTAAATCCTCAAGGTAAACGAATAATAATATAATTATACTAAAGATGGAACGATAATGATGATTTAAAAGCCATGGAGCAAAAATATGTTTACATAGATAGATATAACTTTTTATCAGTCTCAAAAAATATATTGTACCTACCTAATATCTTATTATTTTTTGTCAAATGTGTTAACGATGATGAAAAAAAATAAAGATCTTAAGATATTCGTATACTCTATGGTGTACATACAGAGTAAATACCTTTTCATTTACTTATCTATGCTTCAAGAAAAGCATATAATTATGGTGATAAAAACATATTTATAATTATTATTTTTGAGTAATGAAATGATGATGTAGATTTTGAAGTCTTGGGCCTTCATTTATTTTAAGAATACACAAAAAATCTTAATGTTCTACAGGAAAGCTACATGCAAAAAAGTAATCTAATTAATAAGTTTTAAAAAAAGTATTTTTAATTATAATCATACTCTTATTAACAAAAAGGTAAAATAATAAAAAGGAAAACCGTTAAATGACCCGAGTGTCATAAATTGTAAAACATACTCAACCAAAAAAGTGCATTTTTCAGAAATTAGTTGTTTCTTAAATATGTGCTGCGACAACATAAGAACAATCTCTTACAAAAACCTAGGAAAACAAATAGTCCCTATTCATTGTATTATTACATACAAGCCTAGCTCCACCAACTAGGCTCTGCCGGCAGTATTTCCACTTATATTGAGAATGCAACCTTGTGTGTCCGGAACTAAGGCTCATAATTTTTTTGTGAAGCAACACCGCTTGAGGGTCCGGGTTTACGGCTCGTGAAATGTCGGCAAACAACTTGGCTTGAATTTCCCGCACTACAAATAGATAAATGTTGTATTGCAACTTTGTTTGAAGGTCCTTGTACTATGGCTTGGGAATTGCGTAAAGCAATGCCGTCAGGAAATCTGGTTTGAAGCTTCAACATTGCAGCTCGATAAATGTTGTAAGGCAACTTTGTTTGAAGGTCTGATACTACGGCTCGGGAAATGTTGTCAAGTAATTTGGCTTAAGGGTCTGACAAACGGCTCAGGAAGTGTTATCAAGCCAACTGACAAGAAAATCTGGCATTAATTCGGGAAATGTCTTCCAGAAACCTGACTTGAGTGACCGACACTACGATATGAGAAATGCCTTCAGACAACTTTGTTAGAAGGTCTGGAAAGACGGGACGGGGAAATTTTGTTAAGCAACCTGATCTGAGAGCCCAACACTAGGGCTTCATGAACAACTGAACCCTAGACTAACCAAGCTTGAGTCCTCCCCTCTTCTTTTACTTCTTTGTTAGAAAAAGTTTTGATTTTCTCTTATTGTGTATATTGATTATATAAGGTTGTAGTGATTCATAATAATAATTAGATTAATTAAATAATGATTACGTAGAATATTGGAAAAAAACTCCCTTTACATTATTGATTCTTTTTACCAGGTCTATTTTTGGCGATTTTTTTTAGCACAGCTTCTTTTCTGTCCGTCTTTTTCAGTGCTAACAAAATTTACCTTATTTCTGTTAAGTTTTATAGATGAATGAATACATTTATACAATTTCGACAAACTAAACTAAAGCTTCATTCATTTCACGGTACATAACTTCAAAAATTTAATCAAAATATTTTTATTCTGTTCCAGTCATAGATTAATGTCAATATGATCCGATCGATTTTATTAAAATTGGATAGGATGTTTACTAAAATATAGTTTGTTGATGAATGATAGAATTTAGATCCGACTGGAATTACCGGGATTTACAATTCAAAAATATTTATATTACGCCAAAATTATGTTACCCCTAAAATTAGCAATCTGAAATGATCTGCACCAAGAAGAGCTCTACTGAAAAGATGTATCTCAAAAAAGTGCTTCCAAATAACTTTACGTGCATATGTGTATATAGAGTCCAATATTTCAAAAATATATTTGATCAAATATGCGCTAACTTTCAAATTTGTGAGATGAGTTAAGACCATTTATTTGATTCAAGAAACTGTTATTGTGCCCCATATGGCCATTTAAACAAAATTTATCAATTTCTCATTCTTTCATAGTAACAATCAATTTTGTCTACTTAAAATGCAATTTGCGTCACACCAAAGGGGTTAATATGAATTGTTTGTTAATAGAAATTGAGGATATTTTGTTGAAAAATACAAATACAATCCAAACTCTATTTTTTTTCAAATCCTTCTTGCTTGTTTTTGTGTTGACGGGCTAAATATACATAGGTAGAGTGTGTCTACTAATTGTGAGTAAACCCTCTATTGTTCATAAAAAGAAACACATCTTGTAATTGAAGCCGACACCTCAAAATGACAGACAGAAGGTGTCAATCCTTCATGGGTTGGTATTTGAGACAGTTCTTCATCAGTTTGGATTAAAATAGATAATAAAAAAAGATGACGTAAGATCTAGAGAGAAAAAAATACGACAAAATATTCAAAAGAGGCAACAGATTAAAACGGTCCAATATAGAAAACATCTTTGTCATTTTTTTTTCAAAGGTCATAAAATAAAAGGTTACCCATGTCGATAATATGTGGATCAGATGTAAACATGAATTTTCCCTATATCGATATGAGTAAATGTCAACTTACAACTACATACCTATTTGTGTATGTATAAGGATTAGACTCGCATTACATTCTTTCAAAAAAAGAAAAAAATTGTTACATTTCCCAAATGCTGTATATTTTATTGTATAAAATACAAGACACATTTCGTGCAATATTTTGTATGACTGAACGTTGTGCTGTAATTCGACTCTTATTTTACTTTTAAAAAAGAAATAAATCAAATTAATGTTAAATTAAACTGTACAATCTAATGAAATTAAGGATTACATTTACGTATGAAATATAATTTTATTAACCCAGTGAAATTTCAAACCCCTTCGTAAGCCTTCAAGCAAGAACTCTTCAGGTTTGGGTAGCCGAAATGTTTTAATGCAATGATAACACATTTGACCTAATTGTCATTTTTGAACTTTTAATATAGAAAATAACAAGAAAATGAATTATTGAAGATAAAGAAAAAAATATCCTAGTATAAAGTGTACCACGAGTGTTTGAGTACATGACTGACGAAGAGTAACTCTGATGATTTGTTTCAGAATACTCTGTCATTGATACTTATTTTGATTCAATTATATATTCAATGTATATAATAATTAATAAATATTCTCTAAATAATAATTAACAGTTAGTAACAATAAAAATACTAAAGTGTAGCAACCACGTCATTCAAATTTTTCCTTTACTTTTAGTTGGTCGAGGTTGAGAGTGGATAAAAAGCCAGATGTGTTTAATAAAACGTGTTTGTTTTTTTAATGTCAGGGATACCTTGTTAATTTTGCTTTTCTTTTTTTTACATAGCAAAAATACTTAAGATTCACAACTCTAACAATATGCCCCTTGTGCTTCACTTCCAGAAATGAATTTCTCTCTCACGACACTGATTCATTCCCCATTTAAGGAGATGTACATATATCCTTCAGAGTGTTTCATGCAGGAAATTCAAGATATCAAGTTAATTTTTATGTAGCCCGTCGGATTAGCTAGTAATTTTGCAAACTCTGTACCTATAATGAGTTGATATATATTAATAAATAAATTTGCAAAAAGCAAATTTTATTTTTTCTTATTATAAGGAGAGAAAAAAGACATTTTTGTTACATATACACGTAAGAGCATTTTTTATTTATTCAGTATTATAACCTAGTCACGAATTATGAATTTCCATTTTGAAAAGATTGAAAGGCTTATGAATTATTAATATCGACATATTATATGTATATGTATACATATTCATGATAATAGACCAAGAGAGAGTTTTATTAAATGAAAGCAAAGGACTTGCAAAGAACCACTCTTTTTTTAAATGATTCGATTTGAAGTAGATATATATATACTATGAACATCATTTCTCTCCTGCCTACGCATTACACATATCGTGTTGTGCAAAAGGTTGACAGGTTGAGGAGGGAGAAGGGCAAATAAAACAATTTGCTAGGGTTATCTTTTAGCTGAGAAAAAAACAACGCAAACTCTTAATATTCTTTTTTAGTTCTTTTATTTGAATTTGATTTCAAAGAAAAGAAGAAAAATTTATAATTTTTTTTTCTTCCAAGTCAAAAATGACATAGAATATTATATATAAATATAAGACATTCCAAGATATCATAACACATCATTTTCACCTTGAAGAGATGTTGATGTGTGTGTGTGTGGTTTTGTATAAATTTATTCATTAAAAGTCAGACTCCATTGAGTATTCATCTACAATCTACATATGTATGAGAAGAGGCCCTTAAAGTCCGTTACTAATTCCTTTGAATCATCAACATGTAATGCATGTTTAATATATTTTAACCACCTCCTCTTTTTTGACAGATTTTTTTTTTTTTTTTTTTTGTGAAAAACGAAAAAATATATGTAACTACAGCTCCATTCAAACGATAAATGAAATTATTTTTCGCAAAACAACATCAACGACAAATTTATCCCTTTTTCATTAAATATAATACGTGTAATATACATAGTATATTGCAAAATAAAGGTCATGAGTTCAATCCGGATTTTTTTATTTATATAAAGAGCAGTTTTATTACAAATGTATGTTATGGTTGAACTATATTAGTATTATCTTCAAACATTCTGTATGTGCTATACATAAAGGGTGATTCAATAATTGTGTCGTTTCCAAAATGATAGGCTAGCTCTGTTACGGAGCATTGTTCCACGCACTAAACTTGACATGGGAAGTATTACTTTATTGAAGGGAAGTTGAGATTAATCAAGTTAATACAGGCGCCTCCGTCTAAAATGAAACACTTTTTGAAAATTACAAAAATTTCTAAAGATATCATCAAATTTAGAAAATTTAATTCATAAAAACAATCAAAGGACACCTCATTAACATTCTCAATCAATATAGCTGCCTTTTACCTTGATAAACAGTTGGGGCAGAACTTTTGACAGCAGTTCTTTACAAAGATTTGCTCTAGGTTGGCTCAAGCAGTGATGATGGCAGCCTTAAGTCGGTCTTTTGCCATGTATCAGATTCCCATGAGTTGCCCAGAAATATAAAAGTCCAGGTGGGAACAGTTGGGCCTTTGGGGAAGCCAAGAGGCTTTTTCTTCAGATTTTTGAGAAATATTTTGGGCCGGTTCACATGCCTTTCTCAATCCAACGGCTTCAAATCCTGACAACGATTTCTCTTGTAGGCATTAAGGTTCAATTCCTGCTTCACCAAGCGGGGTATTGTAGTCTGGATGTTGTCAAATTTATGAGTAAGGACATTAACGGTTAATTTGTCTCTTCTTCCTTCAATGGTGCCTTGTACTACCTCAACCAATTATTTTGGTTTCTTTGGCCTTGATTTGATCTGGTAGAAGCTTTTGGTATGCCTCTTGCGGCCACACGGTACACATTAGAGCGATTATAGACAAACATACCACTTTAAAGATCTCTGTTGGAGATTTTAAACGCGCAGATAGCTCCAGAATTGCAGTCTCTTATTTCTCGGTTAACTTTGCTTATTTTTTGTTTACATTTTCTGTAGATATTTTTTTTTCAATTAATTATCAGGGCTAAATATAGAAATATTAAATAAGACAAAAGCACTCAATTTAAAAAAGTGTTGCATTTTAGACGTGGGGACCCGAATGATTATGCATAGACCATTTTGACTTACGTAATAAATTGCATTATAATTGAAGTAGATGTCATGTTAGAGTCTTAAAGCTGATACTTTTACAATATAAAATGGACAAATTCCCTATCAACCTTGATTAAATAAATCCATCAAATGGCTTTAGTAATAAAGATACACATAACATCTGCAGTGAATACTACTTGATGACAGTGATAAACACAATTTCAATTAATTTTAAGTAATATGCATAGCAAATACATATGAAATGTCTAAGTTTATAAAATTAGTGTTATTATTTTGATCAATTTTGAACAAGAAAAGTAAGATAAATGTGGGAAAATATTAATTTTTTCTATCATAATAGTTAATTTTTATCAACATTGTAGAAATAAGATTGTATAACTGTGTAATAACATATTTTTAATACATTTTAAGGTCAGATATATAATAAAACTAGGGATTAGAGGACATATTTTTGTTAGAAGATAAAGTTTTAAGCCCTTTTATTTGTTGGCTACATTTGACATTCAATAGTCGACTATTTTCCTTGATATTAATGAAAAAAGTGTTTTCATTGTTATGAAACTTGGCTCTTTAGGACTACAATTTGGCCAACATCAAAAATGCTGACGTCATGTGAAAAGTGTATTTGTTTTTGAATAAACTTCCTTATGGTTTTTGCATAACTTA
This sequence comes from Lepeophtheirus salmonis, assembly GCF_016086655.4. Taxonomy (NCBI): domain Eukaryota; kingdom Metazoa; phylum Arthropoda; class Copepoda; order Siphonostomatoida; family Caligidae; genus Lepeophtheirus; species Lepeophtheirus salmonis. The sequence continues at coordinate 9,633,631 of NC_052139.2, forward strand.
ATTTCATGAATTCTAGGCAAGTTACTCAAGAACGTGCTGTTGGCCTTTTTAAAGCTGGAATTATTTTGGCTGCAGCATAAAAGAAATTGTAGGTATTCAAACATTCATTTTATTAATGTTAGAACCCCTATAAAACATGGATGACCGAGCTTTGAAAACAAACATTGACCAGGACAACTTGAAGAGCTTCGCCAAGCGGCAAAAATTGTCATCCCAAAGTGTATAAGAAATTATCATCAATCTCTTCATAAACTTTCAAAACGGCTCACAGACAAAGTATGTAATTATGGATAAAATAATGAAAATCGTCGAATCCGACCGTCATGTAAACTTTATTTTAATTGCAAAGGTTAGTAACATTAGAGGACAAAAAATATATTCAAAATAATGTAGTTTTATTAACTACACCTATTAATTAAAGTATTCCGGACGACAGATAAACAGAAATCATAAAAAATTCATATTTTTGTATAGTGTTAAATTGATAAATATTTTTCTTGTAATGGGAAAAACATCCAATTTTGTATGAAATCTGGGATGGAAGATATCAAAAAATTGATTTTCCTCTCACTTTCTTTCATATGAGATCATCCTGATGTAAATTAACTAATAAGTAAATAGGTTAGATTCATTAAATTTCAATGATTGGTTGATTTTGATTTTTACATGTCCATTGCATTCTCTCTCCTATCGTGACCTAATTTATCTACTTCTAGGTGAGTATTTGGAACACATTTGATACACTGAGGCAATCCTAATCCAACAACAAATTATATATATACAATATTTATTACTTCTAAGATGTGACCACCATGAAAAAAAAAAAATGAAAGCAGAAGAAGATATGAATGGTTCTCATTAATCAAACATAAAATACCTGGATTGATTTTCTTCTTCCTTAGATTTAATATAGGTATAGGTATGATAAAATATAATGTCATTAATAAATAGGGATATGAATGAATCTATCAAGAAGAAAATTCATCTAGTTTTGTACAAATATATGAATGTACATTTGAAATGTTCTAATCCAATGAATGGATGATGGATGGGAGCTCAGATGTTTACTTAGAGTATCTTGACTTAGAAATGGGCGGTACACACTATACTATGTACATATTATCCCATTTTGTAGGGTGACCCTGAATAAAAAAAACCATTATATTTTTAAATTACTCACAGATTATGATTTGTATAGGAATAGACCGTTGGTTTAAGCCAAATTGTACTATATGCCATTTTTGAAAAAATTATATATAGTAGTTTATTTTTCCTGTATTTCAAGTTGAAATCCGTTTTTTTTAATGTGAAATTGTGCTAAATCTTTGGAAAGTTTAAATAAGTCAGAGTAATATTGTTCTATCTTCTAATTTTGTTATTAAACCTCCTAATAATAGGTCTAGTAAAAATAAATCCATTATTTATATTGAAAATCTTTTCCCCATTAATTTTAATCTCCTTGCCAATTAAAACGGGTCTTAAATAACGATTGGACTCAACGATTCCCATTATTTTATCCACATTTTGACAATTGGCCTTCCTGAGCTTGTTACATCTTTGACATCAAAATTACAGAAATGGAATCGACGAAACCAATACTGCACGTGATTGGCAATTACAGTATCAGGACCAAAAGCAATATTCACATTTTCAGCATTTGCTTTGCGTTTTCCCCTTGTTGGAAGAGAAACTGTAAAATATGGTGTATTTTTCTCTTTTGTTGGTAATCATCTTTAGTGTACGCTCAAATAATACTGAGTTAAACTATCACAAAACTGTGTCAAAAAGAATTTTAGTACGAAATCTTATTTTTTTACACCATATAGCATAAACCAATTTCATCTATGCAATGCAAGATTCATATATCTAAAGCCATCTATTAGAAAAATAATTGACTTATTACACTTACTTTTATTAGTTTTACAAATTAGATTATGTGAAATGATTTTAATATAGTATTACTAACAAATTGGATTTAAAGTAGATGGCTAAATGATATGATTTCATCATACATTGACGAAAAATCAGCCTTCGAAAAAAAAAAACTAGCTATAAAATCACTTACTTAAGTAAATAACATACTCACCTCAAAAGGTTTAAGGTGTCTAAAAATATAATACTTAAAAATGGGAGTGTTACTTATATCCCTAAAAATGACATTTTTACCATTATAATCGTTATTTAGATCTTATAATTTAGCCTAATTGAGAGCTACTTCTGATTTGATGTGCAGAGTTAAGAATATAAATCCTCATATCCCAATTTTTTCAAAATATCGTTAAGCATAGTTTGGCTTTAAACCAACTATATATTAACATTTTTTACTGATTCAATATTGTCTAATAACTTATGAATATCTTATACAATATGCTTTACCTTGTTCTGAACAGCTTCCCAGTGACGCCGTGTCTCTGACTGGTACCTATTACAAACAACATCTTCCGAAGTAAAAACATCATGCTCCCTTTGTGGCTGCCATCAGGGAGTCCGTGCTGAGTCTTGAAACTACTTTGACTTTCTCCTTGATCATTTCCTACATTGCAAAGTTATTGGAGTTGGGATCAGGTGAAGTTGTACAAAAATGTCTTTGCATCTTTTTTACAGGGGGCCACATTCCAATATTTTATTTAACAAAACGGTGTTGCAATATTTCAGACTTGGGTAACGAAATCTCTGCAGAATATACTTTTTAATTTAACAACGTTAGCAGCACTATAATCCTGGAGCACCCTGTATGTAATTAACTAACTCAATTTAACTACATCACACATTCATAATTAGTTATTACTCTTAAGAGTAATGAGGCAAATTTATCTACTATTGATATCTAGGAAGTCTTCAATCAAAATACCTTTAGTTTTTTTGGGGTTATTTTTTTTATTTGGCCCCCCATTTAGCAACAGATATATATAGATAAGGTATGTTCCTTAATTGGATTTTCTGAAGAATCAATGACCCTATAAATAAATACCACCTTTAGTCATCCTACGTATGTGTAGTTGCTACAAATATTAATTAATTAAGTGTTTAAATAAACCCTATTATATATTAATTATTACATAAGTCAATAATGAAAACAGATAAAAGTTAACTCTATTATACATTTTCTATAGTTGTAAGACAAATTACATCAGCAAAAAATTGCAATCTGAGGATAGTTGCTTTATACTATATACTTAGTGATTCATCTACCAATCTGATCCATCTACGGATAGGGCTGACTCATCTAAGGCTTTGTGGATAATGTCCCTATCTGAAGAAATTTTTGGAAAATAAGGTAGCTTATTTTATTGCCACCCATTTACAGATGAAAAACTATCAACGGATCCTTAATTGGGTCTGACCCATCTGTAGATTAAACAGATTGGTAGATGAATTACCGTAAGTGGCGTTTAATTGTGTGTAATTTTTAGGAGGGCACTTTTCTGATGGTAATTTTCATGCTTGTAGTTCTTGGCACATTATTTTTACATACAAATACATCTTAGGCCCTTTAGACCTACATAATACTTCAAAAATGAACAATCAGTTTGTATGTTTTTGCTTTTGATCATGACACAAGTAATTACTGTTTGCTTAGAAATTCAAAAAGTACGATATACCGGAGTCTGGTGGTATTTTACCATACTTATACCAAATGCACAATTCATTTTTTCGGATCAATGTTTTTTCCCTCAAAAAATAGAATCAAAATCGATGTGGATGTCGGCCAAGGTTTGCCCGTTGAGGACTCTTAAAAGTCTTTCAATTCTAGAACATTTTTCCAAGGACCTTGTTGGTATAAGGGTCAGATAACAATTTTATCTGATTGATGGCTATCAAAAATACCATACCTTAATTATTTTCCAAAAAAATGGCCCATAGAAAGCTTTAGAATCCTACAGATTGCGAACTCCTGTTATAGAAGAATTTATCTATTTTATTAGTTTTCAGTTAAAATGCCTCCCTTTCTATATTTAATTTTGTCGTTTTTCTTACTTGGTCAAAAAAAAATTATTAGATTTGATTGATAATATATAAAATAAAATTTAGTTGGAAATGAAAATAATATTTTATAGCATATTAATATCAAAAGTTTCTAAAAATATACAACATCCTACGAAAAAAATTTTGCAGATCTGTAATTAGTTTTTGTCTCCAATAGTTCGTAAAAAGGAGAGATTAAATTTTATTATTATCAATATTTGTTTTTAGCATAAACCCATAAATCAATATCACTATATATTGCTAGTAGACGGTTGTATTTGAAACTGATTTTATAACTCCTTTATGTTTAAAAATGTCTTGTTGCTTATATAAATAGTAAAATAAGATATAAACTAAAATATAAAATGCTTCAAAATCAAACGTTGTACGAAAAAAAAAAAAGGTAAATTCGTAATTAGTGCATCAATGACTATTCAAATTAGGACGAGTCATTTCAAATTATTTTGAAATGCAATAAATTTATTGATTTTTATTAGTACGACTTTATAGTCTAATTAGGGTTGAAAAAAACCCCTTAATATCCATCAGATGGCGCAAACGCAATCTTTAGTAATAAACAAATAAATATGGACCCCAAAGTTGAAACGTTTTGTCCAGTCCGGTACTAAATGTTAAGAACATGTCAAAATCGGACGCAAAAGCACCATATATTTCACAGTAGCGTTCTCATTAATCGATCTTTTATCATTTTAATACCCTAATTTGGGCTTTAGTTTGGCTTCAATAATGAATTCTGAAAAAAAAAAATTGTTAGATAGTGTTTTAAAGATACTAAAAGTTTTACTAAACATAGTAAAAAATGGTAAAATGAGGTACTCTACTATTATATTAGTGCAAATGATGCCCTGTGGGGACAGTTGGTACTTTTTATGAGACCAATAATAGAGATGAGACTAAACGGGGCGGAACCAGTTTTAATTATCATATTAAAGACTAACACAGCCCTGCATATAAGTATAAAAACTAGTAATAAGCACTTATAAACGCAAAACGGTGGCAATTTCCTTGGGTAAGTGAACACAATTTAGGTAATAACTAAATAGCTCACATGCCCTATTAAATATTTGAACACTATTAATTTAATTCAAGTTTTATTTTGTTAAAAAATTACATTTCTGCAAATTATCAAGAAAAATTAAGCAACAACAAAAGTTGAGCATATTTGAACTAAGTTAATCCTTGGGAATCAAAACATTTTTCTTTTTTTTTACATATTTTACACTTAGGAACATTTATACAAATGTACTCGTATTAGCTAATCCTTGTATGTAGTAGTAAAATTATAAATAAACGCTTTAGCAAAATATATTTCGAGTCCATGATTCATAGAATATCCATAGAAAATAGGGCTATTGGAAATGATAGATATCAGACGTGTTCTTCCCATAATTGAAATCTAATTAATCAAAAATGTATAACCCTTCTTTTAAGAGAAATAAACTCCAATGTTTGCCTATTGGACGGCTCTAAATTTACAGTTTAATAAGTCATTTATTACCGTTGACAGGTCTTGAAGCGGTGTATCAAACGTATGTATATTTACTCATAAAATAAAATGAAAATGCATGGGTTCAGTAAACATAAAAATAAGTTAAAATGATTGTTCTTCTCCAAGATGGAGTCTGGATGACATTTGTATTTAGCAGTTGGTTTGTGAAGCTTATGCTTAACGTATCATATTTAAAAAAAAGCTTAGTGGTAAAGATCAGTGCTTCATAACAAAAAAGAAAAGAGTAGTGGAGTAAAGATCTATATTGAAAGCAAAGTGAGTCGACGCCTAATTACTCCAATCAATACTGGGTACTCTTGCAAGCTATTTTGTATTATTATACTTCACATCAAGTATGTTTTTAAGGCCGAATATAGGCCTGCAGTGTTTTATGATCGACCAATTTTCTTTAATCTATTACATAAACCTGATTATATATTAATCTACTTAAATACATTGAACATTAATAGCTCAATATCATGAAAAGTCTTATTATTATTTATTTGCTGGCTTTGGGGACAGTTGCAGGAGTTGATCAGTCGTGAAATGTTAACTTGTATAACTTTAAAATAGGTTAGGGCAAATTACAAACATGTATGAAACGTTAAAATGTGGCGAGTAAAAGTCAACCCAGCTCAGATAAGTTTAAAAAGAAACAAAAGTGTTGAACTTGCCCTTGGTCTTTTCCTATATTACAGCTAACAAGAACAAAGTATGATTTGTATTTATTTTAAGGCTTAGGGATTCAACTAGGATATATTGTTTAAATTTTTTGAGGAGACGATTAATTTGGTTAACGGTAAAAGCTAAAGGGTTGAGGTTAAGGTTGGAGGAGGATCACATATAGACAGGCTATAGGACAGCCATAATGTTGCTCCAGAATTTTTGTTTTTCTATCCCGTATATGGCTGTAAGGGACTTCTTGATGTTGTGGACAGTCTGGATGGATATGCCAAAGGTATCTCCATCCTTTTAGGCACTGACAACAGCGCCGTTTTTGTTCTTCCTCCGACATTTTGACACGGAACTTAAAATAATGGCGATAAAATCGTAATTAAGTACAACTAGAATTTTTGAATCGCCACTATGTACAGTATATCAAACAATTGGATGTAACTTTTTTGCTGTTCGAGTACGAATGACTGTTTGTACCGTCCCGGCTTACAACTCACCTGGACTTCTCCATGTATCCCTCTTGTTTTGCTCATAATCAAAAATATATACTCCATCTTGTTGTGTCTCAAAATTTAAAGTTTTTTTCCCCTTCTTATTCAAAATATGAGAGGATTTTTTAGAGTATTTTGTTTGGATTTAATTAATTCACTCATTTGAATATTAGCCCGTTTTTTTAACAAATTTGACTTAATTATTTTTAAGAAAATAAAATTTTTGTATTTTTTTTTTTTCTGAACAAATATTTTTAATGTGTAGGCTCGATTTTTTATTTTAGAAAGAACTTTTAGAATATTCAATGTATTACGCATTTTTAAATTATACACGTATACATAATTGCAATATATTTTTTGCTATTTAGGATGTGAGTACTTGTGTTGGGTTTGGTCTGAATATCTTAGACTCATCTGAGACCGTTTAATTTTTTTAATAACAAGAAATTGTCTCTAAAATGATCATTAGGAAAAATTTGCTCTAGATCAGAACGTAAACATACAAATAAATTACGGTGCCAGTGGCATGCATAATTTTTTTTTATGTACTTGTGCCTTGACTTGATCTCAAAGTCAAAAACTTGCAACTTAACTTCGACTTGAAGGCTAGAAATCAAAACTTGGATTGAACTCGATACTTCATTATATCACAAAATTTTCTGAGCACATTTTTTCATAAATGTTATAGTTTTTACAAGAGTAATCAAATAGAAATCCATTATTTTTAATGGAATTTTTTTAAATTTTATCCTAACCAAACTCAGTTTTCCTTCATTCCATTTGATTCAAAAAGTGGGGTCTTGTTCCTATCTCAACTAGTAAATAATAGTTATAGTAAAAATAAATACATTATCCTTAATGGCAATCAAAAAAGCGTTTTCGGACTCGACGATTTCCATTATTTTATTTACATTATTGACAATTGACCTTCAAGAGCATCTTTGACATCAAAATTACCAAAAGAGAATTAACGAAACCAAAACGGCGTGTAGTTAGCTGTTACCTTATTAGATTATAAACACTATACACATTTCAGCCACCTGGCTAGTATTTTCGCCTTTATCGAAGAAAAACTGTAAAATATGGCATATTTTCTCTTTGCCGATGGTCACCTTTGACGTGCGCTTAAAAAATAATAAGTACAACAATCACAAAAGTGCATTATAACTTTTTAACTATGCAATCTTTACTTTCAAAATAATCAAGCCTAAACCGATTACACTTATACAACCTGAGATACACATCACTTAAGCCATCTATCAGAAAACTGTTGGATCTTGTGTTACTACACGTATTATAATATTTTTTTTGACAAATGATCCTAGAACCGATCAGGATCTACATATCAGATATTTTTAATTCATAGGAACCTAGAGTCATGTTACATTTTCAGTGTATAACTCCATCATTATAGTTGTAAAATCTATATATATGTATACTATAGTTTTAAAAAAAGACCGTGGTCATCTTGACAATTAAACCTTTAACAGGAGAAAAATCAATTTATGTCAGATGTTATGTACTTGAATTAAATTTGAGGACTTCTTTAAAATATTTAAGGCTTGGGACTCGACTTTGACTTGCAGTATTAAGACTTTTTCTACCGTCAGTAAAATATTAATATTCTTCAGAAATATAATCCCCACTCAAACTCTATGGAAATATTATTTGAACCCTTGACCTAGATGGTCTATCTACAAAAAAGAAGTAAATAAATACTCTATGGAATTATTGTAGAGTGGTATGACAATGGATCAAGTAATTCATTAATGAAATGAACATATTTATGGTGGGAACTGCGGGTTTGTGCATAATATGTAATATTAATCTTTTGTTGCTATTGTACTGATTGAACATTAGGGAGGTCATTAAATCATTAATTATTTTACTCTCTCCCCCCCCATCTCCCTAGTTAGCCCCTACTTCTTCTCTCCTTCAACATAATGACCCTTTTCCTTTGATCGTCACCTTTCTTCTTGAAAATAAATAGATAAAATCTATTTATTTTATTGTTGTTTTCTAACGAATACGAGACCCACAAACAAGATGTTGATTGACAAATTACCGACTAAAGGGTTGATTAGAGAGCTCACTTATCTACGTTTTCATATCTACCTACTACTTTATTTTATTTATTGGAGTGACAGATAATAATAAAAAGGTTTTTTGTTGATTGAATGACGAATTTTGTTTCTATATTATTATTCTATACATATATTTTTCCAATCTGTTAGCAATAGAACGACTATAGGATCATTTTTGATAATATTTTTACCTTTACGTATAATATTATGTAATTTTGAAATCATATCCCTTTCAAAACTTTGATTTTTTATTTAGTGAGTACGTCTAGAACAATAGTTCCCACCTTATCAAATATAGCAACTGCTATATATTCCTTTGAAAAATTATGGATGATTTATTGTGGAATTAACGGTAAATTCTTAATTGGAGAAGAAAATAATCTGGTCGCTATGATGTTTGGAATAAATAAAAAGAATCCTAAAGTCTCCATATGGAATGGTTAATGCTTTCGAGTCAAGAATGACATATTCTCAAACCTTTTTGACTTCTGCCCAACAGTCTTGACCACCATTGCCACGGTATTCTTACAAAAATCTAGCTAATAAGTGGGGAAAAAGTATCTATTCAATACTACGTCAATATATTCCCTTTTATATTTGATCTTATGGAACTAATATATGTAGTGTTATAATATTGATTTATATAACACTCTTAATATCTTTTTCACAGTGTTTTATATAATATTGATATTCGTCTCAAAATAAATTATCGACCCTTGGTATTTGGGGTCAACGCACACAGGTTGTGAACAGTGGTTTACAACCTGTTGCCATATTGTTTTTAATTATGCTAAAACTGACTAATTCTGCGACAGTTGCTCCCATCGATTTTTACTTTTTTCAAGCATGCACTCCAACATGGCTGAATTCATGGCAGCAACTTAGTACTTGTATAAGAATTGACTAAGGCATCATTGTTTTGTTAGCCAGCATAATTTTGAAACTTTAATGGATCATTCTTGATACCATTAGTACACTAAATACTACTGCTGTTCCAATGTGTGATTATTCCTATCTGCTAAAAATGATATTAGAATGTGCGTCAAACTTCTTTTTTTTGTTTCAAAATATTTTTGTATACAAATGAGCCCAATTGGTCATAACATGAGAATTTATTTTGGATTTGGATACCCGTAATTTTCAAAGGGTGCTGCTATATCATTATCGTTCTAATGTTAAAGAATACAAGTAAATTTGTAATCAATCGATCTTCTTATCCCTCTTGTCTTTTATTATAAAGAGCCCGGTCATGTTTGAATAAGTTATTCTTGTTGACATGGTGTATTTTATCCTTACTGTATGATTAAAGACAATAAACTCCTTACCTATCCGTCTGATTCTTCGAGTACTAAGCTGATTATAAAAAGTAATAATGTGCTCATTTTAGGAGTGGTAAATAGTGTTAGACATTAATATAATGTACATACTCACTAGCACAAAGTAAAATCAAGAATATTTTCTTTGGACATGGTAAAAATGAGATAAACATCAAAGTGTATCAGTCTTACAGGGATTGGCAACAAGATTTTCTTCTATGTTCCATATAGATTGAAGATAATTCGCTTTAAAAGCAACATTGCGTTAGTTTTGCATCATCCATTAAATTTATATTTTGAGTACGAAATCAAATACAGTCTCAAATGAATAAGTTTATTCAACACTTGTTTTCAGTATATTATGTCCGCGGAACAAGATTTCATGCAGAGATTAGACGTAACGATCATAGTTTCCATAGCTTCAGTCGATGTTGTTATTTAACTTATCCCGTTTAACAAGCTCCATAATATATTGGCTTATACAATTTTAGTAAATTAAACAAAAGATTAAAAGTTGAGTTGACTTTAATTTAGTCCATGGCTATTTTTATTTTTGATCAATTTAATTAATGTATTCTTGTGTTGATCGTATGCCAGTACGGGATTGTGACTATCGGCACATTTGCCATGGTAATATACTAATTTAATATAGGAAACTATGTTTGCAGTGCTTCCACATCATAAAAATAATGGTTCATCAGTGACGTACTCATTCTGCCTTCGAAAAAATAATAAAATTTATGGTCTAGCATTTTCCTCTAAAGAGTCCAAAATCATACAAGTGTAGTCTCTAAGTCTATTTAGACTCTTTAATATTTTTTCTCAAAAAAAAAAAATAGTCCTGATCACTGCCCCCATTCCCTTGAGGTATTGAATTTTTAATGGTTCTTGCACTGTACATAATTGTATGTATTTTGGCTATCAAGCTCTCTATTTTGAGCATCGCTGGGTCTACTACTTTGTGATCTTAGAGTGATGTTGTTGCTGTCTCAGAAGTTTATTAAATAAGTCCTGGTAAAGAGGAACGGGTTTTCCTAGTTTGAGTGGGTGTGGGTTTTCTATTTACCAAAACTGCTATAATTATGATTAAATTCTAAGTAATAACTAGTGCGTGTGCACATGAAAGACAAAGAATCATAATTAGGGTTTACTTGGGATTTATAAGTGTATGTTCTTGCTGGACTTGGAGTAAAATTGAGGGTCGATATCAGTGTAATTCCAGCGTATATGTATGTATCTACTAAAGCGGAGGGGGGGCTTGTATTTATTTCCTTCCTCGCACGGGTGCTTGTAGCTCATCTAATGAAACGCAATGACAGAAAAACTGCTCTCATCTGAAATATTATTCAAGTTGTCAAGATTGACATGTTCATTTTTAGGTTTTTATATTATTACAAACGGACAAGGAATGATTTATGTATCACTGGGCTGTACTTTGTCGTTCAGTTTGAAATAATCAATTGTTTTACTTACGGACAAAAGAAGGAGAGGTAAACATAATTTTCAATCACACAAGCACATAACTTGCAATATTTATTTTCAGAAATGACTTGTTTGTGTAGATAAGAAACTGTGGACTTATTGATTTAATCAAAAAAAAAAAAAAAGATATATCTATTTATTTTTAAATTATTTATCACTTTGAAAAAGCGAGATTTTCAGATATTCATATTATAATTTAGACTGTGTGTATCTTTTGGGTAAAATTTAGGGATAACTTGTACTGCTAACAGATTGTACATTTTACAATTTGCATATCCCATACATCTTTTTTTATAAAACGATGTCGGCATTCAAATATCCTATTAGTTTTTCAAATCCTATTAGTTTGAGCTGGAACGAATGTACTGTAACTACGTCATGGCAGTTGTATTTGGAAATAACTGTGAATAAGTCACGGCAAAGATTTCCATTTTTATTTTTCTAATAAAAGACCCAGGGGTGTATCATCGCCTGTGAGGAATTCCAATGAAAACCCTGTAGCAGCATCCTGTACTACAAAGCTGTAATTTTCGGAAAAGTATCCAATTACAGCAAATTCCCCTGCCATAGTTTAGGATTTTGTTTTACTGAAAAAATTACTTTGTGCCTTATTAATGAAGTCGTATCTTCCTCTAAAGAAAAAAAAACTATTATTTTCAACCCATGTGTTCCAATAAATTATAAAATTCATATTATGCCTCTAATTGGATCATGATCAAACAGGATAAGACTAGGAAAAACTACTCAAATACGTGTATATGCTCCAATAATACATGCTGGAAAAATTGTAGTAGACTTATATGTATTACTAAACTTTCCTATGTTTTCACAATATTTTTTGCACATATGCTATTTTTTTATAAAATATAAATTGAAGGTAGTACTCTTCAAAATATTTTAATAAAAAATGAAATCGGCTTATTCTAAATGGAGTAATACCATACTCAAGTACGAAGGTGTTTCGAAGGGAGCCAAACTTTGAGGGACTACCAAGCGGGTTCTTGCGCTTCCACAAATCTAAAATGTTAAACATATAGTTTTTTTGATGGGATAAACATCCTGACCAAAATTCATCTAATCGGTGATGGTGATGGCAGCAGGGTGTGTACACTTGATATGGAATGCCTTGCTGGCGGACTGGTGCAAGGATCCTGAGTTACTTACACTGAATTAAATAAAATTAAGTGAACAAAAGTCATATGCTTTACTGATATAATTAATATAATTTGATATATTCGTATTAACTATTTATTATAATTTAGCGGAAGTACATGAAGTCTACCTGGATCGATTAGGAATCGCTGAAAAATTAAAAAGACAAACACACTTTGTTTTAATAATGTAAATATGTAGGGTTATAAACCATAAACATTTTGTTATTTAAAAAATCCAAGAATTTCATAACCCTGACATTTTGAAGAATATTTTGGATGAGAGTATGTTCGTTTTGATGACGATTCAATAGACTAGGGACGAGGAACTATGAGAGGAATGAAATAAACACAATCCTATTCTTCATTAGGGTGGTAAATTGTGCTAACTTATACATATTGCACATTTACAAAGCGTAACATATGTGTATACCTAGTAATGAAAATGGAGAGTATTTGACCAAGTTAAAAAGAAGACAAGAAGAGTCATAATGGTAACCCTGGCAATTTGAAGTATATTGCGCAGAAAGAGTAGCTTTGTAGTCATGATGTACATTAGCTACAATCAGCTGGACAAGGATATTGGGAAGAACTACTCCTATGTCGATCTTCAATTCTATTCTGAGTTCAACTAGGACTAAAAATTATAACTCCGCAACAAATCCTCAAGGTTCCAGATGTTCAATGTATGTTCAATCAGGTTTGGAATATTATTGAACTTAGTAGGAAAGGAAGTTAACTACTCAGAAGTTTATTAATGATGACAAAGGCAGAGGAAAAAATATTAATGTAAATATATATGAAGGAATTACTCCGTTTTCGATCCTCAATTCTACTTTGAGTCCATGAGAGAATTGCACTAATAACTATCCATCAGCCGTACTCTTCATCAATCATCTGCACACACACTCGTAATAAGACATTGATGTACTATTCTCTAAAATGAAATAATAAAGAAAATATATTAAATCTTTAGAAAATACAAAACACTTCTTAAGTTGCCAATAACAAAAAACGTTTAGGATTTACAGCCTTAGATATGTTTTCCACTTTTCTTTTCTTTTTTTAATATGGCACATGGAGCTTTAGCTTTAAACACTTGATGCTACATTGATATTTCTTACATTAACACAGTTCAAAGATAATGAGAGCTAACTTAAAAATGAGTCTTCCACAGACCCATATACATGCAAACAAATTTTGCTTTATTAATATAGATTTATAAGTCTTGGAGCTTTTGACAGTTGGGCTTTAAATACTCCAAACAACACTGATTATTTAGTAATTGCTAGCATATTAATACAAAATTCATTCATCACATACACTTACAAATATGGTACATGTAATTTAAATTATTTATTTAAAAAATTTTCATTACATTTTTGTTTTGCAACTTGTATGATCAAGAAAAATAAAAATGAAACATTGAAATGAAAATATTTGAGTAAATAATAATACTCTAATTGAAATTTTATATAATTTTTAATAAGTTTTGATTGTGTTGCTGTTTTTATTTTGTTGTTTTGTGATAAAAATTACAAATTACTATGTATTCTATAAACAGTTATATCATTCGTTAATACATAATAAATAAGAAATTTGAATAGAACGAAATAGAATGCAAGCGTTAATTAATAGTTGATTACTATTAAATAAGTGGTAATTAGACCTAGAAATTTGTAACTGTCCAATATGATGGTACAAGATATACCTTTTGTGCCTCATATAAATATTTGTATATGTTGTGTAGAAGTTGCAACTAGTAGAAGTAAATTATAAAAGTTATCAGATGTATATCACTGAATATTATAAGTTTTTAAGACAAATATGCATGATTGAACTGGACAAAACTCCATTGTTCAGGCTTATATAAGAACTGAACCAACACGACACACGATATAGAAACATTATTGTTGGGGTTTAGTCTTTATATGTAAGCTCTCTATGAGACCCTTATGATTTTTAGTGGACCAAACTAATTTATTTCTTTAAATAAGCTTGGTTTCAACCGTCTTCAAAGAAAATTTTTGTCTGGGTATGTTTGATTTAAAATTTGGTCTATTAGGATTCTATTGATGAATTGATAATGACGACAGCTATTTTTCAAAATGGTGAACATCGACCTAACGTCTTGTCATGTTAAATATGTTGCATTAATCATATTTATTCAAAGTTTGTAAATCAGGAATAGGGAGAAAATTGCTCCATAGATTGAAACCAAAAAAGTTGGTCAAAGATTTGAAAACGATTGAACAAAAAGTTTACATTGTACACGATGAGAAATTTACTTAATCTGATCCGGTTAAGAATGTTAGGGTAACTAATGCCAGGGAAATATAATATTTTTAGAGAAGAGAATAACCATTTTTTAAAAGTCATGATTAAGTAACGAGTATAGTTTTTAATTCCTTGAGTGTTTCTTTTTTTAGAAAAACTAAAATACTCAAAAAGCAAATTCAACTCGCGGTATATCACTTCTAAATACCAAACAAAAGTAAACATTCCATCTTGAACTGAGTCTCAACACAAATATATTACATATACTATATAGCAAAAACTCATATAAATCAGTTTATTTTAATTCCAAAATCAATTGATATTTTGCTAAATTGTAGCACGTTTATATTTATTTCGTAGTTATCGTATTTATGACTTGAATGATTTATGATCTTACTCCTTAGACCCCACAAAAAATAAATGAAATATTCATTTTCCGAGATCATAATTTATGCTATTATTATAAGTATACATAAATAGTATATATATGAAGGGACATTAAAAATAAATAAAATGCTTGGTTCTAGATACAGCTGCTATCTCATTCGTACATGGTTGAGAACCTTTATGGTTGTTTTTTTTAAGTTACAAATAGTTGAGTTATTTTTCACTCTTTTTTTAATGACTCACTTTGCATGTTTTTTTATATTAATTCATATATATATATATAAATTTGAATCCATTAGAGACAGAGAGCATCACACTAATAAATTATCAAGCATTTTTTCTCTCCATGAAATAAATTCATATTTAATGCTTGTTATAAATTATAAATATATATATATATATATATGAAAAATATACTCAGTATGTACATGTCTGTGTACGTATTAATGTGCAAATACATATAAATAAATATACTGTGTCTTTCATTTTTGCTACTGTGTTGAAGATAAATATCTATAAATAACATATGATAACTATTTGCCTTTTGTTTTAGCTCTGATAATTATGAAAAAATATATATAAACGTTTGAGAAACAGTTTCCTTTAGCACAATTTTGTATTACATTTCTATTTTTCAACGAATTATTTTTAATTTATATCAACAAATTAACCCTTGGGGGCACTGCAAATTACATTTAGAGTAAGCAAAATTCATCATCACAATGAACGAGATGAAAATTGATCAGTGATATATATTTTTTTAAACATCTCGGCCGAATAAAAATTTCTTAATTCAAATAAGGGTTTTAAAGTATAGTTAAAATTCTGGAGTATCTTTACTCATGCCAGAAATTTGAATACAAAGCCATAATTGAAAAAAAAATTTTTTTATTGAATTATTGAACTGATTCTCAAAATTCTTGGGGAGTGAAAATATAAATATAAGTTAGTGTGTGTGATTATGAAGTACTGAGAGCAACACCGAGGTTTTGTTAAGTAGTTATTGTAGTGATGAATATCGAATGCCGTAGTTGTTTTTTAAACCCAAAAGGGTTTTTTAGTTCCAAACTGAATAGTTAATTTTAAACTTATGATTCATTTACACAAAACCCGATTTAATATTTGTTGGTGCTCATTTAGATTATATTGTAGAGATATAATTTTTAGTCTTTCTTGCATTCAGAGTAGAATTAAGGATCGAAATCGGAGTATTTCTTGTCTGTGTTCTTATTTATTCCAATTGGCATTGTTACAATAACCATATTTTCTACAACTCTAACAAATATTTATGTAAAAAAATTCAGATTTTTATTCAGACTAAACTCCAAACTGACATCTTTGATAAATATCCAATTTGGCATGTATCACCATGATTGTCCAAAGATTGTTATAGAGGTATTTTTAATAAATAATAACAAAAATGAATACTTTAAATATTTTTAACTAGCCAGTGGTAGTCCAACATCTAAAAGGACAATAGTTTAGGGGGCAGCGAGGAAATTAAATTACAACAAAATAATAGTGAAAAAAGTGTCGAGCACTGTTAAACACATTCTGCACATATAATATTTTGATTTATGAAATTTTCATTAATTGTTTTAACTCTTATTGAGAACTCATTTTTTAAATGAATATACTTGTTTTGACATTTTGAATGAATTCAAAAAAATGCCTTAATTACATATATCCTTTGCAATGATAAAATATACATATCATGAGAAATGACTTCGTAATTCTACTTCAAGATAAAGCAGAAAAATAATAGAAGCTTCTTGATTCAAAAATATTATTACTTTAAGCATATTTTTTATGCCTTTAATTTAAATAAATTTGATTTATAACATCATCCGATGAGGATTTTGCAAGTTTATATTAATGAAGTCTTTTTAAAACAGTTTGATTCATTAACATCTTTTCAAGAGTGATATGACTTATAAATAAAAATGAATGGGATATCATTACAAATTAATAAAATGTATGTGTTTTCTAATGGATGTACATATCGAACATATTAGGATTTTTTAATACGACTAAGGACTTATTTAATTGAGAACATCTATAATTAGTAGAATGCGTGAATTGGTTCTTAATATAGGAATGGAAATCTGTCCTGTCCTTGTTTTCAGTCCTTTAAAAAGTGTCCCATATTATTAAAAACTCTTTATATGGTATCGTTATGACAAATATTAAATTTTAGTACCTACGACAATTTACCAATTGAATTCGTACATTAAAAAATTCAAATATCTTTGATGCACAAAAATACTTAGCCACTATTATTCATTATTAAAGTGTTCATCATAATTATAAAAATTAGATGTTGAAAGGACAAAATAGGCACATATTCATATCAAGATAAGTATCAAAGATTGTTGTATGGGTAGGGTTGTAGATGGCAAGCACTATTGGAATGTAAAAACACCTGACAATTTGAAGAATGTTTGAGAGGAGAGCAGCTTATCTCCCATGTTGAGTCATTAAATTAGCTGTGAGCAGCTGTATGATGAAGGAAATCAACACTTGTTCCACTCCGTATCAAGCAAGAAAATACGAAGGATTTGTTTCATGTTCGATTCTCAATTCTTCTCGAAGTCAAAGAAGGACTTATACTAACAACCTCTCAGCGTTACTCTCCATCACTCATGAGCTCACACACTTGTGGTTACACTGTATATTTATATATCCCCTCCACAACAACAAAATAGTAATGATAACAGCTTTAGAATAGAATGGGCATTCGGCAGAACACAAAACACCGGCTTAAAATGAAATTGAGTAATGTATCTTAATTTTTTCAAAAGTTAAGATTGATTATGCATCTTTACATATTATGTTACTTTGACCTTGCAAAATTTAATGGCGGCCTGTTACTGTGACCAATTATAATCTTAGTACTAAGTTTGATCAAAATCAATCCGTAAATTTTGACTTATTTTTTGTGACTAACAAACATACAAAGTCAAAAATTAACCTCGGTTCAACTTTGTTAGCACAGGTAAAAATAAAAATAAACACTGTTCAAGTTTAACAACAAAATTTGGATCCCTAGGACCTCGCACCGCCCATTAGGAGGAAGGACTGAGAAATTACAAGGCACTAAAAAATGCTTAGGATTGACAATCCTATCTATGGAACATCTTTTTTGTTTGATTTGGACAGGTTCTTAACCATTACCTGCTTGGAACTTTTCCCATCCGTTTTTTACATGCTCAAATTTAGTGTCTTATGTTATTTTTGATAATGTCAAAGAAAAAAATGTTATCTTATCTCATTTTCGATATAAGCAGGAAAGTCTTAAATAGTTCTAATTTATTAATGGTGTAAATATGCATATTAAACTATTACTTTATTTTTTTAAATACAAGAATATCATTTTGTAAAATTTATTTTAATAAAGCAAAGTTTGTCTGTTTGAATATCTGAATATATGATAACGAGTCACCGGGTACATTATATATAGTACTCCATGTAAAAAATATCATAAACACATTCTGATTTAAGAGATAACAATGTTGTCGTATTGATTGAATATTGCATGTGGGTGCATATAGCATAGAACGTACATACAGGGTGGATTTTATATAGTACACTCTGTATGTATATCATATAAATATTTTAATATAAAAAAATAATAATTTAATCGTAGTAATGAAACATTACAGATGTGTGCTATGTGCATTTATAATAAGTTTTGCTTATGTTTTTTTGTTATTGGTCATAATTATTATGCATTTTCAGAATATATTATGATTTGAATTAAATATGAGCCCTGGTATGTTAAAATGTGTGTGTTTTTTTTTAAAATTAGTCAACGCTCTAAAAATTTAACTACTCATCGCCTTTGTCAACATAATATATATATTTTTTTTCAAACTCTTATGACTAATTTTTTCCATTCTTGATAACAGGACATATATCATTAATTAATATAAGTATTATTGTATTAAATAGTTTGGTGTGAGTGTGCTCATGAAAAACAGTGAGGAATATTGAGGATTTCTTAGGTAGTTATCTTTATTATTATTAATTCAAAGTTTGTCTATTAGCCGACGCCTAATTATACTCCGGAGAAAGCCGGGTACTACTCCTAGTAAAAATTCAGGAAAAAATGGCTTATGTACTGGACTAATAAGTTTTAAAATTTAGGACGGGGTTTAAAATTTTGGGATTGATATATGTATCCTTAGTATTTTGTTGGTCTTAAGACTACACTGGATGAAGTAAATAAGGGATGATAAAAGATTTTGCATAACAACTGTGCCTTAAAATTCCCGGGCATAACAAAAAAAAAATATTATTTTCTTTCAAAAATGTGTTTTTTTTTAATTATTATTATCATACTAAAAAATCACATAATGGAGTGAAGTCACAATAACACTTTTCAAGCCATTCCTTAGCTTAAACAGTATTTTTTCCCCATCAAGAAGCATTGTAAAACTAAACGAAATTATTTTTGATTCATTGTCTTGGAAATAATAACAGTAACGTTCCATTTAGCACAATAACTCACAAACTAAATAGCAAATTGTCATAAAAGTTTGACATCTGTTTTTGGAGGATTGTCCTTACTGAAAATGAGGCAAATTAAAAAAATATAGACCCTTTATGTGTGAAGCCTGGTATTTTTCATCTCATGTGCTATATATAAACCTATCCATTATTATTTATATTGTATAAATTTTTACATATTTAGAGTTGTGAATAAAGATTTGAGAGAAATTTGAGTTCATTTCCCTTAGTATAGTAGGCATTTAAAGACAATAAATAAGATAAGAAATATATGGTCTTTACCAAATTATTACATTGATATAAGACTTTTCCTTCTTTGATTCTCATAAAGATAAACTCGAATTGTGATTCTTTTATGATTACAATAGGTACTTTGAGCGACAAACGTGCAGTGGAAGTCAAGAATGATAAGAC
Organism: Lepeophtheirus salmonis; assembly: GCF_016086655.4. Taxonomy (NCBI): domain Eukaryota; kingdom Metazoa; phylum Arthropoda; class Copepoda; order Siphonostomatoida; family Caligidae; genus Lepeophtheirus; species Lepeophtheirus salmonis. Next base: position 9,653,893 of record NC_052139.2, read on the forward strand.
ATTCAACTACCACTTATAATAATAATAATAGTATAAAAAAAGTTTTCTCGTATGGTTCAAGTAGTTTGAGTCGAGTAAGTACTTTATTTCTAAGCGCATGGATGAAGGAGACTTTGAAAGACTTGTTTTGACATGTATATAAAACAATGATCATTAAAATTTTTAGGTTAAATAAGTTTTTGAGGTCCTATTTTAATATTTAAAAAAAAAAAAAATTTAAAGCAAATTAGAGTGCCGTTATAAAAAAAACTTATTTTAGATCCTAGCAATTAATGACAATTTACATTCAAAAAGAGAAAATATAAATGTGAATTGATCATCTTCAGACATCAAATAAACCATTCTGCTAATGAAAAATGGAGACGTTATTTCATCTTAAAGGAATTACTTTTTTGAACAGAGGGGAGAGACAAATGACAGCTAATTGACAGATACAACCAGTAATTTAAACCAATATATTTATGACTTTGTTAATAAAAAAGAAAGTAGAAATATCAAGGAAAAGGGTGATTAACTATCATTATATAGACTTAGCAATTTACAAATCTTATGATCTGAGTTTTAAGAAGTGTATACACTAGGAGGTATCACAGGAGCCCAAAACTGAGCTTTCCCGCATTCAGACACCTCCAAAGTTGAGAATGGTAAATAAAAATGAATTTTACAAAAAAATATTCTGGAGGAAAAAAAATACCCCCCCCCCCACACACTTTTTGTCCGGAAGGTTTCTGTATGAAGAAAAAAAAATATGAAATAAACTTTTTTTTCATATTAATAAAAAAAGCTTTATGTGCTAAAAAATGATATTGCACGATATGTAATTTTTTGGTAAAGTTAAATTCCTTACTTCTACAGCAAGATAAACGTTGCTCGCCCCTGGATTTAGTCCGAAAATAGACAAAAAGGATATAAATTACTTATGACAGGAAAAAATTATGCCACTATATAATTTTTTGTATTCTATATAAGTTAGTATATAATAATGTGGATAGCATAAATGCTAAATGTTTGTAAAGTACTTTGTAAATTTGAAACAAAGAAATACAAATTTAAAATTGTTTATTGTTACATTTTTTTATTTTGAAAAATAGACTTATTAAGATGTTTCTTTTATACAACAACTTCAAATCGAACCATTGTTCAAAAAGTACATAATTATAAATGCGACGCAATTGATGTTTTACAAAAATGTATTCAAACAGAAACAATAATGGCCACAAGAAGTTTAACTCTGCATTTCCTTTTTGGTCAGCCCAGTGATCTAAATCCAACAATTCTCCCATCCATAAAGGATGCCAATAAGTCCCTTTTAATTGTAAAGCAAGACTTAAATAAATAAATGAACTATAGATTTTGAAAAAATGTCCGTAATACAAGTATACATCCAAACTTCGATAGTTTTTGTTAAAATAGTATGAAACTTTATTAACTCGTCCACCTTGTGCGAAAACATGCATTCTAAATAAAAGGTTGAATGAACTAATATATTTCATTTTCAATCATAGGGAGACTATATATATTCAACATGATTGAAGGTAGGAAATTCAAATTTTGCTATCATTATTAGCATAATCTATTTACTAGATTGTAATTTTTTTAAATTATTTATGCCTTTTATAAAATTTAAAAAATATATAAAATGGATTTACCGGATAGTGAATTTTTGTAGGCAAAATATCTTAAATTCAGCTCTTAACTGTGCTCTCTAGTTTGGATTGTATAACAAAGTGTACGTTTCAAGGATAAGCAACTATTTGTTGGAACTAAGAGAAGATTCATTTGGCTCAAAATGTTGTTGTACAATAGTACAAGTATAGTGATAAAAATCCTGTACACAATGGGCATATTAAAAAAAAAACCGACAATAAACATGGTTACCCTAACAATTTAAAAAAGGTATTGGAACAAAAAGAACATTTGCTAGAATTACTCGGATGCCGATCCTCTATTCTACTTTCAGTCCAGCAAGGACTTGCAGTTGTAACTCCACTACACACCCTAAGTGTTACTTTCCGTCTTTTATGAGCACACACGAATGTTCCATCAGGTTTTAAACATAATTGAATAATACTCAAGAATTAAATAATAATGCCAACTGCTAAGGAAAAGATTCTTCCTATTACCTATTCCAAAAAAACGGGGCATCAATAAAAATCACTGGATTTACATCACTTTACATGTAGCTATTAAAGTAAGGTATTGTTATAAATATATTTGTTCAAAGCTAATAAATGGATTGCACACCACTGCAGATAATAATCATTATAAAATATTTATAATTTATCTGAAAAAATGCAATACTGAATTGCATATAGCATTGTTAAACCTACATTGCATTGATTTGCACTGGATAGGTACATAGCACCTTGCACTTAACATAATGACATTTTTTAAACATGGCAAAATATAGATTTGTGGCAAAATTTAAATTTTTGTGGAATCAAAATTGTATTTGTTTTGACGAGTGATTAGGTTTTTGCACTGGGTCAGCATACAATATCTACATTTTAAACTAATTAAATAAGTATTTGGTCCCTGATTTTGTTTCACCAAGAAATATACTGTACATGAAATGCAAACTCTTTTTTATTTATTTCTTTTTTTTGACCAAATAAAATTCATGTTTTGATTTGTAGAATGCTTATTAAATAAATAAAGTAGGTAGAGACTTGAAACTTGTAAAAACACGGCCCTCTGTTCTGTTGGGAATGGGAAACCCCTCCATATTGCAATTCCATAAACCAATTGCCACCCAGTATTTAATTAGAGGTTAAAGATATTGGTTTAGTAAATATAAAATTTAGAACAAGTATTTTTTTTACACTTAAAATTTTAACATTAAAACAATCGTTGATTAAATGAAAAAAAATAACAAAAAATATTATAATCGTTCAACTGTTTATTATGTCCATAAGTAGGTTTTATTATTGAGGTGTCTTATTAGCACAGTCACAAACGTACTTATTTGCATAATAAACAGTCGAACGAAAATAGTAATTAGGTCGTTTAAATTTTGTATTATTTTTTTAAAGATTCCATCCATTTTGCAGACTATCATATATCAATTTAAATGTTCAGATACTTGTATAAACATAAGACATTGACAAAAAATACACCTTCATATTAAAATAATTTTAACAGCATGGGTTTGAGGTTTTAACAAGATGTAATTTGTTATTCTTATGGTAAAAACATATACTATTATTTTAAATAATAATTTGTTTAAATTATTCATTACTTAATGTGAATCTTGGGACCAAATTAGTAAGCATCAGTTTTCATGAGGTTACATGTATTATATAAAATAATAGTTAGAATATTCACATTGAAAATAAGAAGAAAAATCAAAAAGAAAAGCAAAGGAACATTAATTAACGAAACAATTAATTAAAATTGGTAAAACCCAAATAAAATTGTGAATTATACGACTAAATTCAAAACAAGGCATGAGTAGGATAAATAAAGATTAGGATTTAATTTTATTTAATGTCTTAGGAGAATTCTAAAAACTATTAGCGATAAAATGTAGATTTAAGGGAATAAGAAGCATTTTTATAAATCTTAGGGTGTATAATATGGTAGTCAACTTCACAAATTGAGAGTTAATATATTCAACCCTCGATTGCTTTTATGCAATTCCCCCTTTTATTTAACAGGTATTTTACTCTAGAAAATCCCCCTCAGTTGGTCAAAAAAAAAAGTAAGAGAAAAACAGAGTTTGTGTTATATGTATAAAATATTCCTTAGGGTTAAGCAACAAACAAACTTTTAGTCTCTGTTTCCTATCTCTTACATCACATTCGATCATCAGTTATGTCAAGATGTGACATAAGAAACAGGGACGAGGAACTAAAAAGGTTTTTGTTTGATTAAGCCGTATTTTAAAAAGCTACTAAACTAATATAGAAACTATTCCTTTTTGTCTTTGTTGATTTGTTTACTCCTTATTGAAAGCTTGACATTTATTGTTTGAGCTTGATTTAAATCTAGTTAAATCATGAGTACAGTTATAGAAGAAAAAAATGGGGCAACATTACATTCAATTTTTGTATTCTTTTCTCTCCCTTTTGAATGGAAAGGTCGAGAAACAACACTATTTCTGACTCCATTCTTAATAGGAGATAATTACAAATTGGGAAGAGAGATAATTTCTCTAACATTCACACCTTAATGTCTATCGTAGGGACTGGTTCCTAAGGTGCTCTCTATCGACCTTTAAGATTCCTAATAGAGCTTATAAAAGGGTATATTGCTTTTATTATTTTATTTTAGCATTTCTTAGTAAAATTGATTGGATGAAGCAGAAAATGGGAAGGCCTGAATTTTACCAATTCCCCAACTTTTCATCTACAAACGTCCAAGAAGATTACGTCCTAGTCTTCCCTCAACATTTAAATCTCCTTCATGCAGATTTTAAACAAGGTATAGTGATTTTATACATATTGACTTAAAATTATGGATGACAACACATACAATTAAATGGAAGATACAGATGTCATGTTAAAAAAATAACTGATTGGAATGCGAAAAAACTACGACTTTAAGGCGCAGTTCCTAAAAGAGAATCGCAAATTTAGCAGAATGTTTTTTTTAGATGGCAAATTGAAAGATAACTCTTTGAATAGTTTTTTGGAAGAGTCTATATTTCAGTGAATAACCTTTAGAAAAAACGATATCTTTTAAATACGTTAGTAATAAACATTTCACCTGCAAAACGCTTTCTCCCCTGTTTAATTATTCTACTTTATTGATTATTTTAAGAAAATTGTTGATAGATTTTAAATCACCTTGTCAATCTTACCTATTACTTAGAAGGGAATTTCGCTCCTAAAAGCATATCCTTCAAATAGCCAAAGAAAACATAATCAAATGGTGACATCGGTCTTATTTCGGACTCATTTTATATAAATTAAGTCCATAATCTTCTTTGATTAGATTGTTCATGATGATTTTGTTCACATCAAACTCCAACAACAGTTGCTTTCCCTTTTTCTCCTTAATATTCTCTTTGACTGCGACCACTGTCTTTTATAACCTTAATGGGTTTGCCCTAACTTTCTTGAGTGCCCCAGGAGTCCAACATATAATTGTCCTGTACACCGTTGTCCGGGAAGAGTCCAATCAAACTATATTTATATTTAATTTTTCTACATTTTTTCTTAATGGTTTCCCAGTTAACATACATAAAATTTCGACAGCTCTTTGAAACGACCTTGGGGAATGGAGGATATCATTTTTTTTATCTCAAACTTCATTGAAATTATGAAAATTGTAATAAAAACAATTTATACGAGTCCTAATATATAAATAGTTCAAAATAATTTTCTTAATGGTCAAATGAATGTAGTTCCGGTTTTGTTTATTTGTTTGTTATTCATCCATCTTCGTTATTTATATATACTTTGATAAATAAAGCAGAGTGATTCATTCTATCTTTCTTTCTTGCTTGCTTCTTTATATTCTCATCTCATAAATAGTACACAATATATCTCGTTCTTTTCTTGTATGTATAATTTTGTGATGAATGTTTTGAGCAATTCGCTTAAAAACTACATATATATGTATATCCAAGCATGAGCATAAAGGATTAAAAGAAATAGATGCAAGATGTTTGTGTGTGATCTCTTGCGTGAAAAAACTTTCATTCTCTCTCCCATTTGAATTCTTACCCTAGAGTTGGAAATCGGTAGCATTTTCCATACGAATAAAGAAGAAATCGAAAGTTAATATGGTAATCATGACAATTACGAGAATATTTTAAAGAAGAAAAGTAGCTTAGCTGTCATAATGTTTTATTCGATCCAAATTTTGTTAGAGTGTGAGGAGAAAATGTAAGCAAGACTTATGTTACAGCTAGAGTTGAATGGTATGTAATGAAAAAACTGTGTATAAAAACTGGAAAAGGATAACAGTTGTTGTTTGTGCGTTTTATTCTTTTTTGTTTATTAATAAAATGGGCATCGTGGTGCTTAGTATGCTAAACTTATTTTTTTCTTCCAACCCGATCTCTTCGTTAGCTAGACAGTAATATTTAACACTATGAGTGCACAAAAAAAAAAGTGTCGCTGCAAATATGACCTTAAACAAATATTACTTACATGACCTTTGTTTCACCACTTTATTTTAGAGCTTAATGGTACTCCGTTTTTATACAATAAGAACAAAAAAGGACCTGCATTTTAAGGTAAAACTATATTAAAATTTTGAAAGATTCTTTATTCATCTAAAATATTTTTATTGTATGTAGAAAATAAAATGATAATATTTACGACTTTTACTGCAATCTTTAATCATTAAACAATTTGGTTCAAAATTTATATTTCTTCACTGCCCTCCTAACATGTTGAAAAATTTAAAAAAAAAACGAATTTAAGAACCTCTCTAATATGTATCTTTTCTGTAGTTCTATGCAGAAAATACTAGCATACTCTTACTATGGAATATAACTACAAAAATAAAATCTATTTACTCGCATATGTCATAAAGCCTACTACCTACCTTTACAGCAATCTCATGACACTATAAAGAATACATGGATTCATTATTTTTTTATTTTTTTTATGGAATAAAATACTTTGTTCATTCTATATTTTAAGATCTTTACATCATAAAAAGTACATGGTGTGATCACCCCGTTCGCCAATAAAAATCAATTACAAAACTTTTATCGACTATTTCCATTATATTTATGTATTTTTTGATATATTGACAAAATCTAATTTTGAATTAATGGTGAAAACATTCAATATATAAGGCTGCTTAAAGGGGGGAAAGAGAGATAATCCTTTAATGATATAAGAGAAGTCGATATTAGTATGAACTTATTAAGGTCTATAGTGAATATATAATTATCAAGTCATTAGAAAAAAATAAAGTATTAATAATTATAGATCCAGAAACCTTTTCCCTTATGTATTAAAAAAGTTTATCTTCGGTTTAAGAAGTAAGGTAGGGGTATAGATCAAAAGTATTTTTACCTTGCAAGTTTTTCTTGTCGTTGGGAACCTGAACAGTTTTTATTTATTTTCTAAAGCTGTTATTGTTATGTTTTCATTCTGAAAGAAAGAACATCTTAGTATAAAGTGTAACTATGAGTGTGTCTGCTTAAGAATGGTGTTGAGTAACACATTGGTAGGGGTGCCTGCAGAGGGAAGCTGGAGGGGCTGTAGACCCCTAAAAAATTTAGGAATTTTTGCTTTATACAAGAAAATTGAAAATTACAATATTTTTTTCTAAAAATTAAGTATTGGATTTTTTTTTTAAATTTAATATTTAAATTATTTTTTCTAAAAATGTAATTTTTTAAATTTTTTTTTCTAAAAATTTAATATTCAAAATTTAATTTAATTTTTCAAATTTTGTGGCCAAAAAAATTTGATTTTGAAATTAAAAACTTTATTTTTGAGAATGACTATGGATTTATAAAATTAATTTCCTTTGAATAGCTGTAGATTTTTGATTGTTGGAGTCAGACTAGAATTGAAGATAAAGATTGGAGTAGTAATTCCTGTCCTTGCAAGATATGGGGAGGGATTTATGTTTATTTCCAAGTCCCTGTGGGACTCTGAGTAGAATTGAGGATCAACTTTGGATTGGTAATTCTTCCCTATGTTTTTTTTATACTGCATGGGATTTGTATTTATACCCTCCTAACATTGCTGTTTGCAGCTCATCAAATAAAACAGCATGCCAGCTAAGCTGCTCTTCTCTCCAACATTTTTTAAATTGTGCTAACTTTCGAGTTTTTCTTTATATATATATAGAGATAGTTACAAAGTTAAAAGTCTCTGTTGGATTCAAAGTAAAATTAGGGCTGGACATAGGCGTAGTAATTTTTGTTTATTTCCTTCCTCTCATAGCTGCTTGCAGCTGATCTATTAAAAAGTAATGACAGTTAAGCTGATTTTCTTTTTTATAACATACTTGTAATATTTAAATTAAAATATTTATTTTATTATGCATATTTAAAGCATTTTGCACCAAAGATTCGTAATAATGTATACTTCAGAGAGAGAAGTTAACACCACAATGACCCTTTTATTAATGAACAAAATAGAAGAAAGCGCACAAGCAACAACTGTTTTTCCATTTCTAACTTTTAAAAGCAATTTTTCAGTACCAACTTCCCAGCTCTAGCTGTACCATAAGTCTTGCTCCCACTTGCTTCTCGCACTTTTACAAAAATCCCATCTCTATTTATAACTTATTATACAGCGAATTGAAAAAATTGTTTAAACCAAAGACATCAAGAATTTGTGGCAAACATTTTATTGATGATAATTTTACTTATTCAATATGCAGGGCTAAGAACTTTCGTTCGAATAAAAAAATGTATAAAAAATATAACGAAGAAAAATCCAAAAACCTATATAATAAAACTTTGAGAAATTTAGAAAAAAATTATCAATATTTGTAGACATTATTATTATTCCCGGCCATACATTAATATAATTGGTAATTATATTTTTCCACATTGTAAATATATCTAAAAAAATAGATGTATCAATACATTATTATCCCCGTATTTTATACCGATCGTTGTTGAATCCATTGCTACTGTTATTTGTAAAGTGGTTTTTAGGAGGGATGGACTGGGGATAAAGAAGTGGCCCATGACTTATTTACAATTCATGGACAGACCTACCAATTTTATATGTGATATATTAATAAACAGAGAAGTTCACATCCCTCCAGAGTTATTCAAAGATGATATTGGATATCGTTGAAAACATTTTTAAACTCTTGATGATTGTTATGACTTATTAGCAGCCTTAAGGCTTTATATAGTGAACATGAGATGAACCAAAACTATATCCAAATTTTACTAGTCTGAGTACAAATATTCCAAGTTAATGCACTTCCAGATTTCATAACAAATATCCATTGGAGTCCAGTCCATTATAAGTTCTTGAAAAACTCAAATGCGAATGAACTATTCCTTCTTCATTCGATGTATCTTCTTATCCCGGGAATGAACTGTATATGTGAGTAGTTATCATGAGTTAAGAACAAGGAGTAACATTTTTCATCTTTATCACACCCTTGATTGACGACTGTAAGGCTTAATCTATCCACTAAGTAGTTAATTTACTGAAAAAGGAAGAATATTGGTTTTGGAAGCTTCCTGGTCTTCTTAGGAACACTCTTTGGGTCCTCAAACACGGGTAACTGTCACAATTTAGCAAACTATTGCACATATTTGATATTAGGATATTTCTCTTAAACCTATTGAATATTGATATTATTAATAATTATAATTTATATGATATATTAATAAATATAATTATAATTTATATGATATATTAATAAATATAATTATAATTTATATGATATATTAATAAATATAATTATAATTTATATGATATATTAATAAATATAATTATAATTTATATGATATATTAATAAATATAATTATTATTAATGAACTTGTAAACAGAAACAGCTAACTATATTATGATTTATTCAGCTAGGGAGCGCTTTTATTTATCAACTTGATGTCATATACGCCTGGCGAGGTTACAAAAATTGATAATGTGACGTCATAAGTGGTATCATAAAAAGCAACATCTTACATAATGAAAATAGATATCACCACGCTATGTATCTCTTCAAGGTAACAGGTGCATTTCGTTACTTTGTTTCAATACTATAAGTACTCATGAAACTTTGGTGTATTTTGGGCATGTTAAAAAAGAAGAAGCCGAACATCAACATGTAATCCTGACAATTTGAAGGGTGTATTGAATTAGAGCTGCTTAGCTGTTAGGAAGTTTTACTAGATTATCTAAAATCGGTTGTGACAAGGGAGGAGGGAGAGAAGGAAATAATTAAGGCATTGGCAAGAATTACTCCAACTACGATTTTCAATTACATTTCCGCAACAAATCCTCAATGTTACTTTATGACCACACACGAATGTTCAATCAAATTTTGGAATATAATGGAATGTAGTAGAAAAGGACGTTCACCACTCAGAAGTTAAACAATTATGACAGCAGCTTAAGAAAAATAAATTTCATTCTTCAGATTACCAATGCCAAAAAAGTTGACAAGATAAAAAATAGATACGATTTACCTCAATAGATATAGGTTGCTACATTTATCATGCGTGTACACTCTACACATAATACATGTATATACAATTTCTTGAAAATAACTTTACATATTTTAATCTTCGAACTTCAACAACTTTCTCTTTCATAATGAAGAGGTTTTTTGACTTTGAACTAGTCTTGTTTTTTTGAGTAATTAAATTTTGTAGCCACAAAATTACCAACGCTGCATTTCCCCCAAAAAAAGTATATACTTTCGTTAAATATATATTTCTTCTTTTATATCAAAACGAACATTTTAGGAATTTGTCCCTTGAATATTTCGATTTCTAAAACAAATTTAAGAACCAGTCTAATATGCATAAATATAGCTGATTACGTATTCTTGACATGGAGTCATTTACTAATTCCAAATGATGAATTATAGTCTATGCCCAAAAATGAAATAAAAATAAAAATCTATGTAGGTATGTATTGCCTATTGATAGGAAATCAATACTAATGATGATGGGAGTCAAAAAGTTATTTATCATTTGTATACCAAATATAAGCAATATGTAAGTTTTCAAGTCACTTTTTGTTATCACTTCACCATGTATGTAGCAATTATTATCACGATACCAATATTTTTGCACTGGTTTCAGTACCAACATAAGTATCGGTATTTTGGTACTGTTCGATTCTTGTTTACCTAAAAATTTAAAAAAAAATTGGTTTAAGGCATTTGACCTGCACTTATAGGGGAATTCGTAGAATTTATTTTGGATGGGGGTGCTAGATTATAAATTTGATGACTGTTATTACCTCCGCCAACGAAGTTTGTTTGTTTGTTAGTAACCAAGATTACGGCAAAAGTAACAAATTAATTTTGATTAAACTATGTTCGAAGATTATAGGTATATAGTCACAGTAAGAGGCCATTAAATTTTGAGAGGTCAAGGTAACACAAAACCTAACAAATGCATGCTCGACAATAATTTTTGAACAAATTGAAGTACATAACTCTATCGAGTGGTCATTCCAAATCTTAAATTTGTTTTTATGCATGTCTTTTCATAGAGGTCAATTGTATGAGTGTAGGATGACTATTTCAGAAATTAGATGGGTTAGGAAGCATTAACATAGGACGTGGCCACTTAGAGGAAGGCACCCTACGTCGTCCGTTGCTCGGAAGGAGGAGTTTATTGTTTAGGCTTAAAGTTTCACATAATTGAATAAAGTGCCAAGATGGCATACTATATGGGTCCTTATTTATAACCGAGGACTACGGTCCATTCCATTCTAACATGACAGTCTTTAAAGAAGGTAAAATAGATCCCTTGTGCGTCGTTAATAGTGCTGTACCTTATTTCAATTATTCTGTTATATAATAAAATAAATTATATAACAAAGTAGAAATATAATATCTTCGTATTATGTTGCATTATTATGAATATTTTTTGCAAGATATGTGCTTTGTGCACATATCTCATATATCTTATTTGACTTAATAAACCATTGACATTTTTAAGAAAAAATTCCATGGACCGATAAGACTGGTCCTAAGACTGGACTGGACCGAATAAATAATGAGTGACACAAAACTAGCCATAAGGAATATGGAACAAAAAATGTTACATAATTTTTTCTAAAAAAAACAACACGTCATTGAATGAAATATCGAACAATTTTATACAAAAATGTCATAAGAATTTTTGGAAAATGTCACTTTAATAAAGAAATGTCATAAGAATTTTTGGAAAATGTCACTTTAATAAAGAAATGTCATTAAATAAAATATATAGTAAGAGAAAAACACGTTGAACATGAAAAGAGGCGAAAAAAACAAGATACGTTATAACCCTTTGGAGAAGGGTATATAATTGTGATTAAAAAAAACACGTGGTTTATGACTTAGCCATTACATATTCAATCTGCCATTTTGTAAGACGTAGTGGATCTGTAAGTAATGGTGCAATGTAAGTGTTACATTCTGCGTCAGTATCCCGGTAACTACATAGTACCGGTATACCTAACAATACTACTATGTACTATCAGAGAGTTCGCCATATAACTAATTCATATTATATAATATTATTATGAAGTTTTTTTCCACATCGAGGAGTACATTAATTAATAAAGGCTAAGAAGGAAACCGTCTGAGAATCACTTTTCTTCATTAAAATAATGACTTTTTTAACCATCCATGCTTTTGCATATAAATATATTATATACTTAAAATCCCAAAAGTGAAATCTTGTTACTTCAAATAGGAAGTATGGGTTACACTGTGACTTGTTCAATTGAAAAGAGAATGCTGATTTTTAATATATGCTAGTACAATACTAGAGTTGTAAATTGTTGATGAGTAAAATAAAACAGATAAATGACCTGATAATTTGATATATGTTTGGGAGAAGAGTAGCTAAGCTGTCATGGTGTTGTATTACATTTGGCTAAATCAACTATGAGAGAAAGGGGGAGAAATACAAATCCTTTCTTCATATCTGACAAGAACACTGAATAGAATTACCAGAGGTGCGTTTTGACTTGGACTAGAGTCCATATTTGAAAAATTTGTCCTTGACTTCATGACATAATCAAGGACTCGTGAGTCGTGACTCGACTTTGGATATAATTTTTTTCAAAGGATATAAAGTATGTGACTGGAAAACGCACTTGAAATAAATTATTTTCTTGAACTCCATGTGCGAAGATTCGACTCACGATCGTTCATAAAAAAAAGTAAATACACATTATGCATATGGACTTAAAATACAACTTCTAGGACTGATAGTGTAATTTTCATACTGTAATGTTTACTTATCCTTAATCAGTGCAACTCCATCTACCAATTACAAGAACATTTAAAAAAAAGTATATTTTATTTTTTAAGGGATTAAACCAAATTTAACTAAATATTTAAGGAATTAGACTTATGAGTAAAGACTTGAAGAAAAAAATCGTCCACTAAGTATTTTTGTTATGTTTAAAAGAAGGAATATAAAAATCAACATATTAACCCTGAAATTTGAAGAATATTTTGCGGGAGAACAGCTTAGCTATCATGACATCCCATTAGAACAGCTACAAGCAGCTCTGACGAGGGGAAAAAGGAAATTATCAAGGGTATTGTACGAATTACTCCAATGTAATTTTTTAATTATACTTAGAGTTCAAAAAGGACTAAAACAATCACTAGGTTTTCATCATCCCAATTACTCATTTCTTGTATTAGAACACGTTTCTATGGTAACTTTATACATAATTTAATTAATAATTAAATAACAGTTAGATTACTGTTCAAATTACCAACTACATTTTTTCACACGCAAATAAGTACTTAGGTTCTACAACTCTTATCATAACTCTTTTTACTACTTTTATACTCGTACGTACATATAGGTATATTGTATTTACAATACATAGACCACCCCATGTAATTTAAATCAAATGTAGCCTTTGGCTAAAAACTAGAATGAAAGCTCAATGGGTTTTAAATAAGTGGTCCACCCTCAAGATACTATTTAAAGCTTACAACAACTCACACACACAGACAAATACATATATTTTTTATAGTTCTTCCATTATGGCATACATATTTTCTTTTTCTTCTTTCCAACATAGAAACCATAATAAAATGTAAAATGATGGTCTTGTCACCTACATTTCAAAAAAATAAATAATAATAATAGTACTAAAATATATGTATAGCTTCTCATTTAATATGCGCTTAAGGCCCATTAAAACGCATACTCAATGTTCTTATATATTTTTTAAGGGAATTGCTTTTAGTTCTGTAACAAACAAAAAGTGTGAATTTCATTTGCAAGTGAATATTTGCCTTTCATAGTTTGAGCAGGAGCTATAAACCTAGTGACAAAACGCACCTGTGAGCTTGGTGAGATTTACATGGCTATATGTAAAAATTCCAGCCTCAAAATGTCACTTTTGAATTACCACATATCATTTTTTTTAATGTTTATTTAATTGGTCAATTAGAGTTACACTGATTAAGCATATATAAATATTGTAGTATTAGAATTACTCCTTCTGGCCTAGGAATTGCTTTTCAAGTCCATATAATTTAAGATGCAAACCTACGTAGATTCAGTTCAATAGAATAATTTCCCTCGAGCGAGTTTTCCATTAAGCTACGTCGTTACATATCATTATTTTCTCCCGTGACATATCCAATTTGTTCTTCTCAAGGCTATATAAAGTGTTGGAGACTGAACTGGACGGGAAAACAGTCTTTTTGTCCTAAATAAGGACTTACAAAACACTAACTATTCATTCAATGTGTCAAAACACGTATATTACCTTGACTAAATTCATGGTATATTCTATTCTATGGTTTTCTTAATCGTACTGTTTAGGCAAAATGTCACTTTTTATGACACAAAAGATGACGTCACTTTATCATTTTCAGTCATCTGTAAAAAGCAAGTTTTTATGGAGAATGCACAAGAAGTTATGTAGTAGTTCATGGCACTTTCAGCACCCTAAGGCAGACAAAAATGTTTTTCATACCCAACTACATTCGGACAGTTGTTGATCACGTGGTCTTCGTATCGCCACTAGGTTGTATATATACTTTTTTTGTGTGTAAAAATACTTTTTAAATTTAGTTGTAAAGGTACAGTCCGGGTATAATCAATATTATCTCAGGTACTGATTTGTTAATGCATTAAATACTTCGTATGGAGGAAGGCTAATAGAAATACAAGGTTATACCTAACGCGTGTACCACTGATGTTGGACTTCCACCACACTTTTAATTACACATGTCATATAGGTTGCATGTTTTCTCAAAATCTTGTTGTTTTGCCCAGGAGGCTCTAACATACATTAAATTGACAATTCTAGCAATAGTGACGTCATAGACCATGAGTGGTAGCGCGTTTTGTCAAAATATACCTATCTTACCCAGCAGTCGGTACGATTCATCAAATTGAAAATTCTAGCAAGTACAATTACATGATAGTCCAATCCTGTATTTCAATAAACCTTGGGGGTTTACAGACGTCAAATCGCTGAACCAAATTTTCCACTATTTTTTCCAATAAATTAACCGATATTGCAACTATTTTGTGTTCGATATTTTCTCTAAGCCCTTTTAATGTCACCAGCTTATTAGAGTAGACCAACGACTTCATGTGGCTCCAAAGAAAATAATCTGAAGGCGTTAAGTCGCAGGATCGAGGCGGGCAATCAATTGTTCATTCTCGAAATAACAACCTCACCAAATTTGCTTAGTAATAAATCGACTGTTTGCTGTGCGACAAGTGGTACCAATTATTGAAGACACATCTTTGCCAAGTCCATACCTTGTAATTGGAGGCAAAAAAACCGTTATAATGGTCCGATAGCGATTTCCAACTACAGTTATGTGGCGATTATCATCATCAACGAAAAATATTACCCAATTATCCCTTCAGCATGAAGTCCACACCAAACAGTAATTTTTTCAGGATGCATGATGTCTCGTGAAGCCGTTGTGGATATCTGCCTCACCAATAACGTATATCTTGTTTATTAACAAAGCTAGTGAGCCAAAAATGAGCTCCATCACTGAAGATGATTTTGATTTGAAACGTTATTATGATAATAAATTTGGATAATTTGTAATCGCTGATCAAGTGTATATCTCTCCATGATTAAATGTATACTAATGCAATTTCTAAATGTCAAATGAAGAAAAGGAATATGGAGTCGTTTTTTCCTTAACGGTAAAAAATTTAAGCATCCCTAATAAAAAAAACCTTCATATATGAAGTAAAATTATAAATTGATAATTATCCTTCCCGTAATTTTTGTTCAAGATTGTTTTTATGTTGACGCACCACATATATGTATGTTCTTTAATATTACTTGCATACCTATAGACTCAAATAGAGTGTAATTTAATTCATTTTTTATTAATTGGTAGGCAAACACCTTTCAAATAAAAGTAATACATCTCTATTCTCACAAATTCACTACTGACAACGTTCACAATTGATGCCTACCAAAAAATACTAAAGGACGTGGTGCCTTCAAACTTGAAACGTATGCTTTAAAGATTGTAAACTTTCTAATAAATTGTTTTGTTTTTTAAACAAGCACTGCCAACTCTTAGTTAGGTTGGGTGCTTCTGGGATCAGTCTTGTATAATAATGTGAAGTTTCTCAACAACAAAATTATGTTTCGAACAATGACAGGAGTCAGAAAGACACAAGACACCGTAAATCATTTAAACCTATCAAAATACCATATTATAATTTTCCCCCATTTATATATATGTCTTTTCTTCCTTAAAGTTTAAGTACTTTCATAAAAAAAGAGTTGAAAGGAGATTGCAAAAGTCTCCTTCAATGTAGTAAAAAGTTGAAGGAAATTGTGTTTACTCAATTACTCTCTGACTAATAGTTTATTTTACGAGTCATACAACTGGGTTTGTTTGTTTAATATCTGAAGCACGCACATTTTGATCATGCACACACACACACTTACTCCACACAATAGGCTCTACTCTCTACCACAGCACAACAACACACAATTAAATCAAAGAGTTTCATATTTAGATAAGGTATTTGCAGAAAAGATAAGAAAAATGGAAAAATGAATAAATGATAATTAAATAATATGTATTATATAATCTGCATATTACTCAATAGCGTATATTTACAAAATATCCTTCATACATAATATATTAAAACATACATATATCGTCGGAATATTTGCCTTTTTAATAACGCAACTTCTTACTTTAATTCTGATCTATTTTTATAACACAGCATTCAACTGAGTTAAAAACAGAGTAGTATTTGAGTCTGCCATTTTGGAGTGCAAATCAAGTCAGAATTCACCTATTTCCGAATCTAAACTAAAGTACTACGACTTTGAATTAGTGGAATTAGAATCAAAATGGCCCCCGGATGTTTGAAAAAAATTATTGTCATCGCAATAAAAAAATATTCGTTGTAAGCAATATATTTTAATTTTCTTAATTTCGGGGAAAAAAATTCAAATTTTTCTTCATATAAAAAAGTTCATTTATTCTCTTCCCAAAAATTAAAAAAAAGTTTTTTGCCAAATTTGTCATTTATAAAAAAACGTACATGTAGAAATTGTCAAAAAGACCCCCTCCTTAAAGAAAAATCCTTTGACCTCCCTTTTGACGTCACCATTATATTATTATTACTCCCCCCCCACATGCATATACATTCCTGCGCTTGTACTCTTAGTAGATAAAAATGAATAGAATAAACAAAACTTATCTAATTTATCTCTCAAAATGTATGTTGCCTTGTTGCCCCAAAGCTAAATGAATGCGATTCTGAGTCCAACTCAAGTTTGAGTTAATATGACCCTAGTCCAAGTTAAGCAGTGTAAAAGAGCACTGTAATATATCATATACCGATAGAGCACAAAAAAGCTGTTATATGAGGTTTTGCTCTGGATGGAGTTATATGTGTAAGTCAATGTTGGACTTAGAGTACATAGAAGTAAGGATTGAAATAGGAATAATTCCAGTCTATATGTGTTTTATATATACGGGGGGTGGGAGAAAAATTTGTGTTTATTCCCTTCCTCTCACGTCCATTTGCAGAAGATCTAATATAACGTCATTACAGCTAAGCTGCATTTTCCAAAACCCTCTTCAAATTGTCAGGCCAACCACGTCAACTTTTGGTTCTTTTTCTTTGGCATTTCATATTTTATCGAACTCTACGGAGACATAAGAAAATGAGTGTGATTTTTGCTCGGCAGAAAGAAAAACTTACTAAATCAGCTTGTCTTTGTTCGAAATATTATATGAATTTGCACAAAAGGCTTGAAAAAACCATCATATATTGTTTTGTTGGGTATTATTTTTAATTTAAAACTCCAGAAAATAAATATATTGGAATGGTCATATCAAAAAATAATCCGATTAGCATCGAAATTTCCAAATTTTTGGTATTAATCTATATTACTAGCTTTTGAAAAAGCACGAATTCGAGTATTTTCATAGACATGGATACCATTATAATATATATGATTTCTATGTATCTTCTAAAAGTTCAATGTTTATTTAAAAAAATATATCTATATTAATTAAGCAAAGTTGGTCTATATATATATATGTAAAAAACTGTAGCATGATGTACTGTATACAGTGCTCCCTGATCTATATCTTATGCCAAGACAGCAATTAGAAAAAAATGGAGTATATTATACATGGAAAACTAGGGTAATCGCTCCCTAATTTTTTTTCAAAAAGTATCAAGATGTGTCTGTCCTTTGTTCTGATATTGAGAATTCAACTTCAGAAGAACTCTTCAAAATTAAGCGAGGATTGGACAATATCTTGTGTTGGCACACTTGGATAAAAAATTGGATAATTTTCATTTCATTACATAGCATATATGTACTAGAGAGCTAAATTAATTCTTTATAGTCACCTCATAAGTAGTCAAAGTCTGAAGCTTACAAACACAGTGAAACCATAAAATATTTGTTTTTATTTATCATCTTATTATCGGTGTTGAAAGACAAGCTATTTTTTTGTAATTTAATATTATTTAAATCTTTAAAATATTGACAAGAATATTTCAGAAAGTATACTTTATTAATATTCCTCAATATATTGATGTATAATTGAAAAATATATTGAAATTTATTCAACTTAATTTTGTATCAGATGAATAGAAATTCATTAAATTTGAAGATTCATACTTCTTTATCACTTCCTTTCTTCATTTCAAGTTTTCTAACATTTTGTCATATTTTGCTCATCAAATCATATGATCTTTTTTCTTGAAAGTGTTATTTTTACTTTTTTATTGTTGAGGAGAGAAAGTCTAACCATGAAGTGAGTAGTTACATATGAGCATGCCTATAAAAAAGGAGAGTTAGGGAGGGATTTTCCATATTGTTAAGTCAAAATTTGTATGTTGTCGACTCCTAATTACTTCTGGAAATGCCGGGAACTACCGCTAGTATAAGATATAGATAAGCAACTCACATAGAGGGTTCCGTGAAGAATTTATGATATGTCCTTAAACTACAGACTTTTACACAACTTTCTGGATAATTGATACTTTTTCGTTTGCTTATTATTTGCGTTTAATAATAGTGATGAAAATCCGGTCTATTTTTAAGGTCGCCTGATTTTTTGCAATTGGTACTCTTTATAACGAATTTTCCTCAGATATTGTCTTTATTGTTTAACTCCTTAATTGAAGACATTCTTTTCTAATACATTCAATTGGTATTCTAAACCAGATTGAACATTCGTGTGTGCTCATAAACGACCGATATTAACTTGAGGATTTGATGGAGAGCTATAATTCTAAGTCCATGTTCGGCTGAGAATAGAATTGAAGATCAGCATAACAACCGTTCTTGTTAATTTCTTTCTCCCCTCATCCCTTGTCCCTGTTGATTGTGGCTTGTGGCTGATCTAATGAAACGAGATGACAGCTAAGCTGCACTCCCCTAAAATTTTCTTAAAATTTTATGGTTACCATGTTGATTTTCGGTGTCTATATTTTTTTAACATGTCCAATAAATACACAATTTTCATCATTGATATAATTAATTCAATATCAATATTTATATAATATAGTTATTCCTCTCTGTAGTGTCAATTTTACAATCGACCAAGACAGTAGTAATTGTAAATACATCTTTCAAACGTATGTGAAAAAGTATTGCAATTAGATACAAATTGTACAAAAATATTGTGGTGAGAAAGACTGGAAAGGAAAAAAGAATGAGAAATAGTAATGTGCAATTCAAATATGAGTTAAATTATATTTACAAAAAAATTTATTTACGATTAAAATTTGCCATAGTCAAGCAAAAAAAAAAAAGATTATCCTCATACACCCTACTATAACATATAATCAATTGTTGGAATTGATATTAATTCTAAGGCAGTGGTTCACCACCTATGGACTTCGAATCCCAATAAGTTGCAATGCCATGTGGTTGTTATTGATTTTGAGACGAATGTGATTAATATGTCAAACACGGTTGATAATAGGTTGGAGAAAAAGTAATTGTGTATTTTTCAGTTTATTTAGATGCTTTATAAGAAGTGTTACAATCATCCAATTCAAGCCAACTATGCCCTATTCTGTTCAATATTTTAATGTCAACGATAATCCAATTACATAATGCCCTTCTCGTAGAAACCCTTGCCTCTATTTGCAAAAAACTTGGAGAACCAATATTCACAGGCCTCAATTGAGGATAAATTTGTACCACTAAGCGCGTTGCCATAGACAAGAATAACTGGTAGTCACTTAGGTCCTGGTGGGTGGATTCATAAGAACTTCCTATCCGAGCTCCAAGAGCTTCTGGTGCGTAATCAAAGATTGCCTGGTGCTATCTTAATGATGTCGTGTTGTTTACTATTTATCAATAGTAGTAGCTTCTGTTCGATCGGCAGCTTCAAGCGGTAGGGTTGTTTACAATGGAGGACAGAATTGAGCAGTGGGAAAAATTGCTCGAAGCACTATTGTCCAACACGAACCATAACAGTGCTAGCCCCGTATACATCTCAAATTTTCTTGGTCGCTTTTGTTACGTTTTTCCCTTTCGGATGGTAAAATATAAAGAATGTCTTCCTTTGAGATCTCCATACTAGACGTATGATAAGGAATGACTGACCCAGCCATGCGCAATACCTTCTGAAAATTGTTTGTAGTATATAATCACACATTTACCACGCCGTATCGTATGATTCGATTCGACAAATAATGAACAATATATATATTTAGCTTAAAAAAAAGGGTGGGAAATGCAAAATTGTTTCTTCTCCAACATAATATCAATCTATATTATTCAACTAAATATAACAAATCCATTAGTCACTCAACATAACGTGTGAGCCTGTATTGAACATGTTTGGTTTCTTTTTTGTTTTATAAGATGTTTTATGAACTGGGGTCATTTCTTGATTGATTGTTTAGATATGGGTTGCAATGTTTGAAAGGATGAGAACTACTGTTTCTAAGGAATAATTTATAAGACACGAGATAATTTTTTTCATTTTTTTACATCCCAACCTCGGTAGAAAAATGAAATTCTTTCAAAAAGGGCTACAAAAAGGTAATTAAAATCTTCAGTTGACAAATATAATACTTTTTTAACCCTTCTAGAAAAAGGTAATAATAGGGGCTTGTATTATTTTTTAGCCCCTTGGACCTAGGAAGGGAATAAAGAAAAGTTCCACGTATATAAAAAAATTGTATACTATGTTTAGCAAATGACGTTTTTTAAATGTCCTCTGATGGCCATTTTGAAGGAATTTAATCTAATTCCTAATTTATTTATTTTTTGAATCAATTATATATATTTATTTTTTTAAAATGATTTTTTATTTAAAAAAAAAAAAAGAAAAAATCAATTTCTTCCATTTTTCCAATTTTTGTTTGAGACTACTTTGATGATGATGCACCTCAAATATTAATATTGTAAAATTGCTTATTTCTTACTAAAATAGATTCTTGAATAGATTAATCCCGATTTTTCATTACCTACTATATATATACATACATAATTTTCTAAAACGAAGTTGTAAATAAATATACATAAATTTGTCGAAAAAAGTGCGAATACAGCTGACAAACATAAAAAAGATATGGGCATGGATTATAATAAATGATGTAAGAGATTGAGTCTTATCTATTTATTTTGGAAATATCACACATGATTAAGTGTTATAGTTTAAAAAAAAGAATAAATAATACAGTCTATCATTTTTAACAATGAGAAAATTATGTTAGTCTGCATGTACATTAGGGGTATCGTCCAAAAGGAAAATTGAAATGCCAAAGATTAAACCATCGCAAAAGGTGCGTCTTTACAATAGAAATAAAGTAAATGAGTACATTTTTGCACTAAAAGTTTGCAAAAAATTTTTTTGTTATGTGTCATTTAAAAAAATACATACTTCTTCAGATTGCCAAATACAATAAATTTATGAAGCGTGGGCAAAACGTCGAAGGGAAAAAAAGTCGAATAGACTACATGTCGACCAGACGAAACGTCGACTGACAGAAGGTCAACTGCAAAATGAAGGGTTTTTCCAAATGGTGTTGCGATATATCCCATTCAGACATTTCCAGCTCCATTCCCATATAAACTACCAGAAAGGGGGCCTCCCAATCCCCCGTATACACGTTGTGGCTATTTTTAGGCACTGCCGTGTCCCAAAATGAGATGAAACCCACCGACCCTATTTAAGAAACCACTAAGAGCCCCTCACAGTATGTACCTTCCAATCGTTTTAGTTGTTTACGGGTATGGTCAAGCCCTAAAATAGAATGAAATCCACCGCCACTTTTTAAATTTACCTTATCTCCATTTACACCCTAAAAGGGACCCTGATATTGAGAATATTTCGTGTTTCATTTCATTTTGAGGCCGGTGGTACCAGAAATAGCCCCAAACTTCTAGGTATAAATGAGAGTTTGTAAGGGTTACTTACTGTTTGTTTATGTAGGGGTCGTGGGGTAAATATCTCGGGCTGGAAATGTCTGAAGTGAAATATCGTAGAAACAGTTTTTCATATTTTGAAATGTAATATTTTCCGGTCGACGTTTTCTACGGTCGACTTTCTGTGGGTCGACGTTTTTTACGGTAACCGTTTTGTCCATTGGATGTTTTATCTATTCGACGTTTCATCCTTCGACGTTTTGCCCATTCTACATTTTATCGGTCGACGTTCTGTCAGTTGACATTTTGTCTGTCGGCCTACATTTTGTCTGTCGACGTTTTGACCTACTCTCAAATTTCTTACGCATTAAGGTCATATTTTATGCAATTCTAATGTTGTTGGTGGCCCTCCAAATCTCTTTTGTGCCCTAAAAAAAATAGAAAGAATAAAACTTAAAATATTATTGTATGTTGCAGTCTTTTCTCAAAAAAAACAACATAAAAAAAATATCTTGGTAGTTTGACAATTCTTCCAAAATATGGAAAAATTTCCAAAACTTCTATGGAATTTTTCACTGCTTAACAAGAATTATTTCATCTTCAATCAATCAATCTTCATAAAAACAATAACGGGAAAAGAAGGAGAAAAATTAACAGCTTATCAAGGGCGTTGCAAGCCTTCATCATTTGTGGCGGAATGTTAGGCTCAAAAATTATAAGGTTTATATATATGAGAAAAAAACGGGGGAGTGGGAGTTCAAAAACTTTTAGGGTGGCTCGAGCGCCCCCTTAAAAAAAGAGGCTAGCAACACCACTACAGCTGAAAAATAAACACAGTGTAAACTTTTGTGTCCGTGAGTTAACGAAGTGTAGCCAATTATCTTAAACTTTTGGAATATTTTTCATTTAAAAGTAGGAAATTATTTACAACAGTATCAAAAGAGGTAATTTATGAGTAACCAAACAACGTTTAGAACATGAATAAGGAATAAAAAATGTATAAAATCGACAACTGACAAAAAAAGTACATATGAATAGTCGATGATTTGTTCTGAAAAATCTTTTTTCTTTTCTTAAAATCTATTTGGACTTTTATGAATATTTTTTTAGAAAAATGGTCTGGTCTTACCGTGGCTCTATAGAAAATTACAAATTTTTTCATTACTGTGGCCTTTTCACATAAATGTTTGCCCATTCCTGGGCTAAATACTTTTTTTACCAGGATGTTAATGGGTTTTGTTAAGAGACTTACATGATAACTTTGTTTCACTTTTAAAATCATATTGACCAAAATATCAGAGGGATCTTTATTTGTTGAACAAAACAAAAAACCTTCACCTTTACTTGAGTGTATTTATTTCATAGGTACCTACTCTGTATGCAAATTATAATGGAAGAATAAGTACTTGAAGAATAAAGCATGTTGTAATTCAGTTTGCCAAATTAGTAATGAGGCGTAAAGAGATTAAAATAAATTACGTAGAAGTCGTAAAATACAAAGTCAAGATTTTTTTTTTTATTACTCGCTGGAAAATTTATGAGTTCTAAAAAGAAATATTTCCAATACTCCATCAGATTAAATTTATATACAATTTTTTGTTTTTAATATTATATTTATGATAAAAAGGAAAGAGCAAAAAAAAATATAAAAAAAAAAATTCTTTGCACGTTTTTCATATTTTTTTATTCTATAATTTGTAAAATATATTGTATAGGGTCGAAAAAGAGTGGACTCATATTATCATTACTCTATCGAACAAGTATGTCTATATATGTAAATAAATACTGTGTAGGTATAGATATTATGAATATAGATTTATTAATTTTCTCAGGTTTTCTTTAATACCTTTCATAAATATTAGTGTATCTAAAGGAGTCTATAATTAGAGTTGTTATAATTATAATTATATTGTTATAATTAGATATGACCTCCCGGTATGTAAAAAAATGAACCTTAAACACCAACAATTTGAAGGTTAAAATAAAGTTTTATATGCTATTAAACAATTTTGTACTGTGTCAGTAGAGTACAGTCATGGTACAGGCCCTGTTAGTTCTTAGAACTGTTGCTCATTGAGACTAGTCAATGAGACTGTCGGTCCTATAGATTGGTCTTTTGAATTTTTCCTAAAAATGTCGATGGTTTACGAGGGTGGTCTAAAATTTTTCTGACCTAACAAAGATAAAATGCATTTTTTTTAAATATTTTTTAACATAGTCTCCTTTTAACTCACCACACTTCTCCAGGCAAAGCTCCCATCTCTGTAACTCCTACATATAGTTATTGGGATTTTTCTATGCAAAATAATTTTTCAGAAGACACTTTTTTGATTTGGGTTCAATAACTCCGAGTGAGGTTGACTTAGACGCGTCAAATTTTAATACAACAAGCCTTTATATGCCTGCTATTATTTAAATCTATTTAAGGGTTACTCTTTCGCAACCAAATACTTAATGACAGTTCGATACTCGATTTTCTCAAAACACTCACATCAACTCAATCAAACGACTCTAACATAACAACAACACGTTCAAAATGGCCGAAACTTTGGTAAGTAACTGTTAACAGATGCTAGATATATGTAAATAGCTTTTATTTACTGGTAATTCCATCTTTATATTGAGGTCGAAAAGTTTTCAGAACGCCCATTTATGTAGCTAAATATGATATATGAGATATGCATTTAGTTTATCGAACATATCTTGCAAAACATATTCCTCTATTCATTATTGTACTAGCATGGTTGAGATTATCCGATTTAGAACAAATATACACTGTTTTGTTGGATAACTTTTTTCATTTTCATAATTCCACGATTCAAGAAGTATTTTTCCCTTTTGGTAAAAAACTTGACCAGCTCATTTTCACAAGACTCTCTTGATTTGCTTAACAGAATGTACCTCATCTTCGACGTCCATATTACCAGAACAGAAGCATTGATTGTTTTTTGGTCGCCTGGTCTGTCACTTTCAAAATGGTAGTATTGATACGGAAGAATGCATCAAATTTTCTCTTTTATATACTTCTATTTTGGAATGTTATAACACTCAACTGTCTTGACCAAAAACAAAACTGTAAATAAACTAATTTTAAGTATATGATTAACCATACTTCCAGATTATTTTTATGCAACGTATTAAGTTTGAGATATAGATCAATAAAGGCATCTAGCTAAAAACGCTCAGAACTTCTTATTGAATCTAATATTATATGCCGGAATATTACATAAAAGTAGATATTTTTAATATTTTGGAAACAATCAGATAGTCCTTGTTGGCATGTGACGTTCGATTTGTTTTAGATTCAACGTAGCCTCAGACAAAATCATCCATCAGATTAAGATCCGGACCACTGGAAGGCCATATTTCCTTCCCAATTAAGTCATAGTAGTGCTCACTCGGAAACTGCAGCAATCTATCTTATACATGACAAGGTGCAGAGTCTTGTTGACAGATCTCCATTGATTTTCTGGATCCAAGGCAGCACAATTTCCATGTTGTTATGGATAAAAATAATTGTCTGTAAATGCAATCTTCTTCATATTCATAGCAGTTTTTACTTTGATGTTCACAACTGTATAAAAGTTTTTTGATACAACAATGTTTTTCCCAGCAAAAAATATAACAAAACAATATATAATTAATTAAAGATATTAATTAAATATGACATTAAATAATATATTATCATGAGAAATTATGAATAAAAAAACCAAAATCTCTTTGGTTTTTCTGCCTCCCTGTCAGAAGACCGGTCCTGTTTACAACCGCCCTTGAAAGTGGACTTAGGCGCCAGTAGAAAATATGGATGCTGTATCTAATTGTACAATAGGAGATTGTCATTGGTGTTAGGCTGCACCATATAGTATTTTTGTACTTAGTGCACGTCCCTGTCATATACATTACAGTGAAGAAAGGCGCAATATAAGAAATCTCCTTGCGTTCCTGGTGGTCTTCAGGCTCAGAGCTGTCCTAAAAAGCACTGGCTGGAGTAGATCATATCTATGATTACCCTATAGGAATTTGATTAAAGAAAATGAGCAATCTAAATCTTAAAAAAGTAGGCGGTATGGATGAAGTATATACCGTATGCCCGTATAATATTTTGGTTCTGCACCGGTACGGATGTATAATGTTGATACAAAATTGTACAGCTCTGATAACAATGATCTTAATTCAGTACTACCATATATATATCGCTCCTGTATTATCCTCACATTCTTACAACAATCCCATACTATTAATAATAGATGGGCTAGGCATACGAGCGAGTGTGAGTAAAGGCCGGGAGTGAACATACGGTACTATTGATTAAAGTTTATTTTCAAAAAAATCAGCTGCCTATGATGTTATGGTTTTGGAGGATATAATATCATGTGATTCTGCTATAGAAATTAGAATCTTCTAAATTTAAATAACCTTAGAAGAATTCCTGAATAAGGTAATAGATATTTTCAATTCAGGGCTATTTGATTTACTTCGTGAAACCAATAAAACAACTTTCTTATTATAGATCTATAAACATTGTGTTCTTTTAAATTTCTTCCCTCAAGGTCGCTAATATGATGTGTTATACTTTGAGTATTCAAAAACTGTTGACCAACACTTTATTTGTAGCAGTTGATTACTAGTAATTTGATAAGTTAAGTTACACATGAATATATAAATTCTTTACTAGAGGGAGATGTGATCACAACAATAATCTTATAAAGAATGAATAAATACGAAAAAAGAGAAAAGCAACAACTGTCTTTCCTTTTCTAATCTCAAAATAAATATTTATCCTACAATGAATGCCCGACCCTACTAATTCTCAAGAGGGGATGTGTGTGGAAAAAAACGTGTAGCGATTAGAAAATGAAAAACTGTTGTTAGGGAATGTTCTTCATTTTCTTTTACTGATTATTTAATCAATCATGTTAATGTCTCCCTGTAAAAGAAGAATTCTAGCCTGACTTTGGTGTAAATTGTTTTTTTAATGAATAATAAAATTAATATATATCAATTTAAATGTAATTATACATTCTATTTTAAATGTTTTCAACGGAAATTGAAAAAATGATATAATTTTATTATTGGATAATAACTTCTTTATGTTTCATTTGAATATTACATATATGTAATAGTAGATCTTTAAAATTTATGTATAATATATACAGTATACACATTAAAAAACATTTTAAACAGACAATGAGACATTTATTATTATAGATTTCTAATGGGAAAGCATAAACGAAATGAAAGATTTAAATTGTTTACAAATAACAAACTATTGTATTTGTATTGTTTCTAAGTCATTTATGTACTGGATTAATGATCAAAGTATATAATTTAATTGAATGAGATTTTTACAAGAATAGAAATGGGTCTATAAATTGCAAAATAAAACAAATATGTTTGTACGAGGGTGGCCCGAATAGTTTCCGACCTCAATGTGAAGATGGGAAAACTTGTAAATAAAAGTTGGTCAATTCTATCCAGTATCTATGGACAGTTCCTCAGAAAAGTTTCCGCCATTTTGGAGGCGCAATTGTTATTATGTAACATTCGATTGAGTGAGTTGATGTGAGTGTTGTGGAAAAACATATTCTGAATTTTTATTTTTAACACTGTATCCTTGTAACTTACATACTTCTCCCAGCGGGCTACAGACTGGACAGGTTACTGAGATGGGAGCATGGCTGGGAGAAGTGTGTAGAGCTACAAAGAAACTATGTTGAAAAATTAAAATTGAGATTTTGTTACAAAAACACTCACATCAACTAACTCAAACGACTGTTAAATAACTGCTGCACGTCCAAAATGGCTGTAACTTTGTTCCACAATAAAAGAATGAAAAATGAACTTATTTTATTTGAAAAGAGCCATATCGAAGGCAATATCAGCATAAAAAGCACTTAAAAGTTCTAAGCCAGAGTTAATATTCTCGAGTATATTAACTCCTTTCTACTAATTTGAATACAAATTAACTCAAATATGTCTATGATATATTGGGCTGTATGTAAATACGAAGTCAAAAATAATAATTGAGATTTTATTCATCTTTGCATTTTGTACCAGATTGTTTTTATGTCGACACAAAACATATGTAGATATATTGTGTCAAATTTTGCCACTTCAAATGAACACAAATCTTAAAGCAAGTTAGCGAAAGACAGAAAGTGTCCCGGATAACCTACAAACTACAATATGTTCATTGGTTTATAAACTCAAATTCCAATTGGTTAATTCATTTTCAGTTCAAGGTGGTTAAGGAGCAAACACAAAGCTACCAGAATGTTTTCTATCAAAGAATTCGATTTTAATATTATGTTTATACCTTTGTATGTTGTAACATTGTATACAAAATATTAATATCATATTTTTGCATTTATTTTTTGCTCTCCCATAAAGTAGTTTTTGATTTTATGTTTACGAGTCAATAAGTGTAAGGCTTGGTTTAATATAATTAAACTTATTGTTTAGATGAAATAAAACAGAAAATTCTTTCATGTAAAGACCACCCATATCTATTTAATATGTATCTATTAGTGTTGAGACTCGGTCCGAGACAGAATTTTTTTTCTGGTTTGGTCTTAAGTAACCAATTTTTATCCATCTACCAATTTTCATAAGTCTCAATCTATAGACCAATGATTATCAAAGTCCATCTATGAAGCGACTAATAGGGCTTTCAATCTTTGGACAGATTTTTATAGGTCACAATCTATGTACCAGTTTTTAAAAGTTAGAATCTATGACCTATTTTTATGGAATTTCAAATAAATCAAGAACAACTTTTTTTAAAGAAGTGTTTCCCAAAACATTTGGAGTTCGACCTTTAAAATATGTGACTAGATAATTTGTAAACCTTACACTTCTTATTGAGATATATATGTATCCTATATATTTGGAGTGAATGTTATGCAACTAAATGATGTAAGGCCAAATATCATTCCTATATAAATCAACCCAGAGGCAAATAATATAAGTTATTTCACTTTATCGCTCAGAAATATAAATGTTAATTCTACATATATTGAAAAAATAAGAAATACTCTAATAAAAGGTATAAATAAAATCAGCGATATATGAACTATTAGGAATAATTTCTTGACTATCAATTCTTTTTTTTTTGTAATAAATACATTCAAAATTGAGATGGACGAACATTTAACATTATAAACTGTGAAAGTGTATATAGGCTTATAAATGAATTAAGGTCTTAATTTGACAGATGTACGTTATAGACTGTTCTTTGAGCAAAGTAGGTCTATACTCTAGGTTTAATTTTGGACACAGCAACTTGAAGATCATCCTTCACGTTATGTCGCGATCTGTATTTATTTTTTATATTAATTAATACGGAAAATGTATTATCACTAAAAAAATTTGAGCTAAATTCCATAAGTCAAAAAATTTGAGCTAAATTCCAACAGACAGATGATTAGCTTTGGTGGTAAAATGGGCGTATCCTGTTATGTTTTTGGAAAGTAATTTTTAATATGATCCAGAAGATAAAATTATTTATAAAAAAATGTACTTAAATTATTATTATTTAAGTTTTGATGCTACTTAATATAATGACAATTTAAATTATATTAATTATTATCATTTTTTTTTTGTTGGAAAACATCTTGCGACCTCTCGGTTGTGTGATACGATCCCCACTTCGGGATCCCTGCTTAAACGAAAAAAATTAGTTTGGTGCACTTAAAATCATAAAAGTCTCAGACCGGTCCAGGATTTGTATATCGAACCCCAACACTTGTACCTATGTTATTAATACATACTTTGTAAGTGAACCTATAAAAAAAAAATAGATTGGACTACTCAAAGAAAAAAAAATTAAAAGAAAAGTTTTTTTTGTTAAACGTGCTAAATGTTGAAATTAAATTTGTAAAAAAAATATATTTATGTGCCCATGTAAATATTTGCAATAATTTTAAATTATGTATTTAAGAGAATTAAGAGTAGAAATAATGTGCATTTCTTAAACAAAAATATGCATAATTGACTTAAATTATAATTGTTTGATAATAATTCGTATACGTATATTGTATATATTAAAAAAACCTCCAATTTATATTTCATTTAAAAGAACTTTTATAGATCTTTCAAATGATTTCACTATAGTAACAGATCATACTTGTGGTTGCCTTGTAATATTGAGATGACATTGATCTTGTATTATTATAGGATTCCAAATTTAATTGCATGCTCTGACATATACTAGTATACATCCAGGTGAAATTTTAGTCTTGAAGGATCTGTTAGATGCTAGGAATTACACTATTCTTGTACAAATTCGTATAAGTCCTTATTTAGTCGGTTCAGTTCTATCTGATGGTCATTAGCTGTCAGGATTGTTGGATTTTTATTTTTTAATGATGATGGAGTAGTAAGAAAATTAAGATCATTGAATATGTCTTTCAAAAAATATTCATATTTTCATTATTATACATTAAATAGTTAAATCCAGATTGGAGGAACAGCTAGGAAAAGATAAAAAGCTGATTATATACCGATTTTTCTTATATCCCAAGTATATACAAAACATAATTTTTCGTCAATACTGTAAATAAATCAATTTGAAACTACCCATTTCGAGGCAATCAGGGTTTGATTAGATCCCGTTTTTGACAGATCCTCAAGGATTTGTGTCTAATCTTTCACCGAAAGTGTTCATGGGGGGGAACCCACAATATGCATCTGAATTGTTTTAAAAGCAATGTGAACCGAATTTGAAAAGAAATATAGAGAAAATAATGCTGGCCCAGCTAACGATTTGTACATCTAAAAAAGGGAAAAATCTTTATTCTTGGGGTTCTTCATTCTCATGAATTTCAATGTACTTGTTACTAAAAAAAGGGAAGAATAAGTTTACTTTATGTATTAAAAAATTAGGTAATTTCGAACAACCGGATTGGACTGTACTATGAACATATTTGACATGATTTATTTTTTTATAAAACAAATTAGTTAAAAAAGGGACAACACTCTTAATAACGTCACTTGGAGTCAATTTTATGCCACCAAGTGAGAAAGGAATGGACCACAGTCTAAAATAAGAACAGACACAACACTAGTCCCAACTAATGTGCCATTTTTTGAATCATATATTTAACTTCATTAAACCTTCCATCTGTGAAATATACTTTTTATATCACGGTTTGTGAATTGGCTGAAAAAGAAACCCCAAAAATAAAATGTATTTATTTACATGAAAATATTTACGTCATTTAAATTTTGTATAATATTTTTTTAACTCAGTTTAGTCCTAATAATGAAAAAAAAAGGAATCAATTGAGATGGAAAAACAAAGGATTTTTAACTCACAAAACCTCGATCAAATGGTAAACATACGAATAGGTCCTAAATAAAACATTATCAAGATAAAAAAATTCATATAGTCTGATAAATTTTAGATCCAAAGGAATAAGAAGCATTTTTATCAACTTTGGGATGTATAATATATGATATAACTAACAAAAAGTTAAATGAAGTATGAATTGGCCTTGTAGGTTTTATTGTTTTTAAGAAACTCCCAATTTTTAAATGCACTGCATTTTTTCTCAGG
The DNA here is from genome assembly GCF_016086655.4 of Lepeophtheirus salmonis. Taxonomy (NCBI): domain Eukaryota; kingdom Metazoa; phylum Arthropoda; class Copepoda; order Siphonostomatoida; family Caligidae; genus Lepeophtheirus; species Lepeophtheirus salmonis. Next base: position 9,685,894 of record NC_052139.2, read on the forward strand.
GAAAAATTAAATTATTATTTATGAATCAAGTTTTTTGAATAGTCTGAGAAAACCAAATCCTGCCTCCTCAATGTATTTTTTGTGTTAGTTTTCTCCAATTAAGGCCTCCTTACAAATTATTTTAGTTATTGGCTTATAAAAAGAAAGAGAAAAAAAAGAGAAAGAGATTTTGTTCCTTAAGAAAAAAAAAAAATTAATTAAAATCTATAATTAAAAGAGAGGGTTTGCATAATTTATATGCGACCATGTTTCTGCCCTCCTCTCTCTCCGGTGGTCTCATTTTTCTGAATTGATTTATAGGACTCAAAGCAGACCATTATTAATAGTTACAATTTGTTATTCTTTTGATATTCACTTGAAAGCGATATAATTCTCATTTGTTTATGATCACCTTTAGTGATCTAAACAAATAGTGCAATTTGATGTGTTTAAAAACAATAACATATACTTAATACCATTAATCTATGGCTTAGTAAAAATAAATAGCTATGAAGATATAAATTATCAATTACTTCTAGTTTGAGTGATTAAACTATATGGTAAACAAATTAGATATCTTCCTGTACTTTGCAAAAAAGATATATAATATATATACATGGTTGATGAGACCAAAGGAATTTATGAAATTCTGGAAAAAGTTTTTTTTTTGTACGCAGAGAAAAATTGATATAAAATATGAATCACAACGATATAATGATAATTTGATGCTCCTAGATGTATTTGTTCATTCTCAAATTATCACAAATGTGAATAAACTAAATGTGTGGTGTGTCAAAATAAAACAATCTTGAACAAAAAAATTATCTTATATTATTTTTTTTGCATCATGTATAAATATAGGTATTTTATAAACATATTGGAGTGATTAATAGGCGTTATATTAATATTTGTGGAATGCGTTAAGATATCTTAATAACTTTCGCCATAGTTAAGAACGTATTTTTGATTTAAAAGGCGTAATTTGGTCCCAATATTGTCACCTAAATAAAATAGTCAATTTCATATTCTTTTATTCTGATGAGGCATTTTGGGAACTTCAAGTTGTATTTGCAGCGCCTTCTAAGCATTAATTATAATAACTTGTTGATAAAAATGGATGATAACTCGTTGAAGTAATGTAATCTACACTTAATTTTGATGAACATCATTCTAGATTTAATGATGAAATTTATTTTAATCACATGTTGTATTCTTTGTGCCAAATAATATATCATTTGTGAAAACCTATATTTTTTAAGACGTAAAAAATATTCAAGCTTAATTACTAGTCCAAGAAATATTCTTTCATTTGAACACTAAAGGTGGGTTAGTACGTTTATTGTGCGTGTACACGTCCATGTGTTTATATAATATATAAACGATATTGGGGGAAGAGTTGCACTCCCAAATATATCATTTATATATTTACACAGTGCGGTCAAACAAATCATGTACAAATATATACTTGACGGATATGTGCGTCTTGTGCCTGAACCATAAGAGTTACAACTTCAACGTTTAAATGTTTTTAACTGAAAATAAAAGTTGATTTTTGTATACTATCTTGAAGCTTGCTGGGAATTTTTTGTTAATGAGGAACTCCTGTCCAAAGTCAGTATCTTTTTTTGTGTGTGTTTAGTTATGCCCTTGGCTGAGAAAAACTCCTCTATTAAGTTTACAAAAGTAATGCTCCTTTAATATGTTAAAAAAAATAGAATTTAGCTGAGCATTGCCTCTGTTTTTGTCTAATTTGGCCAATCGACATGGCCACAGGCTCCGTTTAAGTTCAAATAGTCAGAAAAATCAAGTTTCGAGTTCTTGAGCCATATTTTATTATTTTACAAAAACAACTTATTTCAACTTTTCAAACAGGTTAGGACCTTGATTTTGATTTTTTGTAATTTTATTGATATCTAGCTTCAGTCTAGAAATATGGAGGCAAAGAAGGAAAGAGTTACAGAGCTTCTAGGAGCCAATTTGGCAATCTCAAAGATAAGGAGAAGCGCTGTAGAACTTGTATTTATAAAATCTACGCTAGTGTCATGTCCAGAAATGGTCTTAAGAAAAAAAAAAGTAGTGGTGGGATAATAGGAAGTGGACAGAACCTATGTTGACAAAAATCAAAGCAATAATCCATTAAAACTCCGAAATATCAATCCCCAGTCTGGGAAAGACCACAGGGATGACCAAGACAACTACAATTGATGCATTAATGGATCTAGGGCTAAAAAAGTACAACAAAATTCATTGACAGCACATTACCAAGACCATCATGGCAATGAGAGTGAGCAAAGGAAAAAGACTTCTTAACTGGATGAAGAACATTTTTAACGTTGTGCACATCTTCAGTGATGAGAAGTTTTAGCCTATTGGCATGACCAGAAATGTACAAAACGATTGTTATTTGGCCAAAAGTCCTAAAGAGGTTCTCCCTATCAATAGGACACAGTACCCAGTCTGGGGCAGGATGTTGGGTGTGGTAGCATCTAATGAAAAGGGAAAGGCATCCGTACTGCTTCCCAAAGGGTCTCAAAATCAACACAGAAGAGTATGTGAAGGTCATGAACAAGGTCGTCAAGCCTTAGATGGACCAAAACTATCCTCAGAGAGGTTATGTTTGGCTACAAGATTCAGTGCCAGTCCACAAGGCTGCTAAAATGGGCAGCCATGGAAGACCATTACATCATCAATGTGTGCAAGGCCTTCTGCGGGCAAAAGTGGGATGAATTTGGACGATTTTTTGCCTTGGTCAATGTGGCCGCCTTCTTCTCCAGATTTTTACCTTTGGACTAAGGGATCCAGGGGGAATGTAAAGAGAAAGGCTTTCAGCACTCATTATACAAGTGTTGAAATTCTAAGGGCCTCTGTTGAAGATGTGTGGGCTAACATGCCGAAGGAGTATGTGGCCAGGGTATGTTCTAGCTTCAGACCTAGGGTTGATGCCATGGTTGCAGTCAATGAGGGTCATTTTGAAATTTAATTATGAAAATTATATACTTTATACAAAAAAAAGAGTCACCCTTTTACTCTTTACGGTTCTTGCATAAAACGTTCATATCAGTCACGTATACATTTGTACACGATTTGCTCGACCGCACTGTATATACAAGGGTGGTCTGAAAAGTTTCCAACCTTAATATGAAGATGCCAGCACTCATAAATAAAACCTAGTTACAGCTATCAATAAGCTGTTGATAGTTACTCACCATGGTTTGAGCCATTTTGGTCGAGCAGTTTTTATGTAACAGTCGTATATGTGAATTGATGTATGTGTTATTGAGAAAATGGACAAAATCGAACTGTCATTAAATATATATACTTTTTTTTTTTTTTTTGAAAAGGAACCTTTAAATGAAATCAATCATAGCATACATATATGTGAAAAATTTAACGTGTCAAAATCAATCCAATGTGGAGTAATTGAGCAAAAAAATATATCCTGAACAATTTAATTGCAAAGAAATATGTGCATAGAGTTACAAGGAATGTCTTTTGAAAAATAAATTTCAAAAAAAATCTATTGTATCTTTGTTATTACGGAATTTTTTCGAACCAATTTCTGATATGTGTAACCACTTAGATGTGTACATGCACGTTAAATGTGGTAACCCACCTTTAAACTTTTTTTTTACCAACTAAGGTCAATTTTTAAAGTAAAATCGTTATGAAATTAAACAGGGAATTGAAGTTAATCAATCGTGTAATGAAAGTATTAAGGAATTAAACTATTTTTTTTTTTTTTTAGTTTATCTACTTATTCTATGTCATCAAAAAAATAATTAATTCACAAAGTTATTCTAATTCTTAAAGATTAAGATTTTATTTTTTATTTTCCCTTTCATAACAGTTATATCAATAGAAACATTTATAAAAAACACTCTTAAGTAGGTCAAAAAAAAAAAAAAAAAAAAAAAAGAACAAGAAAAACGAATGTGCGTTTTATGTATAAAGTATTCTTTGACTAGTTTAGGCTACATATTTACACTATACGATCGTAATGTACATTTAGTTGTATCCCTACAATTTCACGTCTGCAGATTGGCAATGATAAAATAGCCCTTTTAATTTACCAAAGGGCACCCCATCACGCCGCCATGTACGTGTATATTTGGGTCAATGGTTGGAGCATAAGCGATTTTAGATACACAGGGAAGCAACTATGGCTGGTTTTAACGTGTCATGGGGGCCTACAGGTATCTTACACAACCCGTAGGCCTAGGACATAATTAAGAAATTAGAATGTTTATTTTATTGTCACCCATCTGCAAATGGGATGACTATCTACAAGTCCTTAGATGGAGCAGACTAAAGGCGGGTTATCACATTTATCGTGCGTATAAACGTCTTAAGTGTATAAATATATAAATACAAAGGGTGGTCGGAAAAGTTACCAACTTCAGAAAGATAATAGACATTTCATCTTATTTTAAATATTTTATTTTTCAACATAGTCTCCTTTTAACATTACACACTTTCCCCAGCGATGTTACCATCACTGTAACCCGTCCAAATATTACCATCACCTTCCTAGCCGGAAAAAAAACAGTTTTTTGTTTTTCTAAAGGTGAGATTGACTACAAACGTTGGTCTGGACCCATGATAACATGGCGATATCTATTGTTTTCTTGCCATCGTCCAAAAGTGTGCACACTGAAATTTGTTGGTCACGTTCAGATGGCATTTTCTGGCCCTCTAAGACACTTAAGAAGATTTTTTTTTTTCATTTTTTGTTTATTTTTAGTATTTGACCAAAAAAAAATTTACCGCATTCACAAAAACGAAGCATAAAGATTTCTTCCCGCACTCGGTATAAGTGTAAGTCCTTGTCAGACTCAGAGTGAAATTAAAGATGAAAACGAAGTTATACTTGCTTATGACTTTTTGTTTGGAGATTAAGGTTTATTTCCTTCATTTCTTAGCTACTTGCACCTAATTTAATGAAACGTCATGATAACTAAGCTGCTCTCCTCTCAAACATTTTTCTAATGTTACCACAAATATTTTCGGTTTCATTTTTTTACATACCGTAAATGTTTTCGATTTACAACTATATAAGCATAAATATAAGTAGTATATCTCTGGGGCTGCACATGTTTTTTTCTTCACGTGGTTAATGATAAAATTAACAATCTTCTAGCTGTGACTTTCCTTACCTCTTTTTAGTCCTTGTCAACTATTGGAAATTGTAAAATAATTATAAACATTACAACCTACCGATACACCAAAAAAGGTGCAATGTATTTTATAAATTTATTATTTATCATAAATAAAGACATTTCCAATTAAATTTGTTATTTAAGAAGAGAAAATCAGAACGTTAAACCAGACACAAAATACGATAAAACCAGGGGGAAAAACAGCTTATTTAAAAAGAGTTATTATTCAATAATGTTGGGAATGATTCACGGCTTCACAAGAACCAATTCAAGTGACGCCATGGCATTTGTATTTTCCCCGAAAAATTGTTATATCCCCAAAGATGTGTTTCTTTACTTTGTAAAAACTAAAGTATTCATCTCAGTTTCGAGAAACAGTATAAGTTTGATAAATTGACATATGACGATCAAAATTTCCTATTTCAATGTTTGTACATACAGGTATATATTATTATTAGGGCCTGCTTAATTTGATATAGTTACGATATACGTTTAAATAGGGTTGTAAATCGTATTTTGGTATAGAAAAAAAAAAAACCCCGGAAATTAATATGGTAACTCTGACAATTAAATTTTATAAGTGTGAGAGAAAAGCAGTTATGTTATCATGACTTAGTATTAAATTATCTGCGAGCTGCTGTGTATTGAAGGAAATGAACACATATCCCCTCTCTATCAAGCAAGCACATAGGTAGAAATGATTCCGTTTTTGATACTTAATTCTAATCCGAGTCTTACAGGGACTTACACTAATAACCATTTATAAAAATATTACTTTTGGTAGTTGATACCTGACTAAGAGTACATTTATGTATATATCTCTTCTAAAGTTGTTATAATAATTATTTTATTTTTGAGGAGAGAACATATTATACGTGTAAACTATAAAGTGTAACCGCAAATGCGTTTGCTCATGAATGATGCAGAGTAACGTTGAAGGGCTATAAGTGTAAGTCCTTCTTGGACTCAGAGTAGAACTGAGAATCCACAACAGAGTAATTCTTGCCTATATTATAGACGGATACGGAGCGAGGCTGACGTAGATTTCCGTCATATCATTGCTTCTCTTAGCTCATAAAATTAAACTTCATGAAAACTAAACGACTCTCCTCTAAAATATATTTCAAAAAATTAAAAAACCTCTTCAGATGGCCTACATCAATAAGCCTTGCACTTTAAAAAATGTTAGTTTAGTTGTAAGCTGTAGTCGATTTAATTTAAAAAATAAAAGGAGAACAAAGTATGTCATTATTCATTAATGATTTTTTTTTAATCTTAGATTTTCACTTATGGTAGCAATTCTTTGGGGTATCAGAACAATGAAGACTTCCATTTAAAAGATTTATTCATATGAGCTGTGGGGGGGGGAGGGTAAAAGAATTATAGACATAGTAACCAAAAATAATAAAAATGTAGACATTTAATTTAATTAAGTACCTTTGACAGTCATGAAAACTACATATTATAGAAATGAGAAGTAAAAAAAACACTCATTTTGCTATTAAAATTCTTTCAATGTACATAAGTATTGTAGGTATATGTTAGGCTAATTGTGCCTCTGTCTTTTATATCATTATTTTTTATTATTTTTACATCTTTAAGCTATAAATTAGATACTTTTATGTATAAAGGTATAAATAAAATAGAAAACGTTTTGTATCTGGTTTTAACAGCATTGAAAATAAATGTTATTTATTATTTACTTAAGTGGTTTCTTGTGTTTCATGTATAAAAACACACAAATTAAATAAGGTGAGGGGAATAAAACAATCATAATACTAAAATGTAATTTATATTCAATAAACTCGTATTTTACTATTTATGTAGAGTTTTAACTCTTATTTATTTATCAATATATATGTTGTGTACAAGTTACAATTTTTTTATGATACAGCAATCTGATGGAGTCTTTTTTACAGGCAAAAACGATGTTGTGTCAACAAACTTTTGCGGAGTTTGGAGCATCAGGGCGACAGCTGGTCTAAACATAATTAAGATTGAATTTACAGAGGAGGAACAGCGTTGAGCCGGGACGACGTCAACACAAAAATATATTTGAAGGTAATGGATGCAATTATGCTGCCTAGGATTCAGCAAATGGCTGGTGATCGGCTTTGGCTTTTCATCAAGACTCAGTACCTTGTTTTGTCATAGACAGGTCTCTAAAGTGACTGAGTGAGCACTGCTTTGACTTAATTGGGAAGAAAATATGGTCCCAGCACTTGGAATGATAATTCTATGGATTATTTTGTCTAAGGAGATGTTTAATCTAAAATAAATTAAACACATCATGCCTTCAAGGACTCTTTGATTGCCTACATCAAGAATAGAATGACCAAAATACCAAGGAACTACTTCGTCAATACCTGCTCGTCCTTCCGGTCCTATATACAAGCCGTGATTGATACTGAAGGTAAATAAATCAAACAAACTTTTTTTTCAACATTCATATGTACAATTCAATGTAATTATCAAGGAAATCTGCCGAAAAATTACCATAAACTGACAATTAAAAATATTTTTGAAAAATTAAACATTTGATTTTATTAGCTTGTATTACTCATAACTACAAAACAGCCATATATTTTCCAATTATCAAAATAAGATGAGTAGTTGAAATGATTTGTTTTTTGTTTTTTTTAAGAAAAAAAAAATTAAGAATTTTTATTTTATTTTTCAACATAGTCTTTTTGTTACTGGACACACTTATCTCAGAGGTGCTCCCACTCTGTAACCTGTCTTGTATATAACTCCACTGGGATGAGTGTGTATTGTTACAAGGCGACTATGCTGAAGAAAAAAAAAAATCTCACATCTAGTCCCTCAAACGACAGTTACATATCAATTTCGCGTCCAAAATGCCTCAAAATTTGGTGTGTAACTGTCAACAGTCCCTAAATAGATAAGACTACCTTTTATAACAAATGCTACCATCTCCACATTTAGCTTGGAAACTTTTCAGACCACCCTCGTATATACATATAGATCATGTAGAAAAGGCATTTCTTTGCATTATTTATAACAAAATTGGTTATAGTTATAGGTCGTTTACTTCCCGCACCCTCATTCATTCCCAAGGTATCCGTAACCAATCCAAAAGTTTGAAGGTGAAGTATTGCTATGAAAATGACTTCGTAATATTGATGACAATATAACCACGCAACCTTTCACTATTATTGTCTTTCAATAAGCGAGGCGCTGTTATTTAACATATTTGCATTTGTGTATTATTCTGTATTTTTGAAAATAAATTTGAAAATTGAAATCTCTTATATTTTTTGTATCTTGCAAGCTTTAATTAAAAAATAAACCTGTTGAAGGTCTCCAAATAATTTTTTCTATCTACAGAACTACTATTCCATAGTTATTACGTGTAAGAATGTATGTACAAGTATTGAGACTCGTTCCCAGACAAGCGTATTACACTCAAACCAAAGTCTCAAGAGTTTGCCAAATAATATAATCAACTATTTTTGAACTATCTGAGCAATGTAAATATTAAACTAATATGTTTTTTAAAAGGTTAAAATTTTTTGTAGTTAACTTATTTTTTTTAGGCTTATTTTGAGATTAATGTTTCTAAATAAGTATCCAGAAGGACGGTAGAGTTTGGTACATAAGCTTTAAGGAAAGTGACCCACATTTATTCTCATGAAAGTCAAGATATATTAAGTTAAGGAATAATTTATTTCTACCTCCCTATAAAGGTATCAACAAAAGATGAACATCAATCAAGACTTTCTCTGCATACAGTTTATAGAAATCTAAATACTATGTTTATCTGAGCCATCTGATCCCTTGTTTAGTGGAAGGAAATAGCGATGTTTTAATAATTTTGATATATTCAAATCAGTGTTCAATTAGATACTCTAGACTCATAGTTTTATCAATTTCATCATTACTTCTTTCTTTATAGAATTTGAATATTTAATAACTATTTGATAATATCCAGATGGTCCATTTAAATTTATCTTTGTATATTAAAATCCGTTTTATCTTATTGATTTAGCCTATATATTTTTCATTAAGATAGAATTGCAATTATATATTTCGAATTGTGGCTAGTTTCAAATTAGTTGATTTAAATTTATTGAATCAATTGTTAGAATATTATGATATTAACAAAGATAGAAATATAAGATTGACGAGAAACTTATTTCTTCCCATTATATTTATCTGATTGTTCGTTATTTCTGTCTGTCTACTCTTTCCCTTGAGTCCTTTAGTAGATACAATCAAAGATTTCTGCAAAATGTAAACAAGATTAGAGATATCTTTTATTTTATTTATCCTATTGAATCTTTTAAAAGCCACTTTCAATTAAATACATTTAAGTACTTCAGAACTTTGAGCAAATGTATAAAAAATTTATCGATATTTAGAGATGGAAACTCTAGCATCTTTTATGATCTGCTTATTTAAAATACATGAAAGAAATATCAATATATACACACTTACACATAGCGCCATGATAAAGTATATAAACAAAAATATAATGAAATCAATACATATATTGATTAACTTTATACATCTTATATTGACATGACACTCCTAAATATCAAATTTGTTCATGAAATAAGAAATATCTAAATAAGTTAATATACACAAATAGAAAATTAGTTTGATATAAGGTCATCCTTGACAGTACTCACTAGTTGATACAGATCCTACTTGTAAGTAAGGAATGAACTGGTCGAAGTCGTAATAAAGATATTTGATTAGATTTGTTGATCCTACGATTTGTTTAGACAACCTGAACAGTGTTTTTTTTTAAATTTTCCAATACTCTTAACATTATTATTTTTATCTTTAACAGAGAACATATTAGTATTAAGTCTTCAGAAAATATTATGTGCTAATGAATGACAGGGAGTAACGCTGATAATTTGCTGGTGATTTATAAGTTAAACTCATAGAAGAATTGAGGATCGAAAACAAAGTATTTCCTGCCTATGTCCCTGCTTAATACGGAGGGGCAATTGTGTATTTTCTTCATATCCCGGCTAATTTAAAGAAATGCCATGACGGATAAACTGCTCTAGTCACAAACATTCTTGAAATGGAAAGGTTTACCATTTAATTATCCACTTCTTTTTTTAACATGCTAAATATGCTTAAAATTTACAACCCTACCATTGATTTTCAACAGGGCCGCCCTTAAGTGGATGCAACCTATGCAGCCATATTGGGTGTGTACTTACATTACTCTTGATTTTTCATTTGAGACAAATGAAAAAAAAAATTGATTAAAAATAAAATATTTTTAATAGTATATGGATTTAATTTAACCCTTCAAAAAGAAAAAAAAGAAAAAAGACAACCATATTTATCCTTGACCCAGGACCCGCTTTCGCTAGTTTCATTTATTTAGATAATACCTACTTAGATTGGGATTTGGTTCCCGTTCAATTAGCCTTCTATTTGGCCGCACAATAGTTGAGACCGTTTCCATGTTCCCAAAATCGGTTTGAAGAGCAGATAGTTAATTTTATCCTATTATCTAGGAGATTATCCCGTCTTTGAATTATGACTCTAGTGTTATTGCTTACTAGCAGTAGTACCTGGTCTTACCTGGAGTTTTAATAGGTCGACGAAAATTCTAATTTTGGTTTAATAATATAATAGATAACTCTCTAAAAGACATTTGTGTTATTCACATTTTTTCATAAGCACATTCACGCGCATCTACTCATTCAATACTTAGACGTATATAAATAATATTATTAGAATAATAAAATAATAACAACAGCTTGAAAAAAAAAATAGCTCATTGCTAAACCACAGGTAAAGTCAAATCCATTTTTTTAAAAGTTTATACAAAGTACTTCCCACTTTTTTTTTCTTTTTTAATATGAGTTGAACTAAACACCTACGAGATTTAAATTTATATTATACAGCGTTTTCTATGTAATATGTGTTATGTGTACGAATTTTTTGTTGTCTTTATATTGTTTGGTATATCATGTACATCAGGATGCACTGTATAAAGTGTATCCTATGTCGTCTTTTCAAACATTCATACATTATTTTTTACTGACTAAATGGTTCTTAAGTTGAATTAAGGTTATTTTTTAAGGACTTTTTCACAACGATGAACAAGATTTTTTGAAAAAGAACAGATGTTGCACTTAATTCAGTCAAATCAAATCATTCAATATTCCAATTTTATCAACTCTCTGAATAATCAAATTGTATCTCTTAGTCTAATTTCCTAAATGGAATATCCCTTTAGTTTGAAGGACGCAAGAGTTCATGTTATTATAAATAACCATAAGTGCAACTTTATTTTATTAATAGAGATAATTAAGAACATAATAGTACATTAGAGAGTGGGTTGAGTTTATTTACTTACTTATTTGATTCTAAGTTAGATATCTATTACTTCCTCCAATGTCAAGCAAGACCATGAATTTTGTTATTTCGGGTCTAATTTAATCTGTCGAGTTCGGTTTTAGGACCGGTCCCTAGTACTATCAGAACTAGAAAAGGATTAAAAAAAAGGAAAAATAACGTTGCGTGATGTCATCCAGAATCAAACTTTATAAGTTTTTAGGACTCATTAACAGAACTAAACTGTACCAGACAGAGACTAAACTAGGCGGTATTACCGTTTTGAGTCCTAAATAAGGACGGACACAACACTAACCATGACTAAGACTTGTCTTTGGGGAGGGAAAGGAGGTGAGTTGTTGGTAAGTACATCATTTTTGTATCAAAGTGTCAGTCCTCAAGGCTTTCTATAAAAATTGTCAATGATTTATTAAGCCAAATAAGAGATGTATTAAGAACATTACACATATCAGACAAAAAATAATAATGTTTGTATTATAAGGCAACTAGCGGTAGTACACAACACGGTCCAGGTACTGGAAATTTTGGCACATGAAATAATCATTGTTCTTTGTTTCCACTCTTGAAGATATTTACTCGTTCTTCCATTTTATCAACCAATCACCACTTATATATTCCCCTTCTATGGGAACGAATATTCTGAGTGATTATTCCAGGTCTCTAAAACTCCATGACTGGCTTCATTAGGCGTCGGCTCATTACCAAATTTTGCTCAATAGTATAGAATGTAAACATTCCCCCCCAATAAATCATATATATTACTCTCTGTTATTCACGAACACACTTACTGTAACTACTTAATACTTATATCAATTCATATGTCTCGTCAAGAATAAAAGAACAGCAAAAAGAGTTTTACAATTTTTATAATATATTGGAATGACTGCTCAGTAATTTAGTCCGTTGAAGCCTCACTAATAGAGCGCCTAGACAGAAAACGCTTAAGAATGTTAATCCATTTTTAAATACCAGTGTTAATATTTTATTCAAATCTTAAAAAAATACTGAAAATGTATGTAAATTATGAAAGCGATAACAAAAACAAAAGGAAACAACAAACAATGCAAACACCAGCAATATTTCATAAACACGAATACATTGTTATATCTTAGATCAAAATATATATATTGTATACACCAGGAAGCACTATATGCAGTGCACACTGTATACACCTCGATAATGTATGCACAAATCTAGAATATTCCATAAATACAACTACAAAGATTAAAATAGGGTTGAGAAATTGAACAAGGAGGGCTATCCACAGTGCAACCAGACAATGTTTTTCATAGATTCAGACATATGTACATGTCAACAAATAAACCTTGCTTTATTAATAATAAGATATAAAATGAACACATTCTATTTTTACACCGGGGTTATATCATAACGCATTTCTGGCTGACTTTTAACTTCCACAACGCTTTTTAATAGTAACGTCAAAGACAATACTACAATACTGGTTTTCATATAATTTCTAGTATTATTCATATTCCGTTGTTATACTCAATGACCTCAAAATATGTCATTCTTGCCACATCATATTGAAAATAGTAACATTTTGCACAAAATTATTTTTTACTTTAAAAAACAAACTAACAATACAAAATGGTTAATATGATCAACATGTGTACCAAGAACATAATTGAATAAATGAAGAATTGACTTCAAAATAGATTTATTTTTTTATCAGAGTTGTATTAATCGAGTAACTAACTGTAATTAAACTAACTCATTGACTAGTATATAATGGAAAAATACAATCTCCTTCAAATGGCTGCAGTTATATTATTCACTTACGGGATTGCCCAGAGTTATTAGGCGGCGTCGAACAGACATATTGGGCCAAAAAATAGAGAAAATAACTAGTCAAGAAATCATCAGGGTTACACAACCGCTTTTCATGAGTACACTTACATGTAGTTACTCAATATATAATTGTAACCAAGTTTGCAAAGGCCTTGTTTAAAAACTTGTTAATCTTGTTTTTTTTTGTTTTCTTTATTACAGTATTTCTATGCCATCTTCTCGCGTTCACATTTCACTGCCCATCCCTGTACATATTTGAAGTAGGAAAATAAATTGGGATTTTCTCATTTTCTTGATTTTTGTTCAAGATTGTTTTAATGTTGGTGCATAACACTTGTACGATTGTACTTAGAGATTAAAAAAGGGTTATAACTAATCTACATAATAGGAGTACGGAGAATAAAAGAGAAGGGAGGTTGAATCAAATTAAATTTTTTGAATTCCTCAAATGGTTAGTTTGAGAATGAAATAAAAATGTGCCCTTCTAAAAAAGAAAGAAGCAAGGGAATTTAAAAGCATTTCTACATATCTTTTGGTTGGTTCGTTGGTTGTTTTCTCCTTTCATTGTTATCCTCTCATAAATTAATTTTGAATGTTATTAATGTTGAATCAGGAATTTCATATGTACCTAAACAAATTATATTAAGTTAGGACAGATTGTATGTCCCATGCTATTCTTCACATTGTTTTTGCATAAAATAACATCACTACTCAAGAGAGTTTAATAAAATAAAAGTTTGAAAAAAAAAAAAATCTTATAATCAACATGTAACCCGGACCATTTTAATAAATTTTGAGAGGAGAACAGCTCAGTTGTCATGATGTGTCATTAAATTAGTTGTGAGAGGAAGGAAATACACACAAATCCCACTCCACTGTATTAATGACATAGCCAGAAATTACTCCGTTTTCTATTATCCTCACTGTTACTCACTATCATTCATGAACATACACTCGTGATTCCACAAGTTGTCTTGGTGATAATTTGTGTCCACAACAACACCATGGAAAATACAAATTGGGAGGTCACAAATGTGACTGGTGTTCCCATTTGGACTGTGCAACAAGACTCATCACCTTGGCATGTCTCAGACAGTCGCTCAAGTGGCTTGATGATTAATGCCCAACAAATCGCTGGGGTCTTGGTTCCACGCACATAAAGGTATGTGGAAGGAGCTGAAAATATCTTGCTTAAATTGAATAAGAAGGTTTGGTGATTTTGGGGCAATTTGAATTTTATAAAATCTTACAATAGATTGGTTGTCAATTTATAGAGCGGATCTGTACGGTACAATCTGGAATGTTTAGAGTGGTGAAAAAATGTGCTCAGTATGGAGTTCTACCATTGAGAATGTCCTCGCTTTACTAGGTTCAAACGATCCACTGAATTATAATCCTCAACTGAACAGTAGGAGTGAGTTCCTTAGTAATGCAGGTCAATATATATCGGACGGGATCCCTTTGTTGAATAACTTCTTTATATCCCTTAGAGCTAGGCGGACTTTCTCTGGACGAGATTTAAAAAGTAACTCTGTCCTTCGATCCCTGTTTTGATGTGAAAAAACTAATAATAGATTAGCAATCATCACGTCAAGTACTAAAGTACTTGAATACAAAAAAATTATCTTTCTTTAATTTGATTATCATTTACAATGCTTGAAAATATAAGATATTCGATGGGTTCATTTTTTTTAAATATGGTTTTATATCTCTAAATAATAGAATATTGTAGAAAAAAATATTTTTTTAGGTTTCGTTACATTTCATTAGATTTATATTTTCTCAAATGTGAAATAATAATTATAATTAATCATGGAATTATTTTGGAACATTATATATCAATGAGAGGTTTTTTTAAAAATAAAATATTCATTAATTATCATATTAAGAGTGAGTTGACAAAGAAAGACTTTTTTTCCTTCCAAAAATAAAGAAATTAATATTTACGAAGAAAAAAAGTTTAAATAATCCGTTTTGTGCTACGAATGCAACAATTCATTTGTAGAAATGTGATTAATTATATTATAAGGAAGATTTAAGCCATTTATGGTAAATTGTAAAATAAACATAAAAATTTCTTATTAAATTCTAATATATAAGTAATACTTTTCTTTATCTAAACTCACTTTTTAGATTTATTTATGAACCATGAAGAACGGTAACGTCTTCACATCCGTATACAAAAAAATATAATCCTAATTTTATCAAGTCATATTTTGATACATGAATTTTGTAATCTTAGAATTGAGGAGTTTTTTTGGGCTCCAAAACTGCATAGATGCAATTACAAACATAAAAATAAATAAATCATTTATCAGAAAAAAATGCAATTGTGCAATGTTCCAAACGTATTACCTTATAAAAATTATACAATTCCATGTTTTATGATAAATTGCAAATCAAATTTTAGAGATGTTATAAAGGAAATTCCATGTTTTATGATAAATTGCAAATCAAATTTTAGAGATGTTATAAAGAAAATGTCATTTTTTTCAATATCAGGAAAAAAGTGAGTCTGCTACTGTGAATTTGAAAATAATAGTTGATTTCTATCCGAAAACTCGATTAAAAATATATCATAATCTTTTGATTTTGAACGATTTAAAATATATATAAATATACTTAATTTCTTAAAAATAGACATGATTATATTTTTTTAAAAACAGACTACCGGGTGGTCCATTGAAACCTGAACACGACTCATTAAATAATTGATGAGTGTAGAGTGATTGAAATTAATGCATATTTCCATATATTAAAGCATAAACAATTAGTTCTAAAACAGAACAGACCTGACCTATCAAGCGTACGTACAAGATGAGATAATAACACTTGAACGTGATTGTCGAATTTCAATTTGTGCACTACAAGTAGTTAGATGTCTCCAGAACCACCGTCTACGCCGTCAGCAAGTCAAAACGTTGGTAAGGAAGAAGAGCTCCTTCAAAAAGGCTAAAATGGACCCGGATGATTTTAAGAAAACAGTCCAGGCCTATCCTCTCATTTTATGAGGGCGCATGCAAGAGATCTCATGTTTTTAAACCAGATTTTCTTGAAAGCTATAAAAAAAAAGTGGATGTAAAGAGCCTTGTGAAGGTAGATAGGCCACTTTTGACATCAATAATGAAGAAACCCATCATCTTCGTTGCAATACTCTTTTGAATGAGACATTTAAGTTTTTCTTAACTCTTTTGAATGAGTCATTTAAGTTTTTTTTAACTCTTTTTTGATATTCATGCCCCCAGTCCTAATGCCAACCTCCTATACTATACATGGGTGTATGTCGTGAATAAGTGGCTTTCATCCAAACACCGAGCCTCTCAAAGCCACTGACTGAAGACTACATCCTCAGCTTGTGACAGGCCTTCCACCACCGCCTGGACTGCATCATCGCCGCGAAGGGCAGCTAAATTAATGATTAAGATAGCTCAGAGACATAAATACATGTTTATCTATCATTGTATTTCCACTTATACATACAAAATACATTTTAAATCACAAAATATCTTGATACTAAAAGACAGAGTTGTTGAAGTTTGAAGATTATGATATGCAAAGTTTTTATAAATATATTATCTATCCACATATACGTATAGTATATAGTAGTATGAGGGTCAAATCTTTACTGTTGTAGTACTTTAAGTAAATTAAATAATAAGAAACACAATAGTAACATCGTATACTAACTCGAATTGTAGATATACATCAATCCATGAGTATTTTTCAATATGAATAATCCATCATGTTAAATTATAATTAATGAACAACGAATAAGTGATTAGCACTTCTTCCATTTGAGTTACTGTCGTGTTTGTTTATTATTTATTTCACTAAAAGTATTACACAACCTTTTTGGTGATGTGCTTTTATAACGATCATTTAAGAATATAGTTAATCATTTTAAATTGAATTAAAATACACAATCATATATATCAATATATTAAATATCCTTTTTCGGCCAAATGTCCCAAATGGTCCTTAGGAGAAATGTCCATACGACAAATTGTCCTTCAGTTAATTGTTCTTCGCCAATAGTTTTAGAAAATTAATTCAGAAAATAGTTCACTCATGGCATAATTGTTGTGGTAATCTGCATTCACTTATAACGAATCACATAAAGGATACATATAATATAATATGTGTGTCAAAACTCTAGAATTGTCGTTTCTTTCCTCCGCATATCCTTTTTGAGCCAGTAAGTTTGTCAATAACTCAATCATTACTCCCTACATAATGAAGATGCACTTATTTATGACATATCCGACATTTGTGTTCTTATTTACAACATAAAGGGCATATCTTATTTTAGAAATAATCGAATATACAATTTACAACTTTTTAAATCATAATTAGACCTTACAAGAGGTTGAATGCATAACTTTTAATGAAGATTAAAATAGAGTATTTTTACAATATATATCACTGATATGTAATAAGGAAAGTTGTCATATTTGTTGTGTCTGTAAAGTTATACTTGTTTAGTAACACGTAACACTGACAAATGTTAGTATGAACACTTGTTAATCTCCATGAGCGCATCTTGCCCGATATTTTCTCACAATGTAACATAAATTTCGTATTAGCTCACGATACTTGCTGTAATCCGCCTATGTAAGTCAAAGAAATACATTTCATTACCCATGTTTGGTAAAGAAATAAACGGAATATTACTGTTAACCCTTTTTTACTAAGATTAAAATTTATTTAACTAATCCTCAATGAGTGAATTTTGATAAAAATGATATCAATTGGTCAATAAGTATTCAAATTTTATCAGTTACAACACCAAAAAATGACAAATTGTATTCATGATTACAAAAATAACAATCCTCCAAATTATTGTATTCTGTCAAATCCGTTGGCTATGGAATATCTTGTAAAGTAAGTGATAAAAATATTGATTTATTTACACAATGTGGAGATAAGATTGTAACTTTTTGATGTTCAAGGAAAAATTATCCCCCTTAAAGAGACTATAAGACCTTGTCCACACGGAAACATTTTTGAGAGAAATGCCAAATGTATATAAGCAGGCGCTTCGTTTGACCTAAAATGATTTTTTTAAAACGGCTTCTAGAATGGAGGAATCTCAAAATGACGTTTAAGCCTAAATAACTTTTTACAATCTCCTTGTAAAAGTCCTAATTTGTACAAGCAGATTGTTCAAATTACTAACGTAGAGTTAATTTATTCGTGGCAAATAATAAAAAGATTTATGTTTGATACATCATTCCTAACCAAAACAGATTAAGCAGATTTATTCTTCATATGGATGAAAAACTTTTTAAATCCGAAGGAAAGAAATGTAACAGTATGTTGTCATTTAGGCAATGACAGAAGTAAAGTTGAGAATAGGCTATCGATGTGTTGACTTCTTCCTCTAAAGCAGCGGTTCTTAACCATTGGGGGATCCCCCCACAGTTGGTAATGACGGAGTGGCCAAGTGGGAACATACCGGTCGGACCAAAAAAAGAAAAACCCAATTTCAATTTCTATCAATTTTTCCAAATTTCAAATCACAACAATTTATAGACTGTTTTAATAACAAAAACCATGAATATATATGACACAATATAGTTCACATATCCTCGATCAAAAAATGTCTAGGGATAGAGATTTGGTAGAATATAAGTAGTCAATTGTTCTACAAAAATCCCATCTCTCTAATAAGGATGGGAAATAAAAGAACAACATTATATATATATTGTATACATATATATATATATAATGCCCGTTATATTATTTCTATGAAGAAATTTTGGTTATCATATACAAATATAAAGCTACGATTTTAAAATATTACTAGATAATAGTATTATACAGTTATAAAATACTTTAAGGATTTTAATATATACGTGTATATAATTTATTATTTTTTCCCTTAAACAATTTAAAATTTCAAGATAATGATTTTTTTTCCTCCATAGATATGTTTATTGCCTCTTTCTTCTGAACATATTTAATCTCCCCTACTTAAAAGTGAATCAATCATTTTACTAAATAAACACTTTTTTGTAATAGAAAAATAAACTAAAAGATAGATCAGACCATTCAATTGAACAAAGATCATATATTTGCAATTGATTAAGAAATAAAAAAGTAATCCTTTAATCTTTTCTTTAGTTTATTGCTCTAATTTCATCATAAACATTGATATAAGAAGGGGTTAAGTAACACTCTTTACTAATATAAATTAATAGCTTACTGCACAGGGTGTGTACAAAAACTTATATTATTTAAGTCATTGAATTACATGCAAATCATACCTAATGTGGGATCAATATTAAGGACTTCCTTTTGTTCTAGGTTAATTATCGACATTTATATTTGTTTTAATCTTTTTTTGCAATGATGACGAATATTCCGTTCCATATTCATGAATAATGTGATGTAAGAACTTTTAACTATCTTAAAGATAGAACATACCTGTACTATGGAATCTGAAAGGCCTGCAATCACCCTGGAGAAATCATCATTCACAGGTATGGTCCTCTGCATCAGAGCTTCATGTGTGGGTGGTAAAGTCCCATCAGGACAGCCACCTTGTAAAATGTACACTGCAGATACTCTTACTTTTGATCTTAGAAGCAATTAACTCCCAACTTGGTGCACAGAGTATTTAGTTCATTCAAAAGTATTTCTGCAATTATCTTTACAGCATCAAGAAAGGAATTCCACGTTGTAGATGTTTGTACCAGGAGCTTTTTTTACTGACCTCCTCTACTGTTTTTGATGCAACAGTAGATCTACTTGATTTGGTCTGAAAGTCTTAGCATTTTAATGCTACTCTATACATAGTCTTGCTTTCAGCGTTGGATGTTAAATATTTATCCACATCGTTTGTGGAAAAGAGGTTGAATGTGTGTTCTTTCATTCTCTGAGAGAATTTCTGCAAGATCTAAGAGAGTGAGCCCATCATTACCTGGTGTGGAACCTTCCTCCTCCATTTTATCTTTATGACTATGTGACATGGTCAAAAAGATCCATTATCAATCACTGCTGCACCTACTTTGTTCAGAATTCCAAATAAAGAGTGAATGGTTTCGATTTATGGATCATTAACACCATAGATATGTAAATTCCCTTACATGCCAATGCAGCCTTTTGGCGTTCGAATGTTGATCTACAATTCAAGTGGAGTGTTACTCCCATATACCTTGTGATGTTAACTGTCCAAATATCTGAAGGTAGTTAGCAAAAAGTCAACCTAATTCAGCACGGCCTTCAGCTTTATCTCCATCTCTGCATCCAGGTAAGAAAAAAATAAGTTCTGCAGCATTGAAAGTATGGATTTTGTTTATAATGGGGCAAAAGGAAGGCAACCTGACAATGTTTAAGGGGAGAACTTCCTCTACAAAATACTACCCGATAAATTTATTCAACTCTCCCCTTCCCCCTTTGGTTTTGAATGAAGGTCAAGCCTTCGTTGTTGAGTGGTGGGGGACCTCCTGCCTAGAAGCTTTCTATTTCATACCGGGAGGGACTTGCTCTATAAGCTTGACGGTGCTATGCTGCGATTTCAAATGTGTCTTCATATTTTACGTTGTATTTTGTAAAGGTAGATATAAATTTTTTCACATACGCAGAGTGTATAACTAACCTTAATATTTAATTGTATAGTTAAAATGACCCAACAAGGCATTTGTCAAAATCTCCAAGACTTCAATAACATATTGCCGAAAATTTTCAAGGAGCACAAAGAATAACTGCAAAGATAGGGCATCTTATTTCTAAAGGCATAAAAACCTTTTCAGTGCTGGAGAAAGAAAATTTAGGGAATTGATTAAAGATCTAGAGCCACGGTATATAATGATACCGTCTAGAAAACATTTTAGTAATACCGTGGTCCCTAAACTTTACGACGAAGACGTAGAAACTTTCACTAATGAGTTGTACAACTCAAAATATGTATCCTTGACTAGCAATGGATGCATCTTTAGAGTAATTGAGAGCTATTTAACTGTTATTGCATATTATATTACTTCGAGTTGACAGTTAAAATGTTCAAATGTGCGGACAAGACCTCCAAATGAAAGCCATTCTTGTATAAATCTTTCTTCACTTTTTTAAGTACTCCTAGAAAAATGGAAATTAAAGAGACCAAATCTCACAATACTAGTGATAACAGAGAATGCCAAAAATATAATCAACCCCATCAAAGATACAGCTGGGTTTGGCCACATAATTTTTGTATACATTAAACTTCTCTTCTAAAACTGTGATATTTCCATTTAGTGTTTTGCACTCAGGTAAAGTAATGGGTGTTGTAATTTTCTTTCATACAAGCACAACAGTTAGTCAAATTTTCAAAAGTTGTAAATGCTACCTCAATACCTCCACACAGTGAAGTACTACTTATGATATGGTCAAGTGATATTTGGAACAACAATCACCAATTTATTCAACATTAATGGAATCAAACGTCAAAAAATATATGAAATCGGTGGCTTCATTATATGAATATGATAGCCAACTTGCACACGACTTATTAACAACTATCCGACCTTGAAAACAAATTAAAAAAATTATGAGCACTGAAGAGACACTTTCTGTTCCTATGATAATTATCCTTCAAAATTACTCCAAACTACGACATCCAAACAGGACGATATAGGAACAATAAGTGAAGCCAAATCTGTAATATAAAAAAAGTAAAAAGTATATATAGAGACCTTGATCTCAAATCCAAACCATTTCTTGGTAATCAATCCATTAAAAAAGTGTAACAATCTTGGCAAACAAATTGATAGATTTAAAAAGTGAGGGTTGATTTTAATCCGTAAGCAGCCTTTTACATAATAAACAATTTATGTATTTGTTTATTTTTTATCAAAACATGAAGACGCCAATTCGAGAGTATTCCATTCTCCAGATGAAGTAGGTGATAGATGGCCGCCAACTAAAAAACTTTGATGGCAGAAATATTTTGTGATACCTACGAATCTGAGACAAAAGAAATAAAACATTAACCGAAAGAGATAATGACTTAAAAATTATAAAATACATCCTATTTTACGAAAACGCAATGACATGGTGGAAGGATAATTTAGATTAAATTTCCCAATTTTTCCAAGTTAGCTACACGATAGCTCACAACTACAGGTACATGTCTATTAAACTAAATAATTTTTTCGAAAGCTGGCTATATTATGACTACTAATCGGCCTTGTTTATTACCGGAAAATGTAGAAAAGGTTATCTTTTTGCAAAAAAAAAAATCATTAATTATGCATTCCCTCTATATTTTATATAGGCTTTTGTTTTTTCGACTAGTTAAGTATATTAAGGAATAATTTATTTACATCGAAAAGAAATTATAAAAGAATAAAATTTCGAAAAAAAACTTAAAAAACTACATTAATAATATTTTTTTGTTTAAATTACTATTATACAGAACCGAACCACGTACCGCAGTTTGTACAGAAACTTAGGTTTCGCGTACCGTCCTGCCCAATAACTATATATAGACATGGATTTATATATGCACGGTAGATGTAGTAAAATTCTTTATACTCCGTGTAGGCTTAGAAACATTCCTCTCCATTGTGAGGAGAATTATAAATAATAGTATTGAAACTCTAAAAGTTAAAACAACAGAATATTTTTTTAACAAGTTATGGAACTTTTTATACAAATATTATATGCACTACTTAAATATATTTATAGTGTGAAATTTATTTTATATAAATAAGTCTACATAAATCCATGCTCTTAAAAAGTTTTTCTCATTACAATAATTATTAAAGTCTTTCATAACTAAACGGAGATTTAAAGGAACTTATTATGTAGTT
This sequence comes from Lepeophtheirus salmonis, assembly GCF_016086655.4. Lineage (NCBI taxonomy): Eukaryota > Metazoa > Arthropoda > Copepoda > Siphonostomatoida > Caligidae > Lepeophtheirus > Lepeophtheirus salmonis. Next base: position 9,708,980 of record NC_052139.2, read on the forward strand.
TTGGGACTCAGTCCAAGACCGATTTTTTTTTTTTTTTGGTATTTTGGTTAGGTCTTGCATTTTATACGGAATTAGGCTGTTACTTCGGCCTTGAACGCAATCTTAGACCGTAGACCGAAATTTAATCGTGAACCAATTTTTGTGGTCTGAATCTCTGAACCAATTTTCTCCCCATTCCTGATTTATGAGTTGTACTTATGGGATTATAGAAATTATCTATTTAACTTCTTATGACGTTATTGTGGGCAATCACAATTTTGATATGTAACTGATGTCATTCAAAAGTCATCTATTGAATGGGCCTAAACTGGATTTTAAATGTGATTGATCCAGACTGGTCGAAACCTACTTTTTCTTTGAGATTGGTCTAGGCAAATCTTCATGAAGGAACGAATTAATTTCGTACACTAAAAATAATAGCAGTCTCAGACCGGTCACTGATTTTCAAACTGAAATCCAACACTAATAGAAGTCTCTATAATAAGTAATTTTCTATCATATTTTTAAAAATAAGTATTACATAAGAAATTAGAGAAAAGTTTGTTGTTATTAATTATATAACTTCATGTAATTTTTCAAATAATTTTTACAAAAAAATCGAATTTGTTTTTAATTGGAAGACAGTGATGATAATTTTTATAATTATAAATGTGAAATGTGCCTATTTGTATATGTGCAAGCATACTATTTTAAAATTTACTGAATAGACAGTGGCTGATATAGAAAAAATTGGATCATATATTTTACAAATCTTATCTCTCTAAGTGTAAAAATTCAGGAGCAACAATAAAAAAAGCAACGAGTGTGCAAACTTCACTGTGCCAATTTCAGTGCCAATAAGGCTGCATAGACCCTTGGATTTTCATCCGGACTGACTTCCTATAGCATCAAGAAGTCAATTACAGCCTCATACAGTCAAAAAGAACCAAAACTTATATAGAAACAATCTAACTCACTTCTGGTACTCGTCCATGTGACCCTCCTCCAGCCCTGAATAAAACATTAATGAAATATAGTATTTAAACATATCACAAATTATGTTTAGAGTTGTCTTTTGTTAATTTCATAAAAGTGCTACTGCAGTTTTATGATCATATATTGAAAAATAATGGAAATTCCTATAATAAAATTGTTTCCCAGTAATTATTTTTTTTATTCTGTCACAATTGTTATATTTCGTTTGTTAACTGATCCATATCCTAAGGATAAAATATTTTTTAAGAAATAAAAACCAAATTTTTATTACTAGTTTTTAAATGACAAGATATATCTATCTGAGAAGTATATCCTCAGACATGAAAATACTAATCGATATATTTTTGACCATCTGATAGCATTTACTTGTTCGAAAAGGATGACTCATAAGAAACAAATTTATTGGACTAAAAAACATTTGAGCTATAAAGTACGAATTCATCTATTTCATCTTGGTTTAGTAATATTTAAAAGATTACCGTTTAAAAAAGAGAGCCATTTTTTGGGAGATGTTGAGAAGACTTAGTAATGGATAAACTTATATTGGATTTTTACATAGTATAAACTTTGGAAGAAAACTTTGTGTTGCACTTTTTTGAAGAAGAACATAAGTCTAATTGAAAATAATAGGACCTCCCTTTTATGTACAAAACACGAAAATTAACGGGGTCACCATGACAGTTTGAAAAATGGTGGGAAGAAGAACAGTTTCACAATTATGATGTTTCATACACTACGATAGGTAAGAAAATACCACTTCTGTATCCAGTATTAATACCTGTAGGCAAGAAAAGTACTCGGATGTTAATCCTTAATTCTACTTATAACTCTGCAACACAACTTCAGTGTTCATTTTCGTTTTTTACCCAGCAGCGATTACTTTATACCTATATGTCCCTCTTAAAGAATTAAAAATAATAATAGCTTTCATAAAAAAATAAAAAGACTCTTCAGGTACTAACTGCAAAACGTTATCTGATTTTGATCCGATATATCAGCCCAAGTCTACTGCTGTTGTAAAGTCTTAAAGCAAAGTTGTGTAACACGACTGTTAGGTTCATTAGTTTCCCGACTGTACCGATGCCAGAGATGACATACCTTTATCATTTTCTGCTATTTACCCTCATAACGTATACAACTTGTTTGCACAGAATTCACCTTGTTAATTCAATTGAAAGGGTGAACTCATGGAGACTGAGTAGTTAGTGAAGCCTATATTTTAATTTCACTATTTATAATATACAAGGGTGCGTTAGTGAGTTTATAGGTACGTATTACATCTATATTAATAAAGCAAAGTTTTTATGTTTGAATGTATGAATATATGACAACAAGTAATCAAGTGACTGTATATAGTACTTATAATGTATGTATATCTGTATATTTTACATATAAACTTTATATTAGTTTATATTTACTGCAAGTATATGATATAATGCATGCATGTCAATAAAAAATTGCCTTAAGTATAAGATTATGGAATTATGAATTATTTTTTAATCTAAGTTATTTACTTTTCCAAACCATTGAAATGATAATCACCCTAATGAGCATATGAAACTTTGGCTCCAATAGGATATTTTATTATCTCTTAGTATAAATAGTGGCGCCTTCGAATAGTAAATCCACATAATTTGTTTAAAGAAATGTAAGATAATTAAATCAAACATATATATTTTTGTACAAACTTACTTTTAAAAAATCATCCCAGATTTTTTGTTCATTGACGGGCCACAAAAAATTACATATAGTCACACATTAAAATTTGTAATTATAAAAAAAAAAATTTGGGAAAAAAATAGAAAAATGAAATTTCAAATAGAAAAATTTTTGAAAAAGTTTCAAATATTAATTTTTTTGAAAAAAATATTAATTTTTTTGAAAAAGTTTCAAATATTAATTTTTTTGAAAAAGTTTCAAATATTTTTATTTTTGAAAAAAGTTTCAAATTTACAGAGATATTCATAAAGAATTAAATTTATTGTAAAAAGATAAAAAAATAATTTTCAAATATGACATTTTTACGAAAAAAAATCAAAAATCCATACCTATTCACAAACAATTTCAAATATTAAATTTTTTACTCTGCCGCATAATTTGCCGAATGATGTAAAAAAAAAGGTCAATACTAACCCTTTTTTTATTGCCCGTCCGAAGTATCCGGCAATTTTAAAAAATATATATTGAATACGTATGTTAAAAACATTTAACACAAAAAATAAGAACAAAAATATGTTTTCTCAAATTTATATATATATGTGGGGCATCAGCATAAAAAAAAAATCTTATACATAAAGGAAAAGGGAAACCCCCAATTGATCAATTAACTTCATATACCGGGTTGTGCTCTATGGAATGGAACTCAATTTAACCTCATATTAATCCTGAACAAACACATTGTGACATATCTTCTTCTTTTTTTTTTATGTTCCTTTAATTGACCAGATGGATTAACACTGATTATGTATAAGTAAGCATTCTAGTGCTTTAGTTACTCCATCTAAACTAGGAATTGTCTTTGGAGTCCAATAACATGAAGTGTATATTTAACATATTTAGGAATGACCTACACACACTACCTCAATTCTCCCACGGAGTAATCATTTAACTTCATAAACAAAAATATTAATTTTGCATAAAGTGAAAGGTCCAAGAGATGGTAATATTGATTTTGAAGTCAAATTATGGTTTTAGCAAAAGTAACTCTTTTCAATATGCAAAGTTTGTAATAAAAAAATATTTCCGTTAACCACATTTTTACCCACGTTAACCAATAAGTAAGTAATTATTGAACTCTTGCTAATTCAGTAATTAATTAAGGTTGAGTTATGGAAGTTATTTTGATTTCGATATATTAAAGCCTGAACAATGAGTTACACACAAAAAAAAGCTTGAGCTCTCTATCGAACGTACAAGTAAAAAAATTACACTTGAACGTGATCGACGAAGTTCCATTCGCGTCTACGCCGTCATCAATTCCAAAAAGTTGAAAAGGAAGAAGGGCCCTCAAAATGCCAAACTGGACCTGGAGGTGTTAAAGAAAATAACCTAGCCAATTCCTTCAAGTTCATAAGGGCCCATGTAAGAAATCTCGGGATTTCACAAAAGACTGTCCAGAGAGCAATGAAAAAAGTGGGTTGACAGAGTCTTGTGAGGGGGAAAAGGGTTCTAGTACAATTGGCCGATTTTTTTTTGCCGAAGAGCCGAACGGGCAATTTGCCGAACATACAATTCTCAGAAGAACAATTTGCCGAATGACAATTTAGCAAAGTGACAAATTGCTGGAGTAATATTTGGGATATTTGGTCCAAACATAACATTTGATAAATACTATATTGATATGGGATTGCATATTTAAAATAAATTAAAAAAGATTGTATGATAAATTGCCCGATTGTGTTTGTTCATATGTTATTTAAGTAAATAAATTAGTGTTTTTTTTTTAGAAAAAAACAATTATAGGTCGTACTCTAGTTTAATTAATTTTAGAGTTATTTTTGTTCAAATAATTTTGAAAATTTCAAATTAGCAAAAAACAAAAACACTACTTGATAAGTGACTGTGCTTCTCCATCTCGACAACTCAATAAAAATGAAAACAAAAGGAAGTTACCCAGCCACTTTTATGATGCATTTGGCTGTGATGCACTCAGACGGGATCTGAATGAAGTTAAAGTTTTTTCCAATTATCTTTATTTTATATTGTTGCAAAAACGCTTTTTATAATTTTTTCAAATCAAACAGTATGATGCCATATTCTATCAAGAATCGTATAAGCAGAGTATTTACTCTGATTAGTATATAAATATCATTAAATTATTGTTTAATTATCAATGTAAATATTGGCATACCTGATAATAAAAAGTCTTTGAATCATATATCATCTTCATATTCTGGAAAATAATATTTATAATTCCACCCTGACATTTGAACTATGAAGATACTTGATTAATTTTTATTATCTCTCATTATTTTTTTTTAATATTGGCATATAGACAATATGTCCTCCACGCTGGATTTAGTATCTTCAGAGAAAGATGAACATCATTCTGGGGAGTCTTTTGAGTAAGTAATTTATTTATAATGGATGAATAAACGTTTACCGGATATTTGTACAATTTATACTCATATTACAGAAATGGGTCGGATACTCAAGGAAAAAAGGTCAAAAAGGCTCCACTCATTAAGTAACTCTTGTTTCAAAATGGACTAAATAGAGTTACGATCTTCTTCTTTTTCAGTAATCCAGTGACATTTATGCATTTGTTGAAAGGAAATCTTGGAACTGGGATTTTAGCTATGCCAGAGGCTTTTAAAAATGCAGGCTATGCCTTGGGAGGTGGAGGAACCGCCTTTATCGCTGTCGTATGCATTTACGGCATGCATTTACTTTTAGAATGTTCAGCCAAACTACGAGACAAGGTAGGAAAGTCATATTTATCCTACGCAGAAACCGCTAAGGAGTCCATGGTTTACACTGAAATTGAGTTTATTAGGAAAAGGAAATTTTTTCCGAAGATATTTAAGTAAATAAGAACTTATTATCATTTTGATTGGATTCTACTTTTTTATCTTTTTCTCTCAGAACCATCATCAATATTTTCCTTTGCATCACACAATTGGGATTTAGCAGTGTTTATTTTGTGTTTGTTTCGGTGAATATGAAGCCTGTAAGTACCTTAAGGTATATGTATCTTTACTAACTATGATTATATTCCAAGCCTCCTTAATTGATCTTTAGATTTTAGATAATTGGATCGGAGAGACAGATGTCAGCATTTACACTACATTACTACTACTTCCAATACTGGGCTTAGCATCAATACGTAATCTCAAGATTCTTGGACCTTTTATCACGTTTGCAAATGCAATCAATTTATTTGCAATTGCATCTACCTTCTATTTTTTATTTTTGGATATCAAACCAGTATCTGATATTAAACCTATAGCACCATTGTACGTTGCAAAATCCCAAAAGAATTCTTATATAATTTACAATGAAAGTTATTCAAATAATTTTAAATTTATTTGGCTTAAGTTTTGAGGATAAAGGCTTTTTATCTAATAAGATAATATATCATATATTATGTTTATAAAAATTTGCTTACTTATAAATATTTTACTAAGTAATTATTTTCAGAGAAATATCAAATCAATTGTAATGTTCACATACATATTAACATCTAAAACCTACATTCTGTTTTTAAAAATGATAATTAACTCCCAAATTTGTCACCATAAGGTCAACTCTGCCATTATTTTTTGGAACTGCACTCTACACATTCGAAGGAATAGCTCTGGTACTGCCAATGGAAAAAGAAATGAAGACTCGTAAATCCATGGGTGGATACTTTGGCGTCCTCAACATAGCAATGGTTACGGTATCCTGTTTTTATGTTCTCATGGGTTTTTTTGGTTACTTGAGTTTTGGAGACTCAATAGATGGAAGTGTCTCTGAGTCTGTTGCAAAGGCAAATGATGGAAACATGTTCGTATAGTTCTTCATTTCCAATTTCCATATGTTTAATAGGGAAATACTTTTCTATATAGATTAGCGATCGCAATCAGTGTTTCTCTCTCAACTTCTGTAACGTTATCGTATCCCCTTCAATTTTTTGTTCCTTTTGAAGTAATATACAAAGGACTCGAGAGTAAAATGAGACCAGATAGAAAACTTTTGTGGGAGTATGTAATTCGATTTTCTCTTGTTCTTCTCACATGTAAGATATGCACATTGTTTAAAATAATTTTAATACCATTTTCCTCCTTTGTAGATGGGTTTGCTGTCCTTATTCCTGATTTAGGGATATTTATGGCTCTTGTGGGCGCAATGAGTTCTTCTTTTTTAGCTTTGATAGCACCAGCCATCATCCACACCCTAACAGTTTATCCAGACTTTGGTCCATTCAAAATCAAACTTATAGTTAATATGTGTATTCTATGCTTTGGAGTTGTTGGAAGTATCACTGGAACATTTGTGTCTATTTTGGATGCCATTGAAACATTCAGTTAAACAAATAAGTCCTCTTCCAATTGAGCAGTGCGATGTGATTTCAATCGGCTTAGGGTAGCATCATACATTAGCAAATTAATTTCTTCGGAGCTTGACGATCCTTTCTCACCCAACCTATGAGAACTGACATTCACTTCAATACTATATATTAAAATTGTAGATAAACATATTATTATGCAGATTAAGGATATCAAATAAAAGGACTTTTTTAAACTGACTCTTGGATACATCTCTACATATTTACAACATAAATCTAATGATAATTTTAAGACACACTTTTTTGCATTGTAATAGTTACCTGAAGAGTATTGCAGGTAGAGTCCACCTTTATTTATTTTACAGTACATTTTGTTTTACTTATTTCGACCAACAACGATTAACAAAGCCTATAAAGGTCGACTTATATTTAATGCTTATAACTGCTAACAGTTATCATTCTACATAAGAGTGAATCATTTAAAATACAAATATATATGTTTTTTTTTAAATAACGTTACAGTGATACAAAAAAAACACCTTTATATAAATATCATTTTAAAGATGTAGCTTCAACTTAAAAGGAAATAACTTTTTAATAATATTTTACGTTAATAATGTGTAACGAATGTAACATTGTGTACATTACTGATGCTTTGAAAAAGATATAACTAATTAGAATATAACACTTAAATGAGTTCTATATACATATGCACAAAGGATTGCGCTCTGGAATATTGCCACTACCGAAAAATTGCTCGCAATTAGTCTATATTGAAAGAATTTCGTTTAGAAATCTGTCGCATCTGCAGATGGGTAAAAAAGTAAAAAAATTGTGGATTAAAAATCCCCGCCGCCACTTCCAGAACCATATACCCTTTTGCACTGGGAATTCCATGAAACATCAGTGATTCTCCTCCTGCGAAGAAACCCTTTTTGCTATGAACCGTACTTCATATTTAAAATCGGCTCAATTTTCTTGCCTAAAATAGTGCTCAATAACTTTATATGCTTCATTAAGCACTATTATGGGCCTCCAATGACTGAAGTCCATTATATGATTTTTTTTGGCATACGTATGGCCGTGTTTCTCCATAGATTTACCAATAAACCTTAAATACAGTACAATTTCCTTCCTTGACAAGAGATAAGCTTTTCCAATTATTCCATCAGGGTCACATGCCATTTATGATTTACAGTTGTTATCCATAAAATATCTAATAATGTCTTCTGAGAAGATTGTGACACCGTGTCTCCTTGCACAGTAAAATTTCTTTCAATCCCCTTGTACAATATTTTGAAAGCAATCATGAAAATAGTTCAAGATGTCCTCTTTCTTTACGAGTATTTTTCCATCAACTCTTATTTACTTAATCCCTGTTGCTGGTGTACCAAATTTTTTTCCCAGCTTTTTAAGCCAAAGATTAAAGTTACATTCCCGTTCAATTTTTCTAATCTTCTCTTCATCAACTGTATCATGTGTTCTTTATCTATTAGATTCCGTAGATGAAGATAGTACAATTAAATCGAATTCAAAGTTTCATAAGTAAGCACAAATTTAAATAATATTTCATCAAATAAAAAAAAGAGTTTATTTTGTAAAAATCAAGTCAAATTTTATATACAAAATATTATTCCATAGGAATTGGGTTGTTTGTATCTTGACGATATAATTTGGAAAGAAATGAAAAAATAATTATTTTGAAAACAAAATTAAGAATGTGAATATTTTTTTCGGTAGGCCTCTTGACATTTCCGTTCTTCATCGTCATCCCATGATATGGATCCTCTTCCAGATGCCTCGGATGTTCTACGACGCATCATTTCACGATATTCCTCTTCAGCTTTATACTCATCCCATTCCACCGGAGTCGAAATTTCTTTTTGTCTGTAATAAGAAATAAAAATGAACATTTAGAAATTGGTTGATAAATATTTATGTTCCTAATTCTATGTAGAAAAATTTATATGTGTCTCGCTAAATACGAATATTCTTTATTTGTCTTTAAATAAAATTATTATTGTACAGAAATTATCAGGTTGTCTAAAAATATTTTTCTACATTGTCATAGCATTAGCTGATTTGATACTAAATAATTTATTGAAATTTTTTCCTTTGAAGACACGTTAAAATGAGGCTTGTAGTGGTTCTAGCGATGAACATGGACTAATTAAGTCCTGCAGATCGAATTCATTTTTCCAACTAAAAAAATTAAAAATACTTTCCACTAGAAACTTGGACCATTGGTATTTTTGGAAATATCAGTCACAAATTAAAATTTTAAAAACATAGTTTCTATCATAGAAGCATTCCAAAACGGAATAAAATCCATTTAAATGAGTAAAAACCTTTGAAAAATGTAATTCTTCATAGTAATATAAAATATTTATGATATGTATTAGTCTATGATTATTTTTATTTTCCGTATTTTCTTCATAGAAAATATTTTATAAAGAGTCAGTAGATTTGTTAATTTTTGCTTTTATCCGATAAAATAAAATGAGTATGATTTAAATTTAATTGTCTTAAAATAATATGTGCTCTAACTACAACAATTCAAATGCTTAAATACTCTGGTTATCTAACTTTTAAATCTTGTTTATTGCTATGTTATATTTAAATTAATTACACAAAGTGTCTCTCCTCGATATTTATAAAAACATCAATTCTTGCTTCCTTCAATCTAAAAGGATGTTCCATTTAGGGAATGAGGCATTTTCATTATGATGCGATGGGATACAATTTGAGTATTCAATGAGTTGATACAATTTGACTGAGTTTTTTTTTTGACAAAAACACTATATTTTCGAAAATTCTTGCTAATTGTAGTAAAAAAGTCTATATAAACATTGACTTTTACTAACTAGTAAAAAAATATATGTTTGAATGAAAATATACCATATTGATACATGTACAGACCCGTGTAAATAAATTTGGACCATGTTTATGGTGTGCAGGAGCAACAACAGTTATATCTACAAGTAGTTTTTTTTTTATCTGGAGAGGTTCTGTAGGTTGTATATATAACTTTCCGAGAAAAAACACAACAAAATATCACTTTATGATGATGGAGCAACATAAAAGGTACGCTGTGGTCGAACTCAAGAGCGCATCACACTGTGTCCCTAACATCATCAGACTAATTATGTAATAGTGTTGGGTTTTGGTCTGGAAATCATAGACCGGTCTGAGACCGTTCGACTTTTTGTTGGAACGAATTAGTTCGGTAAAACAAAAAATCTCGGTCTGCAACGGTCTCATTGAAAAGTTCGGTTTAGATCGGTCCAAAGAAAAAATTCGGTCTTGTTTCATCCCCAAAAAAATCGGTCTGTACCGATTTTACAGATAAATTATTGATAATATGACATCAGATGTATTTTCAAGTACAATGACGTCATACATTATTTAAACAGTGATAGCTCTCATAAATAAATTTATAGTATATGTATACAGTATTTGTTCTAGAACATATCATCTAATTTTGAGATTTTCAAGGTTATCCGGATATTTATTCTTTGTTAAATATAATGAATAAATCAATGACGGTCGATCTAGAAAAAAAGAAATTTGATCTCTCATAATATATTTATAAGACCGATAAAAATCTGTCTAAAGGGTAAGACCGAAAAAAATCAGTCCATAAATTGAGACCGAAAAAAAATCGGTCCATAAAGTGAGACCAAAAAATATCGGTCCACGGTCTGAGACCGCGGTCTGGATAAAATATCGGTCCAGATCAGTGTAGAAAAAATTACTTAAGACCAGCCGGAAAAAAAATTCGGTAATGGACCGAGTCTCAACACTGTTATGTAGCCCAAAAGTACAGTCTATACCAGGGATCAGGTAACTTTTTTTAACGTTACCCCAAAACAACTTGTAGTAAAATTAATTTACCTAAAACTTGTCGCATAATGTTTATTTCATTTAACACTAAGAAGTAAAAAGTCATTCTTTATGGCATAGAAATAACACACAAGGAAAATTACCCCCAAAGTTGTCTAAATTACCCCATTTGTGGTAATTCACCAATAGTCTAGACCATCATCAAGAGGTACAAAAACATAGGTATGCCCATCAGGTCCAAGCAGTGTCCCAAAAGTAACAGAAAAAGGACCCCTAGATTTCTGGCTAAGCTAAAGATGTCCATCGAAGCTGAACTAGGAAGATCCATGGCCATCCTTACCAAAAACCGCAGTATCATCTCCATGTCCATCAATGAGAACTTAGGGTATAAGAACTACTTTGTAATTGTGATACATCTGACAATAGATTCAATGAATCTGACCAGCCAGGCTAGGTACAAGAAGATCGTGTCTTCCTTGAAGAACACTGAAGGACATTTGTCAATGAGAAGATATTCACTGTTGATAAAAAGAGAAACAGCAAGAATGACATATGTATATTTAGAAAACCTTCTGAAGTGCCCATGATGCTCAGGATGTAGAATCAAGTCGGTATTATTGTCCTGAGAATCGTTAGCAGGGAAGGTTACGTCATGCAATCCTACTTCTTCAAGCTCAAGCAAAAAGTGAACAAAGAGGTCGACTTTGACGTGTTCAAGGACATGGTCAAGCCCTGGATAGAAAAAATGGCTGGAGTCAGAAGATACACCATCCAGCAGGACTGCAACTACCCCCATCAGGCTGAGATTGTGCATGAATGGATGAAAGACAGTGAGCCTCATTTTTGGGACTGCAAGACCTGGCCTTTCAACTCTCCTGATCTTAATATTTTGGGGAAAGACGGAGAGGGAGGCCTGTGCAACCTACCATAACTCTTTAGGGGCCCAGAATTCGTCCATCAGGTCACTGGCCAGCTTCATAGACGCTACCCAGGTCTCAAATTCCGTTAAAGCTTTCAGGTCCCGTGAGAAAGCTGTCCTTGAAGAAGGAGGAGGACTTATAGAATAAAAATATTCAAAATTGTTTCATCATTTTTGTTAAATAAAACATTTTCCAATATGTGGATCTTGGTGGCCTTAAGCTTGGTCCAAATTTATTACCAAACCTCTGTACATATTTTATATCTAAGAAATATTAATGTAGTCATATTAATGAAATCTCGCAGTCGTTTTGCATTTACCATCGAACATACAGTATTTGTGTATATATGGTGCATTATATTTTGTGTTCACTTATGTATATCAAATTCATATTTTTGATCTAAGAAATGACACTCTTGTCATATTTATAAAATTTTGCAGGTATCTTGCATGTAGTATTGAGGGTGTTTTACTAAGACTTAGCCAGAAAGTGCTCTAGAGACTCCTTGGTTCGTCAGTAAAGCAATTATTATTATTATTCTTTCATTCTTGAGGAGAAAACATGTATCATCTATGCATGAGTACCATCATGAATGACGTAGCGTAACGTTATTGCCTTTGTTAGGCAAGTTGTGTCTATTCAACCACTTCTAAAACTCGGGACAATACCGGATACTACCTCTAGCATACTCCAAATTCATTTATTCACAACTTGATATTTATTTTGTATTTCTATTAAAATGAAAAATGCATAGAATCAGTTAAAAGGGTCATTCCATTTCAAATTTACCAGGGCATGTCACCCAACCCTCTCAATTTGGATGATTTTGCACACAAGTTCAAGTTTACGAATAAATTAAGTCTGCCAAATTTCTGCACATAATTCTGAGTCGTTTCTAAAATACAAATACTCGTCCCAGACCAAAATTTGCAACGTTACTTTTATGTCTTATTAACAAATGCTACTTTTTCTTGTATATTTTTTGATGGAAAAGAGCCTAACCTCTTGAAATATGGTACTTAACTATTTTGAAGTGTGAGAAATCCAAAAATTGAGTCAAAATCGAATATATCAATCTTTTATGATCTCACATTTGATTTGATAAATACAATCTGAAATACACTTGCAAATACTTGATCAACAAAAAAGAATAATTGCCTTACGCTTATGTTTATGAAACATTGCCAACATGTTTTACATAAGTAGGGATATCACTGTGCCAGAAATCGTGTTGGCTTTTTATCATAGCTCCCACGGTGGGATCTCAAAAATAGGTTACTTTTCTCCGGAAATATGGTCAATTTTACTTACGTTTTTATTTCTTAAACTTATTTTATGATTTATATACATAGAGTAACAAAAGAAAACTGAACTAAAATAATTCATAATATCGATTAAAAGTTGATAATTTGGAGCAACAAGAGTGATAGAACAACAGTTCCAAGTCTCAAAAAAGAAAGCTATTTTAAAATTATGTCCAACTTTATAAATAAGTGATATTCCATAAATAATTCATATTAAAAAATATATATATATCAACTTCTAATTAATATTATAAATTGCCAAAATTTCATATTCATATAGTTAGGGCATTTTTGGAATTCACAGACTTGAAAATAGTAAAGTGCCAAATTTCAAGAAGTGGATAAAAAAAATATACAAGAAAAAGTAACGTCCGTTAATAAGACATAAAAGTGACGTTGAAAATATTGGTCTGAGACGAGTATATATCTCTCAGAAACGACACCGAATTATGTGCTGAAATTTGGCGTACTTAATTTAGTTATAAATTTGAGCTTGTGTGCCAAAAATCATACAAATATCAGAAGGTTGGGTGATATTTTTTATTTATATGGTCGATTTGACCCAATAGTGGTTTAAACAAGCTAAGATTTGTTATTGAGTTCGACTTGAATTTGAATAGACTTGATAAAGTAATTATTCTGGAGTAGATAAAGAACTTCCTTTTTTTTTAAATCAACTCGTCAGATTCGTTATTTATTTCACTTGTGTCTTAAGTAGAGTTGTATAAAATATGACCTGCCGATATGTTTAAAAATAAACCACATACAATGAGATAAAATACATACAGTGCTTCGCTAAGCCAAAGCAAAAGTTATTTCATTAAAACAATGGAAAATATAGTTGTTGACATATCAATCAATCACTCCAAATCTTGTATGCAATCATCTTATACTTCAATAAAAACTGAAGAGTTACATAAGTAAAAACATAATCATATGTAATATATACTAAGGAATATAAAAGTAATTAAAGTGTCCTCTATCTTGTTAAAATACCTATTTATTACTGCAACAATTAGAATTGGAGCTACGACGGCGTCAACTTTTTTTGCAAATAATAACTCTATCTTTATATCTCTATGGCTAATTCTGACAATTTGAAGAATGTTTAGGAGAAAAGCAGCTTAGTTGTCATGAACCATGACACTTTGTTAGATTAGCTCCAAAGAGCTATGATAGAAAGAAAATAAATACAGCTCTCACTCAGCATCTTTCACGGACATAGACGGGAATTATAGCAATGTGGCTCCTCAATTCTACTCTGAGTTCAACAAAGACTTACACTTATCCTACAGAGGCATGAAGAAAATAAAGAGATAGCTAGGACCGTAAGACCGACTAATCGTCACTTAAGACCATTGAATTGTGAAAAAAAGATTGGACTGATAAAAAAAGACTAAAAACTGATTAACAACAACAAAAAAAGTTGGTTGTTTGTCACAAAAACGTGAATCAGTGTTTATTATATATTATTTCAATTAAATTAATTAAGCTTGATGCAGAGATTGTCTCCCGGGATCCCTTTGTTCTTACTATCAGGGAAATTCCTCGAAAAATCAGATATATTAAAAAGGAATTATCTGCTAGTATATATAATATAAAACACTCACATATGACAAATCAGCATAAAATCAGTATTGTATTATTAAAAAAATTAAGAAAATATGATTTTTCTTTTTGTAGCTATTATTCTTCCTAAATAGTGTTGACATTTATGTAAGAAAAAAAAAAGCACAAGGAGAAGGTGGGAGCGACACATGTTGTAATATTGAATTAAAACCCTTGTTAATATATGTTGTCGGTTATATGATTTTTTGGGCAGAAAATGAGTTGCTACTATAAAGAGGAGAACCTGCTACATTTAAAATAGCATAAGCGCAGGAAAATATTATGCATATATATCAATTTATTTATGTTTATTTTATTATGCATTTTTAAAACAATTTACACCAATGATAGACAATAATGCATACATCAGAGAGAGAGAGAGAGAGAACTTAACAAAACGACAACCTATTAAATAATAAACAAAAAGGAAAAAAGACCACATGCAACAACCGTTTTTCCTTTTCTCATTTTTAAGGTAATGTTTTTCATTATAAACATATCAACTCTATTCATAAGAAAGGATCCGATGATTTTTAAAGGCCTTATGTCAGGAAAATGGTTATTTTAGATTTTTCATGATGTTCCTTATTTTAAATTTAAGGCCTTAGAAGTAGTCCGTTTTTTCAGCCAAAGCCAATGTATTCCTATGTTTAACATTGTATATTGAATTTTTGTCACAGTTAATACAGCAGTTAAAATCCGTCACTTTCACCTAACGAATAAATGTTGAAAATAATTTGAAGAACAGAATTTCATCGTTTAAGTTAGCTTACAGATCTATTTTCAAAATCCGATTCCAAGATGTTTTTATGTTGACACAACACAAAGCTAGGATTGAATGAAAAATAAAAATGGAAGCTGAGAGCTTTTCAAAAACAATCCACAATAAAAAAATTTTTTTTTAATTAAAACCGAAATATCAGTTCAAATTGGTCTAAGAACGGAGCTCCTGAACCTTTGTTTCTCCCAAATCCAAACTACTTTAATAAGAAAACTCTCCATTTCCCACCAAAGTGTCGATCTTTGACAAATTCGATTTTTACCCATACAGTGTTTAGAAAAAAAAATTTCACCGAAATCCTGTGATAAAAAAAAACTTTACCAAAGACGATAAAACAGTTGGGTGAATGATGTCATTCATTCTTGAATAAACAAATAAAATATACTTTTTGAGACATAAAAATACTCCTTACACAATGGGATATGCACTTGCTAAATCGACCAAATTCAATTTCCGTTAATGGCATCTCTTTTTTTGTATAACAAAAATAAGAAATAAAGAAATGAATAAATCAAGATTTTTGATTACCAATTCACATCTTATGTTATTATTATTTTTTTAAATTGCTCATTCTCCATTTTACAAAAAAAAAATATTTTTTTATATTCTTTTTGTGATCCGATTATACAGCCTGCTCTACTTAGTTTAAATTTAAGAAGGGGAAAAAAGAACTTTTATTTCTTCAAATTTATAAGAATAGAAAAAATTAACTTTGACTTATTCAATTAAGTATATAACTCACATACTACATACTCGGATTTCTCCTTTCCCATGAAACTGTGTTAGATCCGGATCAAGGTAAACCTACCATTAAAGTACAGGATCACGTTTCTTAATAATACATACTGTCAAATTATAGCATTTCTGTTTATATTTTAGGAAGAAATATTAAAATAATTTTTTTTAATAAATACTAGTGTAGGTTTTCCCGCAGTTTCCCAGGGCATTGGAAAACTAAATTGATTACGACCTCTTCTACTTTATATAAAACAAAAATAAAAACCTTAAAATTTTAACAATTATTCTTGTTACATAAAAAATAAAAATAAGAATTTTTCAAAAAGGAAATCATAATAAGTGTTGTACTAGACCTTATTCAGTACTGGAGACTGTTCAGTCTCGGTTTGGTCCAGTTCAATCCTTCATATCCGTCCTAAAACAGATGCAATTATGTCCTCGATGACGTCACTCAGCTATAATTTGTCTTTTTTATCAGTTTTAGTAATGACATTCCGATGGACTGACAATCTAAGGATCAGTCCTAAGACGGGATAGTACCGAATAAATAAGGACTGACAGGACACTAATTATAAGGTTTATTCAAGCACCGAACGTTGTTGAACTATCTTTCGCTCAACTTTCAAATTATTGTCAAAAATCAATTGTTTTATTCTCTCTTTGTCTTTTTTTTTTCTCTCTTCTCGAAGCTATATTATCAAGGTTAGTATAAAAACAAGATTAGATAATCATGTAATTGGGCTCGATAAAATTTTCAATTTGATGTATCGTATCGGCTGCTGGGCAAGACAGAGGGATTTTGACAAACCATGCAAACAATCATTGTCTATGACGTTACTATCTCTAGA
Source organism: Lepeophtheirus salmonis (assembly GCF_016086655.4). Lineage (NCBI taxonomy): Eukaryota > Metazoa > Arthropoda > Copepoda > Siphonostomatoida > Caligidae > Lepeophtheirus > Lepeophtheirus salmonis. The sequence goes on from NC_052139.2 coordinate 9,725,986, forward strand.
ATTTTCAATTTAATGTATCGTATCGAATGCTGTGCAAGAAAGACAGATTTTGACAAAACACCCAACCATTATATGATGCCAATATTAAAAACTGTGGCGGAAGTCAAACATCAGTCTTACACGGGTTATGGAATTATCTTGTATTTCAATTAATCTTGCTTATAATCTCCTTTCAAAAAAAGATACAGGACAACATGCAGCAAGTATCATTCTTAGAATATTACTTTCTTACTTTTGTGTCATATATAAGTACTCATTTGTTAGTCAAAAAGTCGTTTTTAGAAAAATGCTCTATTAAGGTCACCATGGAATTGAAAGCCCAGAAAATTTCTACAAGAAGGGTTTCCAGAGCTACAAAAGCTACTAAAAAATTTCAAATAAATCCATACATTGGCTTGACCGTGACTCCCGGACACATTTGCATTTAATATATAGATTTTCAAGTCTCATGTTTTTCATTTATATCATCCCCACTGATAGTTTGGGGTGCATTTTGTTTCGAGCACCCAAATACTGGCACTGGAATGTATTTTAAAGTAAAGGTCCAAATTATATAATGGAGACATCCTAAGTGTCCTCCACAATTTCTTTTGGGGAGGAAAAGCTGGGCTGTGTAGCTTTTTTTGACAATTTTGGCTCAAAAGTTTTTTGTCTTCTTTTTAAATGAAAAGTTTGACAAATAATTTTTCGTAGAAGAGACGGAAAACTTTATTTTTTAACTTTAAAGTAAAAAAAAATCCAAAGAGATTAAATTTGATCTAATATTATTATTATTTTCTTTAGAAACAGGAAAATTGTTTTTTTTTTAACTCTTTCGAAACTTATGACATTTAAAACTTTTTAGACAAGATAATTTTTTTTACTGGCAAAAGTAGAAAAATTCTGCAAAGTGGGAAAGCCAATGACTCCTATCGTTCCGGTGTCACTGTTCCCGGTTCACGCTTTTTTTGAATTCCGTAGTCTGATCGACTTCCAAAAAAAAAAATCAATAGTACGTGATGAAAAAGCTATTTTTTAGTAGATTTAGTACGTCAACAAAAAATAAATATATATTCTGCAATTAATTCCAGTAGTACTTTACGGGCTGATTAAGAATCTGTGATTAGTCTTTTTATGTCCAATCTAATTCTTGAGAATTTTCAATTTGAATTTTAAAGTATTTCTATCCCGTTATTGGAATGAGCCACCAAAAATAAATCTAAATTAAAATTACAACTTACCTTTGAGAACTAAATATTCTTTTGTAAATTTGTCTTACATGCGCTTTAAAAAAACTACTTTTGGCGGAACAATAATTTAACAAATCATATAAAACGAAGGTGTTGTTGGATAAAGAGTGATCAAGCTTATTTACAAATAGAGGGTTGAGGGCCAAATTGTAGTAAATACAAAAGTTAAAAATATTATTTTGTGCCTTCGTGTCATCCTAGAAGCATAATATTTAAAGTGAATATTTAAAAACATAAAAATTCATACTCATAATATAAAAACTTCTCAAATTCATTTAAAAATAAAAATTAGAAGCCACTATTATTCACATCATTTACAAGTTTAATTGTAGAATGTAAGTGATTAAGTTACGACAAGTTGGCTGTCACCCACAAAATGGGAATTCGATTATTAGAATAAGAGATAATTCTTCAGATTTGAAAAGTATCATTTATCCTTCATATTCTGGGAAATTGATTTTAAATTAAAAAATAGAAATAACAAAAATAGGATAACAGTCTATTAAAAATAGGACCTAATCAAACAACATTGTTTGCAACAACAGAGGAAGTTTCAAAAAGTTTTATTTATATAGGTATCCAACAATTAGTAAAATATGCAGTTTCCTTTTCCGTTTGACTGTAATTGGATTTTTTCTCTTTCCTTTTTATCTATGTACAAAATCAAAGTTTATCTATGTGTATGACTGAATGCAAGTAGCTTTAACAAATAGTCACAGGGTACATTGTAAATAGTGTTATCTAATATATAACATAAAAGTATCGTAAAAAAAATAAAATAAAGTATAGTACACAGGGAGCACAGTATAAAATGAATTAAATGACGCAGGTAGTGTTGTCTCGGTCCCTGTTTCTTTGATCCGGTCCAGTCAAGGACTGGTCCTATCAGTCCTTAGAACTCTCGATCATTGGGACCGATCCTTGGAATTTTTCTTACAAATTTGATGGTGTATGGTGAAATATTTATACAGATTCTTGCACATATTTTCCACAAAATTTTATTTTTTTCGTGATAATCTAATATAATACGAACATATAATATTATTACTTAGTAATATAATTTATTTCATTATCTAACAGAATAATTAACAGGAGGAAAAACACCCTCATTGACGTCACGAGGGATCGTTTTACCTTTTTAAAGGACGGACAAGTGAGAAATTGGTTGGACCGTAGTCCTTGATCCTAAAGAAGGACCGACATAACAATTCTTGCAGTCGTTTAGTTCAACTTATAAATAAAAAAAAATCTCAATATAAAAGATAAAAAAAGTAATCACTTTAGAAGAGGTTTAGCAACGAGCTAAAGTACTCTCTTGCTCATGAATTCATATTTTTAGAAAAATCCATGCTCTAATTATTTGTTTATTCTATAAGAGAGAACGTTTAAGTATTGACTGAGTAGCTACGTGTGCTCATAAAAAACTGAGGGTAACGCCAAGGATTTGTTGGGTAGTTAAGTTTTATATTATTGGAACAAAGTTTGTAACTTCGTTGACGCCAAATCGCTCTGGTCAATAACACTAGTCATATATAAAATTATCAATGTAACTTTATATGAGGTTTAGCAAGAGTGTGTGTCGGTAAATCATAGTGAATCAGTGCACAATGACTAAAGTACTCCTTGGCTCATCACATCATTTTTTAAAGCTTTTATTATTATACTTTCATTCTTGAGGAGAGAATCTCTAAGTATGGAGTAGCTATATATGTGTAAGTGTACTCATATAAAACGAAACGATACACTGAAGATTTGTTGATTGTTATTTTTTATATTATTAAAGCAAATTTTGTAATTTGAAGGATCCTTAATTACTCCAGAAAATTCCTTGTTCTACCGCTAGTTACTAATAAGTTGTTTTAATTTTACTTATTAATGACCAATTTTAATTAAGATTTTTTTGGAGCAATTAATTTAAGGAATTGTGAAATTCACACCTTCAAAGTTTGTCTCCAACCACTAAACAATGTTCAATATCTCTACAATTATTGAAAAAACTGCCGGGTTAATTAACCTTTTCTGTTTCAAGGGTACAGAAAACTTGCAACATATTCATATTGGAGTATTTTTAATTCTTCATTTTCTTTAAATTTCAAAAATGCAGTGTCGTACTTCGTTCCTTTTGATAAAATTTACAGAATTTAAAAACTTCAGCACTTAACATCGATCAATTTTGATGAATTGTGCAATTAAATTAACCGTAAATTACAGGACCCCTCCATCTAAAATGCAACACTTTTTAAAATGGCGAGTCTTCGTCCTATTTGTTATATCTACTTATTCTAAACAATTTTCTCAAGAAATAATTAACAAAAAATAAGAAAAGTCAACCCAGAAGTAAGAGCTCTATAACCAAAAACATGGAGCAAAATATAAATGTAATTCTGGAGCTATCCGTGCGTGGAAAATCACCTTGATAGATCTCTAAGTGCTCGACTAGAACTGCTCCACTCTGTACTGGGTGACCGTGAGAGGCACAGCATAAGCTTCCACAAGGTCCAGATCCAGGCCAAAGATTCTAAAGCATTGGTTGATGCAGTTAAACGCAGAAGAGGCTAGGTGAACGTCAATGTCTTTGCTCGTGAATTTAACATCAACCAGACCACCATTGGTGAATGAATACTTAAGTCTTAATGCCTACAAGACAACTCCTCGTCAGGGTATGAAGCTTTGGGATTAATTAAAGTGTGTGAGGCGGTGCAAAATCCTCACCAACAAGCTTGAAAAGAAAGACTCTTTGCCTCCCACAGTACCAAAAGTTCCTTTGAACTTTGGTATTTTTTGCCACCTCATAGTGAAGCTTTCTGTAGTTCGATACACAACAAAAACCCAAATGAAGGTCGCCATCATCACTGCTTGAGCCAACCTAGAGTCGAGGTTTGTAAAGAACATTTGTGCAAAGTTCCACTCCATGGTGGAACCGGTCATAAAGAAAAAAGTGTTTATACTGATTGAAAATTTAAATAAGGTGTCTGTTAATAGTATTTAAGAATTAAATTTACCAAATTTGATGATATTTTTTCAGATGTAACAGTGTTTGTGATTTTCAAAAAGTGTTACATTTTTTAATGTAGGAGTCTGTATTATATAATGAAATGTAAGATTGCCTAGGAATTTATACTAGGTGTAAAACTCTAAGAAATCCCTGTGAAAACGGTATTCCGCTAGGAAGACCTTCTAAATATGTATTTATTTACAGGGAAAGATGAAAGGGGTTCAATGAAAGTAATAAGTGTATACATAAAACTATAAACTTACATTCATAGATATAACATAATATATAATATGTATATTCAGGTCCCTTGATAGTTTTGTTTTATACCTATTTATTATTTATAGTATTCTCTTTTTCTTATATATTTTTTGTACTTAACTCCTTCATATCATTATAAAGATGCAACTCCGTGGAGAATGGAACTTAAAAAATTATACATACTCAGATATTTTATCATTTCTGTAATTTTGTAGGTTCTTTCTTAATATTTTTGAAATGTTAATAAAAAAGATGAAAGAAGAGAGATTTAATATATGTTTACATTTAAAAGTAGAGGGAGATTCTTGCCACAATTTTTACTCAGATTTTTCTAACATAAATGCATTTTCTTTTCGTCAGTTGTTGTCATTATTATCTAACTCCCGAGTAGTGAACTTCTTTTCCTAGTACATTCGAAACCTGATTGAACATTTGTATGTAATCATAGTGGGCACCACTTTACTCCAACCACAAACATTTGTACCATATGAGTATCGGATCTTATAGGCCTGTTCAAGTACCTATACTTTCATATCTGCTTTCTCATGTCCTCTCAAATTGAAGTGTTCTCCAGTGGCTCCCAAACATTTATCCACATATTTCATGTCATCACTCATCCGATCTTTCAATCTTCTTTTGGTTTGGCCTACATATTACATTGAGCATTTGGTACAATTGATCACATAAGCCAAATGTGTGAAATTGCATGATATTGCATGAGAAAGTTCCTGAAAAACATTTCATGCCGATGATTTGATAACCTAACTCGATTGAACATATGATTAGTTTCTACATACATCCATTTTGTAAGCACTTTTTCAAACCCACTTTAATAAAAACTTATTATATGTTATAAACATGTTCTATGATCATTTCTTTAAGTTCTTTAAACGATTATGTCGCTCATGGCCGCAAATTCACAAGATTCACAATCTGTGTGGAATATTCCGACACGTGTGGGATGGATGTGATATCGAGGGGAGAAGATACTGAATTCAGTCAATTTTTTACCGTATAAATCCGTATGGATTTTCCTATCTATAATTTCAACTGTGGTGTCCAAGAATCGGGTAAATTTTATAACAAAGTTATATGATGCCGTAAACTTTATTATGTGAAAAACTGAGTTCAGTTGTGACATTAAATATTCCATTTCTTCTATTGTTCTAGTCCAAATTGACAACAAATTCCTTCAAATTGTGGGGGATACAATGTTGAATTTTCAGTTTCTTTCTTTAATATGCAATATGCATAAAAATTACAACTATCTTCCTAGTCTGGGACACGATACCTAGAGACAAATTATGCCCAATTTGGTGACATAATAAGTATATGCACATATTACAAATATAAGAGAAAGACTTCATAAAGGGTGAGACAGAATAACCTCTTTTTTCCAAAAGTCAATCAAACAAGTTTTATAAATCAATAAAGCTATATTTTTATTTCATAATGATAATACAAACTTAAAGTTTTTGTTTTCAAAGGTTCTTGAAATCATATAAAATGGACTTCGGTATTTTAATACCAAGTAAATTTTTTATTTTTTAGTTTCTCGATCATTAAATTTTGATTGAGGAGTTTGAAAGGCATTGTTAGTTCATACAAAAAATGCAAAATTGAAGAGCTAACATATCTTGTTTTACTGTAGTGGGGATTAATGGATTAACTAATTAATAATTCACGATTCTGCAAAGTTTAATAAAATGGTTGTATTTTCTAGACTAAAGCCAACCTATTTACCTATTTTGTAAAAAATAGACGAATTTTTAATCATTATATAAGACTAAATCGGATTGCACCAATTAAATCTTACTAACATTATTATCCCTCGAGTTATTGGTGTTAAAAAAGTTTCATAAATTTTAAATAATGAATATGAATTGAAAAACTTCTCTTTTTTTCTTCTTTTTTAAATTGAAATAGAAGCAATAAACAGATTTTCATAATTTGGATTAATAAAAACTTAAGAGCTAAATGGCAATTGGTTTAATTCAATAAAATATTCTTCCAAATCATTGTTTGAATTATTTTTTTTCGAGAGAAACTTACGTTCCTCGCTACTCCAACGTATGATGGCTACTACTGTATTTCTAATAAAAACTTTAAAATCTTGCCTCTAGAATGAAACCACGCCGACCTCTCTACTATTTATCCACCTTTTTTATAATAAACTATAAAAAAGGTAATGTTGCACTATATCGCCCACCACTCAAATAATATTAGACAAAGGTGAAATTATTATTTCAAAAAAGGTAGAGGGAAAATATAGATTATTTATTAGAAAGAGATGTTATCACGAAATAAATTTACCAAAGAATGAACAAAATAGAAAAACGAGCATGCGCAACAAAAGTGTTTCCTTGTTTAATCTCAAAACAAATATTTATCTATACTTTTGGCTTAGATTTACTAATTATATATAAATTTGCATAGCTACGCTTTAATATAATACTACTGAGCAATATTATAATACAGTATCGAATAAAATACTATGTAGGATTTTAATATTATTATATACTAGGAGGTACCTGCAGTATAGATTTTATGACGAATTATTTTATTATGCACATACTAAGACAAACTTAATAATCCGCGGAAGGACGGAAAGAAACGTAGTATAATATATTGCAGTAGATATATATATATAATTCATTTTAAAAATTGTGTAAAAATAATATGACAATGATAGTCTGGGAGTACTTAAAAGATAAATAACAGTTTTTATGATTCACTTACCAATTGATTTGGGGCCTTTTTTCCCTCTTCCTTAAAAAAAAGGTTGTGCTTTACAACAAAGGTAACTTACATCTTCCAACCCACTATTCAACATTGCCAACTGTAGGATATGTATTTTGTTAATCTGTTTTATTTATTTTTACACGTTCAAGTAATTTTCAGATAAGTACATGCTTTAATAAACTCTATATACTACTGATAATCAAATGAAGCTTGTTAGTCCATTTTTATTTCTTCCTTAAAAAAAGATGTATGGAGATGCAATTAATAGATGCATGATTTTTCTATTTGTTATTTGAATATGAATGAAAAATAATTATTTTTGAAATCCTGTGCAAACTTGTTTTTATGAACCTCTTTAGAACTTTAGAAAATTCTGTGTTCCTAGTTTGTTATTTTGGCCACTTATAGAAGTTGAGCCTTGATTTGATAATAAGGATAGATATTGTTTAAATAATTATTCTTATAACAGTGTCAAGAGTTATAACCTATGTAAAATAGAATTTAGTCTCTATCTATGACAGAAAAATTTATTTCTGAGAACTTTTCGTTTTGTAGTCTTCAAACATGAACAATTATCCCTATCAAAATAAAGAAGTTATGTTATTACAAAATCATCTTGTTCCTTGCAACGTTAGTAACTTTGTACCTCCAAAATTTAATTTATTATAGCGTTTTCACTCCTATACCTCCTCATTTTGAGAGTTCAAGTTTGAAGATTATAATATTCAAAGTTTTTATAAATTAATTGTCTATACACGTATAAGTGTACATGCATGATAGAATTGGTATTTTACTTTTAGTCAAATTTGTATCAAAGCCTGGAGTTCAAATGTAATGGGGGGGGGATTGTTTTTGTTGTGACTACGGCCTTGCAAATATTTTTACTTTTCCTTGGTCTGTTCATATTTTATTTGACATAAGTTAAATCTCTTATGTACGTTTTTTGGAAAGAAACGAACATAAAATTATATTCTAATTTAAAAACAAGGGGGTTTAAATCCTTTGATGTTGTTTTAAGCCATGTTTTGAAGTTATAAACTAGTTATTCCTATAGTACCATATTTATCAAATATAATACATGAGTATTGGCAGTGATGGGAAAGTTAACTTATCTTTTTAACTAGTTAAGTTAAAGTTATTTATTATTTTATTTTTTAATAACTGGTTGAGATACAATTAATAGTGATATATATGAAAATTAACCAGTTAAGTTAAAGTTAATTTCGATTTTAATTATTGTAACTAGCTAAGTTTAAGTTAATGAACTTTAGAGTACTTGAAATAAAATTAACTCCAAACCTTGGTTAAGTTAAAAATTAACTTTGGCTATTAAAAATAACTATTTAAGTTAGTCCATTAAGAGGCTTATCAAGGCTTTATAATAAAGATTATTCTGTTGGTCCCTATGGCTAGGATTTTCTCTACTTCCAATGGAGCAATCAAGGAAAAAGTACAGATTCAAACTCCAAACAACTTCTGTTTCGAAGCGAAAAAGCAATGCAAAATAAATTAACTATTGAATGCAAGTTAAAATTTTTGATTTAATATGTAATTTTAAACTATACATAAAATTATAAAAATATCGGAGTTAATATAATAACGATTTGGTGTGGAATGACCTAGTTCCAAAGTTTGATAAAAGGGATAGTATCGACACAGTGTTTAACTAAATTATCGGAGAACTAACGATTATTTCAAGAAAGCTTTTTTAGTATTTCAACTGAAAAAAAAAAATTAACTTTATATAATTAACTTAATCAAGTTAAGTTAAAGTTAAGATAATGCAGTTTAAAAAATTAACTAGTTAAGTTAAAAGTTAATTTTTGTTAAAAAAATTAACAAGTTAACTAAAAAGTGAATTTTGATTTTAAAAAATTAACAAGTTAACTAAAAAGTGAATTTTGATTTAAAAAAATTAATGATTAAGTTAAAGTGTAAATAACGATGGTTAAATAATTAACTAGTTAAATAAAAAGTTAATTAACTTAACTTATTTATGTTAAGTTAAGTTGCATTAAATTGCCTAATTCTCACTATTGGAATCCTTAATTTGAGCAGACTGTCATTTTTATGATACAAAAACTTCAATAATACAATTGCAAAGCTTATAAATATTTATAAGTCTGTATTTAATGTCATCACACCAAAACGGACGAACAAATCAGCCTTCTTCTTTTCTTTTTTTTTTTTTTTCTTTGCATCCGAGGTAATTAAGAGGCTGCTTTGACTGGAAAAAAAACTCATTTCCGTTCGCTCTTCCTGTATTTATCTCCTTCTCTCTTTCTATATCTCTCTCCTTTTCTCCCATATTCTCTTTCTTAGTGTTGGATCGGTCTTAAGACGGATTTCCTTTTCAGTCTCCCCCCCCCCTCCTTTCATTTCCTTAGGGCTGATACGTTTACATCGGTCCTACGGTCCTTTAAATAATACCTAGAACCCATAACATTATGTAACAGAATGAAAGCCTTGGAGCGCCTGCAGGCTCAAGCCCACATATATTATTCTTATTCAAGCCGTTTGTGTTCTTTGGCTTAAATAACAATAAAAAATGCAAATTTCAGCTACGGGTCTAAATACTGGTGCATGGTGTAATAATAAGTTTCTTGTTGCAAGCTTCCTACTTACAACTTAAGTTATTTTGTCACTTTGAAAGTAGTTATGTCCAACACCTAAAAAAAACTTGATAACTCCGTCATTTCAGCGGTAGTAGTTACCATAAAATACTGATAAGGGTTGTTCTACTAACTCACTATCTTTATTAGGACCAGACTTATAGGCTACAATCTTTTTAGTTTTTTTGACGGATCCAAAACTCCTCTTTCTACTTTCCTCTATCTCCATGTTTCTTTTTTCTACCAGCATTCTTTGTTTCTACTCCCCTCTCTTCAGCTCTGCAATGCAGGTAGCTTCTGCTAGTATACACTAAATTGATTATTATACAGAAATAAAAGGCTGTGTTAGTTTATATAAATGAATATTAATCGAATAAGAAACTTATTTACATAAATTTAACGGCATTAATGATCAAATTTTTGTATTAATTCATAGCTATTAATTCAATCTTCTTTGGAAACAGATAAATAATAAAGAATCATAAAAATAAGGAAATACTCATTTCAAAGTATAAATTTAGATTGAAAAATCTGCAACAGAAATAAGTTGTTAGATTATTAAGTCGTGGGTGAGCGTTTGAAATATCTCTTGAGAGAATGTCATTTAAAATATCGATACTTGAAGAAACGACATATCCACTGACAGAGATCACTGGGTTTGTAAAATTATAAGCATTTTTGATCTATTAACAAAAAAAGGAAATCGAACATTAATTTAGGTAAACTTGAAAATTTAAAGATGTTTAAGATGAGAGTAGCTTAACTGTAATGACATTTCATTAAATTAGCTATGTGATGAAGGAAAAAAAAACAGTTAAAGTTGAGTGACGTTATCAAAAACGCAATTTTATAAGTTTTTAGGACTGATATACAAGAATGAACTGGAAGGTACTGTAGTCTATAGTCCTAAATAATAATAACATATTGGAGCTCGTTTCTATGTATTTTTATATCAAATGTGGAATTTGTTCCTAATTTATAAAAGATACAACTAAACACATTTTGTGGGAGTGCAAGTGTTTATTGAAAAATTATAGAGACGTTATCCAAATGGTTAATGACATATTCAATCAACAACTAGGCAAAGTCACTTCCTCTCTACTTTGAATAAGGATTTTGAGTTGATACTATAATGTGCAATATATCGTCTTTAAATTATGTGCTAAACAAGTAAACAACCTTGATGGAATTTTTCTTATTTTTTGGTGAATGTTTCAAAAAACTGCCATTAGACAGCTGCATCATAACAAAATCGCCTTTATTTCAATTGACATTTCTGAATATTATATTCATCGAAATAGCTGCGTACTAGTAATTATTGAATGCGACATATATATAAGTAATATAATTAAATTCAAACGTACTTCGTCTTACGTGTAACAAATATATATATATTATTCAAATTCATTTTAATTTATTTTGACTCCTGGGAAAGAAATATATAGGTTCATGTGCATACAAAATTTTAATAATAAAATTCGTCAAATTGAATTATACCTTTATACATAAATGATAGTCGGAACAAAGAACTATATACCTCTACTTCATTGATATTTATCTAACTATGAAATTTAGATATTATATACATTTCTTTAGAAAGTTGAGCATTATAAATATATTTGGTGCGTCAATATAAATACAATCTTTAAAATAAATCAAGAAAAGTAAAACCTATGTATTATGTATGTACAGCGCAATATCTCATAGACATATTTTAATCACTTATAGGATTTATTTTCAAATTTGTGGAATGAGTAAGGATAACTTTGAATTTCACCTATAGATTAAAACCTTTATTTTATTTACAAGGGTTATATTCACCTAGATTTGGCAGTTAGGAAAAAAAAGGCAGGAGGAAAAGGTGGTAGTGTGACATAGGGTACTACTTAATAAAGACAAAAACTTTAAACCAAGTAGCGAAACGAGTACAAAAACAATAAAAAGGGGGAAAATGGCTTATTCGGAATTTACTTTTTTTTATCCGCGAGGGGCATTATATAGCTATTATTTCTATAATAATGACTCTAGCTATAAACTAGAATTTATTCGTGTATTAATAAAAATAGCTAGATTTGAGTCACAAGTGTAGAAAGTGGAATACTAAATATATTCTAATTCTAGTATTAATAAATAACTATTAACTATAGTTTAGTGACTTTAGTCATAAACTATGTGAGGTGATAAGATGAATGTATGAGAGTCTTCCTAGAATGGTCGACTTTGACAGCTCTGCAACTTGTCCTTCAAGGGAGCGGATGAGCTTTAAACCATATCAAGAGTAATTTTAGGGAATAACTCTGCTAGTCAATTGCCCCCAACAAGTACTTACTGTATGGTTTTTCTTCGTACTGCCGGATAATACCTACTGGAACAATAGTTTGAATGGTCTCCATTTTTTGGATTAGTTCAATTCTAAAATTCACCATATTATTCCAAAACATGGAAATGAGAATGTTCGACTAAGTCGCCGACAAATCAGGAATTTAGCCTTATAATGCTTGCAGTTGAAATAATTGGAAGAGATTGAGTTCGACGAGGCTTTTTCGTTCCCTTCAAGATGCTCCTTCGCATGATCTAAAAGATCGTCTGCTCCCTTGAGGGACAGGTTGCAGACCTTACAGATTAAAACATCCCAAGACTCCAAAAGATTATTCTTGTCAACTGACATAATTTATTTATAATTTAAAGGGAATAATTTAGAGTAAATATAATTAACTAAACATATAAATATTTAAAGACTAGAACATGATATAATATAAGATATTGATAAACAAAAAAACACGTGCTACCGTCTTCAGTACAAATAAATGAATGAATTCATGGGAAAAGCGACGTCTAGCAAAAAATATGAAAAAAATACTGACCATACTATTCTTTCATCGAACGGTCACGTTTTGCTACTTGGTTTAAAGCTTTAATAAAGACCAATGTTAATATTAGCTTCCTGTTATATGAGTTTGGGAGGGACGGGGCGAGAAAATGAATTACTGTTATAAAGAAGAGAAGTTAGTCTATTTCAAGGTTAATATAAAACAAGGTGATACGATAACGTGTGTACGACTGATGTTTAACTTCCACCACGCTTTTAATATTGATATCATAGTAGATAAGTGAGAAAATCGGGATCATGCAGGACATGGATACTGCGATCACCAGAATTAACACTCAAGTTGATTAAGTAACATGCACAGCAATTGGACTGTGAGGAAGTATGTGAAGGATTTAGAGTAAGTTTCTTATGTTCGACGACATCAGCAACTGCTTTTAACACCAACCAAGGCCAAATGTGTGAAGAGAGGCCAGAAATTGTTGACTTTGTTAAAGCATAACGGGCCAATAGTTCGTATCTATTCACAGACTGTTCCCCTCCTCGACTATGCCATTTAGAGCGTAGTCTGTAATAAATGATGTACCCTTTTCATTCTCGGAAAAGTCTTTCCTATTTATTCGTTATCAAAAAGCCCACAAAGTTATCTTGTACATTTTAGAATTGCTCTACAACGAATTTTAAATGAGATGGTTTCAAATCAATTTTTTTGTAGGACCAATCAAGGTCAAATTTTCCTTTGAGACCGGTCTAGATCAAACTTCTTTCAAAGACCAAATTAGTTAGGTCCACTAAAAGACATATCGGTTCAGACCTGTTTACAATTACAAATACAAAAACTAGACCAAAACCCAATACTAGTTCTTACATATCATATTAAAGTAATAAGAACTGGAAAAAAATGAAATTTGTATGCAATACTTATAACTATATAATTAAGAAAATAAACATTTCAATAAAAACAAAATATTTCCTTTTTGACTTATGTTCATAATAAACACTGAAAATAAACTACATATATTTCATATTCAGCTCACAAAATATGTATAATGTAGGTATAAGCTTGTTTACTCATACATTCATGCATATACAAGGAGGGTTCATCTACAATAAGCAAAATATGACGATAACCATTTAGGGAGAAATACGCACCTATTTGAGGTTACATTGGTTTAGAAAAGTATCCTATAAGAATAACTTAAAATTCACATTTAACGTAATCATAGCTGATTTTAGGGGATCTAATGAAACGTCAGGATCATTATTCTTTCTCTCTCCCTAAACATTTTTCAAATTGTTAGGTTTACCAGGTTGATTTTTGGTTTCTTATTTACTAAAAAATGATTTTTTATCGATATCTATGGGTAAATGTCACTTGTCGATCTAAAGGTTGTCTTAGAATTAAGCCAAGATTATTGTTGCATTATTGTTTATCGTATCCTTCATACTATTAATATAATTTATGTGGATGTACTTCCCGCTTAGAAAAACAATGATAAAAGCATATTTATTTCAAAAACAGAGACAAATTGAGAAGTTAAACACAAAAGATTTTTTTTTCAGAATGCTGAGTTATTTACGTATGTCTAATTCTGATCAGACCAGATTCCTGGGCTCTGGAGGACAAGTTTGATTTTCTTTCATAAAACAAGATCGATTCCTGAATCTCAAAGTTTTTTATAAGGTGTGGGTTGTCGATTCGAAAAATGCACAAAAAAAACAATAACGAATTATTTTACCAACAGAAAAGAGGAAAGATAATATTAAATATGAATTAAAAAAGAGAAATAGGGAGTGAATGAGCGAGTTAAACTTAGTATGTATCTTCTATCTTCATTATGGTTGAAGAAGGAACATTTACAATTTAGCAATGACCATAAATTATATCACAAGGTCAGGGATTTGAAAAAATTGCTTAATATTTACCAAAATCAGTATTTTCAAATGGTCAATTATATGTTACAGTGTTATATTACGTTGTCAAAAGGAGGTGCAGGGTTCATTATATTAACATCAAATGGACCGAACCTTGTATAACCAATGTTGTAAACAAGGAGGTTTTACAATAGAAATGTATCTATTATATAATTACAGTTAATGGTCAATCGATTTAGTTCAGAATTTTCACATAAATAAGCTAAATATAAATAAAATCTTAATAATTTATCAAAGGCTATCTTAAAGATAGTGTGTTTGTGATAGTTATTATTCATAAAATATTTAGAAATTTGTATCTCTTGTCTCAAAATATTTATTCACTCAAATCTGGTATATGTATGAAATTGTTCAAATATCTTTCTTATTTAATTTATAATGGAGGCAGAGAGAGAATAGATACTACGCTGGAAATGTGGTACGTATACTCTTTATTCAGTCTAAAGATCCTTAAATATTACTTTTTTAAATTTGATTGTAGAGTTAGATCAGTAAAGACTTAAGTCAATTATGCCCATGTCAAATCGTACAAATAATATGGATATAACTTAAATAAATATAAAGCCTTGAGGGAAGATCTTTGAAAGACACTCCAATTTAGAGTAGAAGACCTTTGTTAAGAAGAGTCATGAGCTGAAAAAAGGCTCTTTTAATATATTACACATAATTTATAGATATGTAGAGAATCTGGAAGGATTATCACTTATGAGCTAATTTTAAAAAAAGTATAAAATATCAACTTTGAGCCTCAAAAGAGGTTTCTTCTTCAATTAGGATGCCATTTATGAAGTCAGTAAAAATGATCTGTATTATATGAAAATGTCGCTGAAATTAACCTATCTGAAAAAAAGCAAATGCAAATACATAGTTCCTTGCTAAGAGGACGCCCTCCAAGTCAAATGAATGGACATGACTTCAAGAGATATTTAGAGGACACATAATATCCCAAAATGAAATTATTTGGATATTTTTTGATATCAAAAGACTTCTCAATAAAGGAATTATTTATTTAATAACACTCTATCAGGGAGAATACTGTATTTTATCGCTTACTAAGGAAGAAAATGGTTGCATTGTTCTCCCCCTGCTTCTAAAAAAATATATTTTTTTTTAGTCTCCCGAACTTATTTTGATGAAAAAGCTTTGGTATGATTAATTCAGACAGACATCCTTCACGTCTTCTTTTTTGTTGTTGTTTCATATTTGTTCATACTGATCTCTGAGAGTCCCTTTTTCGTTGTATGTTATTACAAGTTACGTCATGTAAAAATATATAGTAAAAAGTTTTCTTTACATAAGAATAATTAATAGATATCTCCACCCTACCAGAGAACATGTTTTTTTTATCCAGGAGATATCAAACAGTTTTGAGAGTGTTTGATAACTTTATTTGTAAATGAATAAAGAGGATTAAAACCACAGATCTAATTTCATATACGTTATACATACATTGTCGCATTTTTCCATTAGCATTTAAAAAAATATGATAAAGGGGTGGGTATTCATGCATTTCCAACAAACGAGTACATAAGCGATACCGAAATGTAACATACAAAGAGGATTCAATACAAATATTTGAAGCGCCCTCTATGTTGTTGACATGTCTATTTATTACTATCATAATTTGAATGTTTTGGTCAACTACGACGGTGTCAACTTTATCGTCACGTCATCACCCTATGTTTTTTATCCTAATGATTATATAACTCACGGCATTATCATGCCTTGGACTAAATAAATTTTAGACCTTTAAAACACAAAAATACCCTACCCGGGTCGTCGAAAAAAAATTCCCTCTGTTGTGCATCCATGTTTATCCATGTAATTTTGCCAGATACATTTTTGCCTCTGGTAATTTCGATTCATGGATATTTTACTCTATAGCATATTCGTTAAATTTTAATTTTTTTATATTCTAAGTTTGAACCTTAGCTTTACTGTTGTATCTCATCTTTATATCAGAAGAAGAATAAGAAAGTTTTAAGGAAATAAAGAAGACATGGTATTTATCACAGCTTCTTTTCTTTAAATAAACAAAGATGTAGTGTTTTTTTCATTCATTTTCATAAATCGCCTCTTGCATGATTTAACCAGCTGACTATATGGTAATAGAACTCAAAGAAGGTATGACATTAAATAGGATTTTGATTTTAAATTAATTATTATTAATCAAGGGCCTTCGGTTGGAATTTCTTTCATTTCATACTCTGTTATTGATACATATTTTTATAAAATTATTATTCAATGTGTATAATAATAATTAATAACTATTATCTTGAAAATATTTAAAAGCTGGCAACAAGAAATTTAAAAAAGGGAAGCTCCCATTTTTTTTTTTTTTTTTTTGTTTCTCAAATTTTTCCTTTGCCTGATGTCAGTGGAATTGAAAGAGGATATAAAAAAAACTAGTCGTGAATAAGGACGAAATAGTAAGGAATCACGTATGCAGGATCAGGAATTTATTTCTAAAGGGTTCATTTACTAGTGGGACCTTATTCATAGTCATGATTTTAGCTGAGGCTTGAAATAATGTAAAAACTCCATCAATAGATAGACCATTAAGGAAAAAAGATACAAATTATGCATATAATTCACCTAAATGATAATAAGACAGTAAATATGTCATGCAGTAAAATCTCCAAGAAGCAAAAAAAAATAGGAAGAAAAATTACCGGGAACAAAAATGTAGGATTTAAAAATAATGGTTTACCTATAACTATATATTAAGACAAAATCATTGAGACTAGTGTGGAGAATATTATTTAGATGCATTTTTTCAGCACAAACTTCAATCATACAGCCTGTCGTGGTTAAGAAAAATTACTATTAGTAAAAAAAGTAAACAGTGAAGTAAACAGTTTGTAGAAAAATTACCAAGAACCTAACCTTCCCATAGTCAAAAATATCAGATATTAGGTATCACTTTTAATTATTTCATCAACTTTTATCATCTTCTCTTAGCTTAGGTATGTTACAAAAGAGGGTGTGCTCTAATCTTTTTTTTCCCCAGGTATTAAATTGCTCGAAGACCTGATCGAAAAAGAGTTTCGTGAAGTATAAAACGCCATAAACATATTCATCTTTAAAATTATAAATTTGATGACTTTTTGTTCAAGACATAACAAAAAATTTACTCTTATAATGTTTTAAAGGGTTTAAACTATATTGTCATTGCAAAATTCAAGAAAAAGTTGCGATTTACAGCTTCATTTAATAACTTCAAAATGAAATCCGAATTGAATTCGCCCAAAAATGACCCTTCCAATTAATCAATATTTTTTTTAACCACAGGAAGCTTGAACATTTTTCTATTTCTTAATGAAAAAAAATATAAAAAATAATATGCTGAATGAGTTTTTATGAGATGAAGCAGTTTGTAGTTGGTAATAAATAGAGGATGTATTGAACTCCAGATTTGCATTGCAGTTTGGGGCAAAAAATCAACGCTTCCAATTGACAAATAATTTTTTTTAAAACACCTAAGAAAGCTAGAATAGTTTTCTACTTATTAGTGAAAAAATATAAAAATTGATAGACGGAATCCATTTTTGATCAGATAAAGAAATTTGTAGTCGCAAATTTAATTATGAAAGGATTGTCAACATTGAGTTTTGCTCATTCCTTTTGAATCTCGTACAATTCACATATAGGAAAGTTACAGTTCAGTGGTTTAAACTACGACACTCCTAAATGAAAAAAAACATAATTTGAGTGCGATGATAATAAACAAACATATTTTATCCGTGAGTCTTAAGAATCCAGTTCTTAAAACGTACAATTGGATTTTTTTCGAAAAATTTCAAAAAATCAAATTAAACCCTTTCAAAGCCTTTGCAAACGTTCTCGGCAATGTAATCTAGAACATTAGTGAATATAATATTCCAAAAAAACTGAAATTTTTGTTGATATATTGTTTTGTTAGACATCCGGGTAGAATACTACATCAAGAGATGACTACTCTCAAAGTTTTAGCTTCAAGGTATGATCTACATATGTAAAAGCATATTATAAATGATCATATACATTGGATGTTACATCTTTTCTCAACAATGTTTTTTTAAAGACACTGCCAACAGTCATTCTTTGTATAAGGAGCGGGTTCTTTCCTGCATTTAATGTTGTATATGTATTATATACAGTACCCTTTGTATTTATATTATTATTATTTCTTTATGCTAATTGCATTAAGGATTTTTTTCATCTATCTCTTTCTTCCCATTTGAGAAAGAGAGAGAGAGAGAGAGAACGAAAGATATATTTACATTTTTTTTATTTAAGATTAATTATTCAGCCAAAGAAAAAAAATATATACAAATATATTATATTATATATTATTTGGAAGGATATCATTTGATGGATCTGAAAGATTAAGACTGAAGAGAGTCGGAGAAGGAAGAGGGTATTCCTTCTTTTAATATATGTATGGACCTATTAGTGTTGAGACTCGGCCCAAGACCGAATTCATTTTCACGTTCGGTCATTAAGAATTTTTCTCAATAGATTTGGAACGATATTTCGGTCTGAATCCATGGACCCATTTCTTCCCCTATTTTTATTTATGAATTAAACTTATATGATATACAACATATTTATCTTTAAGTGACGTCATTTTGGTTCGATGCTCAAAATTTTGAACCACAACTCTGGATTATTAATTTATGTTAATTTTCTCATTAATACAGAAAGACTTAGTTATTATTTTCTAACGTTATTGTTAAGCCATTCTTTGTGCAAAACAAACTATAATATAAATTTCTTCATTTCTCCATTATAAGTGAGCAAAAAGCGAAAAGACAATGCATTTCTAGACTCCTAAATGCTGAAATTGAGGTGTCGAGGATTTCGGACATTCTAAAGTGCTACAGGAGCCTGATTTTCAAGTTGGCCAAGATGAAGAACGATAAAATTTACCCCTCCAGTAAAGCAGGAAGTGGATGGTACAATTTAAAGAATTGATTCTGGTCCAAAGATATGTGGCCCCCTTTTTTTTCAGAGTTGGACACGCTGGATTTTGCTCTGTGGGCACTTCGGAGAAGGAAACCAATCAAACTTCATACCCACATGTGATCTCATTGAAAGCTGAAATAGTGGCTGCGTGGAACAACTTGTCGGAGAAGTTTGTCATCGACTCCTGCAAGGTCTTCCGTCAAGCCTGTAATTGATGCTGAAAGTGGCCATATTGAGTGACCAAGTTAGCAAAGGACTTTTTAATAAGTTTTATTATTATTTTATTTTTTTGTCATGATGGAAAATAAAAGGCATAAATTTAAATGAGATAGATTTTTTCCCTTTAGAATTGATAGATTAAGTTTCTTTACAGGACTAAATTACTTCGGTCGTCCAAAATTATTACTTTCTCATTCCGATCTAGGATTTGCAGACCGGACTCCAACACTAGTATGTATGTATCTATATATAGAAATGAAGATATTGTATGTATAGTAAATAAATAATATGGAAGTATGAGCATCCCCTCAGCTCATCCATGTTGAATAAAATAATGTCATTTGTAAAAATATGTAAATTCCCGATAAACAAATGGTTCACAATAATGGGACCCCCATCATTTAGCCTTATCTTATTTGATACGTGAATCTTTATTAATATTCTTAGGTTCATCATTAAATAAAGGAATACATGGCCAAATATCTTTTATCTATATATATACAAAGAGGTCTAAAAAATATGCTCTTACTTGTGTGTAAGA
The DNA here is from genome assembly GCF_016086655.4 of Lepeophtheirus salmonis. Lineage (NCBI taxonomy): Eukaryota > Metazoa > Arthropoda > Copepoda > Siphonostomatoida > Caligidae > Lepeophtheirus > Lepeophtheirus salmonis. The sequence continues at coordinate 9,746,291 of NC_052139.2, forward strand.
AATTTTGTAGTTGGCAATCGGAGCAATGTTTTTTATCTTAAAAATGTGTTGAATTTTTGAAGTAATTGAGAACATCATAGGTTAAATTAGGTTATGTGCTACTTAATCATTCCACAAGGCTATGGATATGCCACTCGGACAAATTTGGATATAAGTGTTTAAAAAAAGTTATCCAAAAAAATCTTAGAGACACCTCCGGATGTGCTTTTTAAAGACGGAGAGTTACTTTGAGGATTTTTGGGGAATTATAAGTAAAAGTCTTATATGGTTTTAAAGAAGATATTTAAATCATTCCGTTCTATTGATGTCCTTGCTCGATAAGGAGTGAGATTTAGGTATATCTATTGTGATGAAAATCAGTAGTGTCTTTTAGCTCGCCGGTTTATTAGAGTTGGCAAACGGAAGAGTGAGTTTTCTTTACCTATAATGTTATCATTATTATTTAAAATCTGAGAAATGAACTTCCCTGTCTACAAAATACCACATATTATTCATGTATACGCAACAGGGTTAAACATTTGCTTATGCTCATAAAAGATGAACAGTAACCCTGATAATTTGTGGGGGAATTATAATTGCAAGTCCTTAATGGACTCAGAATAGAATTGAGGATCGATATTGGAGTAATTCTCGGGTATGTCTTTGTTTATTTATATTTTCCCCTCCTCCTCGTCACAGCTGCTTATAGCTGATATAACAAAAAGTTATAACAGATTTACCATGTTGAATGTTGATTTCCGGTTCTCAGGTTTGACCTTTCCAAATTATCCCCTTCCTCGCCATGTCACATCTACTAAATGTTTAATATACTAAAAAGGGATGTCAGGTTAGTTTCTCTCCTCCAAGTATTCATAAAGTTGCCAGGTTTTCATGTAAATTTTTGGTTTCTTTATTTAAACATACCAAAATTGTTTCGAATTAACAACTCTAAGTATGTATATAGTATTTCTCATGAGAGAGATTTGAAGGATTATTACTTTATTCCACATGATATAAAAAATGTTTTTACGGAACGAAGTTTGGATTTTTGTTTTTGTTTATTATTCTCCAAAATGAAGAAAGAACATCTGGATGGACTCTCACATTCTAAATTGATTTACGGATAAAGGGAGTGATTATATGTATGTATATAGTTATGGACAGTACATGCAATAGTGCAATGATTTATAATGTGCAAGTTTTTATGGCATGTTTCAAATATAAATAAATACAAAGGAACTGAAATAATGCATGTACTTTATCTAAATTTGATTTATTCTCTAGGATGAACAACTCAAACAACACCCACCTATTGAACAAAAATAAATACATGGGGAAAAAAAATACTTCTTAAGCATTTTGTTCTAAATAGGATCCTTTGCCTATGTTATAAGTACACAGTAGCGTTGGGTTTTAGTCTGAAAATCCTATTCTAGTCTTAGACTGTTTAAATTTTAAATATTAAGTGCACTGAACAAATTCAGTTCTTTAAAAAGCCTAGGTCTGTATCGGTGGGAAACCAAAATTGAGTTTGTCTTGGTTTAAAATTTGGACTAGCCATATGATATAGATTAATTCTTGATTACATAGTTGTGGTTGAAAATTGTGAACATTGACCTAAAATGTCGTCATTTAAAGATAAATATGTTGCACTCATCATATTTGTACAAATCATAACTAGGGAAAGCGTAGAAAATCGGTTAATAGAGTAAAACCGAAGAAATTACTTAATAATTTTATAACAATTAAATTTCGGGTTAATGTGTGAGATCGCAGTCTTGACCTATATATTAGTCTAAATCGATCTAATAAAACTGATACCCAAAAATTTAAACTAAACTAATTCTATGGGAAATGAGGGTTGTTAATTTTTTAATTATTTATATTAAGAAAGTAAATATTGTCTGTTTATATATCTGTGGAAAGCTCATTTTTTAGTGTCCCCTTAATAATTCTTGGAACTACATGATTTAAGAAATACGTGCATGTGTAGTTAAAACACATTTTAAAAAATTAATATAGGAGAGCGGTTATCCATATTATTAAAGAAAAACTCATCGACGCATAATAACTCCGAGCAATGTTGAGTACTCCCAGTAGCTTCTTCTAACCAATTAGTAGTTTGTTTGCGGGTCTGTTGATAGTTGTACCACCTTGCGTATATTATTATTTATTAGTAGTTTTTATACTTATTTAATTACTAACGGTTATGCCCAGAATGGACGGAGTTATTAGACCTCGACAAACATGCAAATTTTGCTTTAATATAGAAGATAACTCCCCGACAAATCCTAGATATTACCCTTAGTTTTCATACGCACACTCACACGTAGCTACTAACTCAATAATTAGACATTCTTTCCTCAAGAATAAAAAAAATAACAGATTGAGAAAAAAATTAATATGATGTGATGAGCTAGAGAGTACTTTACCTTGTTGCAAGGCCTCTTCTAAATTATCCTTCAATTTTATATAAAGTACTTTCCTTTATTATTATGAGTTGAACTAAACGCCTGCGTTATATAAATTATTTTATACAGTGCTTCCTGTATATTATAACCCCTTTTTTTCTTTATATTGTATTGATAACCATCAGGAATTACCCTATGACTGTTTTTCATTCATTCATATTTATATAAAGACAGACCTTGCGTGCAACCGTTGTTTAACAAGAACTTTGAGCTCCTGCGACCGCTGTCTATGCGCAGGTAAGAGATTGATTGTTCTTTTGGTAACTAGCCAGAAGTGTTTGGCGTCAGTTAAACAAAAAGTATAGATCAAAGACGTATTTTTCCACAAATGTGGAAAAGGCAGAGTGTCTTTTTGCGATCCGCGTCGGACAAGACAATGTTCAGATTGCAAATGTTTTAACCCTGTAGACTGGAGAGCCAGGAAGGAACTGGAAGAGTCTGGAGGGGATAATGAATCAACAACTAAGCGTGATGTTCATAAGATAAAGTGAGACTGTCAGAGGGAATTTAGTGGACCCAGTGTTTGCCTCACAGCTCACTCAACCTTAACCACATGGACTTCTTGCTTGTGGTGCAGTTTAGCGACACGCCAATTGACCCTCATGCCAAAATCTGAGCTGATGTCCAGGATCGCAGAAGAATTCCGGAATCTGCAAAAGGAGACTGTGATCAAGGCCTGCTCTTGTCTTCGAGGCGGTTATTGTCGTCAAAGGCGATGATTATGTTGAAAACACAAAATAAATGATTGAGTTTTCATTTGTCGATAGATTTCGACAACTTAGTATGTTTGCACTATCTAGCGGATTGTAATGTTTCTTGTAGTTTTTTCATGCCTATTCAACAAACTGAGGAACTTAATTTTAAATATTAGTTAAAATAATGTCTCATAGAGAGCATTGAATAATTTGGGAATTTTTTCATGGATCTTTACGGCGATATTAATGACTGATATAATCTCAGCTTCGTATAACATATGAGTACTTCTTTACCATTTTTATCTAAATATGATCCTCTGCAAAAGTTATAAGTCCCATAAAGCATTACCACTCTCATTTCCTTAAATGATAATTTAGCAAATGCACCACACATGGAAAGTATTATGTAAATAACCCATTAAATGTCTTTGGAATTTAATTGCTTCAAATAATAAATAACAATAAAGACGAAATATGGAAACAAAGATAAGAGACAACGTGTCCTAAAAAAAGCTTTCATTTCATTTATTAATATTTAATAGCCCCCACAATAAAACTTAAATCCCCCCCCCCTTATTCAAAATGTTAAAGTCATTAATAATTGTGCGTTGGAGATAAGGGCCGTATCAGGTCCAAAGCTGAAGCACTCCACACAGAAAAAAGAGTACATTAATAATAGAGGATTTTATTTTAAATTGATAACTGCAAATAGCACTTAATATTTTGAAATGACATATATAGAATATATAACCTTTGGGGACATAGTATAAGTTTGTCCTCACTTTTTCTTTCTTTCTCGAAATTGGAGACAGCCACAGTGGATAGTTAAAATATAGTGTCTGCTACCTTTTAAGAACAAGGAAATAACTTTGCAATACGAAGAATATATAATTAAATGAGGAAAAATGGGATCTCGACTCAATAGATCACGATTCTCGAATAAGTTTTCACGTAGGATTAGACAATCAAGGAGTGTGAACGGTATATGTATGTGATGAGATAGAAGGTGTCCTCTCAAAGATACCTATTAAGTTCATCCTGTAGTTGTACTATAAAGGCTAAAGGTAGATAAAAGAAAAAGGTATTTACTTAATGAGATGTGATCTCTACTACCGGGCTCATCCCTCAGTCCGCGGATAGACCCCCCTGCAATATTCCATAAGAAACAAATCAAAACCTTTTCCATATAATGAGACCTTCAAATCTTCAAATGTCGAGATAGAAAGGGGAAAGTATGACTAGTGGGAAACATATATTTACAATGTATTCGAATCTTTTTATTTCATTTAAATGTTATAAAAATGAAGGATGTAATTAGAAAAAAAATAACTAAACCTACTCTGTACATATATTATACATACCTAATATTATGTACCCTACTTAATGAACTGCTTTCTTTTTTTCCCTCCTCCCATCTATTTCATTTTTCTGCAAGTTTATTTGGCAAGGGAGAGAAGTCGTTTGATTGTTTTTAAATTAAATAAAATTATTCTCAAAGTGACCGTAAAAGAAGGGGGAGAAAATATGAAATTACTTCTATTTGCATGAATTATTCTTGTATAGATACGATATTTGTGTTTTTCTTGAATATTACATTCCTATGTAATAATACCTTCATCCACATACAGGGTGTTCCAGTATTAAAATTCCATTAGAGTAATTAAATTGCCCATCTTATTATGGTTTCTATTGGAATATGTATTGAAATATTTTTCTTATTCTGAACAATTTAGTGGAGACACCTTCTCACTGATTTGCATCGTGTTGTTCCTTATTTATGTCCGAGAACGGGGGTTCATCCCAGTCCGGTCCAGTCTTTTCATTGTTGGTACTCAAAGAAATTAAAATGTATCATTCCTGACGTCATTGAGAGTTTTTTTTCATTTTCTTAATTAAAATAATACTAATGAATTTTATAACCAAGTAAAAATGATATACAGGATAATCCAAAAGTCTTCAAAAAATAAATTTAGAACGTATTATTTTGACAACAAAGTGTCCTATCTGCAATTTCATTGGTTGTAACACAATGTAAGTTCAATATACTTCTTCTATAAAAGGAATGTCATTTAAGTAATTTTATGAGCCGAGATACATCATCTAAGAAGATCCGTAGAAAATTTATATTGTGTCGGTAAATCACAACACTAAATATTTAGGATTTTGAGACCTTAAATTAGTATCTTCTTTGTAAAATATAACATCAAGAATATTAAAGAAAATAGCAAACATTTAGTGTTCCTTAATTAATAATTTATTACTTTTAGAATGTTCAGTTGTTATTTCTTTTCAAAATAAATTTAGTGTTTTTCCTCAGAAGAAGGACGGATACAAATTGAAGAATGACAAATTCCCTCCCTTAACAGATCTATGTAGGGTCCTCAACCAGCATATCCATCACTCACTCACTCACTATAAAGGATTATAGATAATGAATGAAATAAGGTGTAACTATAACCATACAGACATACCTCACAACACCCCTTCTGAGCTGTCATCCACGATTAATATGTAACACATTTGCAAACACATACAACACATACAAAGTGGCTGTAAGTTCCATTTATTACTCAAACACGTTCCATAGGTAGTTGAAAGGGGGAGGAGAAAAGAAACCCTAGCTATTTGAATAAAGTGGGGATGGTTTCAATCTATAGGGGATGAATGAAGAACCATTTTGATTAGAGTTGTACAATTGAGAGTACGAGTCTAACGACGTCATACAAGTCCTTCTTAATTATTATATTTAAGATTATAAATCTCAATGACTTTTTTAGAGTGCAAGTTTTATTGTTATTGGCAATCTGAGTGATGTCTTTTATTTCCTAAAGAAGTTATCATAGTTGTTTAATTATTTAGGAGAGAACATCTATAGGTATAAAGTGTAACTGCATTTATGTATCGGGAGTATTTTTTAGCTTGCCCATGTTTTTTTGGAATTGGTAATCTGAAGGGTACATTTTTTTATCCTGAGTTTTTGTTATTATTATTTAACTCCTGAGAAATCAAGTTCCTTTTCTACTACATTCAATTATATTCAGAACCTCACTGACCATTCGTGGGTACTCATAAAAGACAGAGTAATCTCGAAGATTTGTGGCGGAGTTATAATTTATAAGCCCTTGTTGGAGTCAGAGTAGAATTGAAGATCGACATCAGAGTCATTCTTGCAAATGTCATTGCTTATTTCCTTCTCCTCTCTTATATCAGCTGATTGTAGCTGATTTAATGAAATTTCATGACAGATAAGTTGCTCTCCTCCAAAACATTCCTCAAATTGTTAGGATTACAATGTTGATTTTTTTGTTTTTTTAACATGCCCCTAATACACACGATTTTCATCACTAGTTATAAGTGTATGTCCCTGTTGAACTCAAAGTATAATTGAGATCGACAAAGGAATCGTTACTACCTATATTTTTGCTCTATACTGGTGGACTTGTAACAATATCCTTTATCTGACAACTTTTCAAAGCTAATTTAAACATCATGACATTTGAGCTCCTCTCCTCTCAAACATTCTTTAAGTTATAAAGGTTACCATATAAAATTCTGTATTGTTTTTTTGGTTACATATCCAAAACGCTTACGATTTACTTTGCTAATTATATTTTGTACAAGTCGTAAACCAAAAATGACATGAATTATTTTAAATAAGGTTTTTAGAATACTTAGGATGAGGATAATGTAACATATGAATATTCTTAAGATTGTCAGTCGATATCTTAATGATTTAACTTAGTACTCGTTTTTTCTTAAATTACTATTTGAGCAGTATTATCCAGGGCGTTAAAATCAAATAGGTGCTTGAATGCTCCCGCGATTTTGTTATGATGCAGCTATCTTTTTTTTTACCAGGATATGCGTTGTTGTTTCAACAAGCTTTATTCAAGTTTTTGGCATCATGGCGACCGTTGCTCCAAATAAAAAGAAGATTACATTTACAGAGGAAGAACGGGGTTCACCGTGACAATGATTTTTACCATGAAGATTTCAAATCGGGAGATCTCAAATGTGACTGGTGACCCAATTCAGAGAGTACTAAAGATTTGTAAGGCTATTTTTGTGACTGATAATCTCAGAGAAGTCGTTGAAGTGGCTGAGAGAGCACTGCTATGACTTAATTGGGAAGGAAGTGTGGCCCCCAAAAGTCCTGATCGTAATCTGACATATTAATTTCCTAGGGCTACGTTGAATGTAAAATAAATCGAACATCTCATGCAATCAATGACACTCAGTTTCCTCCATCAAGGAGACATTGACCCACATCACAAGGAAATACCTTGTTTACGCCTGCTTCTCTTTTTGGGCCCAATTCTAATTTCGAGGTGCCATTACGCAATCAAACTTCAGATTAAACAATATCAAAAAGTTTAGTTTTCATACCATGCCTCTAGGTGTAAAAATGTTAGACAATAACAAAAAAAGGTAACACGTGTGTAACCTCTTCCTCAAAGGTGTCAGTGGAGAAAAGGCTGCAGACCCCATTAACGTTTCCATCTAGACTGCGTACAACATCAAGAAGTACATTACAACCCCATACAACCAACAAGAACATAATCTTATGTAGCAAAAATAGGGCTGACTTCTGGCCTACTTCCATGTGCCCTCATCCAGCCCTGACCTCAACCCCTAAACTTAGAAGTTTGGAACGCAATGAAGATGTATTTTTCCCCACCTCTCATCCAAATTTGGATTCGCTCCGAGCAGGCATCATGACAGTGTGGTACACCATGGGCACAGTCTTCATCAATAAAAACTGACAATCTGTTCGCTGGCGTGTCGAGACAGTTATTCCTTGTGAAGGAGGACATATTCAATAAAAATTATAGCTATATATAGTATTTAAACTGAGTACTAATTGGTTCTGGCTTGTTTTTTCGTGAGTCCATAAAAATCCCCGAACTGCAAGTTTTATGTTATTTAGTTAATTTTACAGCTCAAAGTGATGTTTATGATTAATTCATTACAACTAGAATTATTTCCAAATTGTCCTCACAAGTACGGGAGTATATAATACACGGTTTTTAAGAAGAATAATTTACAATGTGATCAAAATTCTGCAGTTTCTGTAAATTTAATTATACTCTACATACTATATAATTAATCCTAAAACAAATTATAAGTTGACTTGTACATTATTTATAGGTCCACTTAACCTAAAAAAATAATAATGTTTATATCATTTCAGCACATATATTGATTATGTAATACGTATGGCTTATTTATTCATTGCTCTCAGAAGTACACATAATTATTTATGGGGGATCTAGTTTCAAGACAAATATTTACATGAGTACAAAGTCCTATTGAAAACTGATTGTTTCCATTAAGAAAGTATTTAAAGGGATATGCACATATACAAAAAATAAATGTTTACAATTTATGTTTGTACATAAGGGTCATGTATTTTTTACAATCTATTAACTTTGAGTAATTTTTGGACGTGTTTTATTTGATGTTGCAAAAAATTTCAAAATTTAAGTAATTTGAGCAAGAAAACGTCACACATGAATTAATTTTAAATTTATAATCTATATTGTTGCATATATATGATATTATAATTATTTTAAAAATAAACTGATGGGTCACATAAATACAATACAAATTAGTTGTAATATACTTATTGAAAAGAATGAATCTCTGTGATAAGTTATATTTTTGAACAAGGGGATCAGTTCATATTTTTATTAAGTTAACAATATGTTAACGACCCTTTCTAAAAAATAAATGTTATATTTACAATAGTAATAAGACGTCCATGACTAACCTATGAACTATTAATGGTAGTAAAGCAGCATTTCACAGATTAATTAGACCCTGCCTAAAAAACAAATTTTCTTAGGAAATCTTCATCATTACTCTCTGTTTTTGATGGGCACACTCACACATAACTACTCAATGGAATAATACTTATATCAATTCATATATATTCTGTTTTAAAGTATGAAGGAATAATAATGAGATTTAGAGGGATGACTGATGAGTACTTTAGTAGTCTTTAGAGCGTTCCAAAATAAAAAACATACATAATTTAATTTACCATGCAAGTCTTTATATTTAATTCAAATCTGATCATATACGGGAAATGCACAATAATTATGATAATATGCATAAGAGACCAATAGCGAAAATATAAAGAAAAAGTGCTCCTATTATTTGCACACTCCTGCAATATTTCATTAAACGACAGCATTATTATTTGTTATATAAAAAAAAATACTTACATAATTTACATTAGGAAACATTATATAGAGTGATCCGTGAAAATACGTTCTATGCTATAAGCAACACCCCTGCAATAGTTCCTTAATACGACTATATTGCTATTGTATAGATTTAAATATGTTTGTGATATATATCAGGGAGAAATAAAAACAGTGCATCTAGTGACTCACTTTCAGTTATTCAAACATTCAGAAAGACAAAATTTGAATTATTTATATAGATAAGAGATCCACGTGAAACTTTTGAGTCAGGACTCACCTATTGGGTAATGTTTTTCTAACACATATATATATTAATATTTGTGCAAGCTATTATTTTTATCAAAACCTACCAAATTCAACAGTAAATCTCTTTATTGGGTCCAAAAATAAAGAAAACTACGTCCTAGAATAGTACGAAGTTAATACATTAATATTAACTTCGTTAAAATAGTTTATACATTAACTTTTTTTACAAAAATGAATATTATTGGCCAATTCTGTTATTATTTTTTTTTGTAAATGTACGTATATTGCTACTTCAGGGAACTAATTTTGAAAAAAAAAACAAATCGTATTACCCTAGTATGTACACATATGTATAGGAATAAGAGGGAATGAAGAAGTGACAGATACACACGAAATAATAATAAAAAGTTATCCTTTGAACAACAAGTAAAAGCTTTATTTAAACAATAAGTAATAGTAATACCATTTTCTTCCACACACTTCGACACATGTGTGTGTTCAAAAAAACAATTCATATATTATATTATATTTTTGTCATTTACATGCTCGAATTGCCTTTGTTTTTGTTTTAAAAGTTCTATTACAACCACAACAGAGTATTTTGTTGTATTTGTTTCAATTAATCCCCTAGCTACAAATTGTCTGGAGCACGGATTTATGTTGTAGAATTTTAATGATAAGAACACTGTTTGTCCTTGTTTCTGATAGGTTATTTGCTAATAATAAAATCTGTGTATGTATTAGTGTTGAGACTCAGTCCAAGACCGATTGTTTTTTCGGTTCGATATTAAGTAATTTTTTCTTTTGACCGACATGGGCGGATATTTTGCCAAAGGGATGATATTTTTATAAAGAAAATTACAATTTGAAGATGAGAAAAGAAAAAAACGCATGCTCCTCTTTGTTCATTCTTTAACACGCAGTAATCTTTATTGTTTCACGCAACTTTTCCTACTAAAAGAAGCAAGGGTAGAAAACCCCGAAATCAGTTAGTAATTAGCCAAATTACCAACTGCTATTTATTTTTTAAGTTCTCATATACTAGATGGATGTCCCGAACCACAGTTGCGCTTCCCCCTGGCCAAGATTCTTCGACACAAGATATATTAGTCATAATTTGGTCTACTGCGCCAGGCAGACTTGACGTAAGGAAGATAGTTTTAATTTATCTTCATCCTTGCGTTGAGTATCCGTGGGAAGGCGCTATATGATGTCCTTTTATATCACATCGTTACCTATTGTGTATCACCCAACCTTTCTTACCAAAAAAAAGAAGTGAAAAAACTCCTAAATCAATTAGTAGTTATTCAAATAAGTCAAATAAGCTATGTATTTATTCAGTAACCAAGACGTGATGATACGTACTAAACCGCAGATGCAGCTATCTCTGTCCAAGATACTTAGAGACAAGGTATATCAGTCATCATTTTGACTACTACGCCAGGCAGACTTGACGTGAGTAAGATTAATATTATTTAATTCATCTTCATCTATGCGTTGAGTGTCTGCCATACGAACTACTCTGTATCTCTTAAGCACTCCCGGACTATCATTGTCATATTATTTTATTTTTAAAATAAATTACACATAAATACGAGGGTCGTTTAAAAAGTCCGTGCAAAATCCGAAAGACTTTATTTCCAAAAACTTTATTACCGAATGCCACTCCGCCGAAGGGATACGATGTCAAATATTCGTTTAGCCAAAGTGACACTTGCCGAATGGGCCTTTATTGAATAAACACATTGCCAAAAGGACCCTTTCCGAGAAAAATATTAAATATATCTGATGAATGATTCATTTCAAACATTATCAACTTAATTATTGAAATAATTACATACTATTACAGCATGAATCATCATTAAAAAATATTTCTTTCCGTAAAATGGTCATTCGCCTATCTGGCTTTTGGCAAAGTGTCCACACACGAGTATTATTATTAGATATATTATTTATGTAAGAGTGCAAAGAGAAGGCGGGAGCAAGATATATGGTACACCTGAATTAAGACTATTGTTAATATCAGCTGCCGTTTATATGATTTCGGGAAGAGAAAATGAATAATTGCTATAAAGGGGAGAATATTCAACATTTAAAGTAGCATTCGTGCAAGAAAAGTAATAATATTTTATTTTAATTCTGACATTTATTCTATTATGTATTACTAAATTAATTTACACCAGAGATAGGCGAGAATTCTTCTTTTAGAGGGAGATGCTTACAACCCCACGACGTATTAAATATTGAATAAAAAAAGAGAACCCACATAAAATGTATTTTCCTGTTTTAAAGATAAACTTATTCTTTTTCTTTAGACAGATCCCTTCTTTAAGTATCATAAGTATCGATCCCCCCCCCCTCCCAACTCATCGTCTTCTACAAAAATCCCATCCATAACTTTTTGATATAATTTTTCTTCATATTTTCTCCTCCTTTTACTAAGGGAATTCCTGAATTAATTTCTGAGTCCTCTAAGAAGAGGGGGTTTGTTAGTTTTGATGGGAGGTCTTTCATGATGCTGAACATGTTGTATGCTTGTATGTATGGAGATCATTTATCATTTAAATTAGGTACATGGAATCTTCCTCCCATCTACGTACGCATATAACAAAAAATATAGAGTCATATTATGTATTTATTTGATAGAGCGTAATTTTGTATGTATGTAATACATAAAAAACTCGGAAAGAAACAGATGTGCTTTTTCTTTCTTTCTTCCTTTTCAAAATGGACACCGTCTAATGACATCATAACCATTCTTTTCTTCTTCTTTTTACCCACATATTATTTTATTTTTTTACAATGTCTACATACATATTTGAACATGGCTGAAATTACCAACAAGAATATTTTTTTAATAATACATAGAAGTATTATTATATTTCTTTATCCTCTTCTTTTACTGGTAATGTAATCATCTCACTCTACATACGTGTGTGTCTATTAGTTCGTGTTGAGACTCGGTCCAAGATCGTTTTTTTTTATTTGCTCTCAGATGATTTTTTAGATAGATTTGGACCGATACTTCGTCCCAGACCGTAAGCTCAGACCATAAGCCTACAATTTAATTGTTTTGAAATTATGAAATGATTTTTTTGTTCTTCATATATAGGCCGATATTTTTTATCGATCTTAAGGGATTTCTCAAGACCGATAAGGACCAGTATTTCTGTCAAGATCAAGATCCCATATCATAGACCGAAATTTAGTTGTCATTAAATCGTGGATGGATTTTTTCGATCTCAATATATAGAACAAAATTTAATTGTTTTCAAATCATTAACAAATTCTTTTTTTAATGTTCCTTTAATTGGTTAGATGGAGTTGCATAGACTAAGTATAATTAAACATTATAATATTACATTTATTCAATCTAAACTATGAATCTTTTGCTTTGGTTTCTTTCTCTACGAAGCACCTGGGCACGAACGTACATAGGGAATTCAAGAGACTAACATCTCCCGTATGTATTTTCCATGAGCTACTGCGATTCCATTATTGTCCATCTCTTTGTTTTGGTTTTAATATATAGACGGATTTGTTGATTTGTTTTTTGGTAGTTTTTTTATACAGATTTGGACAGATATTTTGGTTTGGACTGTCCAAATAAATTTTATATTTTTTCAAATCGTGGACTGAATTTTAAGTCTCAATATATAGACTAGTTTTGTTTATTTGATCCTAGTGGATTTTTTAGACTGGTTTGGAATAATATTTCGGACCAGACCCACATTTAATAATTGTCTAATCGTTGACTATTTTTTTAATCTCAATATATTGTAGACCGAAATTTAATTGTTTCAAATTTTGAACTTACTTTTTGAGTCTCAATAGATATTTATATTGATAGATATTTTGGTCTACATGGTAGACCAAATTTAATCGTTTCAAATCTTGAACGGATTTTTCATTCTGAATATATAAACCTATTTTGTTGATTTGGTTTTAAGTAATTTTTTAGATCGATTTGGACCGATATTTCAGTCCAGACCACAATTTTAGATCTTAAACCAAAATTTAATTGTATTCAAATCATAGACAGATTTTTTTTATCCCATTATAAATACCAAAATTTAATTGTTTTCAAATGGTGAACTTATTCTTTTTTTGGTGTTAATATATAGACCAATTTTGTTAATTCAGTTTATGTGTTTTTTCTAGACAGATATTTCGGTCCAGACCACAATATAAGACCATAGACCGAAATTTAAATGCTTACAAGTTTTTGACGGTTTTTTTCGGTATCAATATACTTACCTATTTTCTCCCCTAACCTTTTTATTAGTTTTGCAAACACGGTTTTTGCACCACATTCAACTTCATATGACTTTATTAAAGGTTGACATTCACAATTTTGATACACATTGTACGACATCAACAATTCATCCATAGAATCGCTCCAGACCTATAATGATACGGATCCAAATCTATTTTTATTTTTTTTGTAAGACAAAGCCAGACCAATGTTTTCTTTGGGATCGGTTGAACTCCTACTTCTTTAAAGGACAATAAAACCATACACCATTAACTCCACTAACAGTTTTAGCGGTCTCAAACCGGTCTAGGATTTTCAGACTCAAAACCAACAATACTATTAATTTATGTATGTACTTTCTATCTCATTCCAAACCATAGACTTGAAAAGAAAATAAAGATTTTTTTTATGGCGCGAAAATGTTCTTTTGAGTATTCTTTCTTGGCTCTAATGTCCTTTATAACATTTGGTCATGTCTCTTTTATTGTTATTCTTATGTATGGATTTGACGGTTGAAGAGATTCTACATTAATATTGTTTATTTATATATATTATAAACTTATAAAAAGTTAGTGTTTCGATTGTTTGAACATTATGATGCCATCTTCTTTTTACCTCGAACTTTCCTCTTCCCAAAAGAGTGGAAAACCCCCCTGAATCAATTGTGGTAATTTGTATAATTGATTTTTATGCACTTTTGGTATGTAGTTAAGGAAATCCTGACAATTTTAGAAATGTATAACATCAACACAAAAACACAAATATGAATATTTGTTTTACTTAACTTATACATATGAGCCAAAATTTCATAGACATATTTGAATCAATTACTGGCTTTGTATTCAAATTTATCGGACAAGTTTTTTTGGTATATTTCAATTTTTTGATTTTGATTTAAGAGACTTATATTGGCCCCACATATATAAATATATCAAATTATAATTATGTTATTGTGTCAACCAATTTTTGATAGATTAAGTTCAATTTATGGCTATAGAAATTGACGACAATTTGTTGAAGAATGATCCACACTCAATTTTCAAGAAGAATGAGGAGGTGATTATGAATCAATACTAAACTTTTATGATATCAAGGTGAGGTCAGAATGTAGTGGGATCAGGGTTTTATTGCAAATTTCCAAGATATAAAGACGATGAGCCATCCAAATCGATTAGAGTAATTGTTCGGGATCTCAACTGTTCTGAAAGGCTGATCAGAAAGCTTAGAATTAATGTTTTGGTTGCAGCCAAAACAAAAGAATCCAGGCAAAGGTCTTGTCCAGGTTTAAGATGCTTGTAATCTCAATAATGTCTTGCACGGCAGGGTTAGTAACAAGGATACTCTGCCTTTTCCACAGTTGTGGAATTAATACTTTGCTGATCCATACCATTAGCTGACACCAAACACTTCTGGCTTGCCGCCATAAAAAATTGCAACGTACTACCTTCGTATGTGCAGCTGTCGAAGGCTATCAAAGGCTGTTATTAAACAACAGCCTAAAACTAATAACTAGGAGAGTACTCTCCATGATGGCATTTTCTCTTCCAAAAGCTAATAAAAGTAGCATTTTGTCATCATATGTGTTGGAATAAAAGGGTCTAGAAAGCATGAAAAGTGGTCATTATAAAATCCATCAAAATTCCAAGACCTCTCTTTTTTTAATGTATATCATGATGGTTGAACTCTCCATAAAGGATAATAATACCTGTATTTCGGTACTAGGAAAATTGCCGGAGGGGGGAAATTGTGTCAGGCGGAACATATAAAGTTTTATCCAAAGAGGCTTTGGAACGAAATAACAATTGAGTATATTCACCTTAGTTTTTTTCATTCCAAGCATTTTTTCAAGAATCTAAAATATAATGCTGAAGTTAGTCTCCTTTATGAATTAAAATAAAGACGATAGTATTTTTTTGAAAGGTTAAAGATAAATACTAATATTTTAAATAAAGCTCTTGAATGAAATAAGAAAATATATTTCCAAGAAAAACGAAATTTTCTTTAAGACAAAACATCGTTGAAGTCAGGGAGTTTCAATGGTTTAGTTATAAGTAACTTTGTATAATTAAAGCTCACAAGAAATTAGGATTTTTCGCGACAATAACTCTCCTTGCTCAATTTTCCTTGTACCCATAAATTTATAGGAATCATATATATGTATATACCTATTACCATTACGGTGTTCATAACTTTTGGGATTAAACAAGCAAAAAAACTTTCAAAGCCCCTACATACAAATATAAATTAAAATGCATAACGTCGTCTCACAAGCGCAGGACATGAACACATTACGCGTATGTACACTTTACATATTCTCAACCCTACTCCATTTCATCCTCCTTTCCACATTCATATTTAATGTTCTATTTTTACACGAATTAAATTAATATCAAATTATTTCTGTATTTTATCTTGATAAATTATCTTTTTTTTTTACTTTCATGAGACAATGCAAGGTATACTATGTATTTAAATCCAGAATGTTTTTTAGGTGATGTATGTATGTATGAATTTATCATAATTAACTTTAAGTAAATGTACACAGACATATTTAAACCTTTCAATAACATAATTATAAGTACCACATATCTTCACTAAGGAGGCGGTCACAATATCCAGGGGGCGTCCATGGATTATATATATATATTTTTTTTTTTTTTTGGGGGAGCTAAAAAGCCTCCAGCTTACTCCTGCAAGCATCCCTGATATCTGTATTGTATTAGATATCGAACGATTTTTAGTATTCAGGGATGAAACTAATATTATCCACCGGTATGTAAAACTATTAGAAAACGAAAATCAACGTCGTCACCCTGACAATTGGAAGAATGTTTCGGAGGAAGACCAGTTTAGCTGTTGTAACGTTCATTCAATAAGGTGCAAGCCACTATGAAAGGAAGGAAATAAACACAAACTCCAATCCCTATTTAGCAATGAAATAGGCAATCCTAAATTCTACTTCAAGTGCAACAAGGACTTACAATTATAACTCCACAACAAATATTTAGCGTTACTGTTTGTCTATCACTCACAACTAATTACATAACACTCATTGTTTTCTCTTTAAAAATTAAAAAATAGTTATGAAAAATTATCTCCAGGTTGCAATTACCAAAAAAGGAGTATTTTCAAATTTCATATTTTTTTACCTCTGGTCTTGACCACCTTACTTTTTGAGAATTTACGATTATCATATAGCTAGGATGTCAATATTATGAAAAGGATATGTGTGTCAATTAGTGCCAATTTTAGAAGGAAGATGTTAAACAATTTGAAATTAGTAGTAGAAATTAACTGCATGCAGCTGTTAGATAAAAAATAATCTACAAAAATCCAACTCCATATTTCGGAATGATATAGGCAAAGAATAACTCCGATATTGATGCTCAATTCTACTCCAAGTCCAACAAGGACTTACACTTATAACTTCGCAAAAAATCCTCTGTGTTACTTTTCATTTTTCATGCGCTAGTGATTACTTTTTACATCGATGCTCTCTTCAATAATAAAATAATAATCATACAGCTATTGAAAATAAAAAATACTGATCAGATAGCAACTAAAAAAGTCTTGCGATCGTCTAAGGTCATATTTTTTATAACCATAGCAATGGATTTAAAACGGATTTTCTTTAATGATTTGAAAGATACAAAATAATCCTCTTGCTATGCTTTAATGCTCCTTGCCAGATTTACTGCCATTCATACCTACATATAAGAAATTTCATATTTTTGATAAATATAAAAAGCCTTTGACTTTAAAAAGAGCAATTTTTAAGAACTGGGACGCCTCATGAAAAAGATTACATCGTAAAAAGCCCGATTAAAGATACTTATAATATATAAGGTTATATAATTAATCCCATAATTGTTTCTAATTAGGAACAAATAGAAACAAAAAAGGTGAATTATTTTTTCTCAATTATTTTCTTATGTACCAGCCCACTTATACCTTGAAATGTCAGATATATAGTTGTAAATAATATTAATTACTGGTATATAAAGATTAAATAAACCCAAAAATTACGTGGTAGACATAACAATTTGAATTTTTGTTAGATTAGTTGGGAGTAGCTATGAGATGAAGGAAATAAATACCAAACCCCGTCGTATTTATCAAGAACTTTGATCTAGAGAGATTACAACGATTTCGATTATCAATTCTACTCCAAGTGTAACAAAGACTATTTTTTACTTAGATGTTCTCTCTTCAAGAATAATGATAACAGTTTTAGAAATTAAAAACACTGTTAAGGTTGCAAATAGTAAAATTTTCACACTAATCCAATGTAATATTATTTGCAATTTTACAAATATAGGTATGTTAGTTTTAGTATTTCTCAACTTTTCAAAGTATCGGGGACCTGGAATACACTTTAGCCAAGTCTATGGAAATTTGGGACGAGTGCATTAAATTAGTATCACAAAAATGAAAGACTTTGATTTTTATTTATTATTTTTTTTTCAAATAAGTAATCAGATTACGTAGTGCATAAAATAAAATTTTTAGGAATGTTATTTATTTAGATAATAACTTTGCTGGTTTAATGGAAAATACTTAAAATCATCTATTTTGAAGTGAAGTGTTCGGTATATGGAACCTACATTGTTATCTTTTGTTATGTTTTTTCTAGAGAGAAAGAGAGATTCTAGAGAGATGTTTTTACAGAGGGCGTCAGTATAGTGGTACCAGAATACACACCCTTTTAAAACGTAAGTCATTGTATTGGGGAAGGGGCATTAAGAGAACTTGTTTTAAACACCACATTTTTACCTAAAAAAATAAGGAACTGGGGATAGTTGCATCATATGACCAGATGCATTTATTTGAAATTTGTCATAAAGCTATCAAAGAAATAGTTTTACAATATATTTAAACAATAGCAGACATATGAGGCTAGTGTTGTGTAGTTCCTTATTTAGGGCTGTGGTATATTCCAGTCCAGATTCAAGCAGATCAGTCCTAATAGTCGTTCCTTAAACTTGAAAGAGGTAAACTCTCTTGACGTCATTATGGATATTTTTCCTTTTTTTACTTATTCTGTTATTGTATTATATTTTAGATTAGATTATATAACTAAGTAAAAATAATATTTGTTCATATTATAATAAAAATACGAATATTTTTTCAAGATAAGTGCAATATCTCATACAATGTATTGGGCTTAATAAACCATCGACATTTTTATTATATTTTCCAAGGGTCGACATTCCTAAAGACCGATAGGACTTGTCCTAAGATTGGATTGGACATAATAATTAACGACCAACACCACTCTACATGTCAATAAAAAAAAACATAATAATTTTTTTCCAACTTGAGTATCAATTACTTTATAATTCTTCTACGAATTACTGTCCACTCAATTCACTATTTTTGATTTTGCATTTGAGGTTGTCACAAATTGCACTTAAAGTAGCAAAAAATGATCGTCACATTAAATGAATGAAAAATCGATAGGCCTTATTTGAAAGACCATATCCGGATCAATATAAGTTTTTAAAATAACATAAAGGTTTTATACTGTAGCTAAACTACTTGTTTATTTTAAATTATCCAAGAAATTTGAATAAAAAGCTTGAAAAATACTCAAATATGTTTATGAGTTATTGGTCCATATGTAGATATGAAGTAAGAAATTTAATTGGGATGTTCTTCTTTTCTTGATTTTTGTTCAAGATTGTTTTTATGTTGACGTGCCATATTTTGAGGAATGGTGAACTGAAACTTGACGAATCCAAGTCAAAACAAGTCGGAGTAATATTGCTAAAAAAGTATTGTAATACTACTTGGTCTTTTCTATTATAAAGAAGCTTACAAATTTTAAAAATTAATACATATTGTTTTAAATCTATTTCCCAGGATCAAATTGAAATGTTAACTTATTAACAAAGGACTTTTATTAAATGAACATAAATTAATGGATTATAAATGGTTGTGCATTGTACAACCATCAATCAAATGGAATATCAATTTAAGTATTAGGGTGTGAGGTCAGGGATTCTACCATAACTCATCTGATATATAAGTGATGAAAGGAGAAGACCATTTACTAAATTGAATACCAATGAATGTAAACATTCGACGAAGCAGGGTTAGTCATCACTAAGTAAATATATTTATTATTATATATTTAGTCCTTGTAGTAAATCTCATTGTTAATCAGTTTACATTTTATCATTTAGCAAATCACCGACGAAGAAAATAGAATTAGATCAATGAGGTGAATTTATTTATTACTTTTCCATTATTTCGACTCATTGAAACAATTTTTCAGGATGAGGAAATTCAGACAATCACTTAAAAATATACTCTTACAATGTTAGCGTGAGTACCCAACTTTGTTCGGAGTTATAGGTAGGAAGGAGTAAAATAAAAGATAATTAACATTTTAGAGATTAGAAAAGGAAAAGCAGTTGGTCCTATCATCTTTTTTCATTTTTGTTTTAATGTTTCTTTAATTAGTCTGATGGAGTTGCACTGATACTTAGAGATGGGATTTCAAAAAGAGCGTAAGTAGAGTGTGGGAGCGAGACATATGGCATTATTGATTTAATGTCAGTGCTAATATTACCTCTCTGTTGTATGATTTTGAGGAGATAAAATAAATAACTGCTTTAAAGAGGGGAACTTTTGACATTTAAAATAGCATTAACTCAGGGAAAGTATCAACTGTTTTCCTTTTCTAATCAGTAATCTTAGTTTTTTCTTTACACAGATCCCTTCTTTGTTAAGTGATTAGTAATCCTTATAGTATTACAATTTATTTATCTAAGCAAGAAATTGTCTTTGAAGTCACCATAAATAATGGTTATTTCCTTTCTAACATCGAACATGAATCGATCTTGCCCACATTGAGTTCAAAGGAACTGATTTTCCAGGCGTGTTTCCCATTGAGCTACGTCGCTCTATTCTTTTTTTGTTTTGCTTTGTTCATTCGGTGATGCTTGTAACGTAAACATTTAACTTTCATTTATAGATTCCCGGCTACTTCTTGTATAATTATTTTTAAATGCATAATAAAATAATAAGATGTAGATATATATGTTTAATTATAACTTTAAAGTTCACTAAGGTTATAATATATCTAAAGAATTAACACATTTTCTCCCCCCTGAAATAATATGACACGCAGTTGAAATTCATTAGGGTTTTAATTAAGTAATGATATAAGTATTGCTCCTCCTTCTCCCCGCGCTCTTCAAAGTGGATTCTCTATTTATTCAATGTCGATGAGCTTTGCTTGAATAATATACCTAAGAAAATGTACTTTTATTTTCTTTTTTTAATATGATGTGCTGAGCTTGAGCTACACACGCTCGTAACTTCATTGCTATTCCTTGGATCACGCAGTTCTAAGATATGACGCGTTCACTCAAAAGTGATGTATTTCCACTGAAAGATATGCAAACTTTTTTCCCTTAATATAGATGTATGGTTATAAAGTAAAGTACCTCAGTTTTCTAAGTGAATTTGTGTAATAGAACTTATATCACTTCATACACAAGAATATAAATAAAATAAATTTTTCTTAATTAAGACTTAATTTAAGTATATTTATTCTTATAAAAATTGGGAAAGGATGATTGTCGATGACTTCACTAGCTGATATATATGATGAAGTAATTCAATCAATACTTTTATATGGGACGACTTATGCGTCTTGATTGGATGCGTCCTCTAGTATGGAACATCACAATTTTGGGGCAATACGTCCTTAATAGTTTATATAGTCAGTCTATCATCTTTACCAAGAGCTATAAACAAAGTGCCGAAACGATAACTACGTGAATAACTTTGGTTTTTTATTAAAGTATCTACATGAATACTTTTGGTGCACTAGGGGATGCTAAGGGTGGCATGAATTTAATTTTAAAAAAACTAGATAACCTCCAAGAATTCACCCTCTAAATTGAATATAAACGATAAATTGCATATTTCACGTGGAATAAAGGATAAAAATAACGTTATCTGGGGTATCTCAAAGGCAACATCTTCCAGGTTCTTGTTGAAAAGATAATTGTTTCTTGCTAACAGGGGAGTTTTATCACTTTATTTTATAGCTTTGTACATTTCTATGTTAAATACAATTTAATATCATCTACATAATACAAATCACCCCATAAGTCCCCATTCTGACGCTTATACAGTAACACTATTGACAGACCCAAATAACTTTCAAAAAGTACGTGTCAACAATTCATTCCTTCATGACCGTTAGTTTAAAGGTTACAGTCATTTTCGTGACCCCTGTTTTGTAATTTTTAGGACAATGGATAAAAAATAATTTCTCTATTGATTAAAAACTTTTTTATGGGGGAAAATACTGTAGAAGCCAGACAGTGGTTTGATAAACATTAAGAAAACTCTGTTCTAGAGAAATCAACTTTGATTGACTAAAATGCTAAATTTAACCGCAGTCGAAGAAGGAACGATGTTGCTGAACGCTCTAGACACACAAAATCGATAGTTGTTTCGGAAAACATAAAAAAGTTATGGAAAAATGGTTTGAAAAGATAGTAAACTGAAGTTGCATGAGATAGTTACCCTTTAAAAATATCAGAAAGTAGTGCCTTTACAATTTTACATGAAAATTTGGGCGTGTACAAGTCGATTTTGAAGTGGATCAACTATTCAGAGAGCTATTTAAGTGAAATAAGAATGATTTTTTAAATCGTTATGTGACAATAAATTAAACATGGATCAACCACTACATCCTGGAATCAAGAAGATTTTCAGCTGAGTGTATAGCAGTCGGTCAAAATTTTTTACAAACTGCGGTCAAAAACTATCATAATGCCATTCTATTTTAACACGTACTGTTTGAAGGTTAGTACTCACATCTGGGTCTTTCAACAATGTTACCATGTAGGGATGAGTCATTTGTGAAGTATTATTGTGAAATCAACCAATCCTGAGATTATTGAAAGTCAAAGTCAAAAATTATTCTTTTCCCATTTAAAGGTTAATCTTTCACGATGTCTAATTTTTCAATTATTTAAAAAAAGATGGGTATCATTTAAACATGAGAATTACATTTTTTATTTAAATACAATCTTTTGAGACTACCATAATAATTAAAAACGATAGCCAACAACAACAAAGATTTTATAGAAAGTTGTTTTTCAAAATTAAATTTAGTTTTCTAGAATTTTAAGTTATATATTTTTTGAAGAATTTTTTATACTTTTTATAGGTTCAAGCCAATTTTTCAACAAGATAAAAAAATTATTTTAATATGTTTATTGATTCAAAATATTTATGTGTATTAAATACAAGAATTCATATCCCTTCGAAGATAAACCAAATAATGATAAAAAATCAACTTTTATAAGAGTTTTTTTTTTCATTGGTGAATCACGTCTCATGTTTTGAAACTATTTAAAAGTAAAATAAGTTATTTTATTTTCAAAAAAATATTTTTTTCTCTACAGTGTGTAGTTTAGCAGCAATATTTATATGATTTCAGTTTTTTTTAAATGCAAAAATGCACTCTTCGTTAGAAGTATGAATGAATAAAACAAATTAATATATCTGGCCCCTCAAATAAAAGCTAGCATGAATGATTTTTCAAAAAATTCTTTGTGGACAACATTTGTATTTTATACAAATTATTTTCAATTTCTGTAAACAAATAATTATTATTAACCATATGGGTGTTTCGCAAATTGCAGTTGAAGTAACAAAAATTATTTCTCATAATAAAAGTATGAGAAGTTGACAAATTAAATTTGAATGGGGTAATTTTGGGCCAATATAGGTATCTTAAATCAAATAAGAGTTATAATCTATGGCTAAAATTATTCTATATCTTAAATCATCCCACAAATTTTAATACAGAACCTATAATTAACTCAAATATATTTATGAAATATTGGCCAGTCAATTTAGTAAACAAAATAATGAAGGTGACCGTTGTTTACTTATATTAGTTTGTAAAAAAAGGGACAATGAAACCGACAAAAATCGAGCAAACTTCGATTTAAAATATCAAATCAATGTTTGGACCACAATATCCGTTTAGACAAATCACTTAAGACCGGACCGAGCTAAATTCGATCTTGTACCGAGTCTCAACACTAAAATGTATGGAAGTATTTTTGGTTTTGAATGCCTTTAAAGAGAAAAAGAGTAAAAGGAGAAGAAAAAGTAGATATTCCTTACCATACCCGCCCATCTCATAAATCACCTTTTCAGGACAGGTTGGAAAGGAGGGAGTAGGTATTAAAAATACATACATTGTATATACATAACAAATATATATACTTATATATTTTGTCTTTTAGACAAAAAAAAGTTTATCCTCCTTTTTCTACTTATTTTTATTGTTTTTGTGACCATTATTCAAATTTTAATTTTAACACCTTTAACATCCATACAAATTATGTAGATTGTAACATGTATTAAATCCCCCTCTTTACAATGCTCTTCGTTTGTTCAAAAAATAAGAAAGAATTATGGTGACATATATATATACGATGGGGTATAGGTACATATGAAATGGGTTGTAAATATAGTTATATAAAATATGACCTTTGCGCGTATTCATTTTCCAAATCGGTGATCAATTATTAAGTAGAGAACATCTAACTATAAAATTGTGCCGTCTGTGTTTCCATAAAAGACGATTAGTGTTTATTTCCTTCATCTCTTTGCTGCTTGGAGCTGATCTAATAAAACGTCATGGTAGCTAAGCTGCTCTACTCCCAAACACTTTCCAAAATGGCAGGATGACTACGCTCATTTTCGGCTTCTTTTACTTTTGTATTTGTACTGCCAAGATATTCATTATGCATTTAAGATATAAATCATATGTATTTTTTAGCTGAGCCGTTTGTTTGGAATTGGTAATCTAATGAATGAATTTTCATTTCCTTAGCAGTTGTCATTATAATCTAATTCTGGAGTAGTAAGCCTCCCTTTCCTACTAGATTTAAGTTTATTCCTAACCTAATTGAGCATTCGTGTGTGCACATAAAAAAACGGAGAGTAACGAGGAAAGATTTGTTGCAAAGTCTTAGTTTTAAGTCCTTGTTAGACTCAGAGTAGAATTGAGGATCGAAACATCTGAGTAATTGTTGCCAATCACTCTATTTATTCTCTTCTCAATTTCCTTCCTTGTCAAAGCTGCTTGTAGCTAATCTAATGAAATATAAAAACAATAAAGCATTTTATGCATGCAAACATTGTAAATCGTCTTTCTCGAGGCTCTAGTCTTCTCCCGATGGCCTTCTGGAACAATTCCGAGTCAAAGGTCCTGCTATCTTAATCATAAGCAAGCAAGAAGTAATCAAATCAAACAGTCGTCAAATTTTAGAAGTTAGTGTGGATCAATGCATATAAGGCTTCCAACGCTCCTTACAACAACTTGAATTTAATGAAGTCGTTAATGAAATACTCAACTATTATCAGTCATATTTCCAAATCAACATCATCCAAACTTTCCAGACATTTATGATATTTGTCGGAAGAAATTGTAGGACTCGCATTTTTTGATGGTCGAGTAAGTTTGTCATCCAAAAGGATGATGAGCTCTTTAAAAGTAAATATTAGAGAGCAACAGCTGTTCTCTTAAAAAGATATATACAAAAATTTAGAAGACTTTGTCACAGATAAAATAATGAATTTGATGAAAATTATGAAGCTTGAATATGGATTTTTAGAAGTTGATCCTGCATTATGGAATGATAGGGATGATTTCAAGCAGGCATAAGAAATAATTGGGTCTCTTAATGTTATTATTGATCTTACCGAAAGGGGAGTTGCACCCATAAAAGAATATAGTGGCTTGTTAACGAGTGACAAATAACAGCTACAATTTTTTCTACAAGTAGTTGAAGACCATAGAAGATTGCATCCTTACTCAAATAAGAAAACTTTAAAAAATATACATTAGCTTTTTTCAAGTATTATGTTATAAAAAAATTTCAAATATGAAATCTTTATGTAAATATTAATATTCTATTACTTGAAAAAAAACAACGTATGAATACTTTTGATTTGTTATTAAATCATTACATATAAGACAATGTGCTACTTTGCAATATTAATTATTAACTTAAAAATATAAATTTCCATTGTTAACCCCGTTCTTGTTCTTAGCCTCAAATGACTTCAGACATCATTTTTTTGTAAAATTAAAATTAGCTTCTAATAAATTTTATTATAATATTATTCTATTTGACACAATTTTTGAATTATTTCATAAAACTTGAGTATATAGGTGTTTTTCCTGAAAAAGGTCATCAAGGTTAAGGTCATCACAAAAACTACTTTTTTTTTTGTTAATCTCACTAAAAAAAAGTATTTGCAATTTTTTGTAAATATAAGTAGCCGCTCATTGG
Organism: Lepeophtheirus salmonis; assembly: GCF_016086655.4. NCBI lineage: Eukaryota > Metazoa > Arthropoda > Copepoda > Siphonostomatoida > Caligidae > Lepeophtheirus > Lepeophtheirus salmonis. Next base: position 9,772,490 of record NC_052139.2, read on the forward strand.
CTGCAATACGCAAAGAAACAAACAGATAGCCAAAAAGGCTACATTTCATTTAAATAATTTTATCGTTCTTTTAGACACATAAAAAAAGATTTATCATAAACATTTATAAAAAAACATTTGATAGAAGTTTAACTTAACTAAATATGTTAATTTTAATAAAAGCTGTAATGTGCAGTGTACGGAGGATATTAAAACAAAATCACGTTTTTTCCAAAAATATGTAAAATTTCAAAACTTTAGGGCCGTTGAGCTACTGCTAAATATTCACAAAAATTGTTCAAACTTTGTTAATCATATTTTTTTTTAACAAAAAGAACACATTTGAACCCTTATTTTTTTACTTTTTTACAAAAAGTGATTCTATTGGCACCCTATAATCCCTAGGTGTAATTTTCTCTCTCATACAAAGACATTTCCGTGGGACTCACCTGGATTGGAGTCATAAACACTCTGAGGAAGATTTTGTGGATATAATGTTTTGATGTACTAACAAAGGGGTCGGTTGAAAGCTTTCATCCATCTCCCCTATAACTAAGTAATTACTAATTCGATATATTGCAAAAATAAGTATACATCCTTGCAAAAAAAAAAATTTATACAAAAATCAAAATGTGACTCAAATTTCATAAAACTGTGTTAAAAAGAAATAGCATGTAGTTTTGTAACTTAAAACGGCAAAATATAAAATTAAAAAAAATGTAAAAATTGATAAAGAAAATGACATCTATGTTTTTGTACATTCAGACATAATAAAAATAGTTGAACTTACGACTCATAGGAACATTAAATTTTAAAATAAAATACATTTACATATGTATGACACTTAAGAACAATATACAAAAAAATACAGTAGTCCAGATCAAAAAGGAAAATGACTCATTTTTAACAACGAGTGTGAGTACCTAAAGCCCATATTAAAAAGAAAAGAAATACATTATTTATAATAATAAATAAGCGTGTGTTGTTCAGCCATGCAGCCTTCTAGAGACTAAAGTACTCATCACTAGAGATGCTACAATTGTCGGAAACCTTGTGAGTGTAAATAAAAAAGAAAAGTATATTTTGGCAACTTTGATAGACTACTGAAAAATATCATTAAATAAACTACACTGCTCCTTCCTACTAATACGTTTAAATTTTCAAAAGCAGAAGTAATTAATATGAGTACTAATATCTTGCAGTTTACCAACTTAAACTTTTTAAAATGAAAAAAAAATGCACTAGGATTTGGCACTTTTCACATATCTATTCATCACGTCATATTTTTTTTTTTTTTTGCCATGCTGTTATAACCATTCTTTCAATAATTGAGGAGAGAACATCCAATTATTGAGTAGTTAAGTGTGAACACTGACGATTTCTTGAGAAGATATCAGATACATATATGAATAAAGCCAATCTATATTATTAAAGCAAAGATTGTCTGTTCGTTGACGCCTAATAACTCTGGGTAATGCCGAGTACTTGATATTGGCCTGTAAAAAGCATATCATCCTTTCCTATCAAGTAAAATCGCTAGAAAAAGAAAAATCATTTTTCCTAAATGCTTTCTTTTCTATTACAGCCTCCTTTTATATTGATACATCACACATATATGTAATCACATTTTTAATTTATGTTTGACTCTTCAAAAAGGCTTAGAAATAGCGATGAATGAATATAAGTTGGGCTTAAGAAAATTATAAATCATTTTTTATAGAATTTTCAATATATTTCTTCATAGGGGCCTTGCTATATATGCATGTACGTAAGAGTAAATACATCATGCATGTATGTAATGATTGATATAATATCACACAAGCATATAACAAAAGGAGAAAATTGATGAATTTATCCCTTTCAAATAATATATGTATGTAATATAAAAATAGATTTTTAAAACCTCATAATATATAAACATTAAAAATGACAATTTATTTTTTATGGAAATAAAAAACGATAAATCGTTTACTACAGTTTTATATACATAGAGAAAAAACCCAACTCTAATAAAATCGTTGGAAGAGAAGACAAAAAAGTTTATTGATACATTGGTTGATCGTAAATATTGGAATATTATTTTCTATCTTTATGGTTTAAATGTTAGTAGATTTGTATTTTCCTTTCAAAAATATCTAACTATGAATTTATATATGGAGTCCGGCATAATAAAAACAATCTTGGACACAAACTATTGACAGAAAAACAATCCATTTTTTTTTATTTACTTCATAATACATAAAGTCCAATATCTCATAGACATATTTCAGTTAATTTTAATCATATTATTCAAATTTCTGCGATAATTAAAATAACTCAAGGACTTTGCCTATATTTTCAAACCTTTGTTTGATGTAGGAGACTTATATTGACTCCAATATGGACTTTGCAATAAAAGCTATCAATTTCTCATCATTTTATTGTGACTATCAATTTTTTCTACTTTAAGTATAATTTGCAAAACACCCAAAGGTTTAATAAGAATAATTTGTTTATAGAAATTGGTCATAATTGGTCAAAGAATATAATTATAATCCACACTCAATATTGAGAGAAATCATTATAGCTTTTTTGTGATGACAAAATACATATCAGTAAATATTTGTTGAGGTAGAAAGTAAACAATGGGTGTATAGCTTTAAATCTGAAGATGCATAGCCAATGAAATAAAGTGGCAACAGAAAATCAATCTTCCAATATTTTGTTTTAATTCGTAAATATGGAGCTAGATACTTTTTCCTTAATCTATTTTGCCTCAAAGTAATTCATCCTGAAGGGTATTCATCTTAATATTTGAATGATGTAGTTATGCCCCAAATTACAATGCGTACATACTCTCCAAATTTCAGTGTGTAATGAATATAGACCAGAGACAAAAAAGTTAATAAAATGATTATTATAAAATAAACAAACACGACCACAATTCGATTGGAAGCAGTACTAATCACATCTCCATTATCAATGTTCATTATAAAAGAGGGCTTATTCGAATTGGAAAAGACTCATGGATCGACGAACATGCATAATATGAGGCGAGAGCATAATTATTTCAAAAGAAAACAACCATTTAATGTTTTTTATAGTAACAAATTTCACATTTTTTGTACAAAAAAAAATCAAATGGAACATCAATTTTACCAAAAATAAATAATAAGAGCGTATAATTTTCATGTACTTATATATTAAGGCAAGGTAAACTTGAGGCAAAATGGCTTTAAGGCGAAATGGTTGATCGCAATATATCCTGCGGCAAAATATGTAGTTATAGGTGAGAGTACCGGAGCGCCGTAAATATTTAGAGCCCATGATTTTATTAACTTACTTTGGTCAATTATAGACTTCCTGCTCTCATTTTGGGATATATTGAGATTCGAGGTCGATTTGGTCTAGACCCAAGCCAAAAAGCCCATCGTCCGACCCTAATTTGGCCAAGTCAGAAAAGTCTGTGGCCCAAACCTTCCAAACCAACATTTATTTTTTATGTAAAATAATTCCTTATAACTAATCAATTACATCATCCTCTATTTTGATACCTTATGAAAAATAAGCTGACGCTAACGGTATTGATATGTAAGTTTTACAGTTACAAATATAAATGCTAAATGATAACATACATTCATTACTGTCTGCCAGAAATGACAAAAAATTATGAAGGACTACAATTCTCTCTTGGACGACACAAACTATCAAAAAAATTTCCTGTAATAGTAAAAATTCGGGAAATTCTACGAAAATAGTTGGAGATAAAAATATGAGTGAATCCTCATCATCATCAAAACTTCTTTTTTTTTTCTATATAATTTTTTTGATAAAGCTGGATTTGCCGGCAAAATGAAACAGTGAAACGTATAATATACTTCAGGGAATATCACATCAAAAAGGGAAATGCGTCCACATTATGGAGACATGCCAAGAAAGAACATACGAAAGAACGGGAGATATCTAAGGAAAAATCAAGTAAACTTGTTCTGAAAGACAGTTTAAATTGTAAACAGTATAGATTATCCAATTTAGTTTTTTTTGGAGCCTTCATTTAATTTATGTGTAATACTTTGTTTAGTTGCAATAATATAGCCTTTACAAATAGTATTAATACTTCCTTTTTTTAATTATAAAGGATTGATGGTTTTGTCGATCTTTAAGTGACATTTTCGGCACATCTGAGTAATTTATCAAAAAATATTTGTCAATAGAAATGTAAGATAAATATATCAAGAATATCCTATAACATAAACCACAGACTCACTTTTGAGAAAATAAACCCAGTGTTCTTTTTTGCTGACGGGCCACATGTTTAATATTAATATATAATGTAAAGATGAATTTCGGTGATTGTCATTCGTAGATCTTTTTTTCAAAACATGACAATGATGAATTAGGTATTCTTTCCCTTACTCCTCCCAAAGGAGTGATCCAAAGCGTTGAGTCACACAGGAAATTATCCTCAATGATGGATATGTTAAGTTAGGAAGCTTTTAAATTAATTGAAAATGATTTTCTTTTTTTTAAATTGTCTAAGAATACTTTTTTATCTTTTAAAGAGGGCTATAAAATCCTTCTTCTTCTTTTTTTTGCTCTTTTGTTTATAGTTCTTAAAAGATATATATTATAAAGAGAGTGACAAAAACACAAGAGCTAAAAGAGGTTGAGGTTAGTTGTCATTGCCAAATAATCTCCTTAGGAAACTGTAATTATCTTCTTCTTTCTTTTATGTATATATCAAGTACCATTATTGTGTAGCCAAATTACCGTTTAATATCATTACTTTTTTTTATAATATTATACATATATATTATATAAAAGTATATGCATTTATTTAGTGTGCAGGTTTGTTTCTTGTTGGCTACCTGAACCTTATTTTATTTTCAAAAACTGTTATAAGTATTATTTCATTCTTGAAGAAAGAACATCTAAGTATGTGCTTATTAATGACGGAGAATGAAGCAGAGGAGTTTTTCTAAAAAGTTTTAAATATTCTACAAATAATTGAGGCTGTAAATTTGTAGATATATTGATAGATAGAGTTTGATAAAATATGACCTGCCTATAAGCTCAAAAGAGAACCTGAAAAGTAACATGGTAACTACTCTGACAACCACAAATCCCACTTTTTATGTTGGAAAAACATCAAGGGAATTACCCTGATTTTATTGTCAATTCTATTCCAAGTTTAACAAAGACTTACACTTATAACTCGCCAACAAATCAAAAACTATTACTCTCAGTCATTCATGGTTAGTGATGAAAATCCTATGTATTTTTAAGGATGCCCGTTTTGTTTGTTTTTTAAATTGGTGATCTGACACATCGTCACCTTTACTATATCTCACAACCTCTTCTCTAAAAGGAAACTGAAATAAAGGACCCAAATTAGTTGGTAGTTGGCCAATTCTTTCCAATTATTGAATTAGTATTCTATAACTGTTGAGAATTGATTCGAGCTTAACAAAAGGTGATTCGGCCGATCAACGAAAAGAACACTGATATGGAGAAAAGAAACAGAAACATCGACAGTTCACAGCATATTTTTGTGTAGCGCCGTGCTGAGTAATGCATTTTCTTTTCCTTAGCAGTTGACGTTATTATTTAACTCTTGAGTAGTAATTTCCTTATCTGCTACATTCAATTATATTAAAACATGATTTAAAATTTGTGTGTACTCATAAGAGACAGAGAGTAACCTTGAGTATTTGTGACGGAGTTATAACTGTAATTATTCTCAATATCCTTGTTTGCTTCCTTCTTCTCCTTCCCCTAGTCACAGCTCATTGTAGCTGATGTAGTTAAATGGCAATACAGCTAAACTGCTCATTCTTCAAATTTTCAGGGTTACAATGTTTATTTTTGGGTTCTTTCTTATCATGCCCGAAATACACGGGAGTTTCATCACTAGTCATGAGCACACGCACGCTATACTAACAATGAGATATTTCCTCTTCAAAATTTAAAGAATAACAGCTTTGGAAAATAAAAAATTCAATTCAGGTTGCAACCAAGATACTTATAGACAGGGTATACTAGATACATTGTTTTCATGAAAAATAAATTGAGAAGAACATCCAATTTTGCAACGTAATAAGTCTTACACATATAAGAGAATGATAACAAATACCACCCACCGTCAGATACTTGGCACAGGGATGACAATAGATTATAAATTTAAATACGTCAAATCCGTTTAGTCTGGTAGTAAAAATTATTACAGATATAATGAAATATCGCACTTGTTTAGGTCATATTTTCAACAACTCTACATGTGCAAACTTCTACTTAGAAGGGTTTCAAAACAAACGCAAAATACATGTGTATATTTTATAAAAAAACATGTATATATGTGTGGGTATTTTTTTATTTTTCAATAGAAAAAAAAAGAAGAAGTAAAATGTTTGTATTCCTAAAAGCAAATTTATATTATAGACAAATATTTTTTGCTAATTTCTATGGCTTTCAATGTATTCAATTTGTACAAATATGTTCTATATGTATAGTTTAATTTCTTTTAAAATACAAATGTCATGTTTCTATTTGATTTCTTTTCGCAAAATCAATGTGAATGTAATGATACGATTTAATAAATGTTCCATAAATTTTCCAAGGCTTGGGTGAGGGGAGGCATGTATAAGAGTTGTTTTAATTATGACCTTAAACAGTTAATTATGTCTCATTGTTTTTATCTGTTATTTTTTTTTATTTTCTGAAAGGTGTTATCATTATATTTGAATTCTTGAGAAGGGAACATCTAAGTATAAAGTAATGCCTAGTACGGCTGCTCATGAAAGACGGAGAGTAAGTAACAATGATGATTTGTTAGGTAATTATAAGCTTAAATCCATGATGGACTCAGAGCAAGGTCTATAGAAATACAAGTTTATACCATAACGCGGGTACGACTTTCACCACGCTTTTTAATAGTGACGTTAAAGAATATGATTGATGGTGCGTTTCGTGAAAATCTATCTGTCTTACCCAGAAATGGGTACGATACATCAAAATGAAAATTCTAGCCAAAGTGAAAGCCATACTATATGATTGATTGCGTCGGTACTGTACATCAAATTGACAATTCTGGCATGCCCGATTAGTATGATGGTCTAACCTTTTTATTAACAATGGAGCCAGGGTAAAATACAGGATCGACAACGGAGTCATTCCTGTCTATGTCCTAGCCATATATGGAGTGAGCTTGCACTTTTAGCTGCTAACAGCTAATCTAATAAACGTCAAAACAGTAAAGCTGCTCTTTTCTAAAACATTCTTCCAATGGTCAGGGTTACAATTTTATATTTTATTTCATTTTTTAAGCATACCAGCAGGACATATTTTTACAACACTACGGAAAAAATAAATTAAGGTAATTCAACTCTACCTTTAAAATAAATGCAAAGAATTTTCTTTTATTAAAATAAAAAGTCATCAAATTGATGAGTGCATTCTCTATATGTTAATGTTAAATACTCTTAACGACATTTTTGTTTTGTATTTTTATTCAAAAAAGTATCACAATGCCGAATCTAACTTTTTGGACACAGGAATCGATACAAAAAAACACGTGACACAACACTACTTATTTTACCAGCCTTTAATATTATGATTATTTCTTAAGCTGATTTTTTGGGTTCTAGGCAATTTTACCTCCAGCATTTTTGCTGCAGGTGAAGAAGGTTGTCTTTTCTTGGTTCAATAAAAATCGTGTTTTTCGTAATTTAGGCATGTTACTGCAAGTTTCGGGCCCTCTCTGTACAGTTTACAATGTCACTTATTGGAAATTTTGCTGCTTGACATATTCGCCGCCTTTTTACTTTGTTGTATTGTAGGTTCAAATTTTTCTTTTTGTCTTTACTGATAAAACATTAATTTCTTTCTGTAGATAGAGCTTCTTATTTTTATTCAAGCATCAACTAAGAAATACGCGAATGAATAAGGTGCCAATAGTCAATAATTCCTTAAGGAAATAGACTCATGATTCTAGATTCGTGACTCCTTACTCTTTCGTCTTTATAATCACAATTTTTATTTATTTCCTTACTATTTGCCTTCTTTTTGTAAATGTTCTTTTCATTAGTGAAATGGAGTTTATCTTATTCAGTACAAGTAAACATTAAAGTATTACCCTTTTTATCCATCTGCCATATTTTCTTTTTTTTCGTTTTCTTCAAAATTGACAAAAAAAGTGACAAAATTACATGCAGCAAAAATGTTCGTGGTGAAATTCAATCATTTTTCAAAGAAAAGTTTTAGTTATTTATAGATATTTAATCTTTTTTTTAAATATGATTATTTGCCTGGCTTACTCTTTTGAGTACATAGATTTCTAAATTTGCCACTCCTTATTAGAAGGTGGTGGGGGAGGGCTTTGTTGTTTCTTTATCTAATTTATTCTCATTGTTCATAAGCTCCAAACAACTTCCAACAAGAAGATTGTTAGCAAATTAAATGTCAAAATGATGAATCCTCTAATATATTTATATTGTATTCTTAAATATTGTGTGTGTTCGTCCTTGTTTAGGACTGAAGACTGTAGTCTTTTCTAGTTCAGTCTCGGCCCAATCTAATTCAGTCCAGTATTCCAATTCTAAAAACTTATAAAGTGCGGTCCTTGATGACATCACTCAATTTTTTATATTATTTGTTCAATCAGTTCTAGCACAGTGCTTAGGACCGACAGTCTTAAGGACAAGTCCCTAAACTGGACTAAACTGGACCGAATAAAGAAGGAGCGACACAACACTAATTTAATATAAATCCTCCCTTACTTGTGATGGATCGGTCCTAGAACTGATTGCCTTTTTCCACCCTTCAGTGATTTTTCAGAACAGGCCGATCTTTTTTACCATTCAATGGTCCTATGGTGCAATACGTTGTTTTTTCATTCCTATGGTACTAGCTATCTTTTTAGCTATTCTTCATTCATAGCTAGGACTGATTAATATAAAAATGAAGGAAATAATAAATTATATCTGGACCGGATAACAATAAGATCTAGCTACACACCTCCTCTTTTAAACTTTAGTTATCTTGTCTCTAGGTTATGTTTAACAGCTGAAATGACATTGTTAGTAGGTACTTTATTTCAGCTGTTGTAGTAAATATAAAAGACTGGTCCTATCACTGGCAAATTTTATTAGGGCTGGCCTGATAGGAGTGCAGTCTTGAGTTATTTTTTAGACCGATCCAACACATCTCTTACTTATTTGAAATTCTTTCAATGTATATTTTAGAATATCCTTCTCTTCTTGTCGAGCAGTTTTTGAAGAGACATAAAGTTTGAAGGAGGTTTGTGTTCTCCTTGAGGATCTCTAGTCGTTCTCCCCCCCTCTCTCTCTCTCATGTATACATACAGATGGTGTACATATTATAAATCAAATTTAAATATCTACATACGAATTTTATGTATGTATGTGTAGATATAACCAAAGGGGGGAAGTTGACGTATGATTTATGGCCTTTCCACACATTCAAAACTCAAGACAATAATAATAATTATACATAATATTTAGTAACATCTTTCATCTCACCTCATCTCAATATATTTCCTCCTATACATCCTCTCCTGTAAATCACTCCAATCAATTGGCTCCGACTCATCCTCTTCCAATTCCCTTTTGAGCTGCTCACGATACACCTCTTCCTTTTCATATTCCTTCCAGTCCATGTTTCCTTCGTTTTTGGACTGCTCCTCTTTGAGAAATTCACGGTAGCGTCTCTCTTCTTCATCATCCCATGGGATCTATGATGAATAGAGATAATTATTTATAGTAATAATATTTTAGGAAGGTAAATAGATTGATCAGGAGAATTTAAACAAATGCAAAAACATAGTACATCAAATCAGGAGAAAATTAGGATATTGTATACAACATAATATATATTATAAAGAAAAGAAAATGCTTTTATTTCTGAATGTATGTAATTTTGATATAATGTAATCTTTCATCTTGGGATGGAGTCGTTCAAAGAGTTGGGGTGGAAGGAGAAAGAATTTTTATATACCGAGTGTCCCCCGTTATGTAGTACACTTTTTAAAATTGATGTAGCTCATAATTGATTAAACTAAATAATATGCTAAAACTAAATACTCTAAATATTTTCCTTAGAAATAAGAAAATTAACGATCAATCTTTTAATGGATTTTACTTGGACACAAGTAAATGGGTGTCTCCTGAAATTTGGGGTCTTCTCCTGTAACAACATCATGGATCAGGGCCATAGAAATATATAACGAAAACAAACGTGCTGCAAGAGTAGGACGGTCCAAGTATGTTCGTTCTGAAACCTTGGTCCAAAATGTCAAAACCAAAGTGTAGAAGGACAAAAGAATTTCGGTTCGACAACTGGGTAATGGAGCTGGACCAAGATAGGGCCCCAATCACACATGCAACACCGTCCAAAGCCACCTGAAGAGCAAGTTTGGTCCAAGGGATTTTGGTCCAAGGGATTATTTTCAAAGGACTTCTTACCTCAGTCAAGTCCGAACTTGAACCCTTTGGACATTTTTGTGTGGACGCATGTGGAGACAATGGGTGAAACATGGATCGAATACTTCACTCTGGAATCAAAAGGATCATCATCTGAATAGGTATCTGAGTGTCACAAGACAATCAAAACAATGTCAGAATTCACCTTAATATACAGATTTGGCTCCCAACGACTTCTGGCTGTTGGCAGACCTACAAAAATGCTGGTCGGGGAAGAAATGTTCCAAGGGATGCTGGTCAAAGGACTTCATGCTACAATCAATCCCGAGCTTGAACCCCATCGACTATTTCGTCTAGATGTATGTGGAGTAGAAGGTCTGTACTATCCCACACCCAAATAGGAGACTCTAAAAACAGTTGTTGATCTTTTCTGGAACAACATATCTGCAGCAGCCCGAAGTACCCCTACAAGTCCTTCCATCCCCCCTCGTTTTGAGGCCTGCATCAGTGAGAACGGGGAAATCTTTAAAAAATAAAAAAATGAGACACATATCTGACTTTATTTTAAATTTGTTGTAATACCTCATATTACCACGATAGATATTGATAAAGTTGTATTAAAAAAGTGAACCGCATATTAGTGGACACCCGGTATATCTTTTTAAGAAGACACAGACGTCTGAAATAAGTTTTTTTCTTTTTCCTTCCTTTTTTTCAAATAGATCACAGCAAAGAAAGCCATGAAAAAAAGTACTACTCGTCCAGCTCTTATTAAATTAAGAAAGGTTTTGTTGATACTTTTCTTCATTACATATTTTCCTACATTAATTAAGATCCACTTCATCATCAACCTCTTAACTATAAATTAGATACATTCTATAACATCTTCTTCTTTTTATTTCTTGACTATTTATATAGACGTCTACAATGAGTGTCTATAAGGAGGAGAATGGCATCAAGAGCCACGACCACCAAACTCTTGAATTATCCTTCAATTGTTTATACAGATAAATTCATTATGTGGCCTTCATTTTTCTTTTCTCCCTCTTTCTCTAAAATAAACATTTCATAGCCCTTCAACTTCGACTAGCACATCGATAAAGCTCCCCTTCTACCATTGAATAATAAGTCAGACCATATATTATTGTACGATGTTAAATGTCAATATCCAAATTATTCCATAAAAAGGAAATTCATTTTATCACACATAGCCTTAGTCTGTTGTTAGTCCTTATGGTTTTTGGTCTAGCCCAGTCTAGTCTTAGGACCGGTCTGTAAGACCTTCGGTCCTGCAGACTGTCATTACTAGAAAAATATAGATTTTTAGTTTAAAATTTTCACACTCTTTAGTTAATATAACTAAATTCACCTACACTGAATTATACCGTAAAATAACTTATTTACATCTCAATCTACATAATATATTTAATATTTGGTTTATTATAATTAATAACTTAATATAATATTTTAAAAGATAAGTAACCCATGGTTAAATTGAAATTATCCTATTCACAAACAAAATGATGTTGGAAAATGAATCGTTCAAATATACTTTTAGTTGAAATGCTACGTTTTTTTCTTTTTTTTACTACGTAAAGGATTTTCCAATAATAAGTGTTATTTTGATATTCAAAGAAAAGTTGCATTTTTTGAGATAAATGATCTGATGTTTATTTCTATGTAAATAGAAAGGTATGCTATTAATAAAGGAACACAATATCAACCAAATGACCGCCATAGCTACGCCTACAGGAACGTATCCCTTTTATAAAATGTTCTATCACCAAATCGCCAAGTGGATGTTGTATACCCTCAATAGCTTCACGAATTCCATATTTGTGGTCTTGAATCGACGCTGGGATGTTACCGCATACCTTATCTTTCAGGTGACCTCAAAGAAAGAAGTTATGAGGTGTTAAATCACATCGGTACCTATGTAGCACGTAGCGCCATCTCATTGAAATTAAACGTTATTCAGATCAATACCATCCAATTCCCCCAACAAAAAATCATTAATCATCCCTGGATAGCGCAATCTATTAACTGTAACTTTTGCTACAGCCTCATTTGCAAAAAAAGTAAGATTCAATGACCCCACCAGACCATAAACTGCACCAAACAGTTACACGGTTAGGATGGAGAGGCTTTACAATAATGAATTTTGGGTTTTCCAAGCCCCAAATGTTTTGCTTGTTGACGTAGCCATTGAGGTGAAAATGGGCTTCATCAGTCAAGATGATTTTTCGATGAAATGCTGTGTTATTTTCATATATTTCAAGGAACCAAACAGCAAAGACAAGACGTTGTTGATGATCGGCCGGCTTGTGCTCTTGTTTTAACTCAACTTTATAAACCTTTTTATATTTCTTAAATCATTAGCAATGGTCTATTGTTTACTTGAAGTAGACAGGAAAGGTTAAATTACTATATATTTGAACTTTTTCTGACGTTTTTTGGATAATAAAGCATTTATAATCTAAATGGATCTTATATATCCATAACCTTCGTAGTAGTCATAATGAAGAACTACTATGGCTAGGTTATCGAGTAAGCATTAGAAATATTACAACGTAAAGATTTTTTTTTAATGACTTTCATATATTTTCCTAATTTATTACTACTCTAAATTTTGAATACAACGTAATAAAGTTCTAGTAATTTCTATCGCAAATATGTTTTTGAATTTAAATTTTGAAAGAGTATTTTTCCTTTAATCAAGGACATATAAGCTTCGATGATATTCAACCACTTGGAGGAGGAATCGGAGTTGCGATTCATCAGAGTAGACCCTAATATAATTTAATGAGCCCAACTCTACGCTCAACAAGATCATTAGCAACTTTTAAATGAATGATGGTGTCATGAGCTTGACGACAGACGGACATACAGAAAAACATCCAAGTTATAGTAGACTTTGTTCTTTTTGACCAATTAGCTCAACATTCCCCAAATTTAAAAAATAAGCTCCACTATGATGGTTAACCAATAAAAGGAAGTGCATATCATAATACAGAATAACTTGGGATTAAGACTAATGGCTCCTTCCTGTAGGCACCCTGGATACAATTATTTATTATTTACTTTTTATATCAGCATATTATACGTACAATAACAACTGTATAATAAAATTCTGGGCATGACATGTCCTGGGTCTGAAATCATGTCTGTTATAAGTCGTAAATGACGAAAATGTCCTTAAACCCCTTTAACAGATCCAGAATAGGCCTTAAATTCTTTTTAAAAAATCACGTTTTTAGGATATTTTTATTGATTCAGAGCCCTATTATACCGTGAAAAACCATATAGACGGGCACAAAAGTTTGTAACAATTGATCAATAATATTCCAGCAATTTAAAATTGATGTCTTCTCTTGTCGAGCCCTAATTAATAAAAGTAAATTGTTTTTTTGTTTGTTTATGTAATTCTTTTTTATAGAATAAAAAATAGGAATCCGTATCGTACATAAGGATAGTATGGGTACATCTCAAGTATTTACGATTAAAATAACTGTAGGCATTTGAACTTAAAAAGTAACAAATAATATCCAATATTAAGAAGTTATTTTCATCAAGAAAGTTTACAATTACATCATTAAATTGTTGAATATTCAATTATTTGATCAATAGAGCGGTTTGACTTTTAACATTTTTCCAATTTTGAAAACGGTTATAGAAGAAAAAGTTGTCTTATGGTATGAAATTGACTTATACAAGATTTCATTTTTCTACGATGTTATTTGTAGGTAGGGCATCTTGTTCAAATTTTGAAAGGAGACAAAAGTTCTGTCTTTCGCCAATAAGGATTAAAATACATCATTATTTTGTATAAATTAATAATGATAGACATTATTCTAACCTATAAAAAAATATTAATAACGTTTTTTTTTTTCTAACACTACACTAAAAAAAGAAAAAATAACATTAAAAATTGGGATCTTTCCTTTCTAAAAATGTAAAAATAAAAGGATGCACAAAATTGCGGATCATCAAATTGTCTAGTTTTTTTTATAATTGTCCATAGGACAATTATAGAGTCAAAAATCAAAATTATTTGACATAGAATCTAAAAATGTATTTTTAGTATCTATATTTAAAAAGTAAAGAGTATTTGTCTTTTTTCATAATTTGATCGAGATGTGCCACTTCAAGATGACTTTGTAGGGCAATGAAATTTTACATAGTTTAATATATATATAGTAATATGTATGCAGTGAAATTATACCTACATAAAAAGTCACCCTAGAAAATTAGCTCATGTCACAACATTTTACATGAAAAATTTGATTTGTGGATAAGTTCCTTGTTGACTTTAAGTAGATTACATCCTTCCTTGGATAAAAGGATCATTTATAAAGGGGATCCTTCTCTATCATTTATTTATGGAAAGACAATAAATAATAGGCCATGACAAGGTTTGTACATAATATACTTAAGTATACAAGTTGATTAAATGAGAGTAACAGGCTTTAAGTGAGAAATAGTTACTTCATATACCTATAGATAGATAAATAAATAGCTTTGTTAGACTATAAATTGGGTTCTTGTTTTTCCCTTGGTCTTCATCATCTCCCTTTCCTCATTGTTTCTTATCCAATTTACTCAGAGTACGTAGATAATATTGTTTCCGTACTAATAACGACATAACAAGAGATGGGGGATATTATACATACGTATGTACATCTATTTAATGTCCCTCTAGCACAAAACTACCTAATGCCATCGACAAAGAAACAATTTCATTCAGGCCTAACGTAAAAAAGAGCTAGCTTCTAGTGTTGAGACAATACTCCAAGACCGATTTTTTTGGTTCGTACTTGGAATTAAATTTAAACCAATGTCTTGGTCATGATTACAATTTCAGACCGAAATTGTATAGTATATACGAAAAGTTCCCGAACTTTGTTCAATCATATAATACTAGAAACTATAGACGAAGGCTCAAGCGCGCCCACTACAAATGGGGTAGAAGATCTGATAAATTACTACACATAACATAAGCTTTGAAGGACATTTATTAGATTCGAATAGTCAAATGTATACCATACCTAAAAAGAGGCCTGTCATAGGCTTGAAATTGAAATTAAATAAGTTTAAAAAACTGGGATTTATGAATTTCACAAGGATTAATTTTTTATATAATTATATGTATGAATATTAAAAAAAAATATTTTCTCATAAAAATATGACAAATGGCATTTTGAACTTATGCTATGTGATTGTGGTAATTTCTCAGTTCTTCGACACCATCTGTAGGGGGCGGGCTTGAGCCTTTGCTTAGAGGTGTTTAGTATTATATGGTTCACCCCCGTTAAGTTCACTTCTCTGTTTTCACCCTAATACAATTTCATCACGAGGAAAGTAGGGATGTAGCCGTTCCCTTAATCACAGAATTTTTGTTTCTACATAGAAATTTTTTTCTTCAGAAGAAAAAAAAATAAAGAGAAAATAGGGATTTTTTTTAAGGTTTTCTTTTCTAAAAAGGTCATTCCGGCAAATTATACAACAGTGGAAAAATTGTAACTTGGAAGTATTTTTTAAAAAATTCAAAAACCATGCCCCCCCCAAACAAAAAATAAAAATATATATATATATATCTATTCCTCCAGACGCCTGTGGAAAGTGCATCCTGAAGTAAGTTCAGTACGAGGAAAGTTCATCCCAAAACAATTTCATCTCCAATTACATTTACTCTTATGTGTAAGTAGAAGCAGTATAAAGAGATCATCGAAAAACATTTTCTGATAACTTATTCTATACAAATTAACTTTTTTTACAAGATACTTTTCTTTAAATTCTATCTTTGATATTTTTCGATTGATTAATTGGGAGCCCCACGATTACGGACTATATTTAAATACTAATAATAAATTATTTAGTCATTTTCCTTTAGTCACTCGCACAATAAAAATAAATCAAATTCATTGTGAAAGCAGTCCTTGTTATTTAAGTTGTTAATTGATAAATATTGAAACTAGATAGGGATCTTAGATAAGAAATTAAACGGTAGTACGGGATTCCCTTCAAATTATTTCTACCACAATCGGTGTTTCTTTAGAGCAGATTTAGTTAGGGGTTGCGTAGAGACTTGTTCCCTTATACCGTACTATCCCAGCATAACCATAGAACGATTCCTTGACTTAAGCAATACTTATATGTAAGAGCAAATTTAGAAGTTCAGCAGAAGATTCAGAAAAAAAAGGTGCCCGTGTTGCTAGGCAGAATATAGGGGAATAGAAACAAAGAGTGAAGGTAGAAAAAAGAGACAGAGAGAGAGGGATTGGAAAGAGACAGAGAAAGGGAGGGAGACATAGAAAGAGAGAAAGGAAAAGAGGTTTTATTTCGGTCAAAAATTAGCTCTTAGTGACCTTGGTGCCCACAAAAAATATCAAAGGAACATGTTTGGGTATTTTATAAGTCTACTTGCTAAATTTCCAACTCATTTTTTCGACCATTTTGAATTCCATATGTGATAAAAATTGGGGGGCATCATAAATTTTTAAGAGCCCCTCCCAAAAGCGGGGCTAACGACGCCACTGGATTCAAATATACTTTTAGTTGAGAAAATACGTTGTTTCTTGTAACACTACGTATATATTATATTCTTAGTTCAATGAATTTTGATGTTTGCACGAAAAAGGTGGTCATTTTTATTCTATGATCAATTAGTTAGTAAAGTATTTTGTTATATTAGGATCAATTTTAAATGGAAATAATTAATACATTTGGTTACGATAAACAAAATTAAACCTTATGAAAAATACATACAAGACATAACTATTTTTTCTAATCATAAGTAAATTGGTCTAGACTAAAATATACCGTAAAATTATTATTTATGCTTCAATATAAATAATATATTCTTTTATTTAACCAAAATAGTATCATTTGGTTTATTAGTAGTAATAACTTAACTCAATATATTAAAAGATAAGTAGCCTAAATACAAATTTTCCTAACCAGAATGCTTGAAAAATAAATCGTAGAGTAAATTAAACTATAATTTAATTTTCAGTAATGTAACGAAGTAAGACGATTTCTTTAAAATATTATGAATATAATATTTTAGTGGATTTAAATAAATTTAATTATCAATAATTATATGTATTTTCTTTGATATTCATTATTAATGTTGTCATGCTCATGTTTGCTAATAATAACAAACATCCATTATATCACTAATGAGGAGAATAGTACCTTGATAGTCAAATGCAAAGTAAGTTTTCCACTATTAAAAATGTTAATAGAACTAACTGACACATCATTTAACTAATTATAGTTTTCACAAAAAAAAAATATAGTCCATACATAACAACTCCAATATTTAGTTTACTTTATTTTTAAGTAAGAATCATTTTAAAAAATATAAAAACAGTTATTTGTAGTTTTAATGTCATCAAGATTTCATTGAGGTATAAAAATCAGGTAAAACATCGTTATTCAGTTTTCTAAATTATGTACATTTATCAGTCGTAATATAACTTTATAAATATTTTATTTTAATATTTAAAAGAGTTTTTGTCAGAAGACAAAGTATAATTTTGGCATCTGATATTTTGATTTTCATTACACCGTAACCAAAAGTCAAATGTAAATGCAAATATAAAAATACAAAAGTAGTCGTTTTTCATTTTGGTGATGTAACATGAAAAACAAAAATGGCTAAAAATTGTCCAGTAAAAGTCAATTATAAAAATATTTGCTTTTTTCAGAAAAACAAAGGGGAGTTACTGATTAGATTCTTCATAACCCATGTAATAAAAAATTCGGGATTTCACACATATATATGGCTATATATTTTTTTAATTCTCCTCATTTTCAGTTATTTCTAAACTTCAAAAGATAGCTTTCAAAATTTTCATGATAATCTGTTTCTTAGTTATTTTGTTAAGTATAATTCTATTTTTGTTATTTCCAAAGCAATTATTGACGGGAAAAATGGCTGCAAAAGTGATATGGAGACTCCATTCCATAAAACAAGTAAATAAAAAAAATATTATTATTATTTAAGAAAAGGACTTATCTGGCCATGTGCTATGTATATTTCAGAGATAAATAGTTATAATATAAGGATATAAGTCCAAGTATTTCTTCCAATGTTAGATAGAGGATTTAAATACATTTATACATATCTTTTGGGATTTTTGTGCATTTTAAATCAATTAAGAAGTATTCATTTAAAATGTTGAAAACGGGTAATGTGAACGGGTACGTTATAATCTATAATAATAAAACAATTTTCTTATGTTCCTTTAGTTGGTCAGAGTGAGTTGCATAAATAAATTTGTATAAGTATTAGATTTACTACATCTGGTCTAGGAATCTTCTTTGAAGTCCATATTAATCAAGTATATTTCCTTTTTTATAAACGACCCGGCGCGAACCTATGCACATTCAGTTAATTAGATTAATTTATTTCTGAACGCGTTGTCTATTGAGCTACGTTGTTCCATGGATAATTTGTCGGTTTGGATGTTTGAAAAAAACATTATTTTTGTGCTTGCGTTTAATATTTTAAAAACTGTGTGACTACCTGATCTACAAAATAAGAATGTAACAACTAGCGTTCTAGCTAAAGCTCAGTGTGTCATATATATATATTTTTTTTTTAAATAAATAAAAATCTCGGTTAGTTATATGTTGTATAAAAATTATCCGATAAGTACAATAAAATAAAATAAAATTAAGAAAATTCAATAAAAATCATTTAATGTCCGGAGTAAACATTGAAACAGAGATGAAAATATGGTGCATTTTTGAGCTTTCCGTTTTTTTGTAGTTGGTAAAGTTCGCTGGTCTCGTCTTTTGTCCGAAAAAAACCAAATTTGCGTTTATCTCCTTAAAAAAACTTTGCCTTTGCTTCCAGAATACCCCAATGTACTCTATACTTGGGATATTCCTCTGATGAAAATAGTGAGGAATTTTTCAGAACATTCAGACTCTTCCTTACGGGTTAATTTATTGCCCTTCTCTCCAATTATTTAAGAAAAAGGGTCCCATGTAGGAGTTTGATTGGTTTTTCTAAGATCTGATGTACTCTGTAAAAATTATCAAAGACGTATTGACAATGCAAGTCTTGGAACTGGTACATAATTGCCAAAGGTTACCTTGTATCATTTGAAGGATAATTTTTTAATGAGATCATTTGCATTTGATGTACGTGTTTGATGCAATGTTTGATGCACTAATATACTTTAAATAGGGTCTCTTAAGATATTTGGCGCAGCCTTAATGAAGGTATAAGGAAGCAAACTCGTAAATTATTTATTGGAAATACCAATATTAAAAAAAATACTAATAATTTCCCAACCCTTCAGCTCTAAAAAAATGTAAATTAGATCGCAGTTTATGTTTCAAGATCATTATTCTCCATTAATGAAAGAGTTTATTTTACTACACGATATTATTATAATTTACCACGGGTTTATTTTTATATCTGTTTGCATAATCTGATCAAATGACTTTCTTTTAGTAAAGAAATTCTAAAACAAAAATTTTAACCCCGGTTTTTCATTAAATAATTTTTTTATAAATTAACTTTTATTAAAAAAAAATATTTAAGAAACAAAAAATTGCCAAAATCAAACTTGAAGCTTGGCTGGGCGACATTTTTAAATCTCGAAACAATGTTTCATGGTATTTTTTGCACAAATATTATTTTTTAATCAATGCCCTTGTGAGTTTTTTAAAGCAAACATTTTTGAAATGGGTAGAGTCTGAGCAGGGTTATGTCACATTGAAGTTAGAGGATCCTTCCAAAAGGGCAACACTTAGAGGGATTTTCAACCGGGCCCTAGAACTCCCATAGGTCTAAAATTTCAGACATAATGTTTTTTTGTTTTTGTTTTTTTTAAATATTATTATTATCTTTCCACATGTACAAAATTCTAACTAAAGATTAATAATTTAAATCATAAACCCAATTCTATAAAAACAGAGTTTTCTCAAGTTATTTAAAAAGCATCAAAGATTCCAAAGTTGTTAAAAGGATGGGGTAAGAATCCCCTATGTAAACTAAAATATAAAATAGTGTTCATATGTCTGTATTAAACACTGACCAAAAATTATTCAAATGGGTAATGATGATGTCGTGAAAGTGTATAATCACATGGAATGCCCTAGCGTGTGAGATTGAAAAGAATAACATTGATTGCTTAAGTACACAATATGAACCATATATATGTAAAAAAATAAATGATTGTTTCATGTCCAGAAAGTAAGTAGTAGGAGAATGTATTAGTCATTTATAGTCAGAGTGTTTTTCTAAAACTCTTTTTTAGATTTTTCCTTTTTTAGAGAGTCAATATCTACAAGATTTATGATCTGAAAAGCGATGTCACATATAAATCTTAGTATGTATGTAATTGAATCCAGTGTATTTTCTTATATATATTTTTCTTCTTCCTTCACTTTTTATAAAGAAAGAAAGGAAACAGGGAATGAGAACATCTAGGAAGTTCGTCGTTGATCAACTTTGACGATCAAAGGATTTATTTAAAGAATGATTTGATTTCATCTCAAACTCACTATAAAAAAGGAATAAAATTTGTCTAAAACACTTAGTGTAAAAGTTGTAACTTTTTTTTACAAAAGGTTAAAAAAGAAAGCTTTTTTATAGGTGAATATTGCATAAGTTTGAAAAAATAATTGTATAGGGAACTTACTGAAGTTATTATTCTTATAAAAAACAGCATTATTCCAAATTCTAAGAATTTTCCACTCTACCATTTATTTGTTATAAAATTATGCTATAAAAGTATAAAGGAAAGACCTTGAAAAAATTTAAGGTCAAAAACTAAAGTCATTCTTTTTTTTTTTTAACAAATTTAACTTGATATGACGTTATTGTAAGTCACTTTTCCAAATTTTGAAACATAGATGACGTCATCAATAATTCTTTTATGTTATTGGTCAAGACCCAAATTTAAATGAAATCAATTTTTCTATAAGATAGATTCAGACCAAAGTTCTTTAAAGGACCGAATAAGCTCAGTTCACAAATTTTATAACGGTCTGAAACCGGTCTTGAATTTTCATACCATAACCAACACTAACATATACGAGGTTTGTGCTTTTTATATGATTTTCGGAGGAGTCCCTTTAAATTTAAAATTGCTTCAGTGTAGGCAAAATATTGTAATTATATTTGAATTCATAAATGTTTATTTTATTATGCATTTTAAAAAAACCATTAAAGATAGGAAAAAATTCAAAGAGATATGCTAAAACCACGACGATCTATTAAATAACGAACAAAAAGAAGAAAGAGGATACAGAACAGCCTTTTTTTTTTTTCTTCTTTTTTAATTTTCATTACGAACTGATAAACTCTAAAGTATACAGCCTTCGTGAATTCATCCTGAATTAACAAGCTAAACTCTGCAAAGATAACAAAAGTTACAAAAGGAACAAGAGAAAATGACGTTCCCAGTAGTATCATCAAAAAGGGATATCTAGCGTGGAAGGGAGATATCTAAGACTATGTACACTGTACAGTAATGCTTAAAAATATGTCTTGCCTGTATGTAAAATAAAAAAAACAGAAAATGAACGTGGTAATCCTGACAATTAGGATAACTTTTGAGAGGAGAGCAACTTGGCTGCCATTATTTTTCATTGAATTAGCTACAAGCAGCCGTAAGAGGAAGAAATTTAACAAAAAATCTACTCCACATGGATGGGCAGAAGTATCCTGATAATATTTTCACGTAAGTTTAAATATTAGTTGAAAGCATTTTTAGAAAAATATGATAACATATGAAATTTAAATTGAACAATTAGCTGTTGTATCAATCAATATAATCACCATCAGTATGGATCACCACCAACTTTAAACGGGACATAAAGGCTGAGCAGTCATTTATTACATATTTTTTGTTGAAATAAGACATGTTCCTCTTCACAAAGAGCTTTCGGGATCTCAAATAGCTATGGGAATATTCGTTTATCTTCTGTCTCAGCTCTGACCACAACTATAAATCACACGGGTTCAGGTCAGGGATGTTAGAACGCCACTCATCAGCTTTGATAAAGACGTAGAACAGGCTGTCGAGCTAATGCATGACAGTTTTGGCAACATGACAAGGTGCTGAGTTTTGAATCTACATGAACCTTGTATATGGAGGGTATGTGGCTTCCAGCTATAGTATCACAACATTCTAAAGAAGGTTCTTGTATACTGAGAGAGTGAAATTGAGACCGTTGACAAAAATATGACCCGGCATGATATCCCCGTCACTGTTGATCGATCCAAACAACATTATCCTCGATGGGAACTTAGTTTTTTCTTCACAGGATGAATATTACATCTGTCATCTACCAGCCAGTGATCATTCTTTGGGTTTTAGGCAATGTCCAAGTTAAAGTTTGACTTTAGAAACTCAATTGATTTATTATGACTGGATTTAAATACAAATTTAGCTGAGTTTTTTTTCCTCTTTGCAACATGATGTCCTTCATCTTCGTAGTAAGAAGGTAACGTTTTCCCTGATGAAGAACTTCAAGGTAAGGTTGTCCTTGATGACCCTAGCCACATTCCTCCTACTGATAGACCTCATCCAAGCAAGACCATATATTGAGATGCCATCATTGGCTTTGATCGACATCTTGAGCCAAGTTATGAAGTATTCAGTCCCGTTTGTGGCTTTGTGTAAACCACACGAGGAATGGGAAAGCCCCTTAACTGCCTTCAATCGCTTGCAGACGTCATAGACGGTGATCCTGGCATATGTTTTAACTTTTATGATTGCCTTAGCATCGTTGCCGGTCTCAAACAATTATGCAAAGACTTAACGTTTGTTCTCTTGCTACTTCATGGTGAAACTGAAAAGATTAAGTATAAAAACAAAAGTTTTGTCCATGAAATGTATTTTCAGCTGAGGTTAGAGCTGAGTAGGATAAATTTACTAAACTTAAATAAAAAACCATTAGAAATATGACCGGATGCTTCTTCTAACCCCTGTAGAGGCACGAGTTACTCTGATGCCGATCTTCCATTCTACATTGAGTCCAACAAGGACATATACTTATAATATCGGAGACAATCACATTGTTACTATCCGACTTTCATGAGCACACTAACTAGTTATTACTTCATACTTATACTTTCTATCTTCAAGAAGGGCATAATAATGATAACAGTTTTAGAAAATAAAATAAACTGTTCATATTGCCAACTAGAAAATCTGATCCCTTCTTCTAGGGCATACCTTATACACCTATGACTATACATCTCCTCAAATTAACAGGTACATTTTTCTTCTTTGTTATATAGATTTAAAGGTTGAATATGAATGAATATGTTCATTTAAATTATATATTATCTTTCATTTCCTTCTTAGTAAGATATATTTTGAATCATTTGAAAAACGATTAAGCAGCTAACTAACTTTCGTCTTAGTTAATATTTAATATGTTTCTAAAATCTAAGTAAAAATATGGAGGGTAAAACAATTTTACATATGATAGATTGAAGGATCATAATTTAATCAATTGTAGACAACGTCATCATTGGCTTTACAATATTATAAATGAATTTAGGCCTAGTAAAAATTATACTTTACGCACGCTATACATTATGCATAATATGTTAGTGACGTTGATACAAAATATTTAAAGGATTTTTTGCATGATCCATAAAATTTTACCTTGCATATGATTTGCATGAGATTACTTACTTACTGATAGGGTTTTTTTCTTCTTTTTTTGCACAATTCCAAAGTATTTTACATATGAAACATGTATACATATTTCAATCTAATTTAATATTGCTATATGTTTACCTCTGCCTCTTAAAACTTTAATGAGTTAGCTTGCATCAGTTTTGCTGAATCATAGTTAATAAATGTCAAAAAGTAAGAAGCTTTATTTCATTATTTTATCTATAAAATTTCAAGTAGTTAAGAGCAACAAAAGTGAATATAAGGGATAAGACATTAATAATTCAATAAAAAGAAATAAATAGGTCATTACTTATATCAGAAAAGAGTCATTTTGCTTCAAATTTCAAGATGATTAGAATAGCTTCGGGAACAGGGATACCAAATCCAATTGATAAATGATAAAAAGGCTATGGGATAATGTTGTGCCAATTTTTTCGGTCTTATAGATCCTTGGGACCGGCCCTTACAACTGTCGGTCCTTGAAATTTTGATAATTATGTCTAGAGTGTATTATGCAAAAAAAGAGATATCAGATATGTGGTATGTATTTTTTCTTTGTTTTTTTAGTACAGTTAGGACAAAATAAAAATTTTAATCATCATAAATTATTTAAAATAATGTAGGTAGGTTACCAAAATTTTCTTTTTTTTTCTTTAATCTGTTTTATCTAATAATGGTAAAAAATACATTTTAATGTCAAAATCATGTCTTTATCATCAATATTAAGGAAGTTATGATTAATTTCTCAGCGAACTTTCACGCCTTTTTTTCGTACTGCTTATGTTATAACCTACACCAAAATCTGTGATCTAATAAAATATATTTCAATAAAACAACACAACTTTTTTAAACATAAAGAGAATGAAATGAAATTTTCTGAAATTGCAGAATACAATATCTTGCAACAGATGATACTTTTAATTGTTTTTTAACTGCAATTGAATTCTATTTTATGATGTTGGAGTATATGATTATCTTCCTGCCCTCTCCGGATAATAAATGATAATTATCGAAAGAAAAAAGAGGTTAAAAATTACGACTAATTACTTTTATCTTGAGAAGTACTAAAGATTGAAGTTGCTAATGTCCGTAGTAAATTTATGTACCCCGCATAAACTAATTGATTGGAAACTTAGCAAGATACTAGATAAATAACTATGCTCATGTCCATTATACCTTTTACTAGATCCATTTTACTTTATCTGTGATTTTTAAGGTTATCTGGAGATGACATATGCCAGCAATGCAACCGATTTAAAAAATTGAAAAACTGGGAGAAAGATTAAGGATTTATCTACATTAAATATAAATATTGTGAAATCAATTTTTGCATTTAAGTTATGAAAATCCAGCATTTTGATAGAGATCCCTAAAAAACTGAGCCCGCCTTCTCCAAGTGTTTTTCTCTCCGTAAAACGGCATTTTGTAATATACCTAAACAATTTATACTAGACAAGATACATGTAAAATAATTGTAAAATTTAATCTTAATCTGGTGTTTACTTGATTTTTTATTCAGTCATTTCAGTTCTGTCAAATTTCAATAATTAGAACTTGACCAATGTTTATTCAGCAAATGAACCCATCTACAACAACCAAAATACTTTTTACCTAAATCTATAGTTTTTTATAATTTATTATCATTATTTTAAAAAAAGCTTGATATTAGGGGATTATACCACACTATACCAGGAGTCGAAATAATTCCAAACACCGTGTTATCTGAAATATACGGTGTTTGAATCTACACTATGCAGGAAACTCATGTATGTTTTAAATAAAAACATTATTGAACAAAAATCAAGAAAAGAAGAAGGTCTCAAAATATATTTTTTACTTCTTATACATACGAGGAAAGGTCAATAATTCATGTTTACATTTAAGTCAACTAGGGTAGAGTAGAGTTCAATTCCTGTAATTTTTAAGTTTAAAGACTTTTCTAAAGAAATTGCATGACATTTTCAAAAGTTTTGTGTTTCCATGTAGTACATGTTTTATGTTAGCAATCAAGTTCACTTAAGCAGCGTTAACCCATACACCGATCATACTATATATAATACCTATTTTATTTGTTCAAATTATTTATAGTATATTTAAGGAGTATAGTTCAAACCTTGAACTAAATCCTTGTTTAGTGTGTTCCGAACAAGTTTGATATTTGATTGTTGTTGGAAACGTAGGACCTCGAATTACAGAAATGTAGACTATGGACAAAAAGAAGTCTGTATAAAATGCAAAGTTTTTGTTCTATTACTAAAATATTCAGCTCATTATTCACTTAGAATTATGTTAAATTGAAAAATAATAATTATTATTAGTGTGGGAGTGTCTTTTATTCCCAACGTACTATACAAAATGAATGCTAATAGTTTTGTTGTGTAACTAAAAACAATTATGATATAATATAGTCATTTTAATGTATAACAGTATTATACCATTTATATAATACCTATAATATATTATTTATATCAAAACAAGATTTATCTCGTTTGCTGGACCTTTTATAACTGTAGCATCTAATATTCATGGCTCCAATTCAACAGTGAATGTAAACAGTTGGTCATCGAAAGAAAAGAAGAAATTTCTTGTACAGTAATCATTGCGTCCGTTTTGATAATATTGGATATTTATAGAATCTATATTCGAGCAAGGATGCAAATATACACTGAAAACATACAAGTCTAGGACATCACAACGGTGTACCAAATGTGAAGTTCCTCTATGAGTAAATTGCTTCATTCCAAATCACTAGCAATAAGAGTAAAAGTTTCATTACCAATGTATATCTTATATGATTCAACTTTTTAATTCAAAAATATATGTGCAAAGGAAATATTTTTGTACATCAATGTCATATATGTATATCAAATATCCCTTTTTGACCTCATGTTTGGGATCAAATTGGAGGTCAATAGTGATGAAAATCCAGTGTATTCTTTAACTTGTCCGTTTTTTTTTTTTTTTTTTATTAGTAGTTATTATTATCTAACTCCTGAGTAGAAAACCTCCTTTCCTATATAGATTAAATTATTTTTAAAATTTGTTAAAACATTCGTGTGTGATCATAAAAGAAGGAGCGTACCCCTGAGGATATGTTGCAAAGTTATAATTTTATGACCATTTTGGAGTCAGAGTGTAACTTTAGGACTAATACTAACAAATGTCCTTGTTTATACAATTTTCTCATTCCTTCCTCGTCATAGCTGATTGTAGCTGATTTAATGAAACGTCACGAGCATTGCTCTTTCTCTCCAAAAAATTCTTCAAATTGTCAGGGTTACCATGTTAATTTTTATTAAACACAGGATTTTCAACGTTTTGTATCAGACTTTTTCGTGCATAACAAAAAATTGATAGCTTCTAATTTATTTTTTTAATATCTTATTTTCATCTAAAGACTCTTGCCTACATTTTGATACTTAAGTTTATCATGTGTATGCTTATTACTGTTTTCTTCATAAGCCTATTTAAAAAAAAAAAAAAAAAAAAAAAAACAATTTCCATGATATAATATGAAGATTTTATTTTATATTTTAAAAAATCCGAAGAATCTTAATCAGTAGAAACAAGTAAATCAAGGATGTGTATGTATTTAGCGGAGAAAGGAGATTGAATATTTTTTAAGCTTACTATATATATTGTTGAAATAACTGTGTATTAATTTTACTTATTTTAGCCCTATTTGACCTCACGCTTGAAAAAGTGATTTTTTTATTTAGATAGGACAAAAAGCTTCTCATACTTTATGATATAATGTATTGAGTTAGTCTAAGCTTACTTAATTTTTTTGTTTGAGTTAAAGGAACTTTAAGTTGTGCGATTTTTCACGTTAAATGTTTTTGAGCATAAATTGCCCAAACACATATATCCAATGATATTATTTTGATTAAACTTTTACTGTTCAATAGCACATAGTATAGGCTACATATATTTAATTATTTAAAACAAAATTTTGTAGTACGTGAAACTAAAGAGTTATAAGCCAAAAACTAACATACAAACAAGAGCAAATTGCGACGCACCCAAAGGCTCAATAAGAATGATTTGTTAATAAATTGGTTATAATTTATTTGATTCATGAAATCTACATATATTGGCTACAATATAGTCCTTTCAAATAAAATCCATCAATTTCTCATTCATTAAATTGTGACGATCAATTTTGACTATTTTAATAGTACAATTTGCTGCAACTCCAAAACTTGTGTATATAAATGGACGATAATTCAACTAAGAATACAAATTTGGTGCTTCAACATTAAAAAAATTTCAAAAAAAAATCAAGATTAGGCAAAAGTCGCAATTTATTTTTGTACCTCATAAATACATATACACATATACTTACAGGCCAACATTTCATAGACATATTTGAGTCAAATATATGCTTATTATTCATATTTTTGTGATTATTTGACATGATCACGAATTGTAGCAATAGCTTAGAACCTTTATTTGATTTAAAATACTCATATTGGTCCCGATATGGCCTTTCAACCATAAAATCTTAGTACTTTCTAATTCTTATATTGTGACTACTTTAAGTAGTACAGTTTCTCATGCTAAGAATAGTTTGTTGATAGAAATTGACGATAATTCGTCAAAGATTACAAATGTATCTCAAGTTTTAGAAAAAATAATTCTAGCTTATTTTGTGTTGATGGACCACATATGTATAAGGGAACATTGCACAAATCTTGCAAAAAAATGTCCATGCTTTCATAATAATACAATAAAATATGGACAATGTTTATATTTACTCAAATAAAATATTTATTTTATTATACCTAGATAATACATATATAGGGCCGGTTGTACGAATTTATGACGTCACTACATTGGAGTAGTCTAAATTCAAACTTGACTTATTCAGTAACAGTAACTTGATAATAAAAAAAAAAAAACCCCAATAACATTACAAGAAATCAATTTTACCTTGTTTAAGGAGTGACAACGCACGGCATTACCTCGGTTATACAAAAATATCCTATGTATTTAGCTGTCAGCTGTCGATTCCCTCGTCTCACCTATTACCTCATGGTTTTTTATAATTTATTATTATTGGTATATACACGAATTAATAAGTACCGGTCTTTGCGATGTTTAGATTTGAAAAATACTCTGTTTGATTCACACATTAATTTAAAATGACCGAATTTTTGAAATTGATTATATTGCTTCCCATATGAAGGACATTTTTTTCTACTTCTATTATAACTTCTTCCACAAAAAGAACATCTTTGAGTTTATCTTATCTAATCTTTTTGTTATTTGTTTTTATACTGGATATCGAACTTTATTTTCTTCCCAAAGTATCTTCCTAAATTTAGCCCTCTTCTTTGCTACGGCAAATAGATATAACTTTTAAAAGTGATAGCTCAAAAAATTTAGACAACAGGTATTTTTTGTTCCATCATTATTAAGTCCTATTATAATAAGTAAAAATACCCAGTCTTCAAATCACATCTCCTTTAATCCAGCATTTTTTGCTTGACAACATAAAGCCCTTAAAAATTAATCAAAAAAACTCATATTTACTCTACTTCTATCCCACTAACTTGAGCCGTTCCAATGCTACATTAATTTGTCTCTTAAGGTAATTTTCCACAAGTTCCATGATTATTTTTTTTTATAATTTTCTCCATCACTTTTCTTCGTTTCATTCTGATCCCCAAATCCCAGAGCCAACAGATAATTATCCCATGAGGTCTTCCAATTTACAAATTCTTTATAATCTATGTGTTCCTCAATCTGAAGTGGAGATTTTATTAGAATTTTCATATCTTGATCCATTTTTGTGACGCTTTCTTTCTCCAAATTTGTACCTATATTTCGTCAGTCTTTGTACAATAGAATTATTTTTAAAAAATCCGACACTTTCGCGGTGTTGTTCATCTCTTCTGATGGATTCTACACGAGATCACTATAGCTCTTTGATCAACATCATCATCATTCCCATTCTTCTTATTTTCATTGAACAATGTTAGATTTCCTTCTAAAATATTGACCTTCCCTATCAAATCTCGATTTTCTTCTTCCAATTCAACCTTTTTGGGCACTTTTGAATATATACGTTAACTTGATCTTCAAAATCCTACCAACTGCACCATATAATGTTTAAAACAATCCAATAATGATGAAAACTGATTATTATCTTATGTACACAACTATATTTTATTATATAATTAACTAATAATTAATATATTATATATACAACGTTATGTTTAATTCCATTTTAATGAATTCAAGCCAATAATCGAATTTATTTTTGAGTGCAAAATTCAAAAATGATTTCAGTTTTTTTCTCAGTCATCTGAATTCTGAAATATCTGGGATTATAGTAATTCGGAACTATTATTGCTCAGAGTCATGGTTTACCCTTTAACAGCCTCCAAATTAAAACAACACTCTTATTTCGACCCTTGTAACTTATTCAAAGTACAAAGAGAGGATAAATATTATACCTTATACTCTAGAAAATGCAATGTATAATTTCAATATAGATACATTTAAGATATATGCATCTCCAAGGATTTTGTTGCATTTTGTATTCTTTAAATTATCCCATTTCGGAATATTGAAATACTCATCGTGAATGGATCGTTTTATTGTTTCTATCCTGGTATTTTATTCCCATAGAAGGAGTCCACTCTATTTCCTTTATGAGTTTTGGTAGTTTTCCTTAGATGAATTATCCTGTGGTTGTCCCTCGTGGAATTCGGAATCCGAATTCGAACATATCTTGAGATAGATGATTAAATAAGAAGTATCTTCTTTCGATTGCCTAGATCTTCTTCTTCTTCTTTCGGGGCATGACGTCATGAAATTGGCATTGAAATTAAAAAAATATTATGATAATGTTGACTATTTGCTAATACATGGAACAAAAATCCTTGGGAATGCATATTTTTGATATTAGGATTTTTGTAAATTATATATCGAATATTTTTGTATAATATAAGCTATAATATTCCTCATCACTATGTATTATGAATAAGTTATAAGGATCTAAAGAAGAATGTTGTTTTTTTCCAGCCTGAAAATTGATATATATCTAGTTTAGAATATGATAGAGAATCAATAAAACCCCAATATACTTATGCTTCATTTCCAAAAGAACAAGAATACAATTTCCTGTTGATGCCTCGTAGTCGTTATATATGTTACTCGCAAAGTATTAAAATCCGACATTATATATAATACCTATGTTACGTATATAATGCCTGATAGTCTCAGGCAAACTATATAATCATTGACATTTTATACATAACAAGATATCATATATAATGCTGGGGTCAAGTGTCGGAAAAGTATATAATACATATTATTTACTGTAAATAACAATACAAAGTCAAGCATAGTGCATAGGTATCTGTGTAGCTTTGTGTGCGTTAAATTATTTCTTGTAATCAAAAAAATATGTTGATTACATACTCATGGTATGCTTGAGTTACAAAATTTGAATTGTACAATTGTATAATAGTAATTGCCCCAAACCTTAGGATCTAAATATATTCGAGGATGCAAGTAGGGGATTGTACTGCACCAATTGAAGTTTGTATATGATTATTTGGGCTTGAATCTACTTTGTACCCTTATAAGTTATAACTTTTGATGACGTCATAAAAAATGGAGTAATATTTGATTAGTTTTAAAATGCTGAGTGTCAGTGTGATACTAGCGTTTTATTTTGCAACACTAGACATTACGCATCAAGTATAAATAAACGTGTTGTTAAAAATAGTGTTTCACTTTCTGAAACTAAATACCAAATGTTAATTGATGAAGTGAAAAACGAAGGCAGTCATAAGGAAGACACCAAGAATATATTGGCTCCTTAAACATTATGACCTAATGATAGTAGGAAATAAGACAAAATTAATATATCCCTTGCAAGAAAATTCAAGTAATATTCGGCTATCGATGATGGTGGAAGAGACAGAATGTTGAAAAATTTGCTCAAAAATACAAAAGCAATACATGTTTTTGATGTTGAACTATTTTTTCAAGTATTTGAGCCCTGCCAGAAAAAACAAAAAGATTCCTCATGAGGTATTTTGGTTAAGCCAATTATGTCTTCTGAGTTCAATCCTCTCTGTAAGTCTAAGTACTCTAACTAAGTTTGTGGTTTTGAATGCATTAAAATCAAAGAGGGTGGAAGAAGTAGCCTGTCAGCTCATTGGCATATTTACGTTGTTTGGTGCTTCAAGTAGTCTTCAGCCAATTGCCCAGAATTAGTAAAGAGTGTAATTAACAGTTTAAAGGAGTACTGGCCGACCTTAAAAATCCTTCATGGGAAGCCACATGACTCAAAAAGTCAGGGGAACATCCAACGAGCTAATCAAGATATTGAAAATATGTTTGTTACTTGGGTGCAAGATAAAAAAAAGCAACTATTGGATGGAGGGATTAAGATTCGTTCAGTTTATTTAGAATAGAGCCTTTCATTCTGGGATTAAGAGGTATGGAAACAACGCTCTATTCAGCTGCATGGCAAGAGTGGGCTTTTCGACGTCCTTTTTACCGGATGACATTTTTCAAGATGTAGAGACTGAGGAAGAGCTCAAAAATATAATAACCAGCATTCAAATAACATGCGTGCAACAAGAAAAAGCAGATAAGGCAATGCAAGAGCAACAGTCCCTAATATAATACATGGATGAAAATCCAACCTATGATAGTGGAAACCAGATCAGTTTTGATTCTTTTAGTATCAAAAGTCCTTCTACTTCTGTGGATACTAAAAAAATAATTTATCCTGACCTTTGCCGCGTATGTTATAAAAAAATCAAGGATGCCAGCACATGTAAAAAGTGCGACCGAAACGTGCTCACCACGTTGAAGAAGTCAAAGTTGTTGGGGTTAACATTTTACGCAATGTTTGCTTCAATATTGAGAAGGACGCCAATATTAAAATGGAATCAAAAAATACCCTCGAGATGCAGGCAAAAAAAAGAAAAGAGAGTCTGACAAAAAAAAAAGTCCCCATGCACATTTGAATGCAACAGTACGAGTTTCAATACCCGACGTAGACAAAGGGCGGGGTGAATAGCGTAACCTCTTAGCTGTTGTTATGAACGCGACGAAAGATCGATTTTACAAGCTGGAAATACAGAAGGAATCTCAAAACAACTATACGCTCGATCACAATTCACTGCATGCAAAAATAATTAGGTGAGAATTGAAAATGTCCCTGACAGTGAAAAAATATATTTTTGTGTATTCAATAATGATCATTATAAAAACACATGTGGTTCAAATGTAGATCGATTAATTACTGCTTTACGGCTTTCAATTAATTATATCATAAATAAACACCAAAATGGGTTCTAATAGAAGAAGTGCTAATCATATCTCTGTTACCAATTAATATTCATTATTTCATATTGAAAATTACTGTTGAAAAAGCATAATATCTTGCAAAAACAGTTTTTTTTTTTTTTACATAGAGTTGGTCCCAACCATACATAACGCAATTAACCAAATAAGATGATTACATGAAGTGTCAAATACATTTTTTGGAGTTGTTTCTTTACCCATAAAAAATTAGAACCATGATTGACACCGTAATCCCTCAACTTTTCAGAGTGATTGTTTTTCGAAAAGGGTTGGTCAATGGCTCTATAACTTTATTTCATACCCTATGCTTGCCAATTGAGTAGTTTGATAATTTAGCTAATAATATTAAAACATTGTCTAAATTAGAATTCTTACCTCTTCATTTCCTTGAGTATCATGATGATCAGGTCTTTCCAAAACAATCCCTGCGGCTCCAGAAGAAGAAATAGCAGAAATTTCTGCGATTGACTGCACAGCATTACTTATGGACTTTCCTGACATTGTATCTTTTTTTTTTCTCAACAAAGCAACACTCTCAGTTCTGTAAATCAAATAGTAACTAGACTCAAAGGCAGAAAGTTATTCCGCATCTTGTTTAATCCCCCTTCCCCCCGTTTTTTTTAATTTTTTGAAAGAGTGCGTATTTTATAACTAGGTCTATTTCTTGTGCTTTGAAAAAATAAAAAGATTATCTTACCCACAAAAATCATGCATCATCAAAATAGACATAGGTATTATTTCAAAAGTACATTTTCTTTTGAGCGCACGTCCAGTCTAAAAGGATTGAACAAAAGCACAATACTAATGTTTACGTGTAGCAATATTATCAACTAATTAAATAGAAGTATCCTATATAATTAAAATAAGTTATATATGTGTGACGTATACGGTATATCTCACTTACATAACAGAAAAAGAAAGAACATTTATTAAATACAAATTAAAAAAATGGAGTTAGGAAGAGGATGAGCGAGTTAATCTTAGTCTGTATCTTTAATTTTCATTAATTTATGGTTAAAGAAGGATGACCAAATTATGCAAATAAGATTTATTTGGATTTTGGGCTATTATTTGGATTTTCGACCTTTATTTTCTTTTAAAAATATCCAGTTATTAATAGAATAAAGGGAGGATTGAAGGTGAGTATGAAAGGAAGAAGAGAAGAAGAACAGGAGAGGGTGAATCCATGACGTCATGAGTTGTAAAATGATGAAGAACTGGGATATTCAAAAATATATTATATCCATCTTGCTACCAATCTGTTTTTTTTCTCTATAAATATAAATGGGTATCCAGTACAATTTCTTGTCAATATATTTACATTTATTCGAAGTGAAATACCATCTTTTTAAATTGACCATCCCTAAGATAGTGGACGACGTAGGTGAGGTAGAGGTCGATCTGAGAGTTTCTTGACTAATCCATGGCCCCGTTTTTCTGGTGTTGTTGCTGGGCATGAATCAAATTGGCTATACTTTGCCTGTTAGATTCCATCTCTGCAATGAATGAACTGATTTTAGTCAGTTTCAGCTCATTTCAATACTAATATTCATTGAATTATTATGTTAAAAAATCTCGAAACCTAATTATCAAATGAGACTTTATGATAGCATGAATATTTGTTGTATTAAATGTGCAAATCTCTGAATAATAATATATCACGTTGTTACTTCCATTGAATCACACAATCTTTCGTCCCAAAAGAAACAGAAATAACGCCCAAAATCTTCTGGCAGTTAGCCAAATAAATCAATCGCACCAATTGTTATTTATTTCTTAATCTCTTAATTACTCCCAGACTATGATTAGTCCTATTAATATTAAAATCCTACATAGTATTTTATTCGATACAGTTTAAAATATTATTTCATAGTATTTTATATACAGTTTAAAATATTATTTCATAGTATTTTATAAAAAGCTTATCTATTCATTAGTATTTCTATAGGATAGGCAAAAAAAAAATCCATTATTTTTCAGACAGATAGCTGTAGTATTCTGGATCTCGCTTTGCATAAATCTCATCGGATTCAGCTAGATTGCATTAGAAAGAAAAGATTTCGTATTAAAAGTACTTCTAACATAATTTTATAGTTGCTAGACTCAGTATTGTTTAATTGAGCATTAAAGATGGACACAAGCTAAGAGATAATCCTCTATATTTTACAGCTTTTTTTATATATAAGCGAAAACACAAACAGCACGGCAAAAAATGTATTTGTTGTTTATGGTCTGTATACTGTAACAGCCAATCATGCACTAAATTGATTTCGGCGATTCCATTCCGGAAGACCAATTATAAAAACATCGATGAAATGATGGAAATAGTCGAAATCGACCGATGTTACATTATGAGCACGTGCACGGGGGGGGCATAACGTTACAACAACACCCAGAAGATACAAGAAAGAAACCCTGAATATTACTTTCACCCGACTACTGAGTAATTACATGACAACCCCTTAACTTTTTTCGGCAGTTATATTAATAATAAGTGATTTATTTTACTTAGGTGTCCATGCTACGGACCGTCATTCTATGTCTGCTCCCCAACCAATTAAACAAGTATATTTTCAAAAACCGACAGCACAAATAACAGAAGATAAAAATAATAATAAAGAAAAAGTAAAGAAGGGTAACAGAAAAACTTTTCCTTTATAATATTAATTACAATAAAAAAATATTCAATGTAGAGAAAACCATAAAACCATTGGTAACCATAAATACAAAAACCAAGGTGGAATGCAGGCTAGAACCATATTGAAAGTTATTATCAATCCATTTTTAAAGAGATGATGTAGTATATGAAGAAAATAACATGTATGTAATATAATCAAGGGTAGCTATAGACTGGAATAGCCACCGATTTTTTACCTGTTCAAGTGTAGTACCAAAAACAAAAAGGATTAATAAAGTCAATAGTGGTTAAATATAATCAAAAATTTATGAATAACCAAACATGATATATTTGAGTAGTATTTTTTTTATATATTCCCTTAAGTTGAGACCTTTTAATACAACGTAAGGTATAATTCTGCATTATCAATGATAAAAAAATGAATAACAATTAATCAAAATGTGGAATGTATTTTTAGGATTTAACGGGGCTATCAAGAATATTCAAATGAAGTTTTTTTTCGGAAGACACAAAGGATAATTTAGCAGCTTTTTTTCGTTGATATGATTCATTTCCACTTCAGACTTGAACAAATTTTATTGTTTCTTGACTTTACAAAGTTCCTGATATTGACATTGATTACTTTGCATGAAATCCTTGCTCAATAAATTCTGGTACTTCTGACCAGATTCACATTTTTTATCTAGATTTGAAAATGCACTTTCATCGCCATTAATTCTTTAGATCACTGCACAATTGGAAATATTAGTAGCAGATGAAGCGTTCAATAACTTTTTGATAAAATCTGGTTTCTTCCAAATGCTACTTAGGAAGTTGTTTATGAAGCAAATTGACAAAAAGAGCAAATTCAAAGGGGTAATAAGTCCTTCTTTATTAATCAATTCAATTAAACTGCTTTTATCAGCTTCTTCTTCAGTGGTAGCTTGAATATTATTGATATTGAAGATGTGTTTTAGTATTTCATTTCCTACTGCACAGGAAAAACAGTTACTATTCCAGTTAAATCGCATTCATTGAATATGATATAACATGTAACAACTTGTTAAAATAACGGAACATTATAAATAGAGGGAATTCACTAAACCTTTTAGATAAAATAATTCAAAAAATGAATTGAGCTCGTTTTAGTATGTACAGTGATTTTTTTCGGCAAATATAAAGTTGATGCGAGGTATAAACATACAACCAGAAAATAAATATTAATATAATCTATGAAATAAATATATATTATAAATTGATATCATGATTTTACTAGCAAACAATTTACACCAATATTTTTGTATGCAAATATAAGTCTTAATATAAAAAAAAATTATTAATATATTACCAGATATATATTCCTTCGGAACAGCAGTCTTCCATAACTCTTGAAGGTCCGGATCTTTTTTTGAAAACTCATGTGGGGAATATGTTTTTTTTCTATGCCATCTTTTGTACCCGTTTGCAAAAACGGACTACGCACTTTGCACATACATATATGAAACAAAAGAGTAGAAATATGATTAATGGTAAGCTACTATTTAAATTTAAGAAAATGTGGCATTTATAGTTAAGTGATATGGATAAGAAGGACTTTATAACCTTGATGGAAATTAAAATATTATTTCAGAAATGGTGATTTGAGAACTTTTCTTATATTAATGGACTCTGTGGACAATTGATTTTATGTTCATTAAATGTTTCAACTAATTCCAATAAATTTCAAAAATAATTTATTGCTCTTTATTTTGAGTTTAATTTTTTAATTTCACAAATATAATGTAAAATAATAAGGAGCAGAAGCCTTCCTCTTCCCAAGCAACTGATGCAGACTAGAGTAATTTTTGAATTTTTTATTCGAAATTATGTATCTGAATAATTGAATGATCCTATAACAAATAACTTCATAGTAGATATCACCTGAAATGACACATAATTATTAATTTCGTGAGTTGAACTATCTCCTTTGTACAAATGAAAGGCTCGTGAAGGTAAATATTTGAGGGTTTCATTTGTTAATAGTGTTTCATCAACATTTCAGAGTAGTTAAAAGTAACCCTTTGTCATAGAAGGCATTATTAATCCCAGGAATTTAATCCTCTTGATGCTCTAGCTTATTCATAACCATGATGCTTACCACGAGTTTATTTAAGGAACTGAATGAAAACAAAGTTTGTTTATGGATCTCAAAGAGATGGTGCACAGTATGTGAGCAACCAGGTGTTTTAAAATTACTGAAAAATAAAATCACTCAGTTTTTGAAGGGTATTCTACAAATTGGTCACCCATAATCTTGAAAAATCCTTTGCCTTAACTTCCCAGGGAAACTCTGTTCCTAAAAATGTTTCCTTATCTAAATGTAAACCCTCACAGGTGGGTGTCTTAAATAGGATTCTCAAGTTGGGAACCCCTAGTTTCAATCCTTTATCTTTGAAGGTCTCTAAAAAGGGAAATCCTCCGCTGGTACTTACTCTTAGTAGACTACCCAGTAGGGTTAATACTAAGAAAGGTTATTGTATGGCCTTATAAATTTATAAAAATTGTATAGTCTACTAAAAGGCGTACATAGATCTTCTTAGGCTACTAATAAAAATCAACAAATATCTTAACTACTAGTGTCCCTAGTGGTAGTAAAAGGTTACATATTGCAGACAAGGGTCCTTTATCCCCTGCCCCAATAAATTTTTTTTTTTTTTTTTAAACAACCTAAGAGACTGTTCACCTCGGGAAAATCATGACCTTCTTCTTCTAATGTAAGTCTTCCTAAGTTAGGAGCTTATAATCTGAGAAATTTCAACAGAACCATAAGGCCTCCTGCTTCTTCGAATTTATCTACCACATAGATCCTGAACAGAAAGTGGTAATGTTTCTCCTTCCTATGAGAATAGTTATCTTTCTTCCTGTGATCCTTTTATTATGACTCCTCCGGGTCTACCGTGCACTTCTCCAAGAGTTTCTCCTCTTGGAAAATTTAGCCTTCATGGCTTTAAATCTGCCTTTCAGATTGGCCTTCGACCCACATGCTCTCCCCCAGAACTAGGGATGAGTATGTTCCTACTCCTAACTCCTTTCCATCACCTCCTCCCTCCTTTCCTATTATAAATCCATCAAGCAGGGAGAATACCCCATAGGCAATAGTGGGTCGCCTGCTGGATTTACATATCACCCAAACAATTATCTCAACCAACCAGCTGTTGTTAATTGTGTAACAACCCCTTCATATTTTCCTTTTTCTTAGGTACCATAATTCCTTCTCATACTGTGGTATCTTCCTTTCTTTTCTATTCTCATATGCACATTAATAATATGGTCTGAAATGGCCTGCTGATTTTTGTGGGTACTTTTGTTTCTTTATTTTAATATAAAGAATAAAAGTTTAGATTTCCTTGTGTCCGTCTCTAACTAGTTCTCTCACTAGTTTCTATAAAACGGAGAAAAACTGTTCGTGATGTAATATCTTTAACAGTATCTCTGGTTTTAGATATAAAACTAGGGCAATTTTTTCTACGATTCTTGTGCTTGAATCGAGTAAAGTAAATTAAATAAAAACAAATTTCAGTTAAAAGGCACACAGAGGTCAGAGGTTAAGCTAATACCTTACTACAAACATACCCCCTCCTTTCTTAAAACCTTTTCCCCCTTCAAGTAGAATGCACAACCAACTATGGGTAATTTATTTGGGCGTTTACGGTGTAATTTATCCCTTAAGCTGACCTGTTTTGTCACTCAAATACATTTTTCAATTTTACCAATTGCCTTTTCTCTATTTTTCAAGCCCAATATTTGTGGTAGTAACTGGTTTTTTGGGTTAAATCACTTTTTTTTATCAATGATTGTTTTTTCATGCCTCGATTTGGCCAACTATTAAAGGTGTCATCTCTACATTTAAAGGACAATACTTTATTTTTTGGTGCGTGAGAATGATACCAAGGTTGATCACCCCTGTCATTAGTCACCTGGATCGTGTCCACAAATTTTCATGGCTACTACATTGCTTAATTGTTATAGATTTTTTGGGCAATCATTGCTTTTCGATATGGTTGCACCAATACAGACTTTTGAACATTTGTCATAACTATTTCTATATCACTGATACTATTTTCAGAAGCTCAACAATATCTGTCACAGGATTGGTTCGGGCTATGAAATCTGTTTAATGAACAGACTATTATAAACATTGTTCATTTCTAATGTATAATTAGAATGAAAAATATGTTATTTTATTCAACATCACTCCTGGATAAATATTTATTATTATATATTTCTTTTGTTTACTTTACTGTTAGTACTCACTAATATTATTATTTTTATATGTCAGGGTTATTCTCTTTATTTACTTCTGTTTAATTTTCTATGGACAGTGAGAATACTCGTTAATCAAATTCATGCCGTGTTGAGGCCATTACGGGTTAACATAGGGTGCGAATACCCACAAAATCTATTAACATGTATGTTTATTGTTTGTTTATTTAATTATTGTTTGATTTCCTTCAACAACTCTAATAAACTGTACAGTTAGGTTGAGGAGTATACTGGATAAGACGATCCGTGGCGGGGCCTCTAAATAAACTATGTACCCTTTTTGGAGTACATAAAAGCTAAGGTAAGCTTAAAGGGTTCTTCCCCTTTAACCTTTTCTATTCGGTGGAGGCTAACTTCATGGGTTATTGGGATCTATGGGTTTTAATCAGTAAGTATAAAATTTACCCCCTTTTTTGCATCACGAATGTTCTTTTTAAGTATGTTCATTGATTTAATTCTGAGCTTTATAGCCAAATGCCTCGTCATCTAATAAGTGACGGGCATGAATAGATGAACAAGATTCCCATGTCCCTATCTACTATCTAGTGAAACTGCAACCAAAGGAACAGACTTGAAAAGATCAGCCCCATTTATAGCTTTTATAAATACATTATCCCGAGTGACTTTCTGACACGCCGCCTTACATTTGTCATTGTAAGGGGTTGTTCTTCCAAAGGGGAATACAAAAAGGTTTACATATAAGTGTGAACAACCCTCAGACTTTGATGGGGGTTTGACCACGACACAATAACCGACTTATTTCATACTAAAGAGGCTGAATGTGGTCCTGACGGCCTTTAATTTTTCCTGAGATCCATTCTGGTCACAAACAAACAAGGACGAGCCCTCTCCGGTTAACCGGCCTCGTTGTCAAAGCCATCCTTAGATTAAATATCTCCCAATACACATCACATCCGGTCAATTTGAGGGGAGTATATTTTTGTTGCACGTTATCCTTAACAAACTCAATGCCAAGAATATTGAATCAGCAGTTTACACGAGTGGATTGGCTTCTGCAAGTCAAGGAATCTTTTGGGTACCATATTTTAATATTCTTCCTGTTTTTGTTTTCCTTTCTCCTGCTGTGTTTTAGGTTTAATAAGCTGATCAGTGGATTCCCCTCACCTTTTTACTAATTAAAACATTATTTCTTGACTTTCAGTTTTCTCATTTTATCATTGGAAGGGTCGCAAGTTTTATACTCCACGTATTGTGTAGGTGTGTGACTACATACCTCCACCCTCTTTTCTTGAGTCGGACTGATTTTCTGTTTTATACTAAACTTCTTCTTTTCTTCTGTCCCCATGTCAACTTCGGTATTGCCTTTGCAGTTCAGATGTTTTGGAACTCTCTTTTCCTCCCTTATCACCCAACTTCCCCTTCCTTACAGACTGATATGTTTCTTTAATGTATGGTCCTTGGAACAGATTGGTTTGGTACTCCTCCTACCTCTTAATGATCTCTGATTGGCTCGAGGGTGCCTCGTTTTCCTAGATCTCATAATTGGTGAACCTTAATTATCTCAACCCCAAGGAACTTTTTTAATTTTGGATACAGAGAATAATCAGCAGTTCTGTTGTTTGGATTTGTTCCTTCAACGTTTTGTGTTCCCCTGGATCAACCAATGTAATGAAAACTCTTCCTTTATCTCGACCTAATACCTGAAGTATGTTTGAATATATTACTCCTATAAGGGTTTATCAAGATTGCTGTTTGACTTAAGGGATAAGTCTAAGGTACCTCACCCTCTGGATGTACCTGGTCGATTCATGCATTAAAGTTGTCCTCAATGCAAAATCTTCTACTTTACACCTTACTTTAAATTATATTTATATATTTAGTATATTAAATACCAAATTACTTTATTTCTATATTACACTTTGTATCATTTACTGGGGTGCCTCTTCCCATCCCATGGTGCATGGCTACTGCCATGTCTCCCTCTTTTATTATCAATTTTGTTGTGTATAGTATTTTTTTCTGTGTAAAGTATTATTTTGGTTTCTCTCTCTATGCACTATTATGTTATGTTTGATGCTTATTTATTTTTGTATACATGTAAATTTATTAGATAATATATTTTTTTTAAATGGTAATTTGTATTGTAAACTCTTTTAAGCGAGGACTGTACGTCCAGGTCTTTATCTCTCTTTGAGGCCAGGACTCCTAACAAGAGCCTGTTAACTTTAGAGTTAGCTCTGTTCCCCTTGTCTGCAAAAAAATAAATTACATGTCCTTTGCTTTGACGGAATTCCCTTTCGGTCCTTATTTTTCCCTTTGGGGGCATTGGGGGAAGGGTAAAAATGGTGTGTAGTTAATAAAACATTAAAAATATGAGAAATTCATCGAACTCAAGTCCCTGGTTTTAAAACTATAAAAGTTAAATTATTTTAGTAATTTAATAACTTATTAGGGTTCTAGGAAAACTGCCACTAGAAAATGCCATTGAGAAAATTACCTGTGTGGAAAATTGGCATTGTAAAAATTTCCTGTCATTTTGTAACAAATCAGAATACACTGCTTCAAAACTTGTTTTGTACAATAGCAGAGCTACCAACATGATTAAAAACTACTACTGCCGCTTTACAAATACCCCTTACTTTTAGGCACCTTCCAAATACTCCAAAATATGGTTGTAGATATTGCCTGTGTTCTCAAGTTATAATTGTGCGTGACAGTCTAAATAGACCCAAGTTACAGACAATATCAACAAAACGAAAGTCATTTGTCTACAATCAAAATGAAAACATTTCCTATTATAAGTATTAAAAAAATATTTCTGACCTGGAGCAACCGGAACCGGTACCAGAATCCGGACTAGAACTAGAAGAAAACCAAACAAATAAACTTAATTTCGGAATCAGTAATCAGAAAAAATGTAACCGTAATCCGATACCTATGTTATTAAGGTCCAAACTTTTGGTAAGATGTTAACAAAATTTGAGAAAAGTAGTGGTGTAATTTTGTTTCCGAAAGTTCAGGTTCCCGAAATTTACGTGTAAAGATCTGAACCGACACGAATCCGAAAAATAACTATCCGATTTATCCTAAATCATGGTAAAAAATGAATCTGTGTATGGAAAAAATAAGTTAACCAGTAAGAAAAGTAAAAACGGTTGTTGCGTGTGCTCCATCTTCCTTTTTGTTCATTATTTAATAAGTCCTCGTAGTGTTAGTATCTTCATCTGAAACAAGATTTTTTACCTATCTTTGGTTTAAATTGATTTAAAGATGCTACATATAAAATATTATATATGAATTTTTATACAATTACAATACTTTCGTTCCACTAATTCTATTTTAAAAATAGGTAGCAGGTGTTCTTCTATGTAGCAGTAATTTATTTTCTCCTCTCAAAATCATATAACAGGCAGTTGATATTAACAAGAGTATTCATTCAGGTGCACCATAAATCTTTCTCTCGCCTTCTCCTCGCGCTCTTACAAAAATCCCATCTCTACGAGTTCCCAAGGATAAGATCTGTATATTTATAAAAAGAGATTATATGTGTGTGTAGACGTCCTTAATACGTTCCCACACCATTGAACCTAGGAGGCTGAAATTTTGCATGGGTACCTCTTTTGAGCCGAGACAGACTACAACGGGGGTGTCGATTTATGGGGAGGTTATATACGGGGGCTTATGCTATACCTAAAATCCAAAAACCGTTTTTTGCAGCTCAAGGAGACTAGTTAGGGGTTGAGTTATTTATCAATAAGTGATTGGCAGTTCGAAATAGCTATATGAATTACTACGTTTTTTTAATTTATTCAAAATCAAAAAAGTTATGGGCTAAAAAAGAAATTCGTTAAAATTGCAATTTCGTTTATTTCAGGTGAAAAAAGAAGGAGCTTCCAATGAAAATGGGATTAGTAAAGGGATTAAACTTAGTAGAAATTTTTCTGGAATTTCATTTGCATATAAATTTCCCAAATAAGAATGGATGTTTTTCAGAAATATCTGTCATTTTCTGAATAATTTTTCAATTTTTTCTCTCTTTCTTTTCAATTTTTTATCAAACGTCAATTATCAGTTTTTTAAGTAAAAATGAC
Source organism: Lepeophtheirus salmonis (assembly GCF_016086655.4). Classification (NCBI taxonomy): domain Eukaryota; kingdom Metazoa; phylum Arthropoda; class Copepoda; order Siphonostomatoida; family Caligidae; genus Lepeophtheirus; species Lepeophtheirus salmonis. Next base: position 9,816,849 of record NC_052139.2, read on the forward strand.
ACAAAACGATGCTTTTTTCACATAAAAATACCGACTATACGTTTTGCACGGAGTATTTTTAATTTCCAGAACATTTTATTACATAATTTTTGCAATATTTGCACAAATGAAACAGTTATCGACTGATATTTTTTCGACAGCATTATTTTTCATAAATTTTTGTTTTTTGAAAATACAAAAAAATATTGGTAGGCTTGTGTTTATTTTACAATTCCAATAAATGCTATTAATTATTTTTTTTCAAAATTAGTGCAATAAAAGTTTTTAGCAAGTTTTTTCGTGAAATTTGATTTGAGAGTTATTTAAAGTAAATAAAAAATGTATTTATTATCATGACAATTTTTTCGATACATATATCTTGGTATGTTATTTCAAGTTTATAACGCATTATTTTTTTAATATTAATAATAATATTACTAAAGTTACAAGAAGGTTCTGCAATAATGAGAATTTGTCGATTACCTAACTTAACCGGATTGATATAGTGTGAAGAATCCAAGAGAATTAGAATTAATCAGGATCTTTTTAGACAACAACAAAACATTCATATTATAATTATTAGTATATGGAAGTATTTTCTGAATTAATTTGGCCATTTTCAATAATTCAATATAATACGAAGATATTATATTGTTAATTGATTAAATCATTCATTATTATATAAGGGAATAATTAAAAGGAGGAAAAACACACTCATTGGCGTCACGAAGGATGGACTTTACCTTCTTTAAGAACTTGCAAGTGGTACTGCACTAGATGGGACCGGACTGGACTGGACCATGGTCCTAAATAATGACCAACACAACACTACTCCTAGCTAGTATTGAGAAATATTAGATATGTGGTGTATTGCCATTAACTTAATTAGAATAATATTACTATTATGTCTCGTTTTCCTAGATGAGGTGGCAGTGAGGAGTAAAGGAGACACTAGGCCAGGGATAAAGATAAAATATGATATATTCTCTTGAGCTCTACAAGACACTGGTTTAAACACAAACGTGTACATACACAAGAAGGTAAAACAATAAAAGGTCGATTACTAAAAGTATTGCATTAATACATCAGGTAAACACGGATTTAGATTTACCAGTCATTTAATTAAAATACACGACATTAGATACTTACGAAGAAAATAATAATTGATATCTAGAACGTATAATAATAAATTCTTGCCACATACCCACGTAATTTCAACTGTTATAATTACTGCTTAAAGACCGATAATGACCGATTTAAGTCTAATAGAATTACTTTGATTTCTCAAAAAGCTTCCTAAATATACTTTGGTACTTCAAATTTCCTGGATAGCCTCAAAATCATTATCATAGGGTCTTTATATTTTTTTAAATCCCACATTCTTTTGTTACAATATAGGTTGTACCCCTATATATATAGTTTGAGGAAAAATAAAAACTTACTTATTCCATTTTTTTAAAACATAGGAAATTTTAAACTAAGTAGGCCTTGGAACAAAAGAACAATTGAGTCCTATAACTTTATAAAGAATCTATAATACGATGATCTTAGGCCTTAGCAATTGTCAAATTAAAAGCACATCTTAATTTAAAATTGTTATACATTTTAGATGTATGGTTATAATTTCATATTGTTGTAATACATAATTAGAATATCTTTATTTTATATTTCACATCCAGAGACTTTTATCTGAAAGTGAATGTATCCCTGAATAGTTCCAACCCATGAATATTCTTATCATTCATACGACTTATTAAATATTACTCAACTGATTTGCTTGTATAATCGAACAAATACATTTATATTATATGTATATAGTATTTGTTCTAGAACACATCGTTTACTTTTGAAATTTTTTGAAAATATCAAGGACGGTTAATTTAAAACTTAATAGTAATTGGTCTATAATAATCTATGAGACCAAAAAAAAAATCGATTAATAAATTAAACCCGAAAAAAAATTGATCTACAAAGTGAGACCCAAAAAAATCACATATGCTCTGTGATTCAGCGGAGGGAGTATTTAACCTGCTTGGGTCTTTGCTAAAGCTTTTATAATAAAAATTAAATATGAATGAGTAAGATAAATTAACTCTCAACGTTTCAATTTATTGCATTTAATTTATTATTGTTATATGAGAAACTTTTTTTCGGCACTTGAGCCAATGTAAGTGCACACCAAAAGAAAAAAAATATGGATCCATATTCATTTCAGTGTTCCCTGCTTAATAGTAGTAACTCCAAGAAATCCAGGGTACTCCCACCAGTAATTAATTTAGTGCATAAAATACATCCTCCCGTTATATAAAATTAAACATGTTAATTCTGACAATTTGGAGAACATTTTGGAGAAGATCAGCTTAGCTGACATGATGTGTTATTAGTTTAACAACAAGCAGCTATAAAAAAAGAAAATAAACAAAAATCCCACTTCGTATCTACCAAGGAATGACTCCAATGTCGATCCACTAGTTCAACAAGGACTTGCACTTAAAGCTCTCCAACATCTCCTCCGTGTTACTCTCCTTCATTCATGAGCGCACACATCTTCTTTGATTTAATTACATAGATTTGATTATCTTGGAAATTCAAATTAAATTAAAGGATTGAGCTTTCACGTGGATAAATGTTTTCCCATTGGCTTTAAGGTAATCATTTTTTTATCTGTAATGCATTCCCAAAAAAACTTATATTTTTTTTCCATTGTGCTAAAAAGATAAGTATTTGAAGGAGGCTGTAACATAACTCTTGATTTTAAATTTTTTTTTATCAACCTGTATTTTGCGACTGATGTAATTAAATATTGTGCTTTAAAAAAATATATGATTCGTAGTAAGAACTCTTAAGTGTCTTATTTATTCTCTTCTCTAAGACTCTAAACTAAGTATTTTACGTCAGTCGAGGATTGAGCTTTCACTGTTCGCTTAGTGGATTTGAAGTATTATACGCCTTACAACCTTGGTATTGACTGAGAGATTCCCATACCAGCTATGCAAGTCTCTTTTATTTTCCAAGGTGTCTTGAGTCACATACAAACTCCAATTATCTCGTAAAAAGGATTGGGTAAAAGTCATGATAACTTGAGCATCAGTAAGATGATGGTAGGAAGAAAGTTAAAAGTCGATCAGAGGGTAGGGTTGATCTTTCTGAGCTGTGTTTAGATCATTCCTATGACACATGGCTATGAGTAGACGGCGCATGCCTTCTTTGCTCGTAATATGTCAAGTTAACTGATGACGGTTCAGGGGTAAAACATTTGTGTTCTAAGGTGGAAGTCATCCCTTATTCAAGTACGTCTTTCTGTAACAATAATGGTCTACGTGTAGGATGATTTGTATTTAGAATATCTTTAGTTGAGGAATTACATCTTGCGGCTTTAGTTAGCCAAAACTTGTCTCAGCGACAAGTCCAAGTCTATAAATAGAAAGTGAAGATGATCTAGTATACGGGCAAGATGCGTACCGTAAAGTTGAGGGTTTTGATAACATGATCCTCCCCCCTTTTCTAGTGTGGAAAAGTATGTGTATAAATCACTCATATTCATGATTCTATGCATGTTCGGATATTTGAGAGAGCCAGATTCCAATAATAGTATAGTCTTTCATGATAATGCCTCAACATCCCCCAGCTCAGTATTGGGATCACAGGAAACCCTTCGACAGTCTACTGCTTAGTGTGATACTGAGATAAGTTCCACTAGGGTAGTAGTGGGGGACCCACTTTACGTCGTGTTGGACATTCCAAATTACCACCTTAACTACCTATCCACCTGTAATGTGTTTGATAACTGTAAGCAAGAATAAGTGTCGAAATTGAACCACAATCGCAACAGTCAGATTTACATTTCCAGAAATTATCCCACATAAGTCAAAGTCTCCGGGTAAATCTCAATAGAATTGATGATATAAGGGGTAATACATTTATTACTCCCAGTTGACAGGGAGGGGGAGGGTATATTGGATATTTCGAAGTACACTACATTGAGAACTGATAACTGTTTTACTGATCAACAAAACCTTTTCAATATTAATTATATCAATGGTCTTCAAGATACATACATACTACTTACATCAATATAACACACTTTTCTAAGTGGGAATCCCTTTTGCATGAAATATATGAAAAACGAGCTATGAAAAGATTCACAAATTATTTTTGACGTCATGTTGGAAGTGATCCCATTAAGATCCGCTTCTGAATTTTGAATATGTTTTGAAAACATACTCTGATACATGTTATACCAAAATGAAAACAAAATCGGTTTTGCTGCTTGGCAGGGGCGCCATTTTGTAGATCACACCAAAGCCCCAAACGTTTATTTTTGATTAAAATAAGATAATAATTCAATATAAGTTAAAGGTTATGTTCTTGGGCATCTTTTGACATACTTTTTTTTTATCGAGTAACTACGAGCGGAATTATGGGCTTCTGAACAACACTGGTCCCACGCATTAGGCCAAACTTTGATCGGGCCTATAGCAGCCCACTTGAATCACAGAACCCTAATATTTCACACAATTTCTTATTTTACATATAAAATCCAGCTTACAAAAAATAAACAAAATCAGTGCTGATCATTCAGTATATTGCAAAAAAGTGTGTACACTTGATGTGGAATGCCCCATATATAAAATAAACCTAAATATATAACTAATTATAAAACGGTGTTGGTAATTTTTGCCCCAATGAAAAACCAATTTCCCCTATTTTCTCGTAAAATTTTTTCATCCTCACCAAAATAAAATTATAGTAAGAAGTAAAAATTCCTAAATTTAGGGGGGGGGATCTAGCCTCTCCAACCCACCTCCTGTGGACGGCGAAGAAATTAGTTTTAGTCAAGAAAGACTATAATTGTACAAAACGTCTGGAATAACCCCTTCAAAAATTTGATAGTTCACTGGGATTAATTATTATTAGCATTACTAATTTTGTGTAACTTCATTTTAGTCAAAAAAAAAAAAAAAAGATTTATTTGATAATAAAATTGTTTTAGGAACATCACTTTTTACTGTTCAAACCAATATAGGATCAGTAATAATTTTATTACTGATTTGTAAATATTATGAACTAAAATGAAGGTATGTTAAAAAATGCTGATTTACGGTGTGAAAAAAACTTGCGGAAGTCTAGAAGTGTTTGGGGGATTCCTATAGAAATGTTGTATTTTCATTATTTAAATAAGATAAATTAATTTGACGGCATTTATACTTATTGTAGATAAATTCTTAATCTCTCACCCAATAAAAAAAAATTCAATACGTTACTTTGTTTAATAGCCCCATTTGCTGAAAATAAGTCACATCTGAGTCATCAAAATTACAAATAAAGTGTAATGGATTAGATAAAAGTTAATAAATTTACCTATTCAATGTCTTGTAAAGTTTTCTATTAATTTGTTAATGCGAAGTATATAAATTTTAACCCCATCTTATCACCATCAATCTGTATTACTGTGCAATATGAAAGAACTTTGTCTTATTATTATTTATTTTTTAATTGACGGTATTTAAAAGTATCAACTTTTCCACTAAAGTATGTTCCTTAATTCCTGAAAATTTCATTAAAATCTCTTGATGTTTAAGAAACTTGTATTTTTTTTTTATTGAAATATCATATTAGATCACAGATTTTGGTGTAACATAAACAGTAGAAAAAAAAGGGATGAAATTTCGATGATAAGTTGGTTTTGATACCAAAAATACCTTTTTTACCTATTCGATAAAAAAGGTTTAAATAGAAAATATTGATTTAGAAATTTTTTGTAACATACCTATAAAATTAATATACTTTTACACAATGATAAAATACATTTAAAGCAATTAATCATTGATTTGTTATGTTTTTGGAATAATTAGTTTTAACTATGTTATAATTATTTTCTATCACTGAAATATAAAAACGAATCTTCAATTTTTTTAAATCAAAAATATTCAATACCATTTTAATTGCTTTATAATATTAAAAGAGCAAAAATTTAATGTCATTTAATATCCTGCTTTTCCTCTCATAAAACGGAAGAGTTGATAATATAAATTCAACAAACCTCGACAATTGCCAAATACAGGGACTACTATCAAGTTAAAATTTAGCTTGACACGAGGGGATCGTAAGGCCTCCCTTAAAGACTAATTCAATGCAAGGGCTAGACGTTTAACCATAAAATCCGAAGTCACATGTCTTTTCCCCTAGATTTGGATAAAGGTCTTAATTTTTTTTCCCCAAAAATCCTGCAATATAAGGCAGACCCTGATCTGAACAATCATTGGAAACTGAAAATGATTCTTCTGTAATTACTTTTTTGGTTTCATGAGATTCAAGAAGTCTAGAATCTTTAAAGTTTCCTATCATTCAATTGCATCTTCATCATGTTCATTTTTCTTGTATATTTGACGAAAATAAGTGACTCGTTATTGATTTAGAAACTATTTCGCCATCATCTAACTACTCTTCACCAGCTGAATTTCTTAAGACAGGAATATTTCTGGAGAATTCTGGTTCATTTGAACTGGGAGAAGCAAAGGGAATATGGAGTGAGGGGACTGCATCACTTTTTAATTTCTTCCGGCCTTAAAGTCAAGAAGAGAGATTCCGCTCAAAATCAATGGATTTAAAATGCCTATCACAAATTTTAGCATTCTTAATACTAATTGAATCTTTTCTCCTGCAGAATGAGATGAAAAGACACTGGAGCATCAAATTTATCTAAGGAAATGCAAAATACTGGGCATCCCGCGGATTGGGACAGCAAGGTATGGCAAGACACGCTTTGAACCTTGAGATGGTGCCATTTTTGCTTAACATATTCATATTGTAGCAGATCACTTCCATGGCATTATCTGAACTGCTGCAACAGTGACTTCGCTACGTGAGCTGAGGCAGCTAACGCCAACCTTACTGTCTTAGGTGATCCTTGTTGCCTCACCTTTATATATAGTCACCTTGGTCAAAGACTCCTGTAAGCAGGACAGGACACTGTGCTCACGCGTTTCCAATATGGGTATTTGTTTATTCTGTATGGAATGTCTTCCTTGAAGTGTTTGCTACAAAATAAAGAGTTTTTAAAAGTAGTTTGCTAAGGGAAATATATCAAAATAATAAAAATGAAGCTACATATTTATAATAGAAGTGGTATTTTACTAGTACTTTAATCAAAATAAACATTAAAAACATATAAAGGAAGAAGACACTATCAAAAAGTACAAAGTTGGTCCAAGTTTACAGGTCAGAATTTTTGATTGAATTTTAGCTTTTTTTTTCTATTAGCTTCTGAATTCTTAGCTCTCATTCTCTTTTTTTGTTAAAAATAGGATGTCATCCTTCATTTTAGCACTTTAATTTTTACCCATGACATTAAACAAAGCGAATGAAATTCTTTGAAGAAAAGCTGACCAGGAGTATCCTTCCTCGGACTTAACTCCCTCAACGGCGATAATGTCAGAGTTTAAACTGTCCTGCATCCTCTCAATGAATGTGTCAACAAATGAAGCTCTAGGATTTGGGGTGCCAAGTAAACTGTCTTTATCTTCAGGAGTAGCTGTGATGCAAGAGAACATAGAGTGAGCATAAAGACAGGAGAGTTAGAGAAGGTCAGATGTAGTCGACAACACCACTATGCTCATTATGTCGATGAATTCTTCCAGGTCTACATACTGATTGGTTGGGCTATCAAAGGTTATTGAGTCCGGAGTTGTGTCTCTGATGACCATTAACTCTTGGCATGATGTACAACTGATCTTCTTCAAAGAAAAACCAATATACCCTGCAACAAAGTAGAAAACATTACTCTCTCCCTTAGAAGCTAGTTCCTGAAAGTCATCTGGTTGCCAGTTAGTCAAAATGAGCTCATCTTTTACCAAGTCTTCATCCAGCATACCTTTAATTTCTGAAGAAGTCATACCTGAAAATTTAAAAAAATTACACATTATAATGATATTATTATATTGTAAAAATAAGTAATACCTAAATAAAGTAGCTTACTATAGACTTATTTACCTGAGAATTTGACAACACTCAGAATACGAATCTTTATCTCTGCTTCAAGGATCTGTCTCACGCTGATGTTGCAGATACCTCTACTTAGTTGTCTGTACCAGCCGAACCTTCTTTCGATTGGATCAGACAAGAACATGCCGAGGAGTACATAGGAGAAGATACTCTGCCAGATCTGCCTGTGCAAGGCACGTCTGCTTTGCTGTGAGGCCAGGTGCTTTACTGTTTTGCCACTCGATGAGAAAGTCGACAAAATTTCTCAAGAAAGAGAGGCCAAGTTTGTTCTTCTCAGACATTGGTTCCCGAAGCTCATCTCTCTTTACGTAGCCAACTCCAAGTGTCTCTGAGGAGTTGAGAAACTTCACTAACTCGTTGAAAATGTCTTCCTAGGTTACTGTTTGATCAGGTTTGAATACTCAGAATAATAAATGAAAAAAAATACGATGTGATTATCTAATGATTTTTGAAGGTATAACTAATGTATTTATTAGCAAATATGAAGATTTGATAATTGACCAATTCTTTTTTCTCCCAAAAGGAAGCCAAATTGATGGCTTAAATAACAGTGTTGATCAATTTCTCATCATGGGAGAGCTTCAAAAGGGTAACACTTGGTTTTGTGATGAAGTATGATGGGAGTGTCTCCTTGCCCAATTTGTCACCAAGTTTTTCCACTGAGAGGACTGAATCCTCAATCAAGAGTTCAAATTCCAGATGATGTAGTAGGTCATTGACCTGTTGAGTCCTACGTGACGTGGTCACAGCTTGAGTTGGTCTTGATGAAGCTTTAGGAGTTGAGAGGTACTTGGGACAGTTTGGCCATAGGGATGGTACAACATCAGGTTTGAGATACCTGTAAAAGAAGGACAGTTATAATCGCATACAAATCAAAAGTGAGCAGCTGTCTTACCTCTTCTTTAGAGCCTTGTCAAGGGGCTGACTTCTTCAAGACTCACAGATGAAATCAGATTCATTGAAATGCAGGGAACACAGCTTTGTACTTTTGGATGGTGCCTAATCTCTCTCCTTCAGATCTGTTTCTCTTAGAATGGCTCTCAGCAAGGCGGTATCAAGTCCGGGGTTGTCTTTGTTTGGCCACATACGGATTGTGACACCTGACATTTGGGGCTCGTTGTCATAGACCGTTCCACACCCTAGAGCCCAACACTTATTGGGCATGATTGGAATTACAAAACACAATAAATATGGCGTCCAAAAAGTAACTAATAGTTATTAGTTATTACTTATCAATAATATTATCTTACCTAAAACATTGCATTGTTCTTTTCAATAGACCCATTTTGCACGCGTATTTGAATTCATGTTTGCGCGTGCCCGGTGCTGCATACAGGATTCCTTACCTTGGTGAAAGTATTCACGTTGCGAGAATAATGAATAGAAGAAAATGATTAGCTTGTTAAGAACATACCAGTAGATGTCCTTTAATTATATTTTATAAGTTCCCTCACCATTGAAATTAGGAGGCTGAAATTGTGCATGGGTCCCTCTTTGAAGCTGGGACAGGCTAAGACGGGGGTGTCGATTTCTAGGGAGGACATACAAGGGCGTGTCTTGCTATACCTAAAAGCTAAAAACCGTTTTTTGCAGCTCAAGGAGACTAGTTAGGGGTTGAGTTATTTATCAATAAGTGATTGGCGTTTCAAAACGAACTATACGAATTACTAGGTTGTCTTAAATTATTCAAAATCAAAAAAGGTATAGGCTAAAAAATAAATTGGTGAAAATTGCAATTTCGTTTATTTCAGGTGCAAAAAAAAAGAGCTTCCAATGGAAAATGCGATTAGTGAATGGAATAAAGTTTGGTAGAAATTTGTTTGGACATTCGTTCGCAAATAAATTTGAAAAATAAAAATTGATGTTTAACTGAAATATCTTTCATTTTCTGAATCATTCTTCAACTTTTTTTTTTTTTTTTTTTTTTTATGAAACGTCAATTTTCAGTTTTTTAAACAAGAAAAGACACAAAACGATGCTTTTTACGCATATAATTGCTAACGCATAAGTTATTCATATGTGATGCAAGTCGCTCTTGGCCACTTTATTTTTTTATATAATTGCTAACGCATAAGTTATGTAACATAAAACTGAGGTATTTTCAATTTTTCAGAACATTTTATTAAATTAATTTTGCAATATTTGCAAAAAAGAACCATTTATCTAAAGCTATTTTTTCGACAACATTATTCTTCATAGCTTTTTTGCAAGTACGAAAAAAATATTGGTAGGTTTGTGTTTCTTTTACAATTCCATTAAATGCTATTAATTATTTTTTTTTGCAAAATTAGCGCAAAAAGAGTTCTTTGCAATTTTCTTCGCAAATTTATATTTTGGAATTTTTTAAAGTAAATTAAATATGTACTTCTCATCTATACAATTTTTTAGATGCATATATGTTTGTAGGTTATTTCAAGTTTATAACCAATTTTTTTTTTTTTTGATATTCATAATAATACTATTGTTACAAGAGGCAATAATAAGAGTATTTTTTTGAGGGGTCAGAGTTGCGATGATAAGACTTTGTAGATTACCTTAAAAGAGAATTAGAATCTTTTTAGACATCAACAAAATATTCATATTATAATTATTAGTATATAGAAGTATTTTCTGAATATTTTTTTAATTTTCTCAATTAATTTGGCCATTTTCTATGTGATTTCCCTCTTCCTCCGTAGCTCGAGCAACGCCAGGTAATCCTTAGCTAGTATTTTATACATAAAGGATCAGTAGCTTAATATATACTGAAAAAATTGTATTATATTTTTCGTAATTTGATTTTTTCCTTCTGATCAAATGAAATTCAAACTGGGGGTGACCCTCCATGAATTATATTAATCTATCAAAATTAGATGTAAGCCGCATAAATTTTGATTAATAATGGAATGACATGGAAAAATTACTTTGTCTATCCCAAGGTTAATAGAAATTGGGTCATCCTAGAAAAAGATTATTTCATATTTGAGTCGGAGGAAATTGAATAGTCGTCTTGCTCAAGACAGATGGGAGGTGGAGCATTGGGGGTACCATAATTATTTTTTTTTAAATACCTTTTTAAAAAAATGAAAGAAGTATTGATACAATTTATGAAAAAGTCCATAAGGAGGCTTGGGCTTTTCTTAAAAGATTTTTTTCATTTCTGGTGTCAAAATTGGCATCTCTACCCTCACAAGGCTTTTTGCACTGTTGCGTCTTGACGAGGGAGAGACGCAAGCTTATTTATAATAGGAGAGATCCAGGATGACCAAGAGACATGAGGAGAAGAATTCACGTGGAGGAATAATGTAACACTAGATCATGTGTGTTCTAAATATACTCTAATATACTTATAAAAGACGACACTATTTATTACACGTAAAACACAGTACTTATATAAGAAGATAAAAACCAGAAAGGACATATTAAATACATAACATCACCCCCCAAGCACCAAATCCATGGCGGTGCTTAAACAGGTTCCTCTCCATGAACAGCACCCTATAGATCCGCTCCATCCATGTCCAGGCGAGGACAAAACATTCTTCCATGTACAGCAAAAGTTTATCTCCATAGACGTGCCGTGCTCTCAGCACGCGCACCGGAGAAAGGAGGACAATACTCCTCATAAAGGTTTTAAGGACCCGAGCACCTTGCTCGTCCCTGGGAGAAATAACATTCACCCTTGTTGAAGTTTTAAGGACCCGAGCACCCTGCTCGTCCCTGGGAGAAACAACACTCACCCTTGTTGAGGTTTTAAGGACCCGAGCACCCTGCTCGTCCCTGGGAGACATCTTGCTCGATGTACCCTCATCCAACTCGGGATGATCCACAAGAGATACCGTTCCACATCCATTAGCCAATGATGTGAACGGGAGAGTAGGAACAGTAGAGAACCAAAATTGTGTAGGACTAAACCCATTTTTAATTATGTGGTCCCTGACCCGAACAAACACTTTACTTCTTGAAAGTGACCAAGGTTCTCTTCCTTCCTCCACGAGGCCCAAACATAGGCACAGTCCATATTGCTCCGCCTTCCGCAAACGAACGAGCGTTCTCCCTATCGACGAAAAAGGGCTACCCATCTCCAACAGGGCTAGCTTCGCCGATGATCCCACAGCAGAGAGGTCACGTGATCCTGATCCCATCCTCGTCGCCAATGTTGCGTCTTGACGAGGGAGAGACACAAGCTTATTTATAATAGGAGAGATCCAGGATGACCAAGAGACATGAGGAGAAGAATTCACGTGGAGGAATAATGTAACACTAGATCATGTGTGTTCTAAATATACTCTATTATATTTATAAAAGACGACACTATTTATAACACGTAAAACACAGTACTTATATAAGAAGATAAAAACCAGAAAGGACATATTAAATACATAACATGCACCAACTTTTTCATAGCTTTCTGGACTGTCTGGGCCCTCATGGACTTTTAGGGATTGGCATGTGCTGTTTTCTTTAATCAGTTTTAATCCAGTTTGGGCCTTCTTGACAAAACCCATCTTCCTCTCCGACGTTTCAGACTTGCTGACGGCGTAGAAGATGGTCCTGGAGACGCCCAACTGCTTGGAGTATGCAAATAGAAATTAGTCAATCACGTTCAAGTGTCATTTTCTCGACTATTATGTAAGCTACATAGCTTGTGTCTGTTTTGTTTTGTAACTATTTGTTTATGATTTAACTTATGGATATATGAATTAATTTCACTCTTCATTAATTATTGAATTAATAAGTGTTCAGATTACAAGGGGCCACCCCGTACATATGACTAAAATACAAGTATTATGTGGTGCATTTTAAAGTTCAAATCCTTACACTTATGTTACTCATAATAACCATGTAATTTGAATGGATGTAATATGGACCGAATTGATTAAAAAAAAGGCTTGGTTTTTTTTTTTTTTTCAGAATATATCCATCCATATATTTCAATATGAAATTATTAGCATAAAATTAAAATATATTACAATTTGAAATTTAGATATGCTTATAATTGGACAATTAATAAGGACAATGATAATTTTTTTTTCTGGTTAAAAAAAATATATAAGAACAAAGAGGAAACGACACTTGCCAATAATATCTAAGCAAGTATAGATAAGTATTCATTGCACTTGCATGTTTAATTAAATTAAGTCCAAAACACAAGGATAAAAACAAAAAACAAAAACCGTCATATCGAGAAGTCTTAAGAGTAAATCATATCATGAAGACGAAGAAGACCATGAACTAGTTCTGACTTGATTCAAGCCTAGCTGTTTGACTTTACAACCCGAGAGCAGGGGTTTATTTGAGCATAATGGAAGGGGTTCTTGGTGCTTAGAAATGTGGTTGGGGTGCACCTTAAACTGCCTTGAAGTCGGGTACTTTACTTGTACAACCTGAGGACCAGAGTGTATGTTGGGATATTAGGAGGGTTTCTAGATGCTCAGGAAAGCAGTGGCGGAGCTATTTAATTTGACTCGAGTACAGCAGTTCACCTGCAAACCCCGTGGGCTGGGGTGTATTACAACATATAATAGAAGGGTTCCTTTGTGCCAATAAATGTGGAAGCGGAAAAGTTTAATCTGTATTTTGTCCCAGTACTTCACCATTACAACCTGAGATCTGGAGTGTATTTTGGGATATTAGGAGGTTTCCTTGATGCTCATGGAAGCGCCTGTGAGACTGCAAGTTCGGGGGCTGACCCATAAATAAAAACTACTTCCCCATCGTGTGAAAGAAAAGTGCCTTAACTATGCCTAGATTTATTATACTCATACTCAAAATACCTTGTGATAATAATTATTAAAGTTTTACGGTCTTTAGTTTTTGTTTTATATTTAGCAGTAGAGCTCTTTATTGATTTTAATTTATAAATGTCCCAGGAAACGCCGGGCAACTCTACTTTAGTATATATATCAATTTTTAACCTCTTTAATTTAAGGAAAGATTGCGTAGGAATATAAGTTGTAAAATAAACGTAAATAGATCTAGATGGGGCAGGTAATAGGATGTGGCATCTACCTATATAAACATAAAGTTCAAAAGAACAAGTCACGTCAATTTTTGGGTTAGAAAAAGTGCAATAACTCAGTGCATATCCAACAAATAGAAGTCAATTTGGTGTCAACAAAATTCTAAACTCAATATGCAGGGAATGGGGATCAGATTGTCGCCTACTTTAAACCTTGATAACTGAAGACGACATTATCAAATAAAAAACCGGTTACCAACTAGGAAAGCTATTCTCGTCAGCTGACGATACGTAGTTGAGTTAGCATCATGCCGTCATCATAGGAGGAGATAAAGAGCTATAAGTGGAACGAGGAGCTTTCGAGGTCCGCCGTAGTCATGGCATTGGTTAATAATGGAGGTGAAATCTCCAATTCAACGATTGCTTCAACCTTAGGAGTGAATTTACGGACTGTTCAGCGTATCCGTAAGAAGCTAGAGGACACCTGGGATGTTGATGCCACCATAAAGAGAGCACCCAAGGAGGAGGGCACCAACAGGAAGGTCAGGGACACCGACTTTGTCGACAAGGTGAAGAAGATGGTTGAGGATGACCCTACCAGGTCCATGAAGGCCATGGAGAAGCCCTGGGTTTGGCAACAGGACTCAGCACCCTGCCATGCGTCCAAAATCTTCATGCAGTGGTTAACGGAGAACTGTTATGACGTCGTAACCAAGGATTTGTGGCCTCCTAACTCTCCCGACCTTAATCCTTTGGGCTATTTTGTCTGGGGCTATGTCGAGAGACATACCAACATACATCCCCATAGCACTAAGGCCAGCCTGATGGACTCCATCAAGGAGGTATTCGACAACATGGACAATGAGATGGTCGGATGAATGGCTACTCTATACCTAAAAGCTCGTCATAGTTTTGATTTTCAATAAAAAAGTTTAAAAATGTATATTTTGTGTTGTTTTTTTGTAGAATAATATTTTGGCGACAATTTAATCCCCGCTCCCTTTACATTGTAGTAAAATTAAGTTAATTTGGATTTTTTGTAACCTACCTAAATAATATTAATAAATTAAATTATAACAACGTGAGTTGAGAATTTATAAAGGTAGTGGATGTTATATACTGTATTCAGATATATACTCTCTTCAATGTCATTGTCTGTTCAAGGGATCTCGACTCTTAAGGCGAGATCCCACTAACAAGTACTTCACTCGGTGCATCTCATCTCCTTTAATGCTAGGATCTTTCATTGTGCAGGTGCCTCTTCATATCAATATCTGTGATAGGGACCTCTGATCTCATTAATAATTGTCTTTATGCATAAATTCATTCAGATTTTCCACGGAGTCATCGTATACTTCTATATATAAGAACTAAGGAGTTCCATTAAACGACAGAATAATCGACTAAGATACCCAGAGAGTTCTCATCCTCCATCCACAGCTCCTTCTCTGAAATGTTTGAAAGTCAACTCTGCTTTGTCTTCTACTCTAATAAAACTATTCCATTAATAAGAGTCCTTCAGTGCCCTGGATGTGTATAATGCAGAAATTACTCATCTCCATCACATTTATAACAATTCCATATATAAGTTGGAATTTGTAATGCACGGTGTATACGGATAATTATATAGCATAGACACTTCAAGCTCGCACCTAATCTCTTTATTACTACTGAGTCACTTTTGTTACAAGTGGAAGATGATTCTATAGTCGTATTGTGCTTCTCTTTTTTTAATATTTTGGTCTACAATGCATATTCTAGTCTGCTATTACATATAAATAGTTTTTGTAACTGATAATGAATTTTACAAAATATATAACAAACCTCTTAACTTCTGAACACTTATGTTGAAATATCTTCATTTCAATGAAATTCCAAAGGTTACTGAGTGGGGAATCCTTTTCTAAACAGCCAAATTGTTTGACACCATATTGAAATATTACTCGGAGGTCTTAAGTCGATTTTGTTTGGTACAACTTTATCAGACAATCATATTCGTGGTATATCAGAATCATTGTCTATACCAAAGATAATTCTATGAACAGGTTCTTCAGTGTATGACTCGAGTTCCACAGTGGACATCATCCACCAAAGTTAGAACAAGAAGTTCTTTTTAAGTAACAGGAAGATGTAGCAGTTTTGGAGTGGGAAGTGGTGGAGAAAAATATTATTTTTGTTTATGACGCTGTATCAGACAATAGTTTCTCACTTTATCTAATAATAGGTGCAGAACTATTTTTATCTATAAATATGATGGGTCAAGTTATCTATCAGCCATTTCTCCTTTTGGATTATCTGTGAGAAGGAATTCGTCTCCAAAAACCAGGGCACTTTTAGAGATGTTTCACTTTTCACAGCAGTAGTCTCCTGAAAGCTGCTCCCTGAACTTGCTGTACTCCCATTTCCAGTGAGGACATAGATAAATGATTCAACTTAGACAGATTGCTCTGGTACACCCTTCCAGACTCATCCTGAGAGAGAATTCGGGTCAAATTGCTTAAAACCCACCTATTGGTGAAAAAATTATATTATATTTTCTTTTTTGACGGGAGTGCAAAATATTTTGTACTTAAATCATAGCAGGTACTACTATTTTAATTGCAAAATTAATCTTTTTACTATTAGTATATTAATCTTTCAACGTATACTAAGTAATTCGTGCTAATGTACATGACAATGACTTATCAGCCTTATTACCTGTGCTCTTTATTGACATTATGGCTTTTTTATGCATACTTTCGTCCTCAGATTTGACGGGAGTTCAAAATATTTTGTACTTATATCATAATATACTTACTACTTTATTTTTCGAAATTAATCTCTTTTGCTATTATTTATTTAATATATCGACGTATACCAGCTAATACAAATTAATTTACATAATATTAACGACTTATTAACCATATTACTTAAGTGCTTTATTGACATTCAGGCTTTTTCTAAGAATACTTTCGCTTACCTATTTGTACCAAGTAGACCTCTGTCATCAACTCCCTAATTCTACATGACATAAGGCATTCGCTTTTAAAAATCTTTCTACAAATAATAGGAAGAATACAGTATACCCACGTTCTCATACATCTTGTTGGGTTATAATACATTATATAATTGGGTTGTAATCCTTCGTCGGTTTGATTGAACATATTCCACAATTTGATGGAAAATCTACCACTATACACCTATGTCTACAAGAAGGATTTTACTACTGGTTTGAATTTATATTGCAACCAAAAGGCTACCAATTTAAGGCAATAATCAAGATCAACGAAAACGATGACTTTATTGAACAAATCAATGATCATACACATGCACCATCGCAAACTGGGTCACAAGTGACTATTATGACAGACAATATTTAGAAAAAGGCTCAAGTAACAATGGATACTTCGCAGCAACTATATTCACAGAATTAAAAAACGTAAATGATGATGTTGCTGCTAATCTTCCTACAATTGAAACGATGAGAAGAAAATTCCAAAAGTTATGGAAAGAAATGGCATACCCCGAAATCATTGAAAAGGCAAGATGTAATAATTAAAATTGAAATTGGTTTATTAATATATTTTTGGAATTCACCGGAGGGGAATTTACCAGGGGGGAATTTTTCGGGAATCCTTTCGGCCATTATTCTTTTTGGATTATTTGTGAGAAGGAATTCGCCTCCAAAAACTAAGGCTCTGTACTATGGACTTTTAAGTTCCGAGGCATATATTGCCAAAAAACTCATTTTGAGAGAGTTGATCAGAGTAGAATATTTTAGAGATATTTCAATAGATGCCACAGCAAGATACGTTGCTTTAGTATCAAAATACCGAGAGTCTATGGAAAGTTATAGGAATTTGCCTTTGACATAGTGAGGTTCATACCCTCTGAATCAGAACGTTACCTGAAAAATTTACAATATATTGTGAATATTTCTAGAAAGCATTATCGTCCCTCGGATAAGTTATAGCTGTGGAATTTTTTATTATAACTTTTAACGTTTTCTTAGTATTTTTTTCATTTTCGCTTTCAATATTGTTAAATTTACACTTTATAGTTTTATAAATTTTTTGAAATTGAGACATAACAAGGAAAGAATGGAAGAATTGTTCTATCTCTGGAGGTCTAATTTTAAACTAAAATGTTTATTTATATAGTTATAATGCAATTCCTCCAGGTATTTGATTTAATTATTAATTTTAGTAAAATGTAATAGTTAATAAAATAAAGACGACATAAAAAAAATTTCTCTCACAAAGATCTAGGATTTCCACACAAATAAATAAATTATTAAATGTTTTCCATACTAGCTAATTATAAGTTGTTTTAATGAAAACAATAGTTAAAATGTCACAAAATAATAATACTGTTGGTTTAGTATTGATTGAAAAATGATGAGAAAGCATCAATGATATTTTTCGAAATTTACATTCCCCGTTTATGAGTTCTCTGTTATTATTTTTTTTATATTATTGACAAATGCAGTTTTATTTTGGAGATGCAAATGCCATTCTATGATTGTTGTCAGCCGAGTAAAAATTTCAAAATCCTTCATATTAGTTGTAGAACTATTATTGTTCCGTATTACAAACTATTGCAGGTAATATGATAGTCGGGATGCTTAAGAATATTTGATTTTCCGAGTATTGTTCAAGTATTTACTAAAATAAATATCTCTTTCTGTAAAGAATAATAAAAAATCACAAGGCAACAAAGGCTTATTCAATGCATTATCTTCAGTTCTGTTAGCAAGATAATTACATTGAACTCTATATCAACATAAGATCTTACTGTTAGTTAATTTTTTTCAAATGAGTATTTCAGGTTTAGTATATAATATCCACTTATTCTTAATAAACAGGGTCCGCGGAAAGTCCTGTTTAATTAACTTAAAATGATGTAATTATATTTAAGGCTGCGAGATATCATGTTTAGTTGCGTCGAACTTAGATCGAAACAAACAGTTTTGTATTAAATAACAGTTTTGTTAACCACAATGGAAGCCAAGAGAGATACTAGCCTATAATTATAGTTGATAATATTGTAGAGAAAAACGAGAAATTAGACAATAAATATAGTAATAAAAAAATGTTAGATATAAACCCATCTTAAAGATTTAGAGCAAAAGCTAATTATGTAGTAATGTCCGGCGATATTACTCCTTATTAAGAGCATCAAAAAAGATTGTTCCCCCCGTTACTTATGCTTATATAACAACATACTATTATCATGAATGATATACACAATTGCTAATTATAATGCTACACCTACATGAATTTTTTGTTCCCTGGCCCCAACAGCACTTCAAAAATGATCCATAGAACTTCCAACAGGATGGTTCCCCCTCTCACACATCCAGAGAGACGCAGTGGTGGTGTGAGGCCAATTTGAGTATCTTCTAGAACAAGACAGTCTGGCTCCCCTCCACCTCTGACCTAAATGTCATGGATTACTGCATGTGGTCTATTCTTGAGAACAGAGCCTGTGGGACTCCCAACCAGAATTTGAACGGCCTGAAGGCCAAGCTGATGGCTGTTTGGGACTCCATCCCCGTGGATATGGTGCGTGCAACATACAAGTCCTTTCAGAGAGACTTTGGGCTGTGGTCAATGCTGAGGCTGACTATTTTGAATGAAAGTTGGGTCACAACTTGTGTTGACCTATGTCTATAATTATATGAAAATTATGTAATTAGTTATATCATTAGTACATTAATAAACATTCAATAATGCTTTCTGTGCACCTTGTATTTTTTACTTCTTCCGATACTCATGTTTTTTTTATTATAAAAATATACCTAATATTAAAATAATAGTGTATATCTCGTATTTATAGAAAATTTAGAAATATTCATAAATGGTAAGATACAGTTGTTCAAAGTTACAAGGCAACTAAAAGTAATAGCAGTCTATCGTATTATATTCATAAACGTAGATATATGTTTACTTTATTTTTATACCTACAACGGTATAATATGAAAATAAGATGTAATTACTCCTTTATATAGTCCCAGGCTCAGTTTACAAGTAGCAAATCTTACATTTCGAGTTAGATTCCTTGTAATATTAGAGTAAAATACAGTTACTGCCGGTGTTTTCCATTCATTTGTTAATTCATTAAAATGGGGCGGCTTATTTCTATCAAATTATAAAAGTTGTGAGCGGCTCATCTTTATCATCCACCACCTTGCCCCCATGCAAAGTTTCAGCCTCCTAGGTTTAATTAGGTGTGGGGACTTATAGAGAAAATTCAAACTGTATTTTGTAAACGATTATGAAAATCCAGTGTAGAATAGGCATTTTAGAAAAATAAACCGAAAATCATCATGGTAACCCTGACAATTTGTAGAATTTTTTGGAAGAAAGAAATTATAATTTTCCTGACGTTTCATTTGATCAGCTACAATCAGCTGTGACATAGAAGGAAGTAGAAAAGGATATAAACAAGGACATTTGCTAGAATTAACTTCACTCGGAGTCTAACAAGGACTTACAATTATAACTCTGCAATAAATCTGTAGGGCAGCGTCTTTTACGAGCACACACGAATGTTCAGTCAGGTTTTGAATATAATTGGATCTAATTAGGAAAGGATGTTCACTACTCAGGAATTAAATAATAATTACAACTGCTAAGGAAAAGAAAATTCATTTTTTATATTAAAGGTATGTTACGAAGTCTAAAAAAGTCATATATGAACTTGAAAATGGGATCTTACGTTGTGTATGGAGTGTCTCTTCCCATAAATACCTAAATTATTAAAATCCATTGGCTATTCATTGATAAATCTGGAGATTCGTTATCGAAAAATAAATCCGCCCTCTCCTTGAATTGCACGCACTAAGAACTGTTTTTTCAAGACTGGCGTATTAAATATGAGGCACGGAGTTTGATTCATTGCACTCAAATTATGTCTCTCTAGGACTGGCGTAGTTTCAATTATAGAATCTACACTCTCCTAGATGTGAATTGTATTAGGTTCAGTGACCGGAAATAATGAGCGTAACACAAAAATGGCACTCATCTCATAATTTATTAGCGTCTACAAACTTTTTCAGCTCATTAAAACTGAATATTCAATCAATTTTAGATATTTTTTCATTAATGAATAGAAAAATTAAAATTAAAAAAAAAATCTCTATTAATTAAAAGGGTTTTTTTCTACCAAAAACGTCAATCCAATTTGGAGGTCATGTTAAGTTGTAAAATGAAGCTGTATATTGCAACTTTTTCTTGAATTTTTGCAATGACAATATATTATAAACCCTTTAGAATAAAATTAGGATACATTTTTTGATAATGGAATTAAATAATTTAATAAAAACTGTGATTTATGAATTTCACAGTCCTGATTTTTTTTATATAGATATATGTTTAACTATTTAAATATAATGAATACTTTTTATCATAAAAATATGACAAATGGTTAACAAATGGGCTTTCAAACTTATTTTATGTCATTTTCGTAATTTCTCAGTTCTTCTACTCCATTGGCTTAAGAGCGCTTAAGCCTAGCTTAGAAGTTTATAGTATTATATGAATTGATAGATCTTATTTGAAAGACCATATCGGAGGCAATTAAATCTTCTTTTAAATCAAAAAAATGTTCTAAATTATAGTTGGGTATTTTAACTCATCCCACAAATTTGAATACAATGTCGATAAGTGACTTAAATATGTCTATGAAATATTAAGTTGTGTGTATATATAAGGTAAAATTTTTTTTGGGATTTTTTCTTTTTCTTTATTTTTGTTCAAGTTTATTTTATTTTGATGTAGCAAATATTTACTTCTATTTTCTTTTTAAATATGGTACTCTGGTTTTTGCTACGCACATCCCACAGTAAGAGATACATACAAACTTTACTTAATTTTAATATTGGTAGTATTCAAATTAAAGATATAATACCTCGTCATAAATTTTCCCTCAAAAATATATATATTTGTATTATGGGGCATGTAAGATTGATAGTTGAAATTTATATAACATATTTGCTCATAATTGTATTAACACCCTAATAATAAGGCACTACTGTAAATACTAATATTCATTATGTAAATTCAGTTTTTTATCTACTTTTACTATTAGGAAAAACTTGAATTAAATCCACTGACCCTGTTAAAAAGGTTATCCTAAGACTAAGATGTTTTCCTTTTAGGAATTAAGGTTCTTTGTTGACTTGCCTTAGGATCCCAATACTCTCAAGAAACCACTCAGTCTATTTTTTTTAAATCATTTGTAATATAAATAGGAAATTATAGCAAAAAATTATTTTTTTGGGGTCTTTTTTTCTAACTGGTTAATAATGTCCACAACTATAACAGTAAATAGCGTATAAACTTTAGCTCAGACTTTAGAGCCACATAAATAGTATTAAAAGTAAATGAATCAAAAATAATCTATGACACTATTTAAAAATTGCGATACCTTATTTATTACGAGCGACTTGGACCTAACATTATTGCCTCGGTGATACATAATCTGAAACCAATCCCTTCAAGCTACCCAAAATTGCTACCTTATATATTTACAAGCATCACCGTGTTTGATTTTACATTACATTCACTATCTTATTTAGCAATAAAAATAAGAAATTAAATGGGTATGTAGAAAGTTGCACTCTAACCTAACCTATAAAACCTATTTCATACACTTACATTCCATAGTCCAGTGATTTGCAAATTATGTGCGGTAAACTATCTTAGAAAGTAATTGATAGTTGTACACACAAAATTAGAAACATAATTTTTCAATTTATATATATTTTATTTTAGTTACCCTCAAAGGCAATTATAGTTATACCCACAATCAAAGAAAAAAAATTGTAGCAGTCTGCGGAAAACGTAGTCATATAACGACTCTTTAGAAACAATAAAAATGAACGACAAAGGGGACACCGTTCATTTTTATTTCTGTTCGTTGTTCAAAAATGAATAGAAAGTGCAACTTATCCTCTGATTGTAGGTATGCGAGGACAAAGAAGTATAAAACTTATACTAAAAACTCCCGTGGCGAGCATCACAGATAACATATTTTTTTCAGAAAGGAAACACTTTTCTTGTTTTCTAAGCTAAAAAACTTCAAGTTGAAAATTAAAGAGACTGCTGCTATGTTCTATGATTTGTACAAATACTAAATTATGAAGTGTCTGTGAACCAGATAATAAATAGTTTTGGAAGAATTAATGAAGAATAACTCAATTCCACTATTCAAAGCTGGGATATCTTAGTGAAAAGATAGAAACTGCTGCTTCATATTTACCTAGTTCATTATGGGGAATGTTTGAGGTATAAGAAATGCCACAAGGGTACCATTTATCGAATCAATTAGAAATTAGTCTCAAATTGTAAAGATTTTTTGTGATCAACGTTTTAATATAATTGGGTTTTATCAATACCCTTGTACTCCTCAAAGTAAACGGTAGCATTTTGGGCATGTTAAAACAAAAACCAAAAATCAACCTTGTAACCCTAACAATTAAATTGACGTGATGGATGAGAGCAGTTTAGCAGCCATGACGTTTCATTAGATTAGCTAGAAGCACCTGTAAAGAGGGCGGAAAGGGGAAAGAAATAAACAAGGACAATTATTACTCCAATGGCAATCTTCAATTCAACGTTGTGTCTAGAAAGGACATAGCATTATAACTCCGCAACAAATCCTCAGAGTTACTCTCCGTTTTTTATGACCCCACGTAAATGTTCAATCCTACTCCCTGGATGACTACCATCTGTCATTTTACCTCATAGAATTTCACTCCCCGAGACATCAACCTTCTAAACTATCTACCCATCCCCCCCCCCTCATCACTTTACTCCCTAATACAATAAATATTAAGTTTGCGGGTTTTTGCATTTTGGTGTCATGTATAATTAACCATGAATTTCTAAAGTAACGCATGGCTTAACCATAAATTACAATATCCAAATATGTACTTATAGAGTTGTTTTTTTTAACATTTGCTTCAATGACATTTAGTTACAATTAATCAATAAAAAAAATATTCAAGTAGTACCATATATTTGCTAGTATTTCGACCATTTAAAAAAATATATTTTTACCATAATTAATTACAAATTCTAATCGTCTATTCATTGAAAAAAATCCAATTACTATTTCATGAAAATTTATATCGATACGATATTTTATTTTTGACAGATAAATACTACTACTCTTATTTTATGTCTCAAATTCAGGTTATATTCATTCGTCGATTGATAAGTCCTTGGAAGCAACCAATTTTCTTTGACTATGATTGTCCGGTAACAAAAACGCTACTTTTCAATGTTATTTTAGAAAAATTTCCATGTAATTTTCAAAATGACGATCACTCTCACTCCCTCATTCGACAAGTCACAAGTCGACAAGTATATTGAATGAAAAAGATTTTTGAGAAAACATGAATTTATAACAAAGGCAACCTTCGAAGACATTGAAGATTTTGATTTTTTCGTGTTTTTTTTTTGAAGAACAAGAAAGACCCAGAATCTGGTAGTGATGATGAAAATAGAAGCTACAATGTAGGAAATATTGCAAGTATACCCAACAGAACCAAGTGTCAGGAAGAGGGATTTATATACATTGTGGGCAAAATTTCCCCCCCCCCTCAAATTCTTAATATGAGGAATCCATATCTCATATATGAATGTTCGGGCTAGTCCACGGCTACACACTCTTATCTAGAGTGGGATTAATTCAACCATCGACAGAATTTATAAGCTTTTCTTTTAAGTAATTGGACGACAAATTTAATCAATCAATTCCATGGCAACTACGTAGATACTAAACCATTTGTTATGGATAGACTGATAAAAATTATTCATAGTAAATAACAGAGTTGCGCAAGTTAATGCAACTTAACTTAGATAAGTTAATAAGTTAAGTTAATTAACTTTTAATTTAACTAGTTAATTATTTAAACAGCGTTATTTTAACTTTAACCTTATTATTCAATTTTTTTATATCAAAATTAACTCTTAACTTAATTAGTTAACTTTTTAAACTGTATTTTCTTAACTTTGCCTTAATTTGATTAACCTAAATAGTCAATGTGAAATAAATTTTTTTATTCTCAGTTGAAAAACTAAAAAACTTTCTTGAAATAATGATTAGTTCTCCAATAATTTAGTTAAACACTATATTAAAGAATTGGGTCATTCCAGACCAAATCATTTTTACATTATCTCCGATATTTTTATAATTTGACATACAGTTAAAATTACATAAAAACTCAAAAATCTTAATTTTTAGCTTTCTTTCATATCCATTTAATTAGTTAATTTCTCTGGTATTGCTTTTTGCTTCAAAAAAGAAGTTTTTGGGAGTTTGAATCTGTATTTTTTTCTTGATTGTTCAATTGGAAGTAGAGAAAATCCAGGCCATAGAGACAGACCGAATAATCTTTATTATAAAGCCTTAATAAATATCTCAATGGATTAACTTAAAAGTTATTTTTTGTATCAAGGAGGATGAATCGAAACAGAAAGTTCCTGATTTCATCGAACTTGTAGATAAATGGTTTTGTAATCATGATCAGTTCTCAACCTATATCTAATACAACTTTTGGATGCGGTAATGGGGTTAATTTGGAAGAGGAAAAGGAAATACTCTTTGAATGATAAATGTGGTAGGAAAAATGAAACAAATTAAAAGGAAAAATTATCCCTATGCATTGACATCTGGATTGTATCAGGATTACCTTCAAAACTTTTTTTTTCAGAATAGATATATTGGACGAACTAACTCTTATCCCAATGTTGTAAAATCAATAGATCGATTTCGTATTATTTTAATCAGTGGCTCTAAAAAAAATATTGCTGGAACCACTAATGTCTTCCAAGCTTAAGCATCTATCTTGATTGATGTAAACACATTTCAACAATCTCGATTTAGTGTTCCTTTTTCATGGTGCCATCAATTTTGTGAAGAACTCCAGTTCCATTAGCAGCAAAACAAGCCAAAATCATGATACGTCCATCACCTTTTTTCATTGTTGGATATTGTTTTTGGGGTTGAAGGTTTGGCCCTTCTGTCGTCAAATTTGCCGATGCTGGTTATGGTCAAACAACTGACCCCAGTTTCCATAAGTTGAGTTCATCATCTTTGTGGTCATTGGTATACTTCAGCCTGCTCTTTATGTACCTATTCTTGAGGAATTTAGTCTTTTTAGCATACAACCGATGAATCCATTCTAACTCCTAATACAACATGGATTTGAACTTTATGGAACTACTTTAGTTAATTTTGAATTTATTTTGAGTACTATAAAATGTTATGTCACTAATTTCTTGACGTTGATATGATTTTTTTATGTCTTATGAATAGCATCAACATTTTTAATATGCTTACAACCTATGTTTAAAATTTATGCATAAAATGTTTTACTCCTCAGGGAAAACTATTGTATGTATATTCTAACAGAAATCAAAATTTAGATTATAGGAGACGTCTCTTAGTGTTTTGGGATTTTGAGATGTTGGTTTACGAAATTCCTTTTTTTCTTTTATTAAATTTAATGATTTCCTTTTTTATTTTCTACAGCTTGTTCTTCTTTATGTATTTCGTAAGAAATTACTTGCCTCCCCCCCCCACCCCACTCTACACCACCAAAAAAAGGGTGAATATAATATGAACTTCAACTTATCCAAAAAAAAAAAAAAAAAAAAAAAAGGAGTAGATACTAATTATCATCTCGGCTAATTAACCGATTAAAATAATTCAATAGTTAAACTTCATCTTTTAAAGGATACAGATTTCAAACCAATATACTGATCCCTAATCTTATAATGGGTAACATTAAATAAACCCTTAAATTCACAAAAATAAATCTTCCTACAAAAACTTAGGATGATTACTTAATTGTGAGCTTTCCTTTCTAATACATTAAATTATATTCAAAACCTGATTGAACATTTTTTGTGTGCTCATAAAAGACGAAGAGTTACCTTAAAGATTTGTTTTGGAGTTATAATAGTAAGTCATTGTTGGACTCAGAGTAGAATTAAGGATCGATATCAGCCTTGTATATTTATTTATCTCCCTCCTCCCTAGTCCCAGCTGGGTTTAGCTGATCTAATGAAACTTCATGACAGCAAAGTTGCTTTCTTACAATTGTCAGGGTTACCATGTTGATTTTCGTATTTTAATTTTTTTTAACAGGTCCAAAATCCATAGAATTTTAATCATTGTAATAAAACAACCTCTTTAATCGTAGCCATTAAGCTACGGTGCTCCATTATCCAATTGAAAGTTTAAAAAACCCCTAAGCTTATGGTTTTTGTTTGAAATAGAAATAACGTTTCAGGTTTTGCATTGTTTTTACGCCAAATAAAACATATATTTAATTTACAAAAGAGTATTTGGTTCTAGAAGGTCTAGTTAATATCAATTTTCCATTTTTTTAAAACCTGCAATATTGATTTGAACTTTATTTTTCAAGTAGAAGTTTATCCATATAAAGTACTGAAATAAAATACAAAAGTGTATACAAATGTCGTTAAATATATAATGGAATTTTATAGGTATATTTTAACTTTTATGTGAATTGATGATTCTTTTCATACTCAAAAGTTGGCTGAGACATATATATAACATGGCTAAATGTACTTAAGTCCTTATTATTTCGGCCTCAATTGAACTCCTTTGGCGTAAAAACAATTGAAAATCCGAGGTATTATTTTTTTTTCAACCAAAAGTATTTAAAATAATGTAAATTTATAATTTATAGAATACGAGGTGGTCTGGAAAGTTTGCGACCTAACAATCATACAAGACATTTTTTCTAAATTTCATTTTTATTTTTCAACATAGCCTCCTTTACATTCTCCTAACGAAACTCCCATTTCCTTAACCTATACAAATAGTATTTCGCGTTTTTCTCTGAAAAATAGTTGTTCACAAAGGTTCGAAGAAAATCTTTACTGTATTATGACTGTATTTTAATTTTAAGCGTATAATGGTGTATCCAAGTTTCGCCGACAGTTATTATTCGGCGCCAAAACTGCACCAACAGAGCGATACTCGATTTTTTCCATTTTCACAAAAACATTCACATTAATTCACTCAAAAGACTATTATGTAACAACTGCACGTCAAAAATGACTGAAACTTTGGTGAGTAACTATAAACAGATGGTAGATAGATGTAACTGCCATCTTCACGTTGAGGTGAGAAACTTTTCTGACAACCCTCGTATATGGATTCAAATATAAGCAAAGACGCTGAAAATACTATCCACCGGTATGCTAAAAAAATGGAAACCGAAAACTAACGTGGTAACCCTGACAATTTGATTTTTTTTTTTTTTTTTTTGAGAAAAGCAGCTCACCTGTCATGAAGTTTTATTAAATTATCTGTGAGAGGGTTGGAAAGGAAGTAAAAACAAATCCTACTCCGTGGAAAGTAAAAATATTGGCTGGAGCTACTTGGAAGTCGATTATAAATTCCTGTTTTAGTCTAACAACGACTTTTTATCATAATTTCCCAACCAATTTTGTATAGTGCAGATTGTTTACGATATTAATTCAATATTCAATTCAGTGTCAATGGATTGGATGAAGCAGATATGTAATCAATAAATCAACAGTGATAACGTTATCCATTCACGGTATATATAACCTCTGTTATAGGGAAATTTGTACGTACAACTTAGATGTGTACTGATGAATGCTCATTCTACATATTTTCGTCGAAGTTATCATCAATGAAACCTACATAGTACAATCAATATAACAAATTAAGATATAATACTACCTATATTCATACTTTGCTATACTATTTGGCATCTTCATCATAGATCCTCTTCACAATCGATAAATAATTATGAATTTCTCATTCTAAACAGTAAATGCTAAATATATTTATAGAAAAGAGTATATATCTATTACATCCGATATTCAGAGCTGTGTTTGAGTTCAGTGTTTAGTTAATGTCCAATCCTAATGATCTGGGTCTTTCTGGTTCTTCTATAATGCTCCGAGTACACGGGAAAATAAGTAATGCCCAGATCTACCTATAGTCTTGTCTAAGTGAAGAAAAATATTAAACTTAAATGTGTACTGATGAATGAGACTACCACAATTTTCGTCGAGCTTATCATCAAACTTACATTGTACAACCAATATAAGATCTAGATATTAAGATATATTTTTCATATTTTAATGATATCTACCCATATTAATAATTTTGCATCTTAACCTAGATACTCTTAATATTCCATAAATAATTAGTAATTACTCATTCTAAATAGTAAATACTAGTTATAATTAAGGAAAGGATTAAATATCCAATACTCAGAGCTGTATTAAGTCCAACTTTTCAGTATTCAGGTCCAGTCCGTGTCCTCATACTCCAGGTTTTTCTGATTCCGAGTCCATGGAAAAATAAGTAATTTCTGCATCCACCTGTAGTCTCGTCTAAGGCAAGATATCCTTCCCTGCAGGTTTTATTCCTTAATCTTTGACAACACTAATTTACTTTTGTATGGCGTAGTTATGATTAAAAAAGGAATAAAGGATTCTTTACTCCCAGGGATAGTGATGACAGCTTTGGTAAATTAAAACATATATTAATGCAAGGAGTACTCCAGGAATCAGTTAAAAACTGAAAAAATCCAGACTCTCTTTTATACTAGCTTTTTGAACATCTCTGAACATTTAAAGAAAACTTCCTGTGTGGGAAATTTGCTCGATGTAAAACACAGGTATAGTCAGCTTATTGTCTTTCATTCTAATTATTTTTTGAGAATCCAAAATACAATGTAGAAACTTGTTTTCTTTATGTATTTATGAATTAAAATAAAAATGACATTGTTTTTTTCAAAGAATAAAATAAATTTGAATTTTAGCCATCCTTCTTTATTTACAATCAAAAGTTATTCAAAAAGGGGAAAAAAATAATTCAATTAGAAGTTTCATATTGTAAATTAAGCCTTAAATGATAAAAGTAAACGAACCAAATACATTATCAAAAAACTAAATTGTGTTTATGACAAAACTTAGTTTATTTCAGAGCATTTCAAGAGTTTCATTGGTTTAGTTGTAAATATGTTTAAAGCTGACTAAAAATTAGGATTTTGGGTGACAATATTACGTCTTGGTCAATTTTTCTTCGAGCAATTTTCCTATTACCATTCGAAATCAACGTAAAATTAAAAAAAAAAAAAAATTAACAAGTTTATCAATTATTATTATTAACTTTAATATCTGTTTACTTAATTAAATTGATAGAAATGTACAATTGTTTAAAATTACTTTAAGTAACTAAAAACAGATTTGAGCTTTCAGAAGTTTTTAAAAATCCAAGAAATATTAATAGGGAATTTATGAGCTATCTTTTAATAGCTCATAAATTCCCTATTAATATTTTTCCTCTTTATGTTGTAGTAAAAATATAGATTAAAAATCCATTGAGCCCACAGATTCCACGATTTTTTTGTTCAGACCAAGAGGATTAGGAGCTTGAACAAAACAAAGCCAAGGCAAATAGAAAAATGTATCTCCCCTCAAGAGGAGCCGTAGTCTTATGTAAGAACACACTTGAACACAGTGTTGTATTTTCAGACCCAGAGGGTAATTATATCGTGCTAGATATCACATTTCTGGAAGCAAGAATGCAACTCTACGTAATATATGGACACAATTACGATTCAACTGTTTTTTTCCAAAGTAGAAGAAAAGTATCCCATACAAAGGTTGGGACCAAAACATTACTTAAAATCATGCAGAGACGTGCTCAGATATAAAGGATCCCATATTATTAAAAATCTTGAAAAATAGTCAACGATCTTAATCTTAACGATGCCGGGCTAGTGTTCAACTGTGCCTCCCCAAAAGGGACCTATGATGGAAAAACAAAATCTGGAATAAAATACATGGCAGACTAAACTAGAATTTAACAGGCCTGCTGGAACAATTAAGGATTTTGCTATCTTACATTTTGGATCATCATCCCATTTTAACATCTTTTAAAAATCCAACAAGCCCCAAAAATTATTCCCTTGTGGAATCAAAGGAAATCTCTAATGTAATTTTAAAATTAATACAAAATAGAAGATCAAAGCTGGATTTAGGGGAAATAACGTCTTAGGGTCCCTTAAAGAACATTGAATACCAATCAAAAATAATTTTTGCCCAGAAGGAAAGAGATACGAAAAACATCTTTGACCAAATAGAATCATTGAACAACAGAACTGCAGATTAATACTCCAAGTTAGAAAGTTTGCTAACAAATGAAAGAAAGGGTTTAAAGATAAGGTGTAAAACCAACCTGGTGTACTTCAACATTCGAGGGAAGTCTTCTTTCAAATATTTGGATCACCTTCGACACGTGAAAAAAGTGACATCTCTAAGGATGCGAAAAGGGATATTAACTGAAGATCCCAATGAAAGCCTAAAGAAGCCTGTAATTTTTATTTCAAGTTATATGGCTGCCTTGAGTGTCATACGGACTCCCTGTACCATTTTTGTAACAATTGGCAACTCATAAAATATGATTTAGAATGGACACAATCTTTACAACGCTCCTTGGGATCAAAATATGGAGA
The DNA here is from genome assembly GCF_016086655.4 of Lepeophtheirus salmonis. Classification (NCBI taxonomy): domain Eukaryota; kingdom Metazoa; phylum Arthropoda; class Copepoda; order Siphonostomatoida; family Caligidae; genus Lepeophtheirus; species Lepeophtheirus salmonis. The sequence goes on from NC_052139.2 coordinate 9,848,297, forward strand.
GACAGATAATCAAATTAGTTTTAAATTTAAGGGCAAAGACGACCCAATTACACAAATTGAGATTACTAACTTTATCAGGAACTACAATAAACAATACAAATCTCCAGGGCCTTCAGGTATGTCCTTTGACTCTATAAATCTTTTAATACCCAGCTAACCCCTTTCTGCACGCGGTCTATCAAGATAGAAGTGCAATTATGACTTCTATTGAAACAATACAAGGGGTCGAAAAAATCTCAGGACTATCAATAAATATTGGAAAGACACAAATACAAAATATTCGCCTAGTCAACATCACTTCTTGGAATTATAGCATCTACTTAGGCGAGAATCGCTGCAATTGGAAATGAAGACTATATAAAAGAACAATTGGAGGGAATTGTGCTAAAGAGCCCCCTCACGCGCTTTGAAAAAATTAAGGCTAGGTACATAAATATCTTGATATTTATAGTTGATAGTGTTGATAGTTTGAAATTTTTTGGACAAAGGTCCAAATTGGCAGTTTTGCCTGTATGTCTGATGATCCTACAGGCAAATTATTTGTTGAAGTGCAATCTGTTTTACATTCTTTTTATTTACTTTAAAATTGTATTTATTGTAAATAGGTTGTGTTTGGTTTTTATTCCAGAGCATTTTTTGTTAAAATAATGTTATTTATTATTTTTGGATGTTCATATTTATTGATCTTCGAAAGGTTGTACTTGCATTATTATACCATAATCATTATATAAGTTCAAAGTTGTGCCAAAACGGCAATATTAACACAGAAAAATATTTTATCGTAACAAGCATAAGTACTCTACATGGCAAAGTTTACGAATGGAATTGTTCCCATCAGAATCCTCAATTAATATCTTGGACTCCTTCTCAGGAGGAGGCACACCACTAGCGACGTACTATTTCTTTTTCATGATACTGTTGACAAATAGCGTAATGTTGCTGGTTTCGTCTTCTTCTCTATCTCTAATAATGTTTAATTAGAGATCGACTTGTTTTTTATCCTCTTTGAAGGGGGGAGAGAAAAAACAACTTATATCATTACTTTTTATTATGCATTTTGCATGCATTTCTATTGGGAAGCACATATTAAATGCGTGCTGTTTTTTATTATTTTTATCTGGTTTATTTATCTGGTTTAAAATATTGAATTAGGTTGCTGTTATTCAAATAAAAGATTTTTTTTGTCCTAAGTATTTGGACAAAGGACACTGGAGGCCTTCCCCTCGACATGCACTAAAAAGGTGCATGTCGAGGGGGGCTGGTAGCTGGGATGTAAGGGGCTAAAAGTGTCACCAAGAGTTCAAATAATTATAAATATTGTTTCAAATGAGTTTTTCAACGGAGAAGATGTGATTCTGGTGTCTAAAGTGGCCTTTCCACCCTCACAAGGCTCTTTCCTCGTACTTTTTTTATACCTCTCTAGACAGTCTGGTGTGAAACACGGAAATCTCTTTGAGTGGACTGTTTCTTTTTACTTCTCAAGGGTCCAGTTTGGCCCAACTGCTTGGAGTGCGGGAATGGAAATTTGTTGATCACATTCAAGTGTCATTTCCTCGACTTATACGTAAGCTACAGAGCTCAGGTTTGTTTTGTAAATAATTGTTTATGCTGGGAATATATCGAAATAATAATGAATTTCAAACCCTTAACGTTCGTTAATGACTGAATTAGTATGTGCTCAGATTTCAATGGACCACCGGGTATATGGAACATGTTGCCAACATGTACTGAAACCATTTCCGACACTATAAAGTAAAGGGGTTTGCATAAATTATTTTCGGGCAGATTTCTTCGCCTTGCATATGAAGATTCTTCCAACATCTTGCCACCACCAAGCTTGTTTTTTTTTTTCAACTATGTTTTTTTCCTACTGGACCAAATCGTATAAAAAAAAGACCTAGTTGTGATAATTACGCAGTATGAGTAACTTCTTATCAATTATTGATTTTTTTCATTCTGAAAAGTTGGTTTCAACTTTTGAAAAGGTTAAAAATAAATCTAATAAAAACAAACAAAAATCATTTCAACATACCAGCGTTAATATTTAATTAAAATCTTAACATATACTGAAAATTCATATGAATTATGATTTATGATATACATAAGAGATAAAAAAACAAACATAAATTGTCATCTTTGTATATATACTCACGTCTGGAATATATGATTATTAAAACTACATTATAATTTGTTTATATGATTTACATCATATATAAACAGTGCACCTTGTATACAGGTTCGATGCTATATACACACGCCTACCATATTTCATTAATACGAGTACAATGTTCTTTCTTTGATCCAAATATGTTTATGATATATATCAGAAAGAACTATATACAGTGCACCCCGTGACTTGTATTGATATATTCCTGTACACAAGCCTTCCTAATATTGATGTAGTAGATAATAAAAAAAATATCGGTTGGAACCCATGACTGTTCTCAAAGTCGTGTAGGAATAACTGTCTCGCCTTATGTTTCCTTTATGAAACAACACTTCTCCAAGATTAAAACATTGTTAATGTAACCTGCTGTTTTTTTGTATCTTTTTCTTCGTTGTCGTCAAAGCTTAAAATGAATCTTACAGCTATCTTAAATCATATATTTTATCACTACATGACAAGGAAGGGAATAACATTTTTTTTCTTCTTTCTGATAAGGATTAAATAAAATACTACCTTAATGCCTTATCATTCCTTACTCCAATAGATAATAATGGTATAACTTGGAAAAAACCTTGTTGAACCTTTCTGTTATACATTAGAAAGCATGCATGAGCATGTTGATAGTTCTACAAAAACCAATGCCATAAAATTTTACATTATCATAAGTTATTACATGCTATTAAAACTAATGGGAAACCATTCAGAAATTACCACTTTTCGAAAAAAAATCTTCTCATTATTCAAGAAAGTAACTTAGAATTATGGAAAAAAATACATCATGATTTAAAAAAAAGACCATTTATTTAAAGAGTAATAATAAGTTACAAGATATGTATAATTAATATCATTTTTTGGTAGATATTTATCTGTAGGGATGTGAAAATGGTCTGAATCCTTGTCAGTGTACGTAGATTAAAAAGAAAAGTATATGTTGACAACTTTGATAGACGACATATTTGCTGATATAGATCACTATACATACAAACTATTAAGCTCCTTGCTCGTTAATATGTTTGAATTTTCAAAATATGGAGAATTGTTTAATAGGAACATTAATATCATATAGATTACTAAAATATACTTTAACAAAAAGTATATGCTCATAGGGATTTCGACCATTTTAAGATAACATATAGGTAAGTATAAAATGCTTGTGTTCATGCAATACAAAGAGTAACATTAGTTATTTGTTGGGTAGTTATATGTATGGTTGTAAATCTTAAGCATTTTAGCGTGCAAGTTTTTTATGTTGGCAAACAAAAAATATTTTTTTTATTTTCTAAGCTTTTATTATTATTATTTCATTCTTGATGAGAGTACTGTTTGATGAACTCTAACTGTCAAAAAAAGAATCTTGGTGATGCTTGACTTCATGAATAATGTATTTAAAAAGGAAATAATTTGAAACTTGATATACCAATTTACAAATGGTTTTTACATCTTATTTCTCCTAATGGCCACCATTGTCCTCCACATACAACTCCAACGTACTCTTGAAGTTCTAGCAGACCCTCTGGCCGAAGTCTTCGCACATAGTCTTCCACTTCCTTTCAACGGCACTCTAGATGCCATAGTCAATAGATAGGGGGAGGATGGGGACCACATTTTGCTCTATCAGAAGTTGGCCAGATTGTCAGAGAGTCACTTTTGTGTCTTCTTGACTGTGTAGCTTGGTGCTCAATCCTAATACCATATATAGTGCCTCATTAGGTAGTTGGTCACGAGGCAGGGTGACACCTTTGTCCTCATGATATAGAGGTACCTCATTAACAAAAAAGACCAAGAAGCGGGGACCCACAATCTTAATAATAGTTGAGGAATGCACTTGGGTACGGGTGAGATCGATGATCATCTGTTGATTGGCCTCTTTCCTCTTTCCGTTGACAAAAGAACAAAAGTTAACGAATTAATGTTTTTTCCTCTCCCTTTGACTAATTGGTTATAAAATGTCAATTGATAATGTCAAAGGGTTGCCATTTTATAGTTGTGAAAGTTAAAGCATCAGTTAGGCGTCACTACAGGGTATTCACAAGTGTATGTGCTCTTGAATGATGGAGAGTAAGACTAAAGATTTGTTAGAAAGTTGTAAGAATAATTCCTTGTCAGACTCTGAGTAGAATTGAAGATCGAAAACTGCGTAATTCCTTCCCATGTCCTTGCTTGATACGGAGTGGGAATTATGTTTATTTCCTTCATCTAGTAGCTGCTTGCAGGTAATTCAATGAAATGCCATTACCTTTAAGCTGCTCTTCTTTCAAATTTGTCAGGGTGATCACGTTCACGTGGTCTAATAAAATAGAATATATTTGAATAAAAAAAAATATTTAGGAATAATTTGAATAAATAATTAATTATTTAAAATTATATATTGTAAAACAATATGATATAAAAACTATGAACGAATATGAAAGGTTTATTTAAAAAAAAATAAAAAAAAATCATGACATTAATTAGTCAGTCTGTCGACTTGATTATTTTTATTCTTTTGATATTTGTAGATAAATTATATATAATATCGCCGTATCAAAAACCAATTTTATCGAATGTTATTTATTCTATGGGAATACAAATGAGCATGAATAATTATTATTAAGTATTACTGTTCTATTTTCTCTTTTTGTTCCTTCTTTAATATACCACCGTAGTGTTAAAATATATCTACTTTTGTTGTAAGAATTTTTAAATGCATAATGAAATATATGTTTATACATAATTCTACAATATTTTGGATCAACTAATGCTATTTTAAATGTTGATGGTCCTCCTCTCAATAGCAGTAATATATTTTCTTAGTTCAGAAGTATCATAATTCTCACTCTCACCTTCTCTTTGTGCTCTATAAAATGTCCGTCCCTTCATAGATATATACAAGGTTGATCTTATCTAGTGGAATACATTCTATTTTTTTCAATTTTTCAAGAGTAAAATTTAAACGAGAGGATTTGTGAAGACATTTACTCAGCAAAAATCATTTGAAAAAATATTGCTCAGTGCAACTTTCATTCAATATGTGAACTCTCAGCTATAATAATTACATCAATATGAGGTCTAAATCTTTGCAGATTTTGACTATGTAATTAGACCCGAGCTTGGCCTCTCTTTCTTGATGGAAGCCTCCAGAGACTAGACCTTCTCTGAGGAATAAAACACCCTCTCCTCCAGACGTCCCTAGATAGAGTAGTTCAGTTTTTTTTTGTCTGTAGATGATGACAGCCACATGATGAGGTCCCAAAAGTACATAAATTTGTATCTCAGAAAGGCCTGGGTCTTAGCAGCGTGATGACACAGTGTTCCGTCTTGAGTGAAAATAAAGTTGTCCCCCAAACTTTTCTCTGGCCAAATGTAGCAGTTTCTTATCCAAAAGTTCGATTTAAGAATCTGCATTGAGCTGTTCTTTTCTCTCCAGAAAAATGGGAGAGCAGACTCCACAACGCCCAAGACCACAATTCCGGCTGTATTTTTGGTTCTGAAGACATGTCTCATTAAAGCTGTTGTCTGGATGTTTGGTTGTGATGTAGTGGCTGTTCTACATATTCATAGTGGCATCAACAGTGGATTTTTTTTCATCAGGAAAAAGTAAAACTTTCTCCAATTTTGTCTTTCAGAAAATTTAGAATCTTTTTTTCTCTTTCCAACTCTCTCAGCTAGCTCAGTTCAGAGATAAGATGTCTTGTCGTCATCCTCTGTGATTTTGAACCAATGTCATTCCGGATGGTAAATAATAAAATGGGTTCCACTATGTAAGATCAACCATGTATACATATCATATTAATATTTTTTTTTTCTATTGAGAAAAAAAATTATAATATACACAATATGTAGGGGAGACCCCAGCAAATTCGAACAGCAGGTGACATCAAACTCTCGATTGAATCAAAAACTATTCTCTTTAAAGTTCTTTGATATGGTTCAAACTAGTCTATAAGAAGACCATCAATCATTTTCTGTTTATGGTTTTAAGTTTAGAATTATTAGTTTTGTATAACCTAAGACTTTATAGGTGTGCAAGACCCATATAAGTATTTCTCGACAATATTTATTTTCGACGGCAAACGCATGTTCATCACTACTCCAATGCATCATAGCAACTGTCTTTGGAATCTCGGCTTATTAGTTATGTTGCAGCCTTTTATATCATTGAAATGATAATTGTTTAATGATGAAACTCTTTATTTAAAAAATTAAATTATTTTTGGAATGGGTAGGATGTGAGCTTTTAAAGTTAAAATTTACTGCATTAACTTAACAGTATTAGAAAACTATTTTGTACTGTCGTCAAACATAAAATAAGAGTGTTTCACATTAGTTTCTGTGTTTCCTGGCTTAGAGGTTAAATTTTAACTATTCCTTTTTTTTTAAATAAAAAAAAAATACAAATCCCACTCCGTATATTGGGTGATCCATTGAAATTTGAACACTTATTAATTTAATAATTAAATGAAAGTTGAGTTATTGATCACAACACAAGAACATGACCCTCATTTATTTGTTACCTTTGATTGATGTCTCTTTTACATTTATTATTAAAAATTAATTGCCAATATATTGAGGTCTAAACTTTCTCCGATTTACGATCCCCACCCTGTTTATATGAAGTAAAAATATCAATTGGAAGTTTCTCTTTTTCTTAATTTTTGTTAAAAATTGATTTTATTTACCCGTACAGCATGCGGAAAGTTGTGTTAGGATGGTACGCTTAGCCAACGGTTGTGTACGAACTACGATACACAGTTCGGTACAGTACTTTGTAATTATTATTATTTTTTTTTAATAAAATCAATATATATTTCCATGCTTTTTCGATATTTTAAAGTTTAATAAATTATTTTCTGTAGAAATAAACTTAAATTATATAAGAAAATAAAGGTCAATATAAACTGGTTATATAATGCATTAATCTATAAATTTTTGTATGAGCTTATCTACATTTTCCGGTAATAAACAAGTCCAATTAGCGGTCACAATATCACCAGCTCTACAAAAAATATAATGTTTAATACTGATGTACCTGTCGTTGGGAGGTGTTGACAAGCTAACTTAGAAACATTGGAAACATTATTTAAACTATCCCTCCAGCATACCACTGGATTTTGTCAATTGGAATGTATCTTACCAATTTTTAAGTTATTATATTTTTTTGTATAAGCAAATATATAAATAATTTCTTATATAATAAGATGCTAAAAGATAAAAAAATCTTACCTCACTTTCTAAATCTATTAATTAAAAAAAAAAATAATAATAAAAATTTTATAAGATCAAAATATTTAATTTGCAATTATATATACACGTATCGTCGTACTGTACCACAGGTAAAAACGTACCGTACTGTACCGTGGTACAACCTTGTACCGTACCAGTCCTAATGTTATTTGTCAAATAAATATGTAACACAATTGAAATAAACAAATAATTTATCTCTTTTTTTAAAACTTTAATATCCATTAGTTTATTTCTATGATATAAATGATATATTTTATGTCCTTTAATTGAAGAAGTCAATTAAAATTTTATTTAAAGCTAATGTTTGTGATCGTTTTACAACATTAATACATTAAGAAAACTAACTTGAAGTAATATTTCTTTCCATGAACCTATATACTTTTTAAACCACTTAATTATAATATTCCTTTCTTTTATAACAAGCTAATGTTATGAATAACACCATGATCAATAACACCATGGTGCCGGCACCATGATAGTACTAGAATAATGGTACTTTTAAAACATCACTAAACTTAATTTTTTATTTTAACTTAAAGCTTTCAACACATTAACGATTTGATTTTTTAAATAAACAATAATCTAGTTTATTTTCCTTTCAGCTGTTTTGCTTCATTTTTAAAAGTTGACTCTTCGTATTATCAACGCAAAAAAGGGATTACATTGGATTTAAATTTGTATACTTATTTATACCAGTCAAGGATTTTAGCTCATAAATGGTGTCATCTCATACTCATTTCAATTATCAATTCAATGAATAAAAATGTTGAGAGTGGATAAAAAAAAAGTCGAGATTACGCCATATAAAATTGGACTGCCCATGACGTAACCGAAGAAATTTCTACAACACCCCCCGCCTAAAAAAAAATGTTTCTTTTTAGACAAAAAGAAGAACTAAAAATGTCTTTCTGGAAATAAAAACTAGAAATTTGGAAGCGAACTCCGTCTCCGGCTCTTTTTCCAAACAAAAATACTCAGATCAAGGCTGTAAATGCTTTTAAATTGTTTTTTTTTTTTTTTTTTTAACAGAACAAGTATCAAATCACAAATTGTGACAATACTATGAGAAACTATTACGGAATAAAGTCTATGTTTGATCAAGCTGCAAAGAAACAATCAATTATACACAAATGGCTCCTTGACTATTTTCAGTTAAGTCATCGTGATTAATCTTAATAATAGTGTACATGATGAAGTATGACTTTCTTTGTAAAATACTACGTTCATACTACATAGTATAGATGGTCGTTCATCTTTTTTTATGGAAATTTAAAAAAATATATATGGTAAAACACTGGTAACCCTATTTTTTTTTTAGTTCCTTAAAACAAAGTTTTTTTTGATTCAGACACTTCAAAAATTAACGGGTTGATTGGTGAAGAAAATATGGGGGTTCGGGGTAATACGGGATACGAAGTGTCGGGGTTTCGGGCCAAAATATGAGGATCTATACAATTTAGGTCATCCAATATATACTCATGAGAGCTAAATATACTTAAAACATCAGTGTGTAATAAATATTTTTTTCTTTTGATGATAATGAGGGATCTATTACTTGTAAATGAATTATTTTAAATTAAAAATAAATGTTGCACTGAAAGATTCGGTTTTGGTAAAATATGTTCGGTCTGCAGGCTTTCGGACTCGGGGCTATACCGAATTAATCTATAAAAAATGCCAATATTATTGCTGTTGTTTGAATTTATTGAAAGATTATACCGGGATTGTTTCTCCACAAATTGCATTTGAAAACCACCCACCCAATGGTGTCCCTGTATTCAAGAACAATTGCAATAGTTTAAAAAAAAAAGAGTTTGAGTAAAAAACTAAGAAAATTAGACTAAAGAATATTTGTTCAGGAATAGATTGAATAAATTATTATAACTTTTATGGTGTTGACTTATTATTAACTTTCCCGTGACGTAAAATAATAAATTTAAGGGTAAAATTGATTTTGATTTTGCCTATTGCAAACAGAATAAGTAACTTTATAAATATGTATATTTGTTAAATCTTATGGATTTATATGGCTTTAAGATCAAAAATCATTAAATTGTCAATATGGCCACATTTTTCGGCGTATTTACATGAAAACATAACTTGAATTGTACATACAAATGTTGAAAAGATCTCATTCAATGCATCCATCTCCAGAATCAATCAAGTCCTGGATCCGGGCTAAGAAGGAGGAACAGATATTGACAAGGCAATTCCTTTTGATGTTGATCATTGCCTCCTTGATAGAATGAAATGTTCGATTTTTTTTAGATTCAACTTATCCCTACAAAAAATAATCCAACATATAAAGTCTGGACGCCTAAGGGTGATATTTCCTTCACACTTAAGTCATAACATGCGTACTTAGCTACTTCAGCGACCTATATAAGACATGATAAGGTTTTAATTTTTATTGCCAGACCCAATAGCGATCTCCAGCAATTTACTAGATCTAAGGCAGCACAATTTCTTCCATCACCTTCAGATGTATTTTCGTCGTGGTACAATGCCGTTACTCTGAAAATTTAATCTTCTTTATATCTGGAGCAGTTCTCGGCATAACACCCAAAACTTCAATAAGTTTTGTTGAACAACAACGTTTCTGTTAGCAAAAAAGAAACGCTATCAGACATCTGCCGATTTGATCTTAACGGTCTTAATAAATATTAGGTTGGGGAAATATATTTTTTTAACTATGTATATCTTTTCATTATTGGTGACATCGGATCATACGATACCTTGTTGTAAAGGTGTGAGTGTATACTACAAAAGTTTTTGGACAGCAATTCGCTTGGCTGGTTTTATTGTGAATTATTTAGTGTTGAGTATGATGGTCTCAACGGAAGAAATCCGCCATATTTTAAATATTTACTACTTGAAAGGAAAAAACGCGTCCAAAGTGACCAAGACAATTTATAAGGTATACCGAGTCGATACTCATTCGGTTCGTGTTCCACAACAGTGGTTCAATCAATTTCCCCCCTTCTCAATTCTGTCCTCTATTGTGAGCAAATCAACCGTTTGAAACTGGAGATCAAACAGAAGCGGCCAAAGTTGATTAATAAGAGACAACAAGACATCTTCAAGGCTATGGCAGGCTACACAATAAACTCAGGGAACATGGATGGGAAGTTCTTATGTATCCACCCAACAGTTCGATCCGGGCACCAAGTGACTACCACCTGTTCTTATCTATAGCCAGCACGTTTGTGAGTACACATTTGGCTAAACAGAGGTCTGTGAAAATTGGTTGCCCGACTTTTTTGCCAATAGGGACAAGGGCTTCTACGAGAAGGGCATTATGAAGTTGGATTCTCGTTACCCATTTGATTCATATATCCCTTTACTTTGATAACCTTTGATACAGTGCTTATTACATAATTTGCATTTAGATACATTTTTAGTTGGTAACTCTTTGAGAATAAACACGTTTAATAATATCTTAGTTAAAAATAAGTTTTTGTTAAAAAAGAAAAAAAATATAATTTTTGTAAAAAATAAAAAATTCTTAACATTAAAACTTGTAATAAAAATAATATGAAGAAGGTCAATCCTTGTTGAAATTTGTATATTGACATTTTAGAACTGTTAAGCAATATATATTCAGCCCTTATTTTACAATCATACTCAAAAAATAAGATTTGACTTATATACACACAGGTTGCTCTTTTGGACAGGATATTACAGTATATACACTGTCCAAACATACAAGTGGTCCCAATTCCTGCAAACTAAGTACGTTTTGACATGACACAGTTGTATTATTGTATAATAATTGATTTCCATTTTTTTTAAACAAATTTACATGGACAGCTAGTGTTGTGTCTGTCCTTATTTAGTACCAAAAATCGTGGTCCAATCCAGTCTGATCCTATCCAGTCCAGTCCAATTTGTCAGTCTTTAAAGAAGGTCAAATCTATCCCTCCTGATGTCTATGAGGGTGGGTTTTGCTTTTTGAAATTATTCTGTTATATGATAATATAAATTATATAATATGTTTGTATTATAATGAAAAAAATCAAATTTTTTGCAAGGTATATGCAATAATTTTAATAATAGTCCTAGGGACCGATAGGAACGGTGCTAAGACTAGACTGGATAGAATAAATAGGGGACCGACCCCGTCCTATCGACGAGCATTTTTTTCTGCTTACAACTTATGTGTATGCGTAAAGCACAACTTTTGAAACTGTACGGCAGGCTCTTTTTTTTGTATAGGAAAGATTAAAAAAAATCCTTACCTGCCCTGTAAGACTAATTAGATAAAAAATTAATATAAATCCTGTATGGGCAAAATGAAAAATGGCATCTTTGTTCAAGATATATAGAGTTCCATGCCTCATCTCAAGAATGGCAATATTGAGACATTCAATGTATATTTCTTATTCTTTTGAAAAACATTAATATTTGCAATAATATCTTACAATGCCTTTTGCTAGAGCACATCAATAATTTCTTATTAGGCAATTAACTTTATAAAATTATATTGAAGATAAAGATGAGGTTTATTTTACGACTTCGATGAGAATAAAAGTTTATTTGACAGCTTCCCGTTAAAAAAAAATGTAGATATCATTCAAAATTTGTCTATTGAGAATGATTTTTTTCAAATATACAAGCATAAAAATTGTCTTAAGGATCTACATAGATTTAACTATCAAAAGGTTGATTAAGCTTGGTCAGCAAAAAGTGAATCCATGACATTGCAACCAAGTATTATTATTATAATCATCATTTTAATAATAAAATTTTCGGGTTTAGCTCAGCTATTTTGCAGTAGTAGAAAAATAATTTATGTTTTCTATCAAAAGGTATTGTTAATTTATCAAAAATGACTTTTCAATGAGAAAAAATTGTCAAGGAATAGGTATATATACAAGTAAAGGCAGTAACATCTCTTAATTAAGATATCCATAAGAGATAAATAATCAAAACAAACAAAAACAATTATCTTTGTATTTATGATATTAAAATATGTTTATGATATAATATAAAATGAAAACTATTTACACAGAGCATCTGGTGACTTTTTTTCTTATAATACATTCAGACAGGCAAAAAACAAACTTTGATTTACTAATTTGGATATGAGGAGTTAAGACTACATTACACTTACTCCATCTGACCTAAGAATCTTCTTTGAAATCCATATATACCTATAAAGTAAATTGCCTTCTTTATAAAAACCCGGGCGCAAACCTATGCACATTGAGTCTAAGATAATAATATCTCCCGAGTGCGTTGTCCATTGAGCTACGTCGTTCCATTCAAATATTAATCTTTTGACTTTTAACATAGTTTTGAAGCATTTTTAATACCAGAAGTTCGTGAGGGAGGTATTTAGTAATTTAAAAAAAAATTTGTATAGCTTATCTTCATCTAAAGACTATTATTACCATCATTTTGATACTTAAGGTACTTGTATTGATAAGTGGATTACTACCGATATCATGCGTGTACACTTATATTGACAAAATACGTCTAAGAAATTTGCATATTATAATTTTCTAACCTTAAAAACTAACCCTATCAAATGAAAAGGCTTTGAGATTTATCCGTCTTCTTTTTAGAAGTGAAAATATCATGATAAGTTAAATTTGGAAAGCACGAAAATGACTATCGTGGCGGCGTTTTCTCTTCCCAAACAAACAACCGGCATTTTAAATTAAAGAACCTCTTTATTTTTTTTAACTAAAGCAACTTGAAATTATGCTTGGGACATCTTTTGTTCAATATCTGAGCCCTCAGTTCCAGGCATGGAAATTGAAGGGGAAAATGAACGGCATTCACGATTTCCGTTCATTTTTTTAATGAATGAATGACAGGGGAAAAAAATGACCGATGAACGGGGAAAAAATATGATCGGCGTTCATTTTGACGTTAATTTTCTTATTTTTATTGCTTTTGGACTATTTCTTCTAAAGATTACTACATCTTTTTTTCTTTATTATGCGTATAATAATTATTTTTGATGGTGGAAATGCTGTGATAGGGTAGGTCGATTTTGGAATTAGGTCTTTGGACAGGCATGGATAGTAGGACTTAAATGTTTTAAACATGGTAATCTAATTTTTATTTTATCTAAAATTATTGGTACTTTGGTGCCACCCTGGGATTGAAGTGTAATTTTTATCTGTTTTTTATTAGATTTAAAAATGTGATTTGTATTAGACACATATCTTTTGTTTTCGTTATTTTAGAGTATTCATATCAAAGTCCACTTTATGAGTGTACATATTAGCAAGTAAAACATTTTCAATGTACATACATAAATTTTTTATGAATCCTTTATAATTGATGTAGAGTTGTTCATAAAGTAGATTTTAAAAATTTATTGCTTTGCAGACAAAGTAGAATATGCTAATGATGAGGATATTTATAATTTATTAAATGACTCTGACAATTATTTTATTTATATGTGATGAAGAGGTTACCTCGGAAACAAATGCATAAGATGCGTCATTGACTCTGAAAGCAAACATTCTCGTTATAAATGATACTTCAAAATCTTAACTTTAATGATAATCTCAAAGATAATAAGAGTGACAAAGCATACTGATAGTGTATCTGAGATGAAGGTTCAAACAATTTTGTTCTACCATTGTAAAGCTCTACTACAAAGGCATGGGGAAGTCAATCTCATGGATCAAAGAACTACTTCATACCACTTAGAATGCTAGTTCTCAACACGATTTTATTTAATAATCTTCTTTTATCTTCTAGATTTAGCATGCATACATAACTATGTCGTTCATAACATTAAATATCCAAAGATCTGTCGCATCTTGAATCCAGAGTTGTAATTGCCAAGAGTCTGACTAAATATAATAAACAGCGTCAAAAGACAATCCAATCGTATAGACTAACAAAAAAAAAGTATCTTTTAAAATAGAAATCATGGTGACCATTTACCGAAGTTTGAATAAAGAAGAAAAAGATGTGCTTATTGGACAAGCAAAAATATAGAAAATTTAACTTTGGTCATTTGGATTGGTTGTAATCTTACTTTATGCTTGGTAAAAGATAGGAATAGCAGCGTTATATTTCACATTTTAAGCATTTATTAAATCAATATGAATCAATTTTCCATTCTAGAATTATTACTGATTGAATTAGAAATAAAAATCACATCAAAATAATTAATAAATATTAAATGTGAATAATTTAATTCCCTAACGTAACAGTATTATTTTGGTTATGCATAATAAATTAATACCCAGAGAAACATGAGTGTCCTATCCAATTCTAGCGTTATTAGAAAATATTTTTAACTACTTAAGAATGTGAATAGATATATAATTACAAAATATATATATTTGTGGCTAATTCATTTAACTTTTTTATATATTTTTGTATGAGCCAAATGATGAAAGATAAGAAATAAATGCTTGTCTAAAGAAAATAATTTATTTGGCGAGTAGAAAGTCATTTAAAAAAGTGTTTGTTTATTTTTTTAAATAAAAATACAACATCGCTTTTCTTGTAGAATCATTAATTCCTTTCTTTATGAGAATCCATAAATTAGAAGGTTATGAAAGTGTTTACTAGCTATCTATCTTAAGCAAAAATAAACTTTTGTTAGTCGATTGTGAAACATAATATTTCCGTTCTACCAGACATGTTAGTTGTATGTAACAATGAAACATTTGATTTTTGTTCAATAATTTTCTATTAATTTTTAGGTACATGATGATGAATATTTGTTATCCGTATGTAAGCCTTAAGTCATGTATACATAAAAAAGTTGGATTAACATAAAAAAGGTATGAAAGGATCAAAGTGAAGTTAAAATCTACATTTACATTTTTGAAGGTATACTTTGTAAATATGTACTTGTAACATAGAGTGAATATATTAATTTGGTATATTCGTTGAATAATACGCGCTGTCTTCAAATGCAAAGTTACTTTGCGGGAAACGTATATTTGGTAAGTTAGATTTTTTTATTTTTTTAGGTGTAGTAAATTCGAAAATTGATTGTTTAAAGCAATAGAATATGTTTAGTTTGCCTGTAAGAGCCATAACGGTGAAATATTTTGTGAGTTTTAGATTCCAAGAAGATAAGTATTAATGAAAACCAAAAAATAATGGATTTATTTTTACTATTTATTTGTTAAATTCGAATGTCTATGTGTGTGGGTTTGTTTGTCTGGCAATCACGTCCAAACCAATGAATGGATTTTCCTGTAGGTTTTTAAGGCTCCATAAACGTTTTAAAAAAATGGCATAACTTTTATTTTTTTTTGCCTTTTAAGGCCATAGTTAATTTTTTGACCAACAAACTAGTATTTTTTTTAAACCAAAAAAAAAAGACCTTCAAATTCTAAAAACTTTTTCCCATGCATGTCGGTATGTATCTTTACACCCTTAAAAAAGAGATTATAATATTTAGAGAAGAAAAAAAGAAGAAAACAGAATAAGACCAGGGATTTTTACAATAATATGAAAGATAAAAGCAAACGATTGTTTAACTTGAATATATTTTTTTTCTTTAAACCTTTTAATCTCTTTTTTTTAAAAGTATACAAATATACATAAAAACATAGAGCGAGATTAATAATTATATTTTCTTTTATATGAAGCAGAGGAGTAAAGAAATACATTATAATTTCTTAATGTCCGGGCAACGCCGGGTAAACCTACCTTATCTTCTTTCAAAAACTGTGTGCAAAGATACATAACAACTTGAATAAAAACAAATATTCCAGCGTATCTTGAGACATAACCTCAATCGTCTTGCAATCTTTAAATTAGTTGTTTTACTTTCATTTTTTTTGTTGTCGTCTCTTATGAGGTAGAAACGGAAAAAGTAATACAAAATTATATAAATGAGAGACTATTCGAGCGCTTTTATCGCTTTTCTAAAGTGGCGAGCTCGTTCCCGCTCTCGCATGTTATTCTAAACAATGAGTGCATACCACCTCAATAATTTTTAGTGGCACTTAATTGAGTGAAGGGGTTTGAGTGTATTATTCTTTGATTAATAGCTATTTCTTCAATATTAAGTTTTTTATATGGTTTTGCCACAAACAAGCTGGGTGTTTTTTGTTTTTTTTCGGTCATGATTTGTTTCGTTTTTTTTTTTTCCTTTTCACTGAACCAATTCTATAAAGCAGGGGATAGGTGGGCCTTGGTGTAGGAAATTAGCAGCACGAGTCATGGAAGTGACCCCAGCGTGAATAATCCAATATAAAATGTTTCCTGAGAATCTTTTCAGCTAGCTTGTTGAAGTTAGGGCATGTTGTTTATAGTACTGATCGACAGTTCTAAGGCGTAGGCTAAATTGAGTTGTTTATCAGGACCTAAGACAATGAGAGTACCAACGATTAAAATTTTCTCAGAAACTGTCATTCTATACCAATAAAACTCTATGGCTTTATTACTTTAAAAACTTGGTTTAGTCCAGTAAATATTTTGTCCCATAATTCATATCCAGTTGACCTATCGAACACGTATTTTATTCTTTTTGACCAAACTTAATCACTTTTCATGTCCCTTTTTAGGTAACTAAGATTTAGATTTTCCAAAATCCTTATGTGTCGACTGAATTCAGTCCCCAGCAATTAAGTGAGGTAATGAGGCGGTCATTGGATATAAACTGTCGTTTGTCTCCCCAGACAAGGTATTTCTTGGTGCAATCTATTTTCTTGCATGTGTTTTTTTTTTTAAATAATTGTGGATATCAAGAGAGGGACTATTTTAAGAATGACCTTTTTGTCCCAGATTCGGAGTTTTCTAATTTTGTAACATTCAACAAAATTAATCTACTGAAAGTTAGAAAATTTCGTTTCAAGCTCACTTTTTGGAGAGTGGGCTAATTCTGTTTTATTTATATTTAATCTAAATCCTGATGATCCTTCAAATTTGGCAATACCATTCATAATGTTTATTAATAAGATTTGGATTTCACTTTATGTATCTGTAGTAAAAGTTGTGAGATCGTCTGCATATAAAAGAGTCTTAAAGGTTTAATATTGATTTGTAGAACTTTCACGAGATGGTTCGTATCGATTCTGTAGTAAAGATCGTTAATGGTAATCAGAAACAACGGAGTAGGGAGAGGGTCACCTTGTTTGCATCCTCTCTCTATTAAAAACTTTCCCTTCGCATTTGGTAAATCAAGCCTTGAGAAAGAATATCTAAGGACACACGATATCATGTTGATGAATGTAGGAGAAAAACCACTACTGTATAATTGGCGTATTATGAACTCATGCCTAATCGAATCAGAGGCTTTTTTGAAGTTGATCAGCAAGGCAGCAAGGTTTGTTTCGTTTAACTTAGCTATTTCAATAGCCTTTTGAAGGGATCTTGGACGTCTTCTTCTAACCAAACTTTCATAAAGCCTTTTGTGCTGGAATAACATACAATTCTTCAAATATCTTATATCGACTATAAGTGGTGTCACATTACCAATATTTTAGTACAAGTTTCAGTATCAAAATATGTATTTCGGTATATTTCAATAATTTTTCGAGAAAAAAAATAAATCCCATGCACATGTAGAGTTGTCCCCAAGATTTTTTAAACATGTTCCTATACTTGGTCAGAAGGAGTTACAATGATTAAGTTAAGTATAAGTAACCATGAAAGTATTAAAATTACTCCACCGGACCTAGGAATTGTCTTTGAAGTCCATATGCATTATAAATACTTTTTTTTAAGAGTAGCCGGGAATCGAACTTACACACAATGAGCATATATAATACTAAAAACTGAAGGCGAAGGATCAAACGCACCTACTACGAATGTAGTAGAATAATTGATAAAATTTACAATGACATAACATAAGTTCATGGGGACATTTGTCAACCATTTGTTATATTTTTATGAAAAAAACACACATTTATCCGATGCAAGAAGTCAATTTATGCCTTTGACTAATAAAAAGACCTTTGATGTTCCGTGGATTACTTAACATCTGGATAGACACAATCCACGCAAACTCTTTATTATAATTTATAAAATAGATAGTAAATAATTGTTCTTTTAAATAACTATTGTAAAAGAGAACAATTAATTATTGTTAAAAAGGGAGGAATAATGAATGCAGAGATTGGAACTTATCCTACCGTCCATTGAAACCCATCATTTGTGATTTAAGTAATCAATCATGGAATTGTTGATCGTCTGGTGCAAGATTTTGTCGCAAAGTTTCATTTTTTGTTGGTGAAACATGAAAGAGTACTCCAAAAGCAATGCTCCAGTATGATTAAAATTTTTCGAAAAAAGGGCTAATTTTTATTACAAGATTTCCTTTTATTTCTTTCAGATCCTACATTTAATTACATATCGCCTTTATTAGCGAGTATGGAAGAAGGACATCTTATTTAACCACATTGAAGGAATAAATTTGTGAAAACAACATCGATAACATATTTGTGGGATCGTCAGTTCCTTTGTAGTTCATCCTATTTCTCTTGTATTGGAGAAGAGCGTCGCTTGATGGGCCTGTTTTCATCTATAAATGACTTCACAGGAAGTAATTCTTGTCTAGCCTCTTGTGTTTGGATTTAATTTCCCTTTTGAAATTCATTAAAAGTATTAAAAATAGTCTTTCTGATTGGATTTCCTGGATTATTTTACGTTAGTGATTCATTTTTGAAGACTTTATTATCAAGGATACATCATCCTTCTCTGTATATATATCTTATGCTGCGTAGTAATTTTCATTTTCTGGTAGGATCGAGCAAGAGTACTGTAGTACTCTTAGTGAGCCTGGGAGTAATTACTTGTTCCACTGTATACCAGAGAAGGCAAACAAGATAGAATCATACCTACACAAATTACAAAGTTTATATTTAAATGGTTAAAGGAGAGAGGTTTTGAAAAACAATCATGCCCATTGGACGGGGCTCAACAATTGTGAACACTGGTGTAAGTACAGGAGTTATGCAAAAACTTGAAATGCAGTTTTGGAGAAAACTGGTCCGCTATGTGTGTAGTCTGCATACTATTTAAATTCCTTTACGAGGTTTAATTCTTAAGCTTGATGGTCGAACTATCTCTGATAATAGATTATCTGGGTCAATGTGAAAGCCGATAGACTCGATTACTGGCTTGGATATCAATCAAAACGGAATCTCTATCTATTACTTAAGCTGTATAATAAGGTTATTCAAGATTTGTCTACAGATCAACAATACGGCTATTCAGAGAAGGAACATTTCTGAAAGGAGGGATTTCTTGGAGGTCGTATCTGTTTACCACAGCCACTGGATCACCACTGCTAACATACTTTTAAGACTCTTGGTTTCAAATATGAAACTGTAGGGGAAAAATCTACAAAATCTGAGACTCATTGGTGTGTTTATAGTTGGTGTGTATTATCCATGTTGCTTCAATACCAACGTAAAGCACTGTTGGATAAAAGGGATCTTCATATTTCACCTTATGTCTCCGAAGTCCCATAAAAATAGATGCTGAACTTGTGATGTACACAGTGAATAGATTTGTTTGACTTGCTCACGGTAAAATGATCCTACAAGATCAAGTTTGCTCTAATGCCCAGAAAGAGAGACTCATAATGGTAGAAAAAATCCCGGCGACTAGGGGAGAGATTGGACCAAACGGTCAACCGAGTAACCTATCTATCAGGATCAGAAAAACGCTTCCTATAAACAGTGGGGCTTCTAGCATCATTGACCTGATCAAATGGTCAGAAGAAGTGTCAGAGCCACTTTTTGCCTGCTCCTCAGCAACTTTTGAGTTGAAGAGTTTCATCCAAACACCAATGAAAGTGTTAAAACGGCCATGCCACACAAAAAAAGTTGTGAGAGGGTTGTTAGAATGGTCCCAGTAGTTCCTTCATAGTATTTCTCGCAAAAAAATAAAAACTCAGGAAGCCAGTAGGAGACGGATGTCAAAGAATTGACTTCAAACAAGGCCTCTATAACCTTCTGAAATTAAATTAATTAAAAAGATATATATATATGGAAATAAAAATTTGAAACTCTTTAATTGATTCAAATGTAATTGAAATATTTTCATCATTTAATCAACCATTTTTTTTTAATATAAATTATTCTGGATTTTGATAATTATTTTCTCTTATTATTATTTTAGAAACAAAATAAAAGAACTGGTAAGATATAACATCAACAGATATGCATCATAAGGTTAGTAAATTAAAGCATATTCTCCAAACAAAGAAGTATTAAAACTACTGCTTACTTGTCTTTTTGAAGTGAAAAATGATTAGCTTAAAATAATTGAATGATTAAAATTGTTTCATATTTGAATTTTTTAAATCAAAGACAAAACATATGTAGCATATTTATAAATTACAGATAGAAAGCCAGCAGCAGAAAAATATAAAAAACATGTATTCTCTCTAATTTTCAAAGGGAAATTGATGTAGCTTAGGGTTATTCTATATTTTTAAAAGTTACATTTTTGAAATCTAAGTAAAAAAAAAACACAATAAAAACACTATCGGTTTTTGATTTTCAAACAAATAAATTGTTCGTTCCAGTGTAATATATATATTTATGTATAGACGATATCTGGTGGAATATGTACATTTAACATCAGGAATATTAAACTTATATTATGGATTGAATTATTCGACATGTAAGCATAAAATAGTACATATATTGTCTATTTTTCTGCAACAAATCGTTATTATCGCTAGTACTCCAACTGAAGACACGGCACATAATGAAGTTGGGTTGATATTTACTTCCTTTCAAATTAATTCTGATTATTCATTGTGACACCAAGTTTAACTTTTACTTCCAGATATTTATGTATTAAATTAAATTTAGATATAACTCATATGAATCTTTAAATGGAATAACTTATGTTTATATTGATCACTCGATGTAGAGTCATTTACTTATAAAATAACTAATGAACTTATTTTTGGTTGAATTCTATAAGTATTATTTTTATTTGAAAATTTTATCATGTATTGCTTAGAAATAAATGATATTTTTTCATAGGAAATTAATTCACCTAGATCATAAATTGTTTGCTTGAAGCTGTTTATCCTAATAATTGCACCTTCTTTGGTAACGTCCTCATACTTAGTCTTAAAAAAAGCAAGCAAATTTAAAACTTTGCTACGTTTATTTATTCCCTTTGCAAACAGCAATTACTTATTTCATTGATTAAAATCTTATTTTCAGTATTTTACTATTGATATTTCCTTTCTCTTTGAGTTATTTCACTAAATCCAGTAACTGGTAAACCTAAAATGAAATAAAACATATTATCTATCATTATTTTAATAAGAATATAGTTTTTATGTCAAAATAATAATTAATTATCTTCTCAAAAAGAGAGTTATCGTTTCATTAATTTTGTACGTTGTACAAAATACCTTAATCTGATTTTTTATGTACTGAAATTAAACTTCATCTTCCATTCAATCTACTTTTATTTTTGTAGGCACACACTTGATATCTAATTGTTGTTTGAAGTCCAACAAATTTGAAATATCATCTTATCTTTAAAACTTTTGCGCCCTTAATTCTATTTCATCACTTTTCTGTTTATGTCTCACCTCATCTATTGAAATTATACTGGTTTGTTTAATTGTAATTTTTTTTATCCTTAAGATGGAATATCCCTTTTTCTTAAGATACGTCATTTCAGTTCTCCATTTTTTTATTTAGTTTCTGAGTCAAATATTTTATATTTAAAATGATGAGAAAAACAACTTTTTCAGAGCTATCAACGATATTTGCTATCAATACAAACAATAATAATTTTATATAAACACTCATTAAATATCAGTAAATAAATATATAGTATTTTTTACAATGTATCTAATTTATTGGTATAGTTGATTCCATTTATTAAGAATTTCAATGTTTGATGTTGGAACTTTATGCAAAGAAGTTCTAATTTTATAATTATTGAGTGTTCGATTACACTGATCATCAAAATTTAATTTTTTTTCTTGTATGGACTATGACAATGGATTCTTATAGAATTTGGGCTGCTAATACCGAATATATGCTTAAATTTGCCACATCACATCAAGTTTTTGTGATATCTGATATTTAATATTTGTGGATGTTTACATAAAAAAGCTTATAATGATACCACGTGTTCCTGCTATAAATGTATCTTTCTCTCTCTTTGACTACAGTACTTAACGTGTTTTAATATATATCTCGATGTGTGCCAGCTCTTCCTATAGCAATCAATATATCCTTTATTTAATATAATCTATACCAGTCAAACTCTCATTGGATATTATTTCTTGTGTTGCTCTCATTTGGATTTAGTAAACGTTGGAGATTATATATTAAATATTTTTTAAATCACCATTTTAGCTGTTTACGAAATCCAAACCCATCTGTGTAAGTGTATAAGCTAGCCTTGTCTACATCCTCAAGGAGAAGAAAGTGCTATAGCGACCACGATATATTCTGCTATATCTGTGGATGCTTCACATTATCACCTCAAAGACGGAACATAACTTACTTTGTTGGGAGTGTGTACCTTTCTTATTTTAAAGTACTGCTTGGAGACCAAAGCAAAAAATGGGGGAAAATGCTGAGCTCAAATTTGGTGTTCCGATGATTTGGAGAGAACCAACAAACCACCTAGATGATTTCTACTTCTGCCTTGTAAATGTTAAAGGAATCAATAAAAAGAACAAGCGATATATTACATACCCTAGCATCTCCTCTGCAATACGGCCAGTCCCTCATTCGGAAGAAATAATTGTACCTGTTTTCACCAACTTAGCAGATATTGATGATGAAGCACATACTTCAGTCAATGATGAAGAAGATACAGATGCAAATGACAGACTATTGGGTTCATTGTTTGGTCAACCTTTTTTGTATAGTCCACCTGAATTGAATGACCTGATTCGTGATTTGAATTTACCTTAATAAACTGCTGAGTTGTTGGCTTCCTGACTGCAAGATCGAAACATGTTTGCTCAGGGCACAAGTGTCAAATTTTATCGTAACAGAGATGCAGAACTGAGGAAGTTCTTTGATTCCGACAATCACTTTGTATACTGCAGTGACATTAAAGGGCTTCTTGTGGCTATGGGATTATCTGCGTATCATTCAAATGAGTCTTCATTGATAGCTCAAAAAAGAAGTTTAAATTGTGTTTTACTTCACAATGGTAACGTATATGGATGTATCCCTATTGAACACTCCGTCTCCATGAAGGAGGAGTATTGAAACATCAAAATAGTACTTGAACGATTGAAATATCTTTATCACCAGTGGTTAATCTGTGTTGATTTAAAAATGGTGAACTTCCATTTGGGTCAACAAGGAGGTTACACAAAATACCCTTGTTTCCTTTTCTACTGGAACAGTAGAGCTGACAAGGATCACTGGGTTAGAATGGAATGACCATCAAGGCATACGTTGGTACCTGGAGAGAAGAATGTCATTAATGAACCACTTGTTGATCGAAAAAACCTCATCCTTCCACCATTGCACATCCAACTCGGTATTATGAAGCAGTTAGTAAAAGTTCTTGAACACAATGGTGCTTGTTTTCAATACATATGTTCAACCTTTCCGAGTCTTAAGGATGCAAAGAAAAAGGCAGGGATATTCGACGGACCCCAGATCAAAACCTTACTCAAGGACATACATTTCATTGAGAGGATGACTGCTGTCGAAACTAAAGTGTGGACTGCGTTTATTAATGTTGTGTAGGGGTTTCTGGGGAACAAGAAAAACGACAATTACCAAGAGATTGTGGATGAACTTCTCCTTATTCTACGAGAGCTCCGGTGCAGAATGAGCATCAAACTGCGCTACTTACACCGTCACCTGGACACGTTTCCAGACAACCTTGGAGATGTTAACGACGAACAAGGTGAGAGGTTCCACCAAGACTTTAAAGTCATGGAAGACAGATATCAAGGTCGTTGGGACTCGCATATGATGGCTGATTACTGTTGGAGTTTGATGAGGGATCATTGAGATGCTCTACATAAGAGGGTGTCATCAAAAAGAAATTTTACCCCCAAAAATGAACTAATATGTTTGTCTACAAACATAAATACACTGTTCCTGCATCTACTAGTTTGATTTAACATTCTATGTTGTTAATAATATTGAATTTCGTCAAATATGTGTTGGTACTTTCATGTTCTGTATTTTTTTTAGTTTTGTTTGTTTAAACAAAATTAGATTGTTGTGTCTTGTATTGAAAAATAAAATAAAACCTTCTGTAGTTCAAAAACCTCATGTGATAACCAACAACTAGTGACACATTGAAATCAGCAGCCAATATGCAAATAAAATCACAAGAATCAAAAATAATGCATTATTTTTCTCTCGTAAATTAAGGATTTTTGGTATGTGTTGTAGTATTTTTTTATCACCCCGTTATTCAAAAACATGATGCCATGCCTAAAAGCGACATAACCTCCAGATATAAGGTTCGCATGGATTCAAAACTCAACATATTGTCATGTTGCCAAAATTGGCATGCATTACCTCGACAGCAAGTTATGTGTCGTTATCAAAGCTGATGCGTGGCCTTCCTTACCTTAGTCATTGTGATATTTAGTTGTGGTCAGAGCTGAAAAGGAAGGTAAAAGAACATCCCCATAGCTCCTTGAGATCCCAGAAGCTCGTTATGAAGAGAAACATGTCCAGTTTCAACAAAAAAGATGCAATAAGGGCATTTATGCCCCGTTTACAGTTCAATGCCGAGGGTGATCATATTAAATGATACAAGAGCTAATTGTTCAATTTAAATTTCATATGTTATAAATTTTGTCTTAGAATGCCATCTATTATTATTTGGCCATACTTGAAAATATTGTCAGGATACTTTTGACAACCCCACTCTATTTATACAGGAATGCTTTTTTAAATTGCCCAATATTCTAAACTTTTGTATTCCATTAAAAATTTACATTAAGGTTTTGTTATTAGATATAATTATTTTCAAAAATACATGCAGACAAAGTAGTAAATTTTCATAATGGCCGTGGAACATATATTTTTTTGCAAAAAATGGAAAAATCCCAAAGGGAACATATTACAACTCTATTAAAAGCTGTGCGCATTTCCAAGTAAATCCAGAAGATTGCTAGGTCAATTGGAAAAATTTTTACAGGTGCAAAAATTGATTGGAGGATATAACTGAGTCTAATAGGAGATCAGGGAGTAAAACAACTAAAACTGAGAGAACTCCAAGGGTGGTCAAGGCTGTCTGTGAAAAAATTCAGCAAAATCCACAAGGATCCATAGAAAAGCTGGTTCAAGATCACAATGTAAGCAGAATTTCTATGACCAAGATTTTTAAAGATGACATTGTTGTCAAACCCTACAAAATTTACTATCGGTATTTTTTGTCAAAGGGTGCCATTATAAAGATAAAGAATAGAATCAAAGTTTTGCTCAACTGGCATGCAGTACATACGATTGTCTTCAAGATTTATTGTGACGAAAAGTTATTTAATGTAAGTCGGAAATTCAACAAGTAAAATGACAGAGTTATGACAAAGAGATTTGGCAGAAGTGATTCTATCCAAACATGGAACAAACAAATATGTTTAGATATTTGTCATAAATAATATTAAGCGAATTTATAATGTGCCATTATTCATCATGAATTTTGAGCAAAATAAGGGCAATTTTCTCCCGTGCAATTTTCCCCAGGGTAGTTTTCCTAGTACTCTTAAGAAATACATAGCAGTTAGTATGACTGACTTATTCGGCTAAATACAAACTAATTTCGGGCCTTTCATCTGTTTCTTTTTGGAGGCAAGTTTGTGTGAAACAATAAAGGTACCGACGTGATATACCTAATACTACTCTGTTATAAAAATACAATTTTAAGAATATTAATACTCAAATAAAGTGCTTATTACATTTATATAAATTATTTAGCATTTCATTTTATCAATTGATGAGCTTTTTGAATTGCAAATTTTTGAATGGCCATAAACGTTCATCCATAGCTCTTACTTTTTTTGCACGATTTCTTTTGTAATAAAAACTTTTTGTAGTAAAAAAAAACTTTTTATGGGTATTATTCTAATTTAATTTCCTTTTTTTTAACCAAGAATATATCAAGAACAGTAACTACTACAGTTTTAAACAATAAAAAATGTTTATATTTTTTAACATAGTTATACCTTGTATTCTACATAATTTAATGAGAAAAGTTTCAATTTTTTAATAAGACGTACTTAGGTAAATAACATCTAGGTATGCTGCAAAATTGAAAAATCAGCTATTTTTTGTAAGTTAGTTATCAATATAATTTAGTAATAATCTTAAAGATAAAAAAAATTAACAAATTAGGTTATCTTTTTTCGTTTTTTGGATAAAAAACTTTATTTTTGCTCCTTGTAAAATATACATAAAGCAGTGCTTCTCAACAGAATGATTGTGATCGAAATATAGATTCCAGATAAAGAGCTACTCGATAATGTTACAAATCTTACCATTTCAGTACTAATAAAAGACTATTTCAACCTGAATGAAAGAGTAAAATATTTTGTCAAAAACTCATAGTTTGAGCATCTATAAATTTAAAAAAACATACAGTGTATAATAATTGAATTCGATTCTTTTGATAATTTAAATAAGCAAAAAACGGTCCTTTTTTCAGATTAATCCAAAATATAAAATGACCAGTAGATATAACCATTGAGTATATATATCACTCAATTTTTCCTCAGTGGGCCTCAATAACGGCGACAATTCGGATTATGAACTAAGTGCATGCCCTAAAAACTAGGATCTGATCTGAATTCTTCCATTGCAGAACGATGGATTGGATTAGGACTTATTGGTGGGTTGAGGACCTCTGTTGACTTGTGTCACAATGTCACTTCAGAAATATTAATTCCATACATTAAGGGCAGGAAAGCTAGGCACCCAAATATACTTGAACACGTAGTCACAGGAATGCTCCTGGAGTCAATAATGAGCCGTCAGGACCTTCCTAAACTCTGCAACGCTTCTCCTATTGATCCCTGTTATCTTTTAGACCTCATCATTGCAAATGCTGTATTGTTGTTCAAAAAATCATTACAAGAGCGCAAATGTGTTCTGCCTCTAACAATGAGAATGGCTTGAAATCTTCTGTTGTTGACTCCATTGTGGTGCATTGGCTACTAAGTACAATGTTTATATGGATATTTTACTTTAAAAAAAACTATCATCAATTTTTTCATCATATATAATAAAAATTTAGAAACTTGAAGCGCCTGAAATTATTTTTATACTTTGTATAGTATACATGTATCAGTGTTTCTCAACTGGTACTAATAAAATACTATTGCAACCTCAATTACAGAGAAAAAACGCGTTAAAATGATTTTTATTAAGTCTTACCAATATTTTATCAAAAACAAGTTTGTTATCAAATTGTTCTTAAAAAAATGAAATTCTACTGCCCAGTACTGAATTTTGTGTCAGTCCTTATAATTCAGTTTAGTCAGTCTTAAGGACCGGTCAGAATGACTAATAGGACCGGTCTTTGAGACCCTCAGTACCTTGGATTGATTATAAAATAATTAAAAAAAGAAAAAACAAAGTAGAGTGACGTTGTAGAAGACCGAACTTTATAAGTTTCAGGACTGATACCCAGTACTGAACAAGACCGACCGAGGCTGAACAAGGCCCCGACTGAGAATGAACTAGACGGTACTACAGTCATCGACCCTAAATAAGGACCGACTCAGCACTACCTGTGATCAGATGGGGGAGCCAGTGCTGGTTTAAAGGTAGGCATTGAAGGCATTTGTCTTATACCTTGTATGACAACGTAAAATATAGAAACCCTGTACGACATAATTTCTTTTTTAAAAATAAGATTCCAAACAAAATACTTAATTTGAAATGAAATTCTTGAAAAAGAAGGCAAATCGTCCACACACTTATTTTTCCATTGGCCCAGCTCACAAAAAAAAAACAAAAAAAAACACGGTTCTTCTGGAATCGACAAAATTTATTTTTAATCAAATATTATCCTGCCAGATGTCGTGTTAATGGATAGTTGATGCAAATATTAATATAATTAGTAATTATCGTGTTTAGTCGTGTGGTTATAATAGTTGTTATCTTTTGAGTATCTGCATTGACATTTTATCAGTTTAATAATAGTAACTAGGTGTGTATATTTTGTTGTATTCATATAATATGTTGCCTTTTACCTTTTTATATATCTAACGGTATAAGCCCTGTATTTTAAATTTAAATTGGTCATGTTCAAAAATGGATAAATAATTTACTATCACTACTATTTGAGATATGAAGCTAGATTGAGATGATTTACCCCTGTCCCCGCCTTAGTAAAGACATTGTAAAATTGCTTTTACGTGATGCCCCTTCTTTGATTAATTTTATTATATATATCTAACACACACGGTCTAACTTTGTTAAATCAAAGTTCTACCTGTTGTTGTGTTTTTCTTATTTATTTTTACTATTTTACTTTAAAGTCTTTGAAGTTTAAAGTTTTGTTATGAAGTATTAAATTAACATAGCTCGGTCGATATTAAATAAAAATTTTAAAAAGAAATTAAATAATAATTGACTTTTCAACAAAAAAAAAATGTTTATAGGATCATTTAAAAAAAATTATAACGAAATAAATAAAAAAGTTCAATACACAAATTTCAACACTTTACTACATTATTATGGTATATTTTCTTCTTTTCCGTTGCTCCCTCCTTTCAAATGGAAGATTTGATTACCTTTTAGTTCTTTATACACGGTGGTCCAGATAATTTAGGAAAATCTATAAAGGATTATAAAGAACGAATTATATGCGGCAAAACCATATTTTATTATTATTTTTTGTAAGCTACGTTTAATGGCATTTAGTTATTCATAATGAGGTCCGCCTTTCTTGATAACCTCGGTCACTTTGCGCAATAAGCTTTGGCTGTACCAGGCGACCTCGTGTTGATCCAGATTTGCCATTTTATTCGTTTATACTTTTAATTTACATTCCCTGGATGGATAAAGTAGACCAAGGAAGAAATTACACCTTCCAACAAAACAGTGTATTGGTCCACGAGGTCAAAAAAGTGCAGGATGTATTGGTCACAAAATGTACAAGCTTTTGAAGCCAAGATTTTTGGCCTGAAAACAGCCCGGACCTGAATCCGTGCGATTTCTAAATGTAAGGAGGGTTGAGCATGAGGTATGTGTGTAAGAACTATCATTCTTATGTGGAGGCCTTGAAGATGTCCATTACCCGTAGAATAACTAAGCTGGATCCGCACGAGGTCAACCAGGCCTTTCAAAACTTCCGGGGCTGTGTGGCCGAGGTTATCAAGAGAGGTGGATGTCATGATAAATAATTGAATTTCATTTAATGTACCTTTCAAAGAATGAAAAAAAATATGGTTCTCTTCCATCTATTTCGTTCGTTATAAGCCATTCAAAATTTTCGCAATTTATTTGGACCCCCCTGTACCTATTTAATAAGCATTCTATTTTCATCAAAACTCTCTATCGTTGATATTGATCTTTTCATTGTCTTTTTCATCCTTTGAAGTATTTCCTTGTTGCGTATTTGACTGTCTCTATTTTTTGTATTTGGAACTTTTCTGGATGAGTTGACTCTGTTGACACAATTCAGTCACCCTATGTCATTTTGCAGTTCTATTGTTTCTGT
Organism: Lepeophtheirus salmonis; assembly: GCF_016086655.4. NCBI lineage: Eukaryota > Metazoa > Arthropoda > Copepoda > Siphonostomatoida > Caligidae > Lepeophtheirus > Lepeophtheirus salmonis. Next base: position 9,878,268 of record NC_052139.2, read on the forward strand.
ACCATCTTCTCCACTCTGTTAATTAATTTCTTTACGGACGGAAATTGGATGAATCAGTGCTTGGAATTTTTCATAAGCAAAAACACTTTTCTCCCTGAAAGATCTAAATACAAGAAAAAAATCATCAATTATTGTATATAGGTATATATTTCTAGATAAAAAACATAGTTTAATTATTTTTGGTTCTGTTTCTGAATCGAAAAATTGCCCTGTAAGTGCAAAAAATTGACTTTTTTTAGAAGCCTAATAAACTTGTCTTTTTTAATATAGATATAAAGCTATCAAAGCTTATTCATAGTATATAAAATATTGCTCTCTTTAGAACACCGTTTTTCAAACTTTTTTTAGTGAGGGCATATTTAAAAAGTGTATACAAACCCAGTATAGAATAAGATTAAAAATGACACGGCACAGTCTAAATACAAATGTCCTGTTTATTTAGACGAGCCAGTTTTAAGCAGAGCATAATACGAACTGTAAGTAACTCTTATACTAATAACTTTAACCTTTAAAAACGCTTGTTAACAAAGTGCTTCACAAACTTACTTTACATCCCAAGCGATACAACAACACAATAATCCAACAACAAGACCAGGGAAGCTCAAGCAAAGTGCAGGATGTAACTGAGTTAAAATAAAAAGTGGTAAAAAGAGATACAATAATAAAAGAAAAAGATAACCCGGTGGGCTATTGACATGGCAATTGATTGACTATGGCTATTTGAGAGAAATTCTTAGGATTAATTACATTTAATTATTTACGTAAAATGAATACTGATAAATTTATAATTTTATAATTCATGTATAAATAGGTGCCCAGAAAAATAAATGCCTTGTGGAAAATTGGCACGTATTTTGTTTAAACTTCATGATGAATAATAACAAATTAAAAATTTGCTTAATATTATTCCTGACAAATATCTTTACGCATTTGTGTGTCCCATCCCCCAATATAGGAGGAGAGGGGGGAATAGCTTAGGATCTATTTAAATATGGTTAAATACTAACTGCCCTTTAATTGGCAGTGTCCCGAAGGTAGTGTGCGTGGGATTTTTAAAAACCACCACCTAATTCATCCAAAACATCCAAGGAACCCATCTAACACCACAAACTAGTTCAAAGACCTCGGGCTATGGGCGTAGTGTACGTGGCTAAAAACTACCACCAAAACATCAAAAATATCCATGAAACCTCTCTAATATAAAAAAACAGTTCCAAGCCCGTTGGGTTACATCGGGTACTTAAGGGTGCCACTGGATCCTTAAAAACCACTGCCAATGCATCATATACATCGAAGGAATCCCTCTAATACCAAAAAATTACTTCAAACCCTCTGATTGAGCTTGGAAGTCTTGCTTGTGTTAAAAAAACAGAGGCCACGGGCCGAATCAACTAAGTGCATGTTTCACATGCATTTAAAATTTTATAGGGTATGTTGGTTCAACGTAAACTTCTGTAATATTACTTCAGCACTCACATATTGTTGACACTTTTTTTAACCCTCCTTCTTGGCATATGCAATATAATCATTTTGGAATTTTTTTGAAGATTAAAAGCGTGAGGCCCTTTCGTGAGCGAGGGCGGTATTTTATATTTTGTACAATCCATAATATGGCTGTAGCATTACCTCAGTACCTGTCCTCTTACAACTTTCGTGAACATTTTTGTGGTATTACAGGGGTTCCTTGTATGTATTGCGTTTTTGCCCATATTGAAGAAAAACTGTAAAATACGGCGTTTTTTCTCCTTACTTTGTCCATTTTTGATGAGACCGCTCAAACATTAATGAGTCAAATTTTTTTTTAGTGCCAATATTTATTGCAAATAGATCTCACTTATAAAACACAAGATACACATGCCTTTTGGAAAAATAGTTGATTTCTTTTTACTATACTGAATGTATGAAATGTCAGATAATTTTATTGATGTACATATGTGTACAGTCAACACAAAAACAAAATCGATTTTTTTTCTCAAGTTGATTTAAAATGCATTTTTACTCTTTGCAAAATTATCGTACATTTCTGTAATTAAAATGTTCATATTAATCCTCTGGGGGTGTGCAAATTCCACTTAAATTAAGAAAAAATAATTCTGACCACAAAAAAAGAATAGATTTTATTTGAATTAATAGATGGTGGCAAATATAAGCCTCTTTAATCAGCCAAACTAAATTTTGGCTGGAATTCTTGGGTATCCTTAACTCATCCTACAAATTTGAATTTAAAGTATATAATTGGTTAAAATTAAATAATGAAATGTAATAACTGGACATTCATTGCCTTTCTTTAAACTTTAATTCTAGGAAGAGTATTGTGAGATATATTTCATTAGCTATCAAAACTGAATAGTACTTGTTTGAGGTAGGTCATCATACAAACACCTCAATAAATTCAATCAATTTTTTAATCTTCTCGAGTCAAATTTATTAATAAATATATAAAAAAAGTAAAGTAAAAATTTGAATATTCTCCTTTTCTTGATTTTTCTTCCGGATTTTTTTTATGTAGGTGCACCACATATTTTTCATAATTTCGCTAAATATATATATATTTTTCTACGTAGTAATTCACGAATGTGGAGTATAGAGTTGTAAAAAAGAACGTACTAGTACTTTTTTGAAATATATGTGAGATATGAAAGTAATTTCGGTACTTATTTAATAAAAAAATGTAATTTAATTTTTTAAAGATGAGAAGGTCTTGTAGGGTGCCAAATAATATTTTGTTTACATACTTTATAAATACATAAAACATAGATATTCATATAATTTATCTTGAGGGTCGACTCTAGTAAAGTCTGTTTATGTTGGCAGGACCTATTTATTTGTCGAAAATATATTTTGTATCATAATTCCATGTAGATTGAAAAGGACTATTATGTGTCATGGTAGTAACTCATAATACATAAAAAAAATCGTTTAATCGTATCCTTTCTTATTTCAATATGTGGCTCATATATTTTTATTAATATGACACTATTAGTGCTTCTTTTGCCCTCAATCAGTTAGTATGCTGTCCTATAATTTAAACTTTATATATAAAGAATGATATCATGGGGGAATAAGGAGCTGAAGCATGAAAGTTTTTGATAATAATGTATTTTATATTTACCTAGATATAACATTATATAATGTAAACACTATTATATCGTAAGATTATATACATACGGTATTATATTACACAAAACCAAAGTATAATGATTTTTATCAAAATTGAGTTTGGATTACATCTGTAGTTATCGTCAATTTCTATCAATAAAAAAGTTGCCAAAAAATGATTACCCCAATTAATCTAAATTGATATCTAAATGAATAGATTTTTATTTGAAATGTCCGCCAATAAAAGTCTCTTAAATCAAATCAAGATAATAAAATATAAATAAATCTCGTTGGTATCTTAACTTATCTTACAAATTTAAATACAAAGCCTATAATTGACTCAAAAATGTCCATGAAATATTGCCTTGTATATATATACCAAGTAAAAAATATAAATTTGGGTCTGTTTCTGTTTATTGATTTTTGTTTAAGATTGTTTTTATGTTGATGTATCACAAGTATGATTACAATAGGATAAAATTTGATGAATATATAACAACATTTTAGAATTGATATATTGTTTTGTAAATCGTAGTTTTCATAAACATAACTATTTTTTCCAAAACGTCATACATACTTTCTCTTTCTATTTCGAAATTGGAGACAGCAATGGCAGAAAGTTGAAAACTTTTGAAACTGAAGAAATAACTTTGCTAAATGAAGTAACAGGACAAATATATTATTGGAGTAGGAGAAGAAGGACAAGGAGTTATTCCGTGGACTGAGGATGAGACTGGACGAGATCAATCTCATTATGTAAAGTACTTTGTCTATTTCTACGATGTGATCTCCTCCGTCCTGTTTCCTCAGTCTATGGATCGACTCGGAGACCTCCCCTCTGTATACTCCATAAGAGAGAAACTATTTATACTATATAATAAAAGATACCTTCCATCTACTTTATGATCCTCCAAGGTGCTTATTGTCCAAATATCTCAAAAAAGTCGAGGTCATGATATATGAAAGATGATAAGCTACACAAGTTCAGAAGATCATTGACAAAGGAATGATGATAGTTTTACTGTAACCTAAAATGATTTTCTGATATTTTTTGCTATTTCTTACTCCCGAGAAATTATAGTAAAGGGCAAACTAGCTAAAACAATATCGTCTGAAAATTGGGGGTGCCCTATTATTCAAAAAATGATGTCACGATATAGATATTATGATATATTGAGATGTATGAGATTTGATAATAAGTTAAATGGATCAGATCTCCTGAAAAATGACAAATTTGCCCTTTTTTCTACTATTTGAGACCGATTTATTGACCACTGCAAAGCTAATTATATTCCAAATGACTGTATTACTATTGATGAGCAACTCTTTCCTAAGAACGCAAAATGATGTTTCAGACAATATATTGCAAGCAAATCGGATAAGTTGGGAATTTTTTTTTGCCTCGCTGTAGATTTAAAATGAGGTATCTTCAAAATGGATTTCCATATCTAGGAAAGGATCAACAGCGGCTGAGCAATGAATCTGTGTCAGAACATATCCTCATGAAATTGATGCTACCATACATGGGAAAAGGACGGAAAGTAACATGCGACAACTTTTTAACCTTTTTAATGCATGCAAAACGACAGCCAACAAAAAAAGACATCCATAGAAGGTACTATCAATAGGAATCGTAGAGAAGTACCTCTGCGAATCAAAAAAGCTACTGGAAACAATTGCTTATTATAATGAAACCAAATTGGGAGTTGACATTCTTTATGAAATGGCTCAAAAATATTCCACAAAAGTGGCCATCAAAAGCATGGCCACTTCAAGTGTTTTAAAACCTTTTGGATTTTACTGGAGTCAACTCTCACATTCTTTACAAGGAAGTTACTGGTGTAAAGATTAGCCAACGAGAATGTACAGGGTGTCCACGATAAATTGGAACTATCTTAAAATTCAACCTGCTTGATAAAAATGGAATTTGGAGTGTATTTGTTAATATGAAAAAGTTAGACATGATATTTAACAATAAATTTACTCAACATGTCCTCCTTCAGCAGCCACCATCTTCTCCATCCTGTCCCTAAAGGATTTGCATGCCCTGATGACTTTTGCGGAATCGACAGCATTCCACTCCCTCGTAATGGAGCCCTTCAGCGATCTTGTGGCTGACCTTGCACACCTCCCTCTCCAACTTCCCCTACCAGTAGTAACCACACGGATTGAGGTCGGGTTAGTTCGAGGGCCAGTTGTTGCGATCCCAGAAAGTGATTTCGTGGGAGTTGAAGAGGTTAGTGGTCCTCATGGCGATGTGTACGGGCGCTGAGTCTTGTTGGAATATGAACTGCCTCCTAGCTGCCGTATCCTTCATCCAGGGGATGACAAACTCCTCCAGGACTTCGCAGTACCTTATCGCATTAACCCTTTCCTTGGGATTGAAGAAGACAGGAGGCATCAAGTCACTGGTGCTGCAAATGACATCCAGGGTCATCACCGAGGCCGGGAACTTTGTGGTGAAGACCGCAGGTACCTTTTCTCTCTCCTTGGCAAGCACTTGCCATTCTGGACGTTGTCAACAGTCCAGTTCTTCTCGTCGGAGAAGATGATTCTTCCTCCATGGTTCTTCAGGTCATTGAGGAGACGCTTACCGTTGGTGACACTGGTGGCCTTCCTGGATGCCGTGAGGATGTGTTGTTTGGCCAGCTGCTTGCTCACTCCACGGTTCTTGGCCAACCTCGACAAGGAAGTCCCCGGCGAACCCGTGATGGACTTCTGGAGGCCTTCAAGGAAGCGGGGAGTACAGATTCGGTCACTTCTCATGTTGTGGGCCTTGTGGCAGACCTTCCCTATAACCTCCCAGGCATTGAAGACCCAGTACCCCGTGTTCTTGGGGTAGTTAAGATTTTGTAGATAGCAGAGGGCTTGTGTCCTGGGCGAGCCAATTCGAGGATGACGTCTCTCCTTGCTTGCTCCATGATGACTATTGTTTGTTGTCAAAACAATTGTGGTGGAAGTTATAGTGGATTGTTCACGCAACCTTTTATATTAGTATGATTTAACCCCAAATATCCACATTATAGATCTGGATGAAGTTTAAAGTAGTTCCAATTTATCGTATTCAGAAATTAATTAATTAACTTGTTCGAAATGACACCGACCCTCTTTGCAAAGAAATTTGGAAATTTTTGGAACCAACGAAGAAAGAAATCATCAGTCCGAAAATAATCAGAGAGATGGTTGTTCTCTATCATAACCCAGAGCCAAACAAAATAGAATAAAGGATAGATGCGGTCAGTGTTAAAGATTTGTATTTGGAAAAAATGTTTCGAGCACTTTGAAATTGTGTAAAATTTGTCGTCCGTAAATAAATTTTATTCCTATTGGAAATATGCTGTTTCTTATATTGAGAGCAAAATTAATAAATAGACAAGAATGCCAAGAAAGGGTAATTCTATTTTTATACAAGTAAAATAGTAAATACATCTAATTTTGTTACTAAAGGTTTTGATGTAGAAATATATTGTTATGTATCAATAAAAATGTATCATTGAGTAAAAACCTAACGAATTTGCTATTATTAGTTTATATTTTACTATTGTTTTAAATAGTTTCAAATTGACGTCCGCCGGTGTATACTCGCCGGGCTTCTATTGTTAAAGTGCCAAAAATAATTTGGCACAATAAAAGAATGGTACATTGATTGATTTTATTTAATAGGTCCATATTGTGACCAACATAAATCTCTTAAATGAAATAAAGATTTTCAATCATGGATAAAATTCTTGAGTATCTTAATTTAACCCACCAATTTGAAAACAACGCCTATGAAATATTGGGCTCTATCCATATTTGACGTGAAATGAATTGGATTTCGAGATTTTTTATGTTGACGTTTGACAAACCCCATATTTTCTTTTAAAGTAATTGCAATATCAAAATATTCTCAAAATTAAACTTTCATAAAATGCCTGTGCAATATTTTGGGGAAAGCCATATGAAGATATTTGTTATTGAGGTTTCTTATACTGGTGTAAGTTTTGCTTTTTAAAATACTAAATAAGGGGCACCAGTTTAAAAAAAAAAACTTTTATCCACCTGCCAAAAGTCACGTGTTTTTATATTACCCCCCCACCACAATCTTTTTAAACTTGTATATTAGTTTTAATTTTGTATGTGGTTATTCAAAAATGTAAAAAAGTTGGTATATGATTTAATATGTTATTTGTTATCTTATTTTGATTTTTAGATATCATCATATAGATATTTTTTAACTTTTGAAAAAAAAATTCAATAATTACTCCAGTCCACAACCAAAATATATATTTTTAACTCTATTGACAAGATTAGTAGTACTTGAAAAACTTACTCCTAATGGGTAACCATTATTATTTTGCTTTGAATATAGTTTTGGATAATTTTTATTCGATTTTCTTGAGGTTTTTTCTCTTTCATAGGGTTGAACCAACTTATGTAAATGGAAAGAAATAATAAGCCGAATAAAAGTTACTAAATTTATTTGAGTTTTTTTTATTTGTATTTATGTAATCCTCCAATTTACCGAAAAACCAATTTTAAGTTTAAAAATTAACCCTATTTTCAGATTTAGATTTTAGTTTTAATTATACTCTAAAGCAATGCATTAAAACAGTGGTTCTTAACCTGGGTTGGATCGACTCCCAGGGGGTCGGTGAGACACTCTCACGTGTAGGGAAGCTCCCACATCCACTGACGCAAATGTCAACCGAGGTGCTTTCAGTGTGAGTGTGGCTCAACAACATGAGTGTCTCAGAGAGAGGGGGACGCCAACATGAAAAAGGAATGGGGAAGATTCGCTGTCAGATTTCAAAAAGTTTCGTCTCCACGTTAGGTTACTAATATTTAGTTACTTAGTATAAATGTGTACATCAAAATAAATACAGCCCATTCCTGTTATTCGTGACATTATACTCTGCTTGTCCATTATTAGCTGCAGGTGATGGCCACCTTTAAAAGCTTTGATATCTGTGCTACAGGGAACTTAGTGCACTGAGTAGTCACTTTTGGCTATGGTGACTCTACATTATTTTTTCTTTCCTTTTAATCTTTCAATACCTACTTTAACTTGGACAAGCAAAAAATGACCGTGGTTTGACGAATATGCACAATATAGATTCACATTTAGAAAGGAACGTGATGGGAGTCAGCCTCCTCAATCCATGATTTGCACTGCCAGATTGAGCAATTCCAGTCTAACACCGGGAAATCTGAAGGAACCCTTCCTAAAACTCCATGAAGATGGGATTTACAAGAATTTGTTGAATTCAAAGTGAAGAGAGTCAGCTTCAACAACAACACATTAAAACAACAACGCTGTCCCCATTTTGGTGTCAGCCAATCGTTCCATACTCACTTATTGCAAAAAAAGCCCTGGAGATTCTCATAGTATTTGCAACAACATATCTTTGCGAGTATTCCTTTTTGAGGATGGTCGAAATAAAAATGAAGTAAAGGAACAGACTCTGTTGCGAAAACGATGTGAGAGTGGCACTTGCCAAGGTGAAGACACGTATTTCTGATATTGTATTCAAAGGGCAACAGCAAAAGACATATTGATGTGCAGCAAATATTTATTAACCTATGTTTTTGTGTGAAATGAATGTTTTGTTAGCTTTGTTCTTTGAACATTGTGGTTTTTTAATGCAGCTACTGCATGGTTCATTTTTTGGAGTAATAAAATATATATCTATGATCTGAAGAAATCATATTTTATTTTCCCAATAATGAAGAGGTTCGGTGAATGCAATAATAAAGGTAGCAGGGCTCACTACCTCCAATAAGGTTAAGAACCACTGCATTAAAGTATGAAAAAAATATTATCTTCCAAATGTAACTCTTCATTTTGTTTGATTTTTGTATGAGTAGACACATTTTTGTTAACGGTATTTAAGATAACTCAATCAATAATGTATTTTTCGAATGTCGGAATGATTTTTATCAAATGAGCTCTCTAGCTTACGTACAAATCGAGAAATGACACTTTAAAGGGATCGATGAATTTTTACTTGCGCACTCCAACCAGTTTGTTGTCACCAGGACGACCGTCTACGCAGTCAGCAAGTCCGAAACGTTGGAAAGGAAGAAGGTCTCGGTCAAAAAGCCCAAACTGTTTTTAAAAAAAACAACCCAGCCAATCCCATCAAGTCCAAAAGGCCAATGCAAAAGATCTTGGGACTTCCAGACTGTCCAGAGGGCTATCAAAAAAGTGGCTGGAACGAACCTTACGGGGGTGAATAGGCCACTTTTGACAAAGAGTAATGAAGAAATCCATCTACCACGTTGGATGACTATTTTGAGTTCTTTTGTACCATTTTTTGACACTTTATGCCCATTTATAGCCAGGATGCCAATCCCCTCGCCTACAACTTTTGGTTGCATGTCGACAGGAATGCCTGAATTGTCCGTCTTCCAAATGCTGAGGCTTTCAAAGGCATTATCAGCCAGAACCAAGTCCACTAACCGTATTATAAATAAGATCCTTACAAATGGAAGGTTAAAATTCTATAAGATGATTAAAAGTTCAAGGGAATAAATCAATCGAAATCAAACATTTTTATAACGGCAAGTATTTTGAAGAAGTAATATTAAGTTTTTGTAGTTTTAGCTACAAATTAAAGCTAAATAAACGACGTTCCACTTGTATTCCAAGACTGGAATTCATTAATAGCCCTTATAACTTGATGGTTTTCTATTATAAATCAATTATACAGCCACTTATAATTAGTAACGGTCTCAACCACAACTTTTTCAATTGATTGTTGAAGTTAGATATATGTATATTTATCTCTATAGTTTTAATAGACTTTTAAAAATGAATCAGAACCTTCTCTAATTCTTTTGTTTCTGTCTTACTTCGGTCTATAGTTTTGTTTCATTGTACAATTTGTTTTTTTGCATTAAATTCACTATTTTTGTTTTAGATCGACTATAGTTTTTAATTTACTATTATTATCTTTAACTTCTTAACAAAAGTTGATAGTATTGGGCAGCTTTAGCCAATACTGAATTTATAAATAAATTTACAACATTTTGTTATTTTTTTTTTTTTAAACTGTTTTTAATATGGGGCAGACCATTAAACAATGAGCAGCACTGACTTTACTCTAAATTAAGTGTGTTTCATGGTTTTGACTTCACGGCTAGCATAATTTAGATTCACAAAATGTGTTGTTACGAAGGGAATAGGTATTTTACGTGGATTATTACCGAGAATTGGATAGCACCCTTGCATTAAAGCACAAAAAATCAATTAATCATTTGCTCGTTGATTTACTTTTTTTCTTTGAAAGCTTAAGACGGTAGGACTTTTTCGAAATAAAATAATAGTTCCTTCGTTTGACACTGAGCTACTTTCTATTTTTATAAAGAAAATAGTTAAACATTTTGATTAACTTGGAATTGTTATACCGGATGTAGAAACACTAATGAACCCTTGTAAAAATAATGTTTTGAATAAGTGTTGTTAATTAAATATTAAAGTTCCGATTATTTTTGAATAGCTTAGATTCTAAGCGTTTGATTGATTTGCATCTAGTAAACAAAAATTATGTATATGTCACAATGGAGGCAAAAAGAGCCATGATAGGCTATTTTATCAATCCCGGGAAGACCACCTCGGACATCATGAATGCCTTAAATGTAAACAAGGCCACAGTCTGTTGTGTCAGAAATCGTTTGGCTGATGAGGACAAAACCTTAAGGAGAAACCCAAGATTGAAAGATCCACCAAAGTGAAACCTGAAGACATAATGAATGCTGTTAAGGTCAACCCAACGATGAAGATCTCATAGTACTCCAAGAAGAAGAAGAAGGTGTATCGGTCTACTGTGGGTAAGCCTAGAAGAATGGATATGCAACTCCTGTCCCAACGTCAAAAAGAACTCCGTCTTCGGCGATGGTAACAACTCTTAAATGATCTAAAGCACAACAACAACTGGGGAATTTTTTTCTCTAATGAAAATACCTTTACCGTTGCCCCGGTCTATAACAAGCAAAATGATCGAGTATCATGCTTTGGAAAGGGCGACAACGGCATCAGGACAATCACCAAGACCAAACATCCGGCATCTGTGATGACGTTATGGGTTGTGGCATCAACTAGAGAAAACATGCCTCCAATTTGATTTTCTGTTACTGGTTACTCGAGGCCGACTACTTGATGCTGTTGAAGGAAAATGTGGTCCTATAGATGACCAAGACCTTCAAGATGCCATGTACGTATTTAAGGAAAACGTTGCTCCGGTCAATACTACTAATATTGTAGAAGAGTGGATGGGTGGAAGGCCTGCAAAATCCTCCATTCGATTATACATATACGATAATACATTAAAAAGGTCCAATGTCTAAGGAAAATGCGACATTTGAGTGTTTTGTGAGACATTTCATAGAAATGAATTAACGTACACAGTAATGGATTTTATATTTGATTAATGAACATAATTTTGGTCAATCCGACTATTTCTGCAATTTTTGTGTAAGATAAACACACAACAGCCTTGAGTAAATCCATAATTTGTTGCCTTTAGTGCTGTTGCTTCGACATTGTTAGAACAACTCCCACGTGACACGCCTCATTTGAAAGCTTAAGATTATTAACTATTTTAGGTATGATAAGCTAATTAATGAACTGGAGAACTATTTCTGGCCACCTTGTACATATTAATAAGTAAAATACAAGTCGAAAACAAACTAGAGTACAACATAACAATGTATTCCATGAAAGTGATGAATCACAGCTTATAAACACTTACTATGAGTGTCAACTACCCCCCTCATCCTTCTCTACTAACTCGTACAAAAGATATACTATGTATTTCTGAATTACTTATTTTGTTCCTTAGTATGAATAATTTACACATTAAATACAGTTTATCATTTATAAATTCTATGAATATTATTGCTTAAAACTTTCTTCTCGCCTTTTAATGAATTGAAATACTCATTTGAACAAGAACGTCCTTGTAATTTCCTTAATTAAAATGATGATTCCCTACTTTTGTTCATTGTATAGCTGTAACATTAAAGTAATTTTACAGTTATTGTCAGACGAAAGTAAAACATTATTATAAACATTTGAAATAAGTAATATACGATTAAATGCTACATTAAATTGTAAGTACTTTTCTTAGACTTATGCATGAAATTTTTGCAATGTAAATTGTCTAAAAACAGCATCACATTTCAAATGGAATATTTTAAAAATAAAACTCGTATTTAAATAACAAGACTATCTAATTTTAAAATCAAATTCTATTTGAATATATTACAAATATAGATGTTATTGGAAGACATAAACATCATAGATGATAATACCCCAATAAATATAAAATAAGGTACTTTTGTTGTTTAAATACGATTTTGTTTTTAGAAGATATCCAATGAATACATTTTATGTAATAAAAATGGATGACCTCACTGGGATCTCAAAAGCAGGAGTATAACCATAGTACATAATTGAAAAACCTACATGTGGCGTTCATAAATGAAAAATAAATCGAAAAAAATAAATTTAAATTTCTAATACTACCTTAATCCAAACAACTGCGCCTAGAAAATAAAGAGAGAGAGAGTACATAATAAATCTTTTATGCTAACCCTACCATTTTCTTCTTGCACAACCAAGTAACAATAATATTGGTTCCGATGTAAAAAATGTAGATAAATAGTAGTGTCTTAGTAGTTCAAATAAGAGTTCTGATTGGACATCATTTGTGGCTCCTGAAGTCATCGTCTGTAATTATTTCTGCTCATCACATTAGAAGATATAATAAGTGACTTGAGGAAGCGGTCGAGTCCTCTAACGTGTAACCTTTTTCCAGTATTTTGGGGCAAGATTGTTTTCCCTTTCTACATTCAAATGACTAGTTATGTATAATTAGGGTCTTGGGTCTTTAAAACTTGAGAGTGAACATTTTTACCAAACTAAAACTTCTTTACATAACTACTTGGTCCTAAATTGGTGAGAGAGCGGGGCTAGGTGGGTTGTAGGTACATAGAGGGGAAATTGATATGTTATTATTTTATTGCAATGCTCAAAATAATATACAGCTTTTGGCATCAAATTTCAAACCATAACTAAGTGTAGTTTTCATACAGTATCAATTTTAATTTTGGTGCAGTAGTGAAAAGTAATAGTGATTTATTTGTATAGTTGAAATAAAACATAATAAAATGGTTTATAAAAATAAATCCATGATTTTTAATGTATTTTTTATTTTGAATTGTTTTTTTCATTAGTGTTTATCTCTTTGAAATCAAAACAGGGCTTGCATGACTATTGGACTCAAAGGTTTCCAATATTATCTCCACACATTTTACATTTTTCCTATTAGAGGCAATTTTGTCAAGAAAGTTAAAGGAACATAATCCATGAAACCAAAATTGCGCATGGTTGGCAGTTACAATATCATGACGCTGTCCATATTTGACGCTGTTTAATAAGTTTTTTTTTATCCCAAAATCTTATCTTTCTAACGCCAACAAGCGTAAACCGATTACACTTATACAACACGAGATTGTTTGCACAAAAAAATAATTATAATTTCAAATACATATTTACTTACTTATTAAAATGGTACAATTACTTCCATTTAAGGGTAATGCTAATTACTTAGTATACATGCAATGTCAAAGTTAAGTACTTTAATTTATACAAACCCATTATTTCAAATACTACAAATGTTATAAGAAAGGAATTTTAAAATCTTCAGAAAAGTGGGAAGTTTTTTCATGCTTTAAAAAAATGATATAATTTATGACATTTAAATACAATTGTTTCTCGAAGTTATGGTGTTTTATTTGATAAATCTTTAAAAAATAGAAAAATATAGAAAGAAGATGTCCTATGGACATCTTCCTTCTCGAAACCGCCGACAATGGCTTTCTTGTTACCCTTGGGTAAATGGTGACCTTTCTATACATGATTATCTCCTACTAGGGTATTTTTTTTATAACTTTTCTACTGCCTTTACAAAGTTTTCCAATCTAACAAATTTGTTGAATTTGAAAACTATTGTATGGATGGTGGTTTAAGACCAAAAAAATATTCCTTGTCGATATTTTCCAAAGACTGGTCATGAAAGACCAACAGAGTCCTCATCGTGGAATAATGTTAATAGTAATGTTAAAAATCATCATATTTTATAAAGCAGTAGAACAGACCCCAATGTTCTAAAATTTGATACGATTATGGAATGTTATTTCTAATTGTTTTTAAAGTACTATTTTGCCTTGCAACTATTCTAACTTAAATTCAGACAAGAGGTCATGCATGTATGTTTTACTATTGATTACACACAAAATATAAATTATGAAGTTAAGGGGAAATAATCCTAAAATGTAGTACATATATCTTACTTAAAAATGAAAGATTGTACTTAGTCCAACAATTTGTATTTATGCATCAAATATTTAATTGCTAAAGTTGTACTTTAATTTTATCAATGCTTAAATCAGTTGTTCTCGTATCATTTCCCATGCACTGAAGTATACATGAAACAACACCAGATTTAAATAGATGAAGGATATATAAACATAAACAAGATTGTATCGACAAATCTCTCAGCCTATACAAAATATAGATCACTATACATGAAAACTTAATAACATCACAATTAAATCTGGATTTGTTTGAGCATAAATATAACTCTTACACTTCCCGTGCACCGTATTAGAAAAACTTTCCTTTCCCCTTCAGGAAGTTATTTTTATTATCTTAAAGTGTTTATTTAAAAATATAGTATGATATACGCTTTTAGTGTTCTAAAGTACTAAATCGTCGAATTTAAACACTATGCCAAAGGAGATTTGATTATATGTATTAAGGATTTCTGACTCAATGAACTTTTTCAAATATCAATAGGTTAATTTAATACCAATATTGACCTTTCATGTCCAATATCGTAAACAATTATGAAAAAACTTAAATGCTGCGATTCTTAGTTTGTTAATTATAATTTTGGCTAGATTGTAATCCAAAGTTTCGTCTTCTCGAAAATAATTCCTCTTTATTCTTAAACGTTATTTTGAATAAGGATCGGCTTGAAATGATCGCAGTGATAAATAATTTGACTTTCAGGATCCTCATCAAAAATGTCGACTTTAGGTTTGATCAGGGCCGGAGCGACAAGTGTGAAATGTATGATACCTCTAATAGAGTATTAGAGCTGTAAAAATGGAGTATTAGTTGGAAATTTTATACCCTTATTTAATTTAAATGCCCATATCTTATTATTTTTTTTACTTTAGTGTAAAGTGACTTTTTCGTAATTATAACTAAAAAAGTGCGGAAAAAAGAAAAATCCTAGAACTAACCCTGGATAAAATAGGGGTTTTAGAACTCCTTTGCGTTCATTATTGGAAATTATTCACTAAGTATCACTTGAACGTCTAAAAAACTAATTTTTTTAAGATTAATGGGATGTACGAATTTTATTAATCGTATAAATGTCTAAACTTACATACTATACATTTTCAGACAATTCAATAATTCATTATACTATAAAATATTTGGACCATTGACTAACAATACGAAACTCTTCGAACTTGAGGATTTAATATATAAATATTTTATTTACATACATTCACCTAAAGATTTAAATTATCCGATACAGAGTTCTAATTTTTTTTCACACAATCTACAACTTTTCAAATATTTGAATACAATTGTTGTAATGTGAATTTGATTATATGATTACTTTCTGAGCCTGATATTTTGGTGGATATTTTATATAGAACAGAAGTTTGGAAAGCTTTTTGACTCAATGAGCCATAACAGTAAAATATTTGGAAAAGTTTTTTACTGGTAGCTATACAATATGTTTAAAGACGGAATTAAACTAAATGCGAGTTTAATAAGCTTCTGAATTTATTATTTTTTAATCTTATATTCTTACACTGTAATATTAATTATTTTATTTTATATTAAATATACTTAGTTAATTTTAATTCTACAACATGTTTTACTTATTTTATTTAATATTTCATTCTAATTTATATCTGAAAATCGACCTGTAAAAAGTAATATGAATCATGGATTACTTCAAATCTGGATAAACTATTCAATTTTAAATCATGTAACCTCTCCATTGTAATTATTACTGTTTTAATTCAATAAGTTTTATTTGATCGTCAATTATTTAAAAATAAATATATAATTTGCATGGAAAGTGATTATTCTTCCTATACATGAAATGTGCCTTCAATTTGTGTGATTCCTTGTTGCCACAGTAGTAAAGCATCTGGTTAAAAGCTTACCGATAATAAAATACTTCTTCACATAAATTTCCTACATTAAACATGGAATTTATTAATAAATAGAGATCAGCTATATCAATTTATTAGATATCTGTTAAAAAAATACTAAACATTTATTCTAGGGATATCGGATGAGTGTTTACTGTCTATATATAATTATTATTTTTTATCTAGATGGTAATTCCAGGGATAGCTCTAAAAAAGTTGTTTGCCTCCTTCTTTTTATACATGAATATTTTGAAGCAGAGGCTAAATGCACCAATCGAGAACTAAGAAGACGTATCTTAAAAAAATATTATAGCTTTTTTAAGATTAAAAACAGAAGTGAGAATTAAGCAAATTGGCTTAGGTGAAGCGTAAATAGAAAAGTGATGAAATAGAATTAAGGGCACCAAAGTTTTTGGGAGAAGTTGACTTTTCAAATTTATCAAAACTCAAATAAAAATTAGGTAAAAGTTCTGTACCTACAAAAATATGACCTCAACGTTTTTTTTGTAAATCTCTTCGCTCAGTTATTATGTCTCGCCCTACATATTACGAAATATTCTATTTCCTGTATATCCAGCCATTTATTTTCCTCTTTTTTGTCTATTATAGCAAATAGATTTTCCAATATTATGATGAAAAACTTTTTTATAACAAGAAATGGAAAAAGAAGAGAAATGTCTGTTTCCTCTAGAAAAATAAAAACTCATCATCCCAGGTGAAAAATAATGAAATGTATTTCTCTAAACTTTTTCAAATGATAAAACAGGGGAACACTCATTTTGTACCAGTGAATTCAAACCAAAAAAGGAATTTATATTTGAGCGCAGAATCCAAAACAGATCTCAGTTTTTCTCTCATTCATATGAATTCGGAATTGTCCAGGATTATGTAATTTGGGACAATTATCGTTCTGGGTCATTTTAGTTAATTCTGCGCTCAAAGATAAATTCGATTATTGTCTTCAATTCATTAGTACAAATTTCCCCGCTCCCCCCTAATTATTATCTTGTGTAATTTTTAAACCTCAACAACTCTTGTTTTCAAATAAAGAGGTTTTGTAATTTAAAATGTGTCTTATTTGGGAGAGAAAAAAACCACTTTTGTTTTTTTCGTGTTTTCAAATTTAATTTATAACCTAATTTTCCCTCCTATAACAAAACAAATTTTAAATCATAAAACATCTTTGTTTGAGAGGAAGAGTTGTTTAGGTTTTAAAATTGTCATATGTTAAGTTAATAGAAATAAGTTGTTTATACATATGATACATGTGGTAACCCACATTAACAAGACCAATGAAATTATATAAAATTGTTATTACATAAGTAAAGTCGTATAAATTATGATCTTAACACTTTTTTTTAAAAGTATAGTAATCACTAGCGTGAAACATTAAACTGAGGAACTGTTCTGGAGTTATTAGGGCAAGTTGTTGTTTGACTCTCAATAAAATTGTGGATTGTCAAAAGATTAATTCCTGCTCTTTGTCCATTTTAGATATGGAGTGGGATTTGTGTTTATTTACTTGCTATCATAGCTGTTTGCAGCTAATATAATAAAACGTCATGGCAGCAAAGTTGCTCTTCTCCCAAGCATTCTTCTGATTGTCAGGCTAAACAGGCTGGTATTTTAATTATTGATACTTTTACAAACCGGAAAGTTGTATTTTTTACATCTCTAATGATAAGTATAAGGAATAAACAACAGACAACAATGTTCTAGAAAGATCATTATTTACATTATATATTTTTACATGTAGATCGAACATAAGAAAGATAATGCATAATATACCATCAACTTTTTATCTAATTACCCAAATGTTGTTAGAGCTACTAATGTGCTATTACTAAATGCATTATATGTACGAATGAAAAAGTGAGACAATTAATGGAATAAGTACAATTTTTAGCCCAATTAGAAGGAAATTACTATTTTGAATTAGAAAGGAGCTGCAATATTATGTTCTATATTAATAAAGCAAAATTTGTCTCTCTGCCTGTGGAGGACCCTTTTTTTAGTGAGCACTCAATATCCTAAAACTGCATGCCTACTTGATCTAAGATATAACAATGTAGCAATGAGCGTCTGCGACTAAAGCTAAGCGCGTCATATTATTATTAAAAAATAAATAAAGAAGTACATATCTAAAATATGAAACAAAAGTTGGTTTGTCTTTTTGTCTGTTCATCCACACCTTATAACTCCGACAATGCTGGTTGCTCCACCAAGTCATGAGTAAGAACAAAATTTTATTTGCTGTCCATAATAAGAAAAGACAACTATTATGCGTTTTTATCAAAAGCGGGGTAGAAGTACATTTATGTATATATTGAACAATTGATTATCTTCCATTAATTCTAAGAATAAATTATTCTGATTTCAACCAATTACACCATGGAATTATATTTCAACCGGACGAATAAAACCGATATTTATTATTAGAATTTAAGGCATAGAACACGAAAAAGACGAGTAAAATAATTAATTCAATAATTAAAATGTTTCATAATTAAATTTTTTATTAATTATATTATTAATTAATTAAGCAGGGTGAGTAAACCTAATTTAAATATGTTTCACTTTCAACATATGGAACTTGTATTTATTGGTTAGATGTATTAACCTCATTGACTTATAAATATTAGATTTTTGAAATTTTCCTGCCTCTGAAATATTCTTTCCTTTTTATAATTAGTCATTGAAACATTTTAATGCAATTTCACAATGGATATTTATTAAATATTAAAAAGTAAACTGATCAAATAAAAAAATCGACCTTTTTTAACAATTCTTTTTTTTAAACTGTAATATTAGGTGTTTTTTTTTTAGTTTTAACTCTTATATAAATCATTTGAAAAAAAATATGATCAAGATAAAAGTCTTTCATTTTACTGACTTTTTGTATGTATCATTTTGTAGGAACTGTATTCAAAATTACTTAATAATTTTTTTTAATTTTTCGAGTGCTGAAATGTGTTTGTCAATTTTTATTACCTTTAATTTTTGTCTATTTAGTTATTTCATTTCATAATATGGCTCTAAATTGAAGATATGAGTACTCTAAAAACATGATTTTTAGAAAATAACTTAAACACCAAACATACTACAATTCAAAAACATAAACATCACATCCATGTTCTGTGGCATAAATAACATTATTAATTGTGCGGTTTAACCTGGAAAGTTCCAAGGTCTGAATTTTGTTGTATAGTGTTAAATTAAAAAATGAATACATGTTATCAAGTTTATTTTTCTGAATCGTTACATGATTTGAGAAAATTGGTCCTTTCATTTTCAAAAAATGAAATTATTAGTTTTCAAAGATGATTTGAAAATGATTTATTTCGAAAATCGGCTATTGTATATACTTATAACAGTCGATTTATAGATACTTAATAAAATAAAATAATAAATATTATTCTTAGTAAAAGTAGTTCATATATACCAACATTTTTTTTGCCCAACAAAATAGAATCGACTTCCTATTTCATTATTCCATGCACTAATATTCAAGCTTTTAAAAGCCTGCTTTGAGCACTCTAATTTTTTCAAAGTAAACCAACAGGTTGAAAAAAAAGTAATTTCGTATTTTTCGCAGAAGCTTATGTCTTGTCTCCGGTTCAAATGCCATTTTTAATGAGCGAGTATAGAACTTATTAGTCTTTATCAATCATTTTTTTAATATTATAGTAATTATAATACATTAAGCTAGTTCATACCAGTCTGTCAATTTTTGAAAATGAGAAGTGGAACATTCAATTATTTTCAGAAAACTTTAAAAAAATCATATGATCATTTCTTATGAAGTAAAATAGCTTAAAAAATTGAAATAATTTTACTCAATTTCTTTTTTTTTATACTAGCCTACTTTTATGGTAAAGCGTTGCAAACAAGCAATAACATTGAAAGCATATAAAAAAATAATTTTAAAAATATATTTCAAAATAAAAATTCATAACATGAATAAAAATTTGATTTAGGTTTCATAAAAAGAAATATAGATTTTTTTTTTACATTTAACTATTGAAAAACGGTTTTGTGAGCTATAACACTGACTTTTTCCATTAAATATTTCATTTTTAATACATATCGAAATATAGGGAAAAAAACATGGATATAAAGACATAATAAAGGAAAAAGATTGGCATTCAAACGTAACTATCCGAATAAAAATATATGTACCATTAAGATACAATAATATACATAAAAAACCCTAACGTTAAGCATTCTAAGTGCAAATAAAATAGTTTCTTCCAGCAATAAATACTATTAGTTTTATTGATACTATGTATGCAAAGTTTATGTTTTATTAGTCGAATTTAATTTAATCCACAATTTTTTGATCTGCGTACATCTGTAGATAAAATTGCATTTTAATTCGGTGTTTTTCAAACTGTTTCAATATCTAAATATTTGTATCTGAGTCATAGAATGTTTATTTTGAAATTACGACATTTAAACTTCATACATACAATTTTAATATAATTTTCTGCAAAAGATACAAATTTCATTCAAAACGGCCACATCCATCCTCTACAATTGTAGTCAGGCGGCGTCACTGTTCCCATCATGTTGCTGCGTACATAGTCATTTCGTACGTTGAAGGCCGTTTCCGCAGTGAAATTTTTATCGTCTGTGAAAACAAGGTTTGGTAGCGTGCCCACTTTATCTCTCTTACACAACTTGTGGCATTTTGGTTTTGCTGCCTTTTGTAAGGAAAAACCATCAGGTCCTTTCTCAAAAGCTCCTACCTTGTTGTTTTTCCTGCTGTGTCCCTTGGCAAACATTGAGATGTACTGCTCATCATTCCTTCGGATCTTATCCGCATATCCTTGAAAACCTTTAGATTCATTTTTGATCTCGTTCGATCCTTCTGAGAGGCTGTTTTGTATCCTCCTGTCTCTTGAAAGTTCTTACAGGTTCGCTAAATAGAGACTTCTTTAACTTTAACGGGCTTGGAAATGACACCATGGGATTTTACATCTAGAATTAACTGAACAACCACTTTCACCTGGCTCTCAGTCAGAGTAATTTTGGTAAAATAATGTTTTTGTGACTTAATACGATTTCGTTTTTTCTGCATTATTTCAATGATTTATATGAAGTGTTACAATTATCCGATTTATGTTATTATGCCCAGTTCTGTTCATTAATTTGTTATCAACAATAATACAAACTTCATAAGTAACTAGTAAAAAACTCGGCCAACCAATTTTCACAAGTCTCTATTGAGGCCAAATGTGTACCTTACACACAATGACCATATAGAGAAACAGGTGTTTCTAGGTCGGCACAATAGGCATGATGTATAAGAACTTCTCATCTGAGTTCCCAGATTTTTGTCTATTTTACCATTTGAATTGCACAAAATACACACAAAAAACATTACACAAGTAACATTCGTACTCTCCATTAGTGTGTGTTTCTATTAAACCTGCAAGAGAATATTACAAACATTTTAAGGAACTACCTTTTATCTAAGCCAAGACCCTTAAATGCGAAAGGAGATGAAGGTATGTCTGTCCTATTAAGGAAAGTATTACAAATTTGCACCAATCTAGTTTAATAAGGACATTTAGCGATTTAATGTTCACCAATTTTTATATCAAGCTGAATAAGTATATATTATTACCATACATTCAAAATTGGAAACAGTTTTTGGGAAGTTTCTTCCGGAATTTCGATTTGGCAATTTTTTCACAAAAATAAAGGAAAGACTTCTCATTCAGACGAACTTTTTAAATGAATTTTATCACACATTTTTTTAATAATATACAGGTTCTATATTATAATGCCTCCAAGAATACTATAACGCTCGCCCACACCATCAGAACATTATAACATTAAGAAGAAATAGTATTGACCATTTTAATGTGATTTTATATTATTATATATTATATAGTGGTTATATTAATTAATACAAATGATTTGTTAAAATAAATTTTCTTCATTAATCATTTATCTAAAAGTTTTAAAAGATATGAATCTACTAATTTTGCTTTATACACATTTCTTATTATTTATTCTTATAAAAGTCGTACAATCGCTCCTTCTTTTTTTTCTTTGTTATGTCTAGTCCAGATATACGTTAAAAAAGTCCTTGGTTAATCCAAAGGGACAAATGTTTCAAGAACGAAAAAGTCCTTTAATTAAGAATTATAAAAATGTTCATAATTGAATTATATAAATAATGTTGCTGTTCTAGGTACAAAAAAACTGTAGTTATTTTTTTCACTCTCTAATTTAATGACAATACTAATGTCACTCTAATGCTGTTGTTTTTCCCCGTTTTCCTCTTCTCATATATACAGAGTGGTCCATCAATATCTGAATACTTTGAATATTAACCTTTAACAAGATATAATTTATCAATTAACAAAAAAAATTAAACAAAGTTAATACTATGAATAAATGTGTGTCTGAGCTCTCTTATTCATTAATGTTGCCACTGTTAGTGGCAATGATGGTTTCCAGGCGGCGACAGAAACACTGGCACACGTTGCAGACGTAGTCATTTGTTATGGCATCCCAGTGCTGGCTGACTTTGTGGGCCATGGTATTTGGATGATGGATTCAGCAGGCCTTTCCCTTGACCCAAACGTTGTAGTTGCACAAGCACACTGCTTTTCAGATACTTTGGCGTATCATTTATGTGGATTTCAGAATTAAATGACATCCGTTTCATTTTACTGAATAGACAAAATTCTGGGTAGGTTAAGTAGTAGTACACAATCATGTCTGTTTATGAAAATATCCATTAATAATGTCACTAAAACACATTATAATTTGAGATTAAGAAAATGAAAAAAAATTATCGGTGGACTTTTTAGTCACAACTGCCGTACCAATTGCCTATTTTTACTTTTATACATGTAAATTTTTCCCGACCTTTGAAAAACTAAATACATAAAATATGAACTATACACAGCCTAATGTTCATGCTTCAATAATATACAAAAAAAAATTCATTTAAAATTTAATTCAGGGCATAAAGGGTTAATTTTCAGCAAAAATGATTTTTAGCAGAAGTTTGTTCTCTAACAACTGTCCATTCTAATGTACCATGACTAGGGAGGCACAGTTTATGTCGTTCTCTTTTTAAGAAGTACATAAGTCACAACAAATACATGCATGTATGTGTGAATACTTTGTGTATTAAGCATTCCCCCTGAATACATAAATGAAACAACATTTGTTCCCCCATTTCTCCATTGTTCTGATTTTATCATTTATAATATCAAAGTATATATATATATTTTGTCTTTTACCGATAAAATGCATATATTGGATGTTTTGCCGGATTTGTGAGCTTACGTCTAAATTGCATATATATATATATAAATACATCATTGTTATAAAACAATGGGAGGGCATTACTTTCATGTTAATTATACTTAAAATCAGAATTTTTACTTTTATAATACTAAATCAAAACAATTTAAATAATTCTAAAAATGTTCGAAGTTGAGAAAAATATCGAAAGGCCTTGCTTGTGAGCTAAAAAAACAACAACTTTGGAATCCAATCCTTCACAAGTGAAAGTTGTAAGTAAATAAAGATTTGTACTTTGATCACATTCAGCTGGTTGCCATTGTTGTATAGCATGTGTTATAACATTGTAAGAATGTAATTCAATTTTTTGTAGAATTTTCGTAACTTTTGTATTAGTATGTACTGTTTCAGACAAAGAAAACATGGGGCTTAGAAATTAACAGCAGAAAATTAGAAATGGAACGTTATCTCCTCAAGAATGAAAGAAAAATGATAACAAATTTTGAAAATAATAAGCACTCTACCGTTGCTATGAGTGAATATTACATTTTTTAATCTCTTTAAGTCAGAGGCGTTATCCATATATTTTTCTTATCACATATGAAAGGTTCCCTATCCCAATGTCAGTTAGTTACAACTTCAGCAGCACACCACCATCCATCTACACGGATCCAAGATTAAACTCAGAAAAGAGATATATCCTTTTACATTGACTCTTAAGTTCACTAGTTAGTGTAATACTGCACATGCATCATTATTTCAAGTTCCATTCTGATTATACACGCTTAGGATGGATTGCATTTCACATTTTTTAAATTTACAATCCTAATTTTTATTTTTCTCTCTTTATGTTTCTATCTCTTTTCTTCTTCTCTTTCTTTGTTTCTATCTCTTTTCTTCTTCTCTCTCTTTGTTTCTATCTCTTTTATAATGAGATAAATTAAAAATTGGTTTTATCCTTGGAATATTGTCGTACCCTTATATAAAATTGAGAACGATATAGAGCATTTAGAGGGAGGATGTTCTTTTTTAAATTAAAGTTTATACTTTTAGCTATCCAATCAGATACTTTTAAGCTTGTTATATTTATTTGTCTTTAAGCTATGAGCCTTTGAATAAAAAACACCTATTTTCCGTTTCAAACAAAGAAAACTCGAGTTATTAGTATAATGCATACTTTTTAAAAATGGTTTTTGATTTTTTTTACATTGGACTTTAAGTTATATTAGCATAGTGTAATCGTATCTTTGACAACGAGAACTTCAAACAGCTTTGAACATCAAAAAAAGCAAAAAAAAAAAAAATATTTGGCCTTTTTCTGATGGCCACGAAGCTCGGAGAAAAAAAAAGGGCCATATTTGGAATCAAGCGACCAAATTTTACTAAGTTGCATATGCTGCTTTTGTGCATAAAAAAAGTGTGATTTTGTTAGTGTAATTTATAAAATTTATTACAATCTGTTAATATATTATCGGTAGTTAAATTTATTTAAAAATCGTATACACATTAAACATAAATATGTTTATACTATCAAGTCAGTCAACATCGTGCAATGTAGTAGAAGTAATCTATTTGTAATTGATTCATTAAATTATATTTTCTAAAGATTGACATTCAATGTTTAGAAACTCTGTTTAGTCATGGAGGATGGATCCCCTGATCGGAAAAGAGATCAGAGTGAGTGGGATCAGAGGGACTTAATAAAGGAAGATAAATAACAAATAAGTGCGTTGACTTGAATTTCATATATTACTGGATTTAGAAAAAGTACTTAGACCTTTCCCTAAATAATCATTAAAATACTCATAATAAATCAGGAGGATGTTATTCATAAAATTTTTTATTTTATAATATTTTTTATTATAACAATGCTCATTAGTTATGGATCTGACTACCATCACCCTCAATGCCAGCTACCAACCACCTTCGAACCCCTAGAACCCATTAGCAAGTAGCCCTTTTGCATGATTCTCCACTGATGGCTAACGGAGGTCTTCATGCCGTCAATATTCGGTTGGCGGACTTTGGAGGCGTTTTTCTCAATTTGCCACCTAATAGAATAATCCAGTGGATTCATATCTCGGCTCTGGGGCGGCTAAAGTTCCTTGGACAAGAAGTTCATGTTGCTACCCATCCACTGTTCTACAATAATAGCCGTATGGGCCGGAGCCTTGTCCTGTTAAAATACGTACAAGGCCTTCTTGGACTGATTCATGGCCTTGGTGATCTATGGGACTATATTTTACTTTAACACCATCAAGTAGTTCCAGAAATTATTTGATCTATACCGTATCCTGGAACTAACCATCAAACCACAGCAACTTTGGACTTCGCAGAAAATACGTAAATATAAGAGAGTTTGGGTTAGAGATGATAGAATTGGAAGAACAGAATGTTATATAGGTCCGTTATACCATTTTGGCAAGAGACTACTAAAAGTTCAAAGTGGAAATAAAAGTATTTTCAAAGATAATCCCTATCGACAGACAGACAGTTTTTCGATAAGAGGTCTTATATTGATATTCAAAGAAAAATGGCATTTTTTGAGATAAATGATCGGATGTTTATTTCAATATAAAGAGAAAGGTAAGCCATTTTATAATGGAAAACAATATCAGCCAAATGACCGCCACAGCTATACCTACATGACCGTATCTTTTGCAATATAACCATCGTTTTTTACGGAAAAAGTTTCCTCATTGTGTTATTTCTCGAAGTTTTTTTTTTTAATTTTCGCAAAGGGGGAAGTGTAGTTACCATGTTTAGACATAGAAGGTGGCACCCCTGGTCGGTAGAGGTAGTGAGGTAGTTAATAAAGGAAGATATATAATAACTGCGATTTCATATACTAATCGTAAAGGCCCGAGCACCACATATGTATTTATAGATTTCGACTAGCTGACATTAGTTACAAAAATGTACCAAACAAATGTCACAGTAAGTTATTTACTATTATTGTTATGAGTTTATATTAGCAAAATTTTTAGTTCTGAGAGAACGTGAGGGAGACTTTTTTTTTTCTTAGAAATTATGTACTATAAAATATTTTTTTAAACTTTGGAAACTTTTTCTCCTAAATATTATTAGTATTATTCATAATTTGTATAAATCGTGTCTTTTTATATTTTAAAGGTAATCTTTTGATATCTGAATGGAGGTACAGAAACTTTCTTAATTCTTATTGTTTTTAAAATACTTTTTATATTTTATGATAATTTATTTATTAACTTACATCCGAATCCCTTTTTTATATTATGAAAATATAACTATTTTTGCTAATAAAAGATACTTATTGGTATTTTATGGTGAATAAAAAAGCTGAAATGACTAAGTCCTTTCAGCTGTGTATCATAACTTCTTTCAAAGAGTTAATTAAAATTTATAGTAGAAAGTGTGAGGCTAGACCTTATTACTATAAGTTCTAGTTAACTTTCATTATGTTTATATTACCCTGCTTTTATGTCGACAAGTGTTCTAAAGGATTTTGTGATTTTTATTTTTTGTGTCAAATCTTTATTAATTTATACTCACTCCAGTTGTATTGTTATAAAAATAATAAATATATACATAGATATAGATATTTTTTTCTCCGTTTCTTCTTTTTTATCTCAGCCTAACATATAAAAAAAGTAAGAAAATAATTTCATTTTTAAATTTGTTGCTGAACCTGGAATATGCATAAACATAAGCCTCGGCCGTTCCTAAATAATGAAATTTACTTATTGAATATGGAATTCAAAGACAATTCCTATGTAAATTAAGTAATTATAATATTATAATGTTTATTTCTACTCAACCACTGCAGCTCCATCTGGCCAATTTAAAGAATATTAATTTTTTTATATGGTTGGAAATTATAATGGGACCACAAATCAAACAATTCAAATATACATTCGTTAAATCAATTTTAATTTAACTATGCCAATAAGAGCCAGTATTTTCTATTAATGACTAATTATCCATAATGGTTGCAACTGTTTGAATGTCCCCAAAGGTGTGTCAATGTGTTTCTATTGTTAATACATGTTCACAAAAAAAAATGCAAGCTTGAAAGTTAGAACCATTAACCATTATAGTAAAATCACTTCTCGATATCATCAATTCTTCAGTCTGAGTAATAGGTCAAAATGTGAACTTTCTCCTTTCTCCTCCTTAAAGTCTACCAAGTCTCCAAAGTTTCTCCATTACATTTTCCCAATATAATATTGTATTACGGAGTAAAATATAAAGAAGTAAAGAAATTATAAAAAAAAAGCCCACAGTTTTATATGTATTAAATACTAATAGTAGTAACCGGCATTGCATGAAGTTATTTGGTGTAAACGAACTGGAAAAACAAAAACAAAAAACGGACAAGTTTTGGCTTTAATACGTAATATATACGGTGGTCCGTATAATTTGTGGAAATATTTAAGAGCATATAGCAGTGGAACTAGAAGGAAAGATATATGTAATGACATTCAACTATTTATAATGAGATTTGCCTTTCAAGATAACCAAGGCCCCAAGGCTACCTAGTGTGGATACAGCCTTCCCATTGTATTCGTTTAGGTTTTGCATTTTTAATTTACATTACCTGGATGAATAGTGTAGCCTAAAGAAGATATTACACCTTCCAACAAGACCAATATAGTGCAGGGTGTCTTGGCTGCAAACTGTCCTCACTTTTGGTGTTCTATATCTGGGTGAGGGGCAAGCATAAGGCCTGTGCCAAGTAAAAGGCCCTGAAAAGCTCCATTATCTGTACAATGGCAAATCAGGATCTGCAAGAATCTAAAAACAGGAGGGTAGGAACAGGTTGAATTTATAACATCACCTACAATCAACTCCTCGGCGAGGCCGGAGTTGATTAATGCGCCTTGACATATTTTAATTATCGATTAGGACTGGCAAAATACAAGTATTAACTCTGCAGATTGTCTCCCCAGTATCCATTTGAATTTGCACTTGTCAAATGGTTTACACTACACAGGGATGCTTTTACAAGTGGAGTTTTTTTTGAAGAGGGAGGTTTAGACTTGAGGAATCCATCCAAGCGGTATGGATGGAACAAGATAGAAGGAGTTCAGCTGGGGCTTTGCTACAAGACAAAGGTGTAGAGTGGTAGGTGTAGAGTGGTAGGTGTAGAGCGGTACGTGAAGAGCAATTCGTCAAGAGAGATTCCGGGTTTTTTCTTCATTAACTCATTATTAATTCTCACACCCCTTTCTGCCTGATCATTTGATTGCGGGTGGTAAAGACGAGAGAATTATACGTGCCCCCTGATTCTGTTAATTTTGAAGTGAAGCTTTGACTAGAAAACTGAAGACCACTGTCTGAATTAAGCTTCTCTGGAAATCCGAGCCTGGAAAACCCCAAAGGAGTTGTTGAAGCGTTTGCTGCCTCAATCCAATTTTTTACCTCCTTACGACAGACAGTATACCTTCGAATTGAAGTACAATTTAAGTTTTCTAAAATATCTCAGCAAAGGTCGAAATTTAATTATTTGTTGACTGCAATTCCGGAGAACTTATTGTACAAAGTCCAAGATTTGTCTAAACAAGTGCTTAGAGTCAGAACAGCTTTAATCTAACCCTCGTTAACTGTATTCTGAATGAAGAATTAAGGCTTTGTTTGGATGCTTCTAACTATTGAATTGGTGCAGTGCTCGAACAAAGGGAAGGTTGTAAATTTAACACATTAGCTTTCTACATTCGGGATTTGAATGACGGAGAAGTGAAGGAGGGCGATTTTTCTCGTGAGCTTCTGACAGTAGGAGAAGCTATAAGATATTTTGATCATTTTATTGAAGGCGTGAGTGTTTCTCGTTACACTTATCATGACCAACCTTTGATGGCGGCCCAATTGACAAAGAATCCCAATTGGCCAATGAAGTATAATCGTTATTTTGCAGAGTTGAGCGAAATCAAAAATAAACTTCCCATATTTCGGGTAAGAACAAAGCTTTTGCCGATTGCTCAGCGCGAATTATTTTACCTAAGTTAAATTTCATGGACTGTGAGCAGTTGCTGAGAGAGCAATTGGAGGAAAAGGAATAATCTGCTTATCCCTTGGCAGACACGATAGAAGTTGATGGACACAATATCTTTTATGATGTTTGTGTGGTCTGTGTTGCCCCAAAATGTATTTCCCCAATTATTAAAAATGTCCCATAATGAGTCATACATGGAGATGAACAAAATATTGAGAAAAATTCAAAACCAGTATTTTGGACTCCGATGTCCTCCAACCTAAGGGACTAATTAAGTCATTGTGAGATTTACCGTTTGAAAAAATCAACTTTCAACAAAAAAATATCATCATATCCACCTTGATTTAATTGGGCCATTAAAAAACAATGGTTCTTACAGTGATATACAGGGCAATAAGCTGTTTGGAAGTTTATCCTTTAGAAATTCTAGCACTGAAAACATCATTAACCAGCGTAAAAAGAACTGGTTTTTGTCGATTTGGCTACCCTAAAATTATAACAACTTACCAACAAGGTCTGTTTGGGCATTAGTTTGGGAGAAACTGATAAATGATTTTAATATCGAAAATAAAAATAACCCAACAGCATCCACAAGCCAATGATGTTTAGAATGTGATCACCGAATCTATTCAATGGAAGATATTGGAACCAGGCAGGGGATGTGTTGAATTTCTACCAGATATATTGTTGGATTTAAGAACAACCCATAAGTCTTTCAAAAATTATTCCACTGCAAGATTAGTTTTTGGAGAGGATACTGAATCGTCTGGTTCTTTACTACTTGATTAAAAGAGCGTTCCCAAACAAATAAATACCGATCATAACAATAGCAGTACAAAGAAAAATATTTCCGATTCTGTTTACAAAAAAGTTATGTACGCTACTCACGTATATGTTTAGTCTTCCTTAGAACTTTTCTTTTGAGGACCTTATAAAGTCGTTCGGAGTTTTAGAAAAAGATTTATTATTGAATGGAATGGTAAAACCAAATCTATTCCAGTAAATAACCTCAAGCCAAAAACTGGTTGAAGGGAGAAGTGTGAAATGACTGCAATATATGTATTTTATATTAATATCTGTAAAGAGATTTTTTGTTGTTTCTAATCTTTTCTACTTTACTACTTTTGTATTCTTCATAATTGTATCTGAGAGTCAGTAATAAATTAGCACTCATCATGTTCACAAGTGTTATTTATTGTCTCTAAGAATACAAATATACATACAAATTTTACCTCTAGTTTAGTACTTTTATTGTACTATGGGGATTTTAGAGATATTGGCCAGAATAATGCCCGTTATCAATAAAGTATATCAATAGTTCATTCTATTATTATTGTGACAATGAATTTTGTCTACTTTAAATAGGTTAAATATGAATAATTCGTTGATAAAAATTGACAATATTTCGTCTGAGAATACATGTAAATGTAATATACCATCAATAGTTTTGACGAAAATAATTTTAGCTTCCTTTTGGGTTGACAAGCCACAAATATACATATTAATTTTGTACATAAATAAGTAAAAGATCATATTGGGTTGTTTACTTAACAAATCAAGGAAATATACTTATACATTATGTAAGATATAGTTTTTCAATAGTTTGTATTCTAATTTTATGCAAATATATACATTTACGAGTATATTATATGTGGATTGTACATAATATATTTTCCATGAAATTTATATGAATATTGTTATAAAATATTGTAGGGGCTTTATATACATATTCTATTTTAGTAGATGAAAAAATGACGTGATGAAAAAAAATAAATCTTATTACTTTTCTTAGTGTGAATAGGTCATATTCATTTCATTTATGTATACCAAAGAACAAACAAATGAACTATTATTTTTCTATACGAAATTATATTCAAAAGACTACATTCTTAGTCTAATTTTAGGTATGCAAAAAAAAAAAAAAAAAAAAATTGCAACTTTTCATGTATAATAGTTTTAGAATTTGATGCGTTTTAATGATTTATTCATTAAGACCAATGGCGATAATCAAAGCCTATTAAGTTTTTATAAATTATAAAAATGATCATTCATAGTAAAAGTAATCATAAAAAACTTTTTAAATAACGTGACAGTGCAAAGAAAAAAAAATTCATAACATAATAACTCCTAGGAAAAAGGGTTGATATATCGTCTTGTAACTTCCCCAATCTTCACTCACAAATCTAGAAAAAATGAAGCTGATAAACTTTGCTCTTACTGTAAGAATTATATTGAATGCTTCCTCCATTTGTTTTACGAATGTTGTGAGGAAAATTGTGGAAACAAAAGTAGAAGAAGAGTATGGCATATAAATGAAGAAAAAAGATGGACTAGTGAATGCCCACTACAACAATGACTCACCCAAAAACATACTCTGTTGTAATAAAATTTTTATGTAATATTTATTTCAACCGAACGACAGGCAAAGTTTTAAGAACGTCTTGGCTCGATGATTACATAAATAGAGAATTTAAAATATTATGGTCGTAAGAAAATTGTATATTTTTAACTATTTTGGCGCAAAGGGTTTAAGGAGCTGGATTTTATTAGTTATTTACTACTATTTCTTATTATTCTCATTCATTATTACTGAGTACTTTTTGAGCAAGGGAGAGAAGTAAGGATGGTATTTTATTGCAAGCCACTCATTAGCCATGTTCAACGTAATTTATACAAAAAACATGTCATTTTATTAAAAGTATATATATTGTAATATTTGATTATTTAGACGAGGAAATAAAAAAAAAACATGATAAATCCCAATTGTGAATAACATATATATATATGTTGCAAAAAAAATAATAATCTAAAAATCGCTCGAGGTCAGCCTCACTTCTCCAGTGAAAGCATATAGGTATATAATTTCAAAGACTAATTGCTTTGTAAAATAACTATGCTTAAAAATGTCAGTAACCCCTTGGTTTGGCCTGGGCGTTGTTAGAGGGGATCATTGGGTGTATGTGATGATTTGGTGGGGTTTTAAGGATCCAGGGGTACCCTCCAGTATCCCTGGAACAAACGATTGCTTTAAAATATTTTTTTGATTGAGGAGGGGATTTCTTAAATGTATGTGATGCTTTGGTGATGTTTTTAAATATCCAAAACTACCCCCCAAGACCAAGGCCAACTTGAGGGTTTTGAAAACTAATGGTGTTAGATGGGTTCCTTGGATGTATTAAACACTACCCCCGGGACACTGGCCAATCCAAGGGTGGAGAATATTCAACCATATTTTATGAGGCCCTATGCTATATATTCCCCTTCCTCCAAGCCAATCGAAACGTCGACGATCCGAGTGAAAATTTTATCCATTAATACCGTCACATAATATCTCGAGGATGAAGTTTATCCAAGGTCAGGCTAACCTTTTACTATGAAAGCTCTGCCTGATACAGGACCTTCTGAGTCTCTTATTTCTCACGAATCGGTATTGGAGTACAACATCGAAATAGACTCAACTAAAAGACTTTCCATCACAGCAGTGCACAATTTAAGCTTGAGATGCATGAGTGCAGTCTGTCTTAGTATCCTAATTGGAGAAATTTCACAAACAGACATCACGGTATACATTACTCCAGATTTGCATGATAATTAATTGCTTCATGGCATGGTCTACAAAAACTGAGAATTATACCTGAATCTGTTCCTCAAGTCATTCAAGTATCTTCAAATAAATGAATTATTCGTATGACAGTATCAACGATGGGGAATACATCTTCCCAAAATATAAGAAGGGAAGTAACGGCAATGCCAAATGAAATGAAACAGTTGATATCAAGTTGTAATTCATACCAAGAGCTGGGCTCTTCATTACCTCTACAATTACTCCAACCATATTCAGCGTCAAGCTCCTTTGAATTTGTTTGTTCCGACCTAATGGAGGTCAACGGGAAAAAATATTTCGTTGTCGTGTACCACTATTGAGGGTGGCTCCTCATAAGTCAGTTACGAAAGAATCCAACTAAGTCAGTCACTGGTATCATGTTGACGTGGTTTGAAGATTGGGGACTTCAAATGTATATTAAAATGGATGGGGGATCACAATTTCAGACGGAACTGTAGGACTTCTGCAAAGATTTAGGTATTAAATATGAGCTCCTATCCCCATACTCACCCTAATTCAACGGGCATGCAGTAGCTGCCGTCAAATTCATGAAGATGATCCTCAAAAAATCTAATAACTGGGCTTCATTTTGTTCATCAATCCTGGAAAGGAGAAATAAACCCAGATATGATGGACTCAGCGCAGCCAAATGGGTATTTTTGGTATATGATTTGTCGTTTTGGGGGAGATGTGAGGTCATTGTATAGAAAGTTAAAAACTTGTAAGTCTATAATATTAGAATGTACTTTCGTATAAAAGGTATTTATATCAGCATCAATAGAACCGTCTATCAGTAGAAACATCTTAAGTTGGTAACTCAACACATTGATAGTGTCAAAGAGTGTGGGTCCAATTATACTACCTTACAGAACAGATGAAGAAACGTCACAAGGCTCAAAAGCAGTGGAGTTAATCACTACACTCTGTATCCTATTCATCAGCTATTAACTAAGCTACTGTAACAACCTACCCTTATTACCGATGTTAGAAAATTTAAAGAGAATTTCTCCGTGAGGGCTTTATCGAAGGCCTTGCTGAAATTACAATATAAAATTACAACAATGTAAAGATTACAATTACGACTACTTTCGATAACATCCCAGAAAAAATTATGTTGGGAAAAAATAATTTGTATTGTTTGCTTTATTTCAATGCTTTATAAAAAGTTTTACAATTATCCGTACCGTCAAACATGTCGGCCATAAAGAGGAACAGGTAGTAATCACTTGGTACCAAATCTGGACTGTAGGGTGGATTCATAAGAACTTCCCATCCTTGCTCCCAGAGCTTCTGACGCATCATCGAATATGTGTGCGGGCTGGAGTTGTGTTAATTACACAAAATTCTTCTCATATTCACCAATGCTCCCAAATTCTGTTCAATAGCTAGCTTCAAACGGTCTACTTGTTCAGAGTAGAGGGAAGAATTGAGAGTCTGGGCATCGGGGTGCAGCTCAT
Source organism: Lepeophtheirus salmonis (assembly GCF_016086655.4). NCBI lineage: Eukaryota > Metazoa > Arthropoda > Copepoda > Siphonostomatoida > Caligidae > Lepeophtheirus > Lepeophtheirus salmonis. The sequence continues at coordinate 9,912,892 of NC_052139.2, forward strand.
ATTACATTATTATCTGTTAATCCCACTAAACACGGGGAAACACCTTCCTGGCAGTCAATTTTGGCTTGAACTACAGTCTGGCTACTTTGTTCTCTTTCAAACACTACCTTTGTCACTTGAAATTAACGTGAGTCACAATGAGCTTCTGAAATTACTCGTGTTTCCCTTTCAGGTAATAAAAATGAAAAATATGGCAAATTTCTTCCTTTCAGGCCTCTATAATCGACACAAGATTATTCAGGACAGAATTGAACAAGCGCAATACTGCCCAAAAAGTTTGTAGAATACATTCAAAGCATTAGAACTCTTTATCGTATGGTCTGATGTGACCAATAATGAACAAAATATACTTTTTTTTAAAGTGGCATAGAAAATAAAAAGGAAATTACTTTTCCCTACTCTATTATATAGAGGCAACAAGTTGGGTTGATCAAAATTTCAGCGGTTAGGAAACATGGTTTAGTTGAGAAGATACAGAGAAAGGGGAGATGTGGAAAAGAGCAGACAGTTACAGTATTAACGAATTAATTAACGAAAAAGAGGGTTCACTTTTTTTTTTTTTGTATATTGTTTAGTCCATAGAGATAAAATACATACAGTCTTTTTGCTAACAAAAGTAACTTATATCTTTTGAATTAGAAAGTGAGTTGACTAAAACAATTAAAAACATAGTTATTAAAACTCAATTATATTGCTAGTTATCAATATTCAAAGAGACATCTGTGCACAATGCCAAACGGCCATCAAAAATAACTTATTGTATCCATATATTACTTTCATATGGCAATATTTAACAAAACTTAGGATTTAGAACACACGCTTAATTAAATATTTTGCTTTAACAACTCAAAATTTCTATAATGAAACATGTAATGAAATGTAAAATACCACATAAAAATATTTGAAGCACCCCGTATTTTGTTAACATCCACCTATAGGGACTATATCACGTTCGACAATCCAAGCATGAAGCAAAGTGTATATCACAAAAAAAGGATGTCATATACTAATTTGAACTTTTCGATAGAATTTTGACTTCCTCTAAGTGTTTAAAATTTAAGATCTTACCAGACTTTGATTGGATACAGGGTACCCAAGTGAATATTCAAGGATATCTTTACGCAATATGTCGCAGCTGAATTCTTCTGCCCGAAATTTATATTCAAAAAGACTTCTGTATCACAATTCCAAACTTCTATCAAAAGTAACTTATAACTTTGCAACAAAAGTGAGGTGGGCTTAATAAATAACTTTTAGTAATCTGTCATATCTAACTTAATTGAGACTCAAGAGGAGGAAAAGTATGTTCACGTTGATTAGTGGTATATCCATTTCACAAAACCGGGTATGTATGTAGTTATATTTAATAGAAATACAATGTTAGACCATAATGTAATCGGACTTGCTAGAATTTTCAATTTGATGTATTGTATGGACTGCTGAGCAAAAATAGACCGATTTTGACAAAACATGGAACCACTAATAGTCTATGACGTCACTATTACTAGAATTTTCAATTTGATGTATTGTACTAACTGTCAGCTAAGACATATAGATTTTAACAAAACACACAACTAATTGTATTTTATGACGTCACTATCAAAAAGCGTGTTGGAAGTCAAACATCAGTCGTACACGCGTTATGTTGTAACCTTGTATTTCTATTAACTTTGTATGAATTGTTATTAATTTAAATGAAAAAATCCAATCTTCAAATAGCATGTCAACATAAAAACAAGGAAAAATTGGTTTTGATGAGAAGTTCACAAAACACAAACCTACCAATATTGTTTAATACAAAAAAGCTATATAAAATAATCTCGTCAAAAAAATTATCCTCTTTAACTGGTTTCTTGTTGGAAATATTGGGAAAGTTGTGTAATAAAATTTTATGAAAATTGAAAATACTAAATTAAACAGTAGGATTCTAAAATTTATGTACAAAACACATCGTTTTGTGGTATTTCTTATTGAAAATTTACTTTTGATCAAAAAAAGAGAACAAAATTAAAAACTATTCAGAGAATGACAGTTATTTCAGTGAAAGCTTAATTTTTATCCATCAAATTTATATGCAAACGAATTTCCAGACAAATTTCTACATACTTCATTTTATCCAGAAATCCAATTTTCCTTTGAAAATTCTTTTTTATTACATCTAAAAAAAACTACAGTTTTAACCAATTTCTTTTTTCTTTTTTTTTTGTCCATAATTTTTTTGATTTTGAATAAATTTAGAGACCGTAGTTGATCGTAAAGTTGTTTTTTGAGACTTCAGTCACTTTTTGAACTCCTCAATTTTTTCTTTCTTTTGAGTATAGAATAAGCCCTCTTTATACGACCTCCAAAAACTAGAACCAGCTTCAAAAGAGGGACCCTTGCAAAATTTCAGCTTTGTAGGTCCGATGATTTAGACACCCATACATAAATGAAACACACACATACTTTATTATATAAACAGATTACAGTGTATAATGTTTTTGTTTAATTAAATATTTTTTTGAATAAATGAATAATAAAAACTCAAAAACTTAGCTTCTGAGTTTTATTTATAAATTAAATTTTCATTTAGAACGACGAAAGTTTTTTATTTCTTTTTCCATTTGTGGCCACACTACTTTATTTGTCTTACAAGAGGAGGATGCTTCTTGTAAACTTCCTTCAAAATAAATTGTTCATTTTCAAATCTTATTTTATATATTTAAGAAAATGGAATTCAAAAAAGGTATTTACTTTAATTCTATAACTAAATTTACCAACTTTGATCTTTTATATCCTGAAGAAAGACATGGGCTGTTTTCATCTTATCTATTGCATTCCCTCTATATTATGAAAGAAATGTGATACTGATGCTATTAAGTATTATCTAAGGAATTCTCTACCTACATGAAATACGCACTTTTTTTTCTTCATGTTGTATAACTATTAGGTCCTATTTTTTTCTACTTTATTATACTAGTTATAGAAGAAAAGAGGGAACAGAATCAAAACAGCTTATTAAAGAATGTTTTTAAGAATTAAAATATTTTTTTAGTTGATTTATTTATTTTATGTCATAAAATAACATTCATAAATAAAGTTACTTTAATTCCATTAGACATTCATATATAAAAAAAATAGCCCTTCGTAGGTCAATAAAGGAAGGTGAAAAAAGAGAGTGCACTCTGCCTGATAGTTTTTTAGAAGTTGACTCAGAACATTGGAATGGTTGGGAAGACTACATGGAGGCATCAAAAAAAGTTGCTTCGCGTATATAATACTCTTGCTGAAAGAGAAGTACCGCTCATTACAGAATAAAGTGGGTTAACAACGAATCACAAGTCACAAATTCAATTTCTTCTACAAGTCGTGGAATACCATTGAAATATCAACCCAACACCAACAAGAAAGTACTTAGCAAAAGTAATTAGCATTTAAAAAAATCTTATAATAGGAAACTAAAGATTATTTTTATATATTATATTACAAGAAAATATAAATATACATATTTGACAATAAATTTACTTAAAAAATGATAAATTTTGACCTGAATAAATCTTGTATCTAAATATTAAATATAAATAAAGAATGTACTTGATCATTTACTTGATATATCATCAAGAAAAAGAAAAAAAATGTATCCAAATGATGATCCATTTACAAATTTCAAGCATTATAGAATAAATTTATCTCAAATTTTCAGTACTTTCAAGAATTATAAAAATTATCTTGCAAAAATAGAGTTTTGATATTTCGTTAAATTAACCTATTTCTATTTTCAAAAGCTACCTATGATATGCTAGAAGATCGTGTTGTAGAACATTTTGTAACAGTACTATATTTTAATACTATAGCTGGAAATACTAGGTAGATCAATGATGTATGTGGATTGCTTGAGTTGAAGTTGGAAAAACATCTTCTTCAAAGATTTGAATTGGTTTTAAGAAGTGTTTTCTCCATTTCTATGGGTCCCTCATTTAAGTTTTTTAACTTTTTCAGTAGGAGTAGGAACATATCACTAAAAGAAACTGTAAGTAGTGACCAATGATTTCAAAGTCATTTCTTATGTATAGGACATCATAATTAACTTGGCTAATTTGTCTGGGAGTTGTTAAGCCCTTATTGGACATTGTTTTCCTATTAAAGATTGAGGTCAGTGTAATTCCTACTTTTACATAGTGTGTGATTTTGTTATTTTTTTTGACACTCACAAGGTTATTTCCACCAACGTTTTTGATAGCTCTCTGGACAATCTGGTATGAAAACCTGAGATATCTTGCATGAAACCTAATAGACTTTAGGGGATTGCCCTAGGGTGTTTTCTTTAACTCCTCCAGATCCAGTTTGGTTTCTTTATTTTGTTTTTGTAAGTAATTGTTTATGCTTTAATATATGGAAATATCGATTAATTTCAATTGCTCTAACTTCACTATATATTGAATTAGTAAGGGTTCAGATTTCAATGAACCACCTGGTATATCAAATTTGGCATTCTTTTTTTCAAAATGCATACATAAAATAATTAAAAATCGTTACAAAACATTAACTGTATGCTTTCCTAATCCACATAGGTATTTAAATATTCAAATATATTCCAAAGGAGCTCTATTTTATGAGCAACGAATATACAAAAACAAAAAAACTAATTTTCTTACTTCAAGATATTATTTGCCTGGATTTCCAATTAGTAAAGCAAATAATTTGCTACTGATTGTTTAGATTTAATTAAGGCCATATAAAATAAGTTCATATAAAAAATAGTAAAGCTTAAATAGTCAATTAATAATTCATTAAATTTAGATAGACTTTCTCTAAATACCGAGTTTCATAACATAGAGTGATACAACTGCCCTAAAATTGGAATTCCTTGTCAGAATCAGGGGAACATCATTTTGGTACTACAACTAGGTACACAAATACAAAATTTTAGCAAATTTGGTCAACGTTTACCTCTAGTACAATAGCAATTTCTAAACACGTATTAGCAAAAAAATAATTGTGTGCGTTATTTGAAAAACATGTTGTGCAATCAAATATTTTTATGAACAAAAAAAGACAATGATGTTTTATATTATTTTTTTTTGTGACTCTAATTTCCGTGATTGTAGAAATCAATAAGGGATAGTGTCTAGACTGCTTGTTAAATATAATAGACATTATTAAACTTCATTACAGAAAATAAAAAAAGGAAACACTTTTTCCTTTTTTTCTGATTAATTATCCTTTTAAAATAATATAAACTTAAATTTAGAATGTAAATATTGTATTTATATTGTAACAAGAAAAATAAACATATTTAGAGTGCTGCAGTCCCCCCCCCCTCCCCCTCAAATTATAAATCATCGTCAGTATCAAATGGCCCTTTCTATTGTACTGCAATAAAGTCGGATGAACACGTATACATGTACTACTAGTAAATATGTCAAATTTTACTACGTAGTGTGTAAGTTTTCGTTTTTTTGTTTCAAATAGATATTACTGCTTGACGAATTTGCATTCACAGGGTACACTTTTTTTAATAGTATCATTTTTCAACATTTGAGTGTTTGGTTTAACTATTCTTTAGCCATAGTCATTATATTGTTTTGATATCAAGGACCTCAATTAACCATCTCTGGACGATAGACTAGAAAAGTAGAATAATATATCCTTCAGCTGTGCAAAACATTGTCCACTATAACTTTTGTTTCAAGGGATTGTAAGGAACTGGTAATGCGGGTAATTTTCTACATAAGTGAGTGAAAAGATAAAGGTTTTCGATTGTTAAGTTTTCCACGACTTGTAGAAGACATTGAATTTGTGACTTGTGATTTATTATTAACCAAGAATATTCTGCAATGAGTGCTACTCCTCTTTCAGGAAGATCATTGCATACATGGAGCTAATCATCTTTTTCTGATGACTCCATGTAGGCTTCCCTACCATTCTAAAGTTCTGAGTCAACTCCTAACAAACTAAGAGGAAGCTCCAAAATTTTCGTAATTCTTCATGATAAAGTCTTCACATTTTTTATCTATAAAATCATTAGTTAAGTTGTTAGCCTTCTGTGCTTAACTTCGAGAGAGCTACGCATTTTTCTATTTGTATTTATACTTACTCTATCATTGAAGAAAGTAAGTTCATGATTTCTAAAAATTTAATTTTTTTGTTGTCATTATTGATACACATTTGGGATTCAATTAAATATTTTGTGAAACTTCTTGATTGTATTTGTTTATAAGTTCTTGAATTTTCATAATTTTTGTTATTAATCACGAAAAACAATATTAAAAATTAAAATTAGTAATTGTTTCGTTGATATCATGAACACTACCTAAACAGACGTAGGTATCATATTTGATATCAAATCATTTCAAATAATCTTTTTGTTCTACAATTTTGTATGAAAAACTATAGCAAGTTGAAACATGAATGAACAACTCTAGAAAGGAATCGTGTGCCTTCCTCATATAAATATAAACATAGATTTAGCTGAACTAGCCGTTCTGTTTTTCGGAATGCTAAGCCTCAGAACAGATATAAGGAATTATTGAGATTTATCTGCTGTGATATTCGTTCCACAAGATCAAAAAGACTCAAAACGACATGTCTGTCTTCATTTCAACGGTATGGGATCGATTCGTCAAAAACAGGTCAGGTAAAAATATTAAATCTGATGATCAACTATACCCAACAAAGGTAGGTATCCCTGTTATTCAATATTTGGCTAATAAGTCAGATAAATTTTAAATAAAATTTTGGTTAGCAGTTGCTACATAGTCCAAATACTTTATGGTAAATTGATTTCCTTATTTGGGAAAAAGATTGTCAAAAACCAACAATTAAATCTTTATAAGAATATGTCATAATGAAGCTGTTGGAACTGTTTTTGGGTAAAGGAAGGAATGTTAGAACAGATAACTTCTTTATGGGATTGTCTCTTATAAATGAATTTCAAAAAAATTGGAGGAGTATTTTAAAAGCCATGAATCGTGCTCTGAAACAAATACCTCCTGAAATAAAAACTACAAGAATGATTAAATTCAAGCAAAATTTTGTAAATAGTATCAAAAAATTGGCTTCTCATCAAGGAAAAAAAAGAACAAAAATGCTTTAATTTTGAGCTCTGCTTATTTTGTTTGTAAAAGTTTTAGATGGACAAAAAAGGTTACTAGAAACAATTTAGTATTATAATGACACGATGTATGAAGATGATAATCTAGATCAAATTACAAGACCTCATTCCAACAAAATGTCTTCTTGCTAATGGCCTCGACATGTTGTTTATAATATTTTGGATTTTGCTTGCATAAATGCTGTTATCTTGTACAGAGAAGTGACTGGTAAAATATTCCTTTCAATTATAGCAATCACTAACAGTTATAAATATTAAAAAATGAATGGGTGTCATTTTTGATATCAACAGTCGTTTAAGGGGGTCGTTAGCCTCCGTTAAAAATTGACAAATGGTTTATGTATTTATATGTGTAGTTACTAATGTAGTTACTTGTAGTTATATGTAGTTACTTGTAGTTATATGTAGTTACTAATTTAATCATAATTTTAAATTTGTATTTGTAGAAATATGTTACTTTACGATATGTTTTTGATAAAACCCATTATAAAAAAGTTGTGATTCCTACACGTTTAGAAATTAAAATTGTGCTAGAGGTAAGCGTTAACCAAATTTGCTAAAACAATGTTTGAAATGTCTTTGCACGTAGTTCAAACTCCTCACCTCTCTCACATCCCTCCTCTGCTGAGTAGTAAAATTCAAAATTGTACTTACTAGAGTTTATCAGTTTTGTAAGTCAAAAAGAAGTTGTAAGTCATCTTTTATATAATCCCAGCTCTATCCTAGAGATTTCAGGAGACAACTTTCGAATTTCATAAACTTACTTCCAGTACACTGTATACGCTTTTTTCCTTAAATATCAAGTTTTCAACAATCAACAATGAAATATTTAGGAGATATATTTGTAAAAATAATTTACTTTAATTATTTCTTTGATTGATAACAATTAATCCCTGATCACAGAGTCACCTGAACCCTTTTCAGATCCGCAAGAAATTGAAGAGAAAATCAAAGATCATTATAGTCAATTATTTATCTCTTTAATCATACTAGAACTAATTAGAATGGATTATATTAATAACTTCAATACGTTTGCCAGAATTTGATGGTACACTGGTGTCCCTCTAGGGGTGAAGGGTAATTTTTTATTATGTGTAAACAAAATGCTAAAGTTATGTTTTAGAATCAAATTCTTCGCATTTATTAGTTATTTAGATATAATTTTTATTCATTGAACCAAGTAATAATTCTACCATGAAAATGGATTAATATTAATATAATAACAGCTATAAAAGTGAAACATAACGAACCAATTTCTATCTCTTACCATGCATAGAGCAAGATTACAAGCAATACAAATGACTAAATTTCGACTTTCTATATTCTTGCTTGCACAGTTAGTGCATCTTTTTCTTTTTGTTCAAACTCAGGAATATGTCCACTATAACATATACATTTTTTTCTTTTCGTTAGTCTAGACGATTGTGTTGCCCCCTTACTACCTTCTTAATTTTTAACCAGACTCTTGTCAATTACAACTTTGAAGTCAACAAGCAATAAGTTATTTGTAATTTTAATGTTATAATTGATAAAGCTATTTACGTCAACTATATCTAGAAGATTTTTAGATAAAATCCGTGTTGATGACAGACTCTTAGTGGTATAAAGTTGTTCTTTGATCCATAAGATCTACTTCCCCCATGCCTTTGTTGTAGAGCATTACAATTGAAGGACACCATTTTTGTGAACCCTTTGCTCAGATAGACTTTCATTGGTTTTACTTCATATGCTTTATCTCTCTTATTATCTTTGAGATTATCATCAGAGTGAAAATTTCGAAGTATCATAATAACAATGTGAATGGGCTTCACGAGTCAATGAAGCATATTATACATTTGTTTCTGTAGTAACCTCTTTATCAGCTATAACTTAAGTATCCGAATCATATAATGTGTCCATGCCCTCGTCATCAGCACTGCCTGCTTCGTCTAAAATGCTATAAATTTGGTCACTATAATTTCTGTGATAAAATATCTTGTTTTTGTTTTCTTTCCATATATGAACAACTCTACATTCAATAATAAAATATTAAAAGTAAATTTGTAAGTACATATTGTAATACTTGCAAATCCGTCTACTAATAAAGAATACTTTTATATTAATATTCTAAAACGACAAAAACCAAAGATACATGTCTCATCCTGAACAAATTTAAAATCTAATAAAAATAAGAAAAAAAACCTACCTTTCAAACCCAGAGGAACATGTCATATCATCTAGAATTATAAAAAGAGGCTAGACCACATCGAGACCATAGAAGTAGAGCTCCAGGAAAACCCCATCATTAATGCAAATGCCCTCAAGGACAACTCTGCTCTGGTTCCAGGAGGTTATAGGGTTCGAAATAATGTATTTTGACATTTTCAAGGTCAATCTGAATCTCTAGATCCAGGCAAATTTCCCCAACAGCAACGTCGTCTTTCATCAAGATGCCCCCCCCCCCTCCACTCCACCGCTTTCTGGGAATAAAGTATCTGGCCACCAAAAGTCCAGATGTTAATCCCCTTGACTTTTGTTACTAGGCACTCATCGAGAGGAGGCCTGTAGCATCAGACACCCGAAAGTTGAAGGCATGAAACCCTCTGTCGAAGAGGAGTGGGGTGCAATGGATCCGAACTGCATCTGCAATTCTTAATTCTTGTTGTAAGAGATCTTTCGGAATCTTCGAGGTGAATGGCTATTGAATATAATAAATTAATTTGACTTTACCTATGTGTAAGAAAAAGTTTCAGCCACATAACTCAAAGAAAAATAGATGTTTGCCAAAAATTCATTGTAACATACTTAAGTTCATGAAGGTAAATTACCTGCAGCAAGTTATGGTTCTTGGGTTTGTTAGCAGCGACCATCGCACTATACTGTCCTTGTTCTTCAAGCAGGGCATGTAGCTCAACGTCTAGGTCATCATCAATGTTATGCATACCAAAGTCTTCCCCTAGATCTGCAGCATCATAAAAGACCGACCTTGGATTATGCAACGTGTTGGGACACCCTTTCACACCATCAAAAAATACTCGATTTTCTTATGTCTGATAATGGGATGTCCGTCCTTCCTAGTTCTTGGCCTCTTTACTCGTCGGAATTGAATCATTTTGGACTATTTTGCACGGATCAATGTTGAATTGTTTTTCAATGAAGGTCCCCAGAGCACCACAATATCCGTGAGAGCTGAGGGGCATTCAGGACTTTACCAGGTGGGACGTATCTGGAGACGTAGTGAAAGTGTTGTCCTGGCCAATTTAATTGATTGAATTTCAAATTTTTTATATAATGTAGATTTTTGTGAACGTCATAGAAATAAAGTAACAATAGCGATTTATTTTCTTTTTTTCGCCTTGCAAACGTTAAGATGAACCCCCCTTCATATGTATTAGTTTGGTATTTCACATAAATGTCGTAGGGTGCTTGTTCTAAGATGAAAAATATGGTGGCTTCAGGTCAAAGCCTTAAGAGGTCCCCTAACAGAGGTAGACGTCAGAAAATAGGGGTCATGGGGGACGTAAGAACTGCAATCACCAGAAGTCTGCCCACGTCGATGAGGCAGAAAGCCAAGGCTCTTATTGTGAAATATATGAAGAAGGCATCTAATGTACGACGACATCAGTAACTGCTTTCAACAGCAGCCAAGGTCAAATGGGTCAAAAAAGAGCAAAAATAGTTGATTTGGTCACCCTCCTTCCCAGACTGGTACCTCCTCGACTATGCCATTTATGCCCCGAATCGAGGTCTTGGTAACAGCCAAAGGAAATCACTTTGAAAAATAAAAAAATATATCAATAAGGAAGTTCGTGATAAATTCTCAATGTTTACTTATTTTCCTTCTTGCAAAAGTTGACCTGTTTTGTTCTTTATCAAAAAGTCTACGATTTTACCTCCCACTCTGTAGTGCTTACATTTGAAAAAAAACATCTTATTTTGGAAGTGAATTTTATGAAATAAAACATTTTAAAAATATAAGGTTTTGCGTTCTAGATTTTTATCACAAAGTCGTTAAATATTTAATCGAAAACATAAATAAAAAGCCGCACATTCAATCTTGATTTTATCTTGAATATGAGATAAAAAGCTTTATTTATAAATAAGGCCATTTATTTAAATATGTATTAATAATATTATTCCGTTGAAAAAAAAATGAATTAATTTAAGCATTAACTATTTTGCATTATCCTTATTTTCCTCTATTCATTTTCCTATTAGAATAATTTATTCAACTGTTTTCTCATATATTTTATTTAATTCCATTAGTATTAAAATTAAACATATACTTTTTGGAGAAATAAATAAGTCAATTAAACTTTAGTAGTCTCCTGAGAAATATACACTTTACTTCAAGTATTCGCTTGAATGATTGTCGCTCATTAACTAATCAAAAATACTTTGAAATGTTTTTTTTTTCATTCAAAGATTTTTTGTATATAAAACATGGGTACGGTTATTTTAATATGCACTTTATATTATTTGCTGAATAATCTAAATATGAGTTACTTTTGAGTTAATTAAAATAAAAGTCTACTTCCTTGACAATCATTTAAATTTTTTTATCAAAAGTTATACAAAATTTAATTTATTTCATTAATTACAAAAAAAGCAAAAAGTTTTTAAGACTCTTGAAAGGAAGTTTAAGGTAAAACAAAATATAGAAGGATATTAGCAAACCACGAAAACAATTCTAATTTCGTTTCTTTTGTTAAAGAATTATATTTTTAGATAGAAATAAATTTATGTTTTTAAAGCTAATTAAACTCTGTGAAAATCCCCAAAGTTACCAACATAATGCATTTCATGATTAGTTAGACTATGAAATTTATATCTCTTATGATCTGAAATACCCAATCGGAACTTGGAAATCATTATAAGATGTTTTCAATACCCGTAATCCTTCGTACATTGCAAAACTTTACAAACTTTATGTCCTCCCAATGTTAATGTACATATCTAAGATATGGAATATTTCCACAAACTATTTGATTAGTTCCCTAAATAATGTATATAGTCAGGTTTGTATAGATGTATCCTTCATTGGGAGATTACTCCATCCAAGCTCAAAAGACTTGTTCTCATCACTCTATGTCATATACGTAGCAGGAATGATACAATTACATTTCACAAAATTTTAAATAAATAAATATGCCTATTTCTCTCACTCTTGATACTCAACAAAGGCTACTAAATCTTCCACGAAATGCAATAACATCTACCTTCCAAAAACCAAAAAATACCTTTTCAAACATAGTTTTATTTTAAAACGACTTCCTTCTGGAATTTCATACCTTGATGCTTTCGTCATGGAGATGAGGCTGACCTCAAGTAATTTTTACTTATATTTTTTTCTGACCTATATATGAAGGGTGAAAAATAAGTTTGTGAAGATAAGTAATAGTTTTTAAATTCAATATTAATTTATTAGTTAGCATAATTTTTGTAAAAATAATTAAATTGTAATTGTAAGTAACTTTTGTTCAAAATAACATGGATTAGATGTGGGAGACAAAGAGTTATTTGGCCAGAAGCAGCACAGGCATAGTTGTTCACTGTTGAGGCTATCCACAATGTCTAAAATGACTATGTGTGAGGAAAGACCATTGACAGCATTCCTTAAGAACACTGCATCTTTAGCAGGTGCCGGAAGCCGACAGTATCATATTCTGGACCAGTATTATTCAAAGAGAAAGAAAATGTCTCTCATTTTCATTGAGGAGGGTGTAATAAAGATCAACTAACACGTCTAAAAGGGCCATTTTGGTCGACAAGATATTTCCCTAGACAAAAGACACAAATGATGATGCCTCTTACGTTTCCAGGCAATACAGGACAACTTCTCACTAAAAAAAATTGTTCAGGACTGCTGAAAAGGAAATTTCAAGCACTATTGGAAAAATAATATGTGGCCTCCTAACAGCCCTGACCTGAATCCCATGAACATTTCTATGTGATCCATCCTTCAGCCAGGAATTGGACCAATATCTCTGAAAAAAACTGTTTGTGATGCCTCTGATAAAGTGCTTCTTCGTCTTTGTAATCAGGGCAAAGAGTGTTTATTTGGAACAAAAAAAAAATTAAATTAATTTAAATAACAATTTGATCATTTTACTAAAGTTTATGCTAAAAATTCAAAATTATATTGAATTTATAAACCTAACCATATCTTCATGAAGTTATTCCTCACTCTGTATTTATTATTTTAATCTTAACATTTAATAGAATAACAAAATTTTACAATTTTTAAATGATATATCAATTTCTTTTGAAGTAATTATTTGTACAAAGTGGTGGTCTTTGCAACACTTTTTTTTGTCCACTAGGGGCGTAGAATAGAGTTGATTAATGTTCTTTAACTAACTAAGCAGCCGTTTTAGTCTGCCTCCCTTCCCCAAGGAATCGTATCATTAATAATGAAGATAAAAACTTTTATCTTTGGAAATTAACGTAGAATTCCTTTATTATCCGGAAGTTGCATGGAAATAAATCTATTATTTTTATTTAATAGTGTGAGTTATCTTCAATAAATAACTCTAGGTTAGACATTTAGGCTTTCTTTATTTGTTTGAGTTTTGATAAGATTTTTATTTTTGTGAATAGTATATTTTTTAAATAGGAGAAAATTCACTTTTAGTCGAACTGTACTAATATCCACATATTAAAATTGGCCGCAACCCCCCTCCACTTTATTCCAAAAATTATATTTTTAACCCAGAATACATTTTCTTAAATCGATTTTAAAATTAATAAGGAAAAATCACGTCTGTTGAGGTCAATAATTATCTTTTATACTTAAGCGATAGCTTTATAATATTTTTAATAAAAAAAATTATATCTAAGTTTATAATAAAAGTCAAAACCTTCCCAATTTTATTTAAGCCTGTGTACCAGGGTGATCAGTTAATTTGATATTCTTTTTGTGCAGGCTTGTGAATTGAACGCAAAATTGAACGGCGTTCCATGGAACCTGCGTTCAATGAACAGAATGGATTTATTTTTAAATGCTGAACGCTTAAAATAAGATTTTAGTATTCCGTTGAAATAGGTGATAGAAATTTCCGAAGAGTAGTGGTTGTCCACGGGTTAAGTATCCTAGAAACACGATTATGCAAATTCAGGACCAATTTTTGAAATTGGGGAGGGAACTGAAGCCTCCAACCCTGCAGACACCTCTGATATTAATATTCATGTAATTGTGAATAACCCCTCTAAAAAGTACATCACTATTATTTATGTCCCTTTTACCCAGTAATAATTTATCTTGTACTCAATGAAAAACATTCTCACGCTCTTTGTTTTTTATTTTTGGCTGTAATTTTTCGTATGGATTTAAAGTACTTCACATTGAATGGATTTGAGTTAGATATTATGTTTAACGCATTATAAGTTTTTTACTTCAATGAAACACTGAAGAGGATTTTTTAAAGAGTCAAATACAATATTAAACCACTGAAAAACTCCCCAACAAGTTATTAATAGGATTGATGTTTGTTTAAATTTTTAGATGAACATATTATATACAAATTCAGTCATTTTGATCTTGCGGTATTTGAACTTTAAATCGAATTTGGATATCATCAATTTCAGTTGATAAGGCTTTTTCTGAACCAACTAATCCCTTTCTTCATTTCGTTGTTTTCGCAACGTGAATACTTGTAGGCCCTGCTTTAAAAATAATTTTCACGTCATCACGTCTCAGTATCTATTAGATTCAGTATTACCAAATAACCAATTTTAATCAGGTTCAGTTAACCTTAAAAACTGCGGCTACAAAGGACTTTATCACTTCTATGAATTAATATAAATCATAGTACTCATATCAACGGACCTATTTATCATACTGTTGCAATATTGAGAAAAATATCCCAGCTTACTTTTATGTTATCGCCACACATATATAAAGTTTCAATCATTTATATCTATAAAATGACAGGCAATATTTACGGTAAATTATAGGGCTTGAATTTAAATTTCTGGAATTAATTGAGATACGCTAGAGTGTTAACTGTAGTTAAAAAAACTCAATTTTATCTACTTGACCTAATTTGGTCCAATATTGTCTTAGAAATAAAATTTATAAATTTTCTAATTATCTAAATGTGACAATGAATTTTGGCTACTTTAATTACAATTAGCGATGCCTATAAAGGATTAATCAGAATCATTTGGTCATTGAAATGAACTATAATTTGTTGGAAAATGTATTTATTCCATTTTCAATTTTGAGAATAATTGTTCGAGCTTCTTTTTGGGTTGACGCGCAACAACTATGCAACTTTATTACAATGACTCAGTACTATTAAGAGTTGGGTATAAATTACATATAACAGATTTTGATAATTAATATTTATTTAATTAATCTCTCTTCACATATATAGTTAAGAGAAGCTCGATATAAATCACAACGGAAATAGATATTCTAATTCTCTGAAAATGAAGTATCTTTATTTTTAGTCTACTATTAGTGTTTTAAACTTTTTAATTTACATTGAAATTTCAATTTATAGGAGAAAGAGGATATCGAACAAAAGTTGCCAATTCACGATAGTCTACAATTTGTATGACATCAACATCCAAGGTACCTCTAAAATTGTATTTAATGATGCTCCATTTGCTTTATCTAAGAAATAATCTAATACAATTGTGATCTTCTTTGGTTAGATATTATCAATCTGCTGATCACATTAAAAAATCTGAAATCAAAGACATATACCTTCTGTTCATGGAATCTTTAGAATACTTTGGGAGGAGCGATGACTTTTAAAATTTTGTTTGAATTTATGGAAAGGTTGACAAGGATATCTCTAGGATTTACTCAAGGTTAATAGAAATACAAGGTTCTGTTCTGTAATGCCATAGTGTTCATTCGTGGTGGATGTTTTGGAGCCTATGTCTGACTCAAAATATATTTTATGTATTAATATTGCCTATTTCCTAATATAATGTCGCTACTATATAAATTGTGAAGATGTGAGAGGGAATACTTCTCCCCCCCCCCACAGGTCTTCAACCCTGATGTGGAACTCGTAATACAAATTGCTTCTCGATTTACGGGATATATATAACTTATCAATGACAGTATAACTATGTTAAATATAAGTACAAAAAAATGGAATAAAATCATTTCAGGCTTCCATTGAATTAGACGTTAACACTTCTCCTTACTTAAAACTATCCTTTGAGGATTACTTAATTGTTGGACTCTCATTTGGTAAATGTTTAATGTCTGATATTAATAATTGTCTCCACTCAATTGGGCGTGTTTTTTTTTTGGTGCACATCTTTTCATAATGGTTTTTTTCCGTGCAGATAATTTTGTCTAGCTACTTTAGACGTATTATGATTTTGGCGGCATTTAACCCTTTCGCATTGAAGGGACACTGGTGTCTCATATTTTTATTCATTCGTAATTACATTATTTTCATGATACTTAAAATATTTTTAATCATAAAAATAAATAATTGTAGAACTCTGAAATAATTAAAAAACATTTCATCATTGGACTCAATGCTTGTGCTATAAAAGTCTTCAAACTATGTATTTTTTTTTAATTTGATGAAATTAAATTCTACGCATCATATACTTTTAATATATGGATAATATGAATTTTTCATTGTTTTTTTTAATATTTGTTTAGTATAAGGAGTAATGTTTGAAAATTTCGTTTTGTCTTGATGAAAAGTACCAAAGTTATCTAAATTTAGAATCGTTGGGACGCTGATTTTTTTTCTTTTTAAAAAAATATGCTCAGCATTAGACACTTATCTTTTGTTCTTTTAGAGTATTCATATTAAAGTGCACTTTGTTTGTAGACCGATTAGCAAGTAAAACATTAAATACCCTTCAACTTTTATTTAACAATTATGACTATTATTTTTTTGTTATAATTGAATGTAGGGTTGTTCATATACTAAATAATAATTTAAAAAAATATATTTTAAAATTTTTAGCAGCAATATTAGTGACAAAATTGATAGCATTTTGGACAAAGTAGATAGTGCTGATGAAGAGAACATTGACAATGTATTAAAGGACTCAGATACTGAATTTATAGCTAATGCAGAGATTAATACTGAACCGAATACATCAGATACTTCATTGACTCCTGAAGTCAACATTCACGTGATGATAAATGGTGAAAAACTACAAAGAACAAAATGAAGAAATAAGAGATAGTGGAAGTGGACTTGAAAAGTGAAATTGAATTAAAGAGAGTGTTGTAAACTGTATCTAAAAATTCAGGGATAACATAGTCAAAATGTATCTCCATTGTATATTTTTTCTCAAGTTGTGGGACTAGAAGAGTTAATAAAATGATTAGTATTCAGTCGAACGTCAACAAAATGGACGCACTTTTTGAGTTAGTAATCAAGAAATAAAGGCATTTCTCGGCATCAACTTTATAATATCAATTAACCAGCAACCAAATATTGCTGAATATTGATGAGTCAACGATTTTCGGCAGTAACAGTATTCCTAACACCATTACAAGATGTTGTTTTATTGAGATACTTCGAAATCTTCACTTTGCTGATAATCTTAAAGATGATAAGAGGGACAAAGCATACAAATTATGATAGTTCATCTGAACGAAAGATTTACAAAATTTTTGTTAAATGAAAATGAGCAAAGCATAGATGATCATATGATTAAGTTTAAAGGGCGTTCTTCTATGAATAATTTTATCAAATCTAAGCCCATCAAATGGGGTTTCATTTTTCGGTGTCGTTGTTTCAGCAAAACAGGGTTTCTATTTCAAATAGATAAGTACTTTGAAAAAAAAACAGACATTAGAATTCAGAAGAAGTAGTTCTCGAAATGACAAAGAGCCTAGAAGGAACGTACTGCACTGTTTACATACTTTGACAACTTTTTCAGCATTCCTTCTTTGATTGTAAAACTGTATGAACGAAAAATTTATAGTATTGGAATGGTTCGATCAAATAGAAAAAATATGACAAAGAATATGATAAGAAAAATGATCGAGGTAATAGCGAGTTTCCTTTTTCAGGAGATGTAATGATTGTAAGTAGATAGACAAGAGATCATCTATTCTTGTATCATCTGCATTGGAAGGGATGAATGACATTTCAAAAGTTCAAAGAAGAGGAAAAGAATCAGGTTATAAATTATCTCTATCTTGTCCTAAAGTGGTAAAGTTCTACAACAAATGCAAGAGTCGGATAAAATATTTGAAGGGTGTCAAAGGGCAATTCAATCTTCTAGACCAGGTGTCGTCAACCTATGTCACGCGTATCACTCCTAGCACGCAGAGGGATATTCACTGGTACGGGCAAATTAAAACATATTACTGTAGTTTTGTGTGTGTTTTCATCTTTATTATTGATAGTGGCAACCTCATTGATAAGAAATGTTGAAGATGGCCTCCCTATCACAAAGGTTGCCTTCCCCTGTTCCAGACCATCGAAAAAAAATAGTGTATGTGGCAAAATGGACTATCATTGTAGACATTTACCAGAGTGTAAACCAAAAATAATATGATGTGCCTACTGTGCAAGGAAAAATAAAGAAGAACAGAATGCGGTAATTAGAACACCAAAGTTTGCAACCCCATTTGATAGGCTTAGATTTGATAAAAATTTTCATAGAGGACCGCCCTTTAAATTTAATCATATGCTCATCTATGCTTTAAGATTATCAGCAAAGTGAAGATTTCAATGTATCTCCATAAAACAATATCTTGCATGGCTTGTAATCAAACTTTATCGTTAGTAAGAGAATGGAATTGTTTTTCAATGTTTCACATGTAAAACATTTATTATATTAATATTAATCACTTTTCCAAAAAAAAAATATTTCTTGTTTGAATTGGAAATAAAAAATATATCAAAAGAATGAATAAATGTAAAGAATTCGACTACATAGTGTAAATATAATATTTTTTATTTTTAAATAATACATAATTACTGTTTAAATCCAGAGGGACACGGGTGTCCCATCAAATTCTGGCAAGCCTATTAAAGTTACTAAAAAATGATTTTTAATTAGTTCTAATATGATCAAAAAAATCAAGAATTGACAAAATTTTTGTTTGATTTTCTTTTCAATTCCTTGTGTGTCTAAAAGGGTTATAGATATTTGCACAATAAATGTTGGTACTTCAAGTCATATTTACATATCATTTACAGACCTATATTTTAGTTTAAAATAATTCCAAGCGGACAAAACATACATCTATTTATATAATTTTAATTAAATGCCATTTAAAACTATCATTAGTTAATTAAAATTGACAAATTAACGAAAGTATAAATGAATTTTACTTATTAGTTCTCAAATAATTGGCCGAAGGAAAATTTTACGAATAACATTTCATTTAAGGAAAATTTGCCGAGTATACATACATTTTGGTGTAGGACAAGGTCATAAACAATAAATACTTATTTATCATCAGCTTTTAGTGAACGCTTGTTGCTACGCTGTTATTTTTTGGATCTAGTAGTCCCACAATTATAATATAACAGTCACGCTCTTAAAAATGAGGCTCCAGAGACACACAAGCATAGGTTTATTATTATAGATCTTCCCTAGTTTGAATTCAAGCAAATATTTAAAAATTATAATTATTTTACAGAAAATGAAAAAAATATTTAATATAAATATCTAAAAACTCATTCAAAATTGCACACACTGACGCAAACGATTT
This sequence comes from Lepeophtheirus salmonis, assembly GCF_016086655.4. Lineage (NCBI taxonomy): Eukaryota > Metazoa > Arthropoda > Copepoda > Siphonostomatoida > Caligidae > Lepeophtheirus > Lepeophtheirus salmonis. The sequence continues at coordinate 9,932,631 of NC_052139.2, forward strand.
ATTTTTAAACAATATTTTTAGTACTTCTGTTTGCAATAAGATATAGTAATCTTTTTTACTATTCACTCTTTAGCATCCAAGGGATAACGGCCCATGATTTTTTACATAGGTATGACTGTCAGAACTTTAGCCAATCATGCTCGTTGCTACATGGTCATTTTTGATCAAGTAGTCAAGTAGTTCTAAGAATGAAAAAAGAGTTAATAATCCTGAATTGCTAATAAATTCTATGGAATAGAAACAAACGCATTTATGAAAATTTTAGTTAATCTTCACATAAGTCACTTTTAACAAAAACAAAATTTTGATTTATAATCAATAAAAAATTCAAATTCAAACGTTCATCACGACTTGGTACATAATGGCTAAGGACTCTACATGACAACTTTTATTGTGTAATATAGGAAAGTATATTTTTCTAAAGGTAAATACTTCTATCTTACGCGTACACTGTACAGTCTTTACTTTTACGTGAATAGACAATTCATTTATAAAAACTTTGCATTTTATAATCATCAAACCTCAACAATTTTCCTTTTCAAAATAAATAGTTTATGTGATATGCAAAATGTATCTCGTTTTTAATAATGAAAATCTATATTTTGGAAGCATTAAAAATTACTAACACGGTATTTTCTTTCCCCCAAACATATAAATTTAAATCACAGAACTTTTATATATTGACAAGGAAAGTTGTTGGGATTGAAGATCATAATATGCAGTGCTCTTACAAATACATGGCTTGTATACCAATGATAAATGTTCAGTGATGTTAATAGAGAGTTTTTGGGCATGTTCAACATTGGTAGCCCTAACAATTTAAAGAATGTTTTGGAGGAGAGTAAATTAGTATAGCTAAAAGAATTTAAAAAATTGCTATTTATCATGATATTATCTTAAATTCAATTAAAATATAAAATCGCATAAATTAAGTATAATTTTTGCCAAATGTCCCAAATTGTTCATCAGTGAAATTTCAATTCGTAGACACTGTTTTTGCTAATAATCATAGAAAGGGTTTTATCAATAAAACGCAATTTGCTGAATATTCAGTCTCTTTTTTGATTTTTGGCAAAGTATTTTTACTTTCTTTAGTCAAATTCGGCTATTTTTGGACGTTTTGCCCCGATTTTAAAGAAATGAATCAACTATTGTGATCTTTTTTTTTACAGCTCTTAATTTGTCAAATAACAAAAAACTATAGGACCCCATGAATTACATTTTTTCAATGTAATTCATAGAAAGAGTGCTACACAATGTTACACTGTTCATTACAAAAAATTGAAAAAAATTATAAATCATCGTAAATCAAAATCAAAAGGAAATGTATACCTGGGCAATTTGAATAGACAACATATCTACTGAAAAATATTACTAAATCAAGTATTTACTCGCTAAAACGTTTGGAAAAATAATAAACTAGAGCACTAATATCTTGCAGATTACCAATATATACTTATTTTTATATGTATGGATGCTCACAAGGATTTTTACAATTTTAACATTCGTTATATATACAATAGATAAAAAATCAAAGATCATAATTATTCTTTACCTAGGATTGTCAAGTTTTTCATCCATAAAAATTTATCTCCTTTTTTTAAACTTCCATCTTCCTAATATTATTGCACCGAAATCTAACTGATCAAATCCGTACTTTAAAACTCAATTTTTTTTATTCAAATATATTTGTCTGCCCTGAGCCAGCCTTCAACTAAAGCAATCAGATTAATAAAGAACATTTTTTAAATGATTATAATTCCGAAATGTCCAGTCAGATTCCAGAGCCTATTAAGAATTGGAAGCATTCAACTTGATGACTGTAAATGGCGTCCCAGATAACATAGCCAAGACCTATAAATTTGAATAGTTTATTCACACCACTTTTGAGGTTTTACTTCCAGGCCTCATCTCAAAGATCTCGTCCTTCAGCTTTTTAACCTTAGTAATAATACCCTTGGAGCAGGGGAAAGTTTTTATCATAACTCATTCCTATATCAATTTGTGCTGAAACACGATTTTTTTTGTATCTCAGTTGTTCATGGTCTGATAAATTTTTTTTTGACTCTAATTCTTTGTTTTTATTGCTTGACTAATTTATATTACAGAAAAAATCGATAAATTTTTTAGTAAATCAATTAAACCTTTCCAAAGTTTCAATTAAGATTCGTTGTATATTTATGTACATACTTGTGTTGTTTGGTAAGTCAGTATCATAGAGAAATAAATAAAAAGAAACGACAAAGTGATTTTGATTGTTAGTTCGGCATAGTAAGGCTGTGGTAGATTAAAATATTCCGTCTGCTGCAATGAACGTCAGATATGACAAAGGTTAGAACCAAAGATACATACAGTTATACCTTAAGATACGAGTCAAACAACATAAAGATTTGTATCAATATACAATCTGGTTGAGAGTTGGCGACAAAAGTGATACAAGCCACTTCAAGATGAATTGTTTTTGTCATTTCTTTTCGACTTTGACTCAAGAACTCCAAGTAGGAGCATGTATGCTTGTTCCTAATGATATTACTTTATATTATTTTATCTCTGAGTATAAAGATGTATTATCAGTTAAACGTCGTTAGCTATAGGAACGACGTTGATTGGTTAATTTTTTATTACACCATCAGAATCAATCAGAGTGGAATATCAATTCTCTAGTAAGAATTGCCAATTATTAATCTAATAAATCAAAAACAAATCAGAAGTGTTATTATTATTTTGTCAGCAGCTACCTTTGTTCAATCCTTCGTGCATCTTGTCTCTTCTATATATTTCTTTCTCTCCTAAAAATTGCTTCTTATATTTTTAAACTCCCTGCCAATTCATAATTATATGTATATTGTATACATTAAAAAATAAAGTTAATTAAATCAAATAAAACATGAAAAGATTAATTTTTGCTTGTGTATTTTTCTACCCAACAAATTGTTTTCATCATCAAAGAGAAGGATTAGCTTTTTATGTATGTTTATACGTTGGTATACAAATTAATACCTGAGTTAGCTAATATACAAACACAATATCAACTTTTTATTTTTGCTTTAACAGCCTGATGAAATAATATTTATGTATGTACATACATAAACATTTTCATTCCGATAATAAGAAAAATGATTTGAAGTAGAGCAGGTTAGTTGTCAGGATGTTTTATTAGATTAGCTGTAATTGGCATTAAGAAGAAGAAAATAAACACGGATTCCACTCTATATCATTAAAGGACATAGACGTAGAATTATTCGAATGTCGATCCTCAATTTCACTCTTTGTTAGTCCCACAAGGACCTACTCTTATAGCTTATCAACATATCCTTTGTATTACCCTTCTTTTTTCATTAGAGCACACACTAAATACTTCCATGTTCCCTCCTCCCAAATGAAACAATAGGGATAACTAGGAATATGCATATTGTACAAATCCTGAATTTGACGATACATTTGAAAAAAAATTTATGTTTTTAATCTGCAAGATATTAGTGATCTTATTAATTTTTCTTTTTATTTACTCCTTTTTTGAAAATACAAACGTACTAACGAGCTATGAGTACTATAGTTCCAATGGTTACAAGTGTAAAACATAAACAAACGTATATTTTGGCAACATATATGAACGACATATTTACTGAAAGAAATCCGTAAATAAAGGATAGTGTTTGAATTTTCAAAATAAAAAGAAATAATAAAAAAGAGCACTTATATTTTGCCGATTACCAAGATATCTTTTTTAAAATGTATAATCACAAGGATTTGCCCAATTTTGTCATCCATAGTTATCTTTGTCATCGGATATGTCATCTATCAAAGTTGGCAACAGTATACTTTTTTATTTATTTACACTCATTAAGATTTAGACAATTTTCTATCCCTAATGATAACATCTTTGGAAATTAAAAAAACAACCCTGTTCAGGTTGGAACTACAAAAAGTCTTGCACTAGTCTTTGTTCTTTTCGCATCTATATATATATATTATTTTGATAACTTGGTACTAATCAAAAATTTGAAGGAAGGATACAACTCCTTTTATTTTATTCCCCCCACCCTCCATTAAACGACCAAAAAGCTAAACAAAAAAGTTTTTTTTATGCAAACTTAAATTTACAGGGGGCAGACTCAACAATTATAATCTTCTTTCAGGCTGTCTATCCTCAGTTCTAAAAATTGAAACAATTCCGTACTTGGCGTCAATCAAAAAGGCTGATAAAAAGCTACAATCTGATGTTTGCATTGTTTTTGTGCGATCCAAATGTCCCAGCAACAAGCAAACGGTAGAGGGTGTGTAATCTCCTACAAACTAAAGTCAATCTCCGACAAAAATTTTCTTCACAGTGGAAGCTGTTCTGAATAGTTAAATGGATTGCTTTTAGTATGAAGTAAGAGTTCAGGCCTAGGAAACCTTCAGGAGCAATTATCAAGCTGAGGTCATGGTCCTCGGCATTGTGACTCCTAACGGCAGCAAGATTATACCTCCATACTTCTTCAAGGCTAACGAGAAAGTCAACACAAACGTCTACTATAAGGTCTTCAGATACCATGTCTTGCCATGGTTGAATAGCACGTTCCCCAGGGACACTATGTGTTTACCCAAGACGACGATCCGGCATACATGTCCAAGAAGGTGAAATATTTTTTGCAGGGAGAACATGGCTGCCTTCTGGTGGGCAGACTTCTGGGCTTCGTCATTATCCGACGTGAAGGTAAAGGTTCAGACAAACAAGACTTATAATCCAAATGTCGATGACGTGAAGGCCTTGATCACAGAAGGGGGGAACAACTTGTCCTCAGACTTCATCAAGGCCAGCTGTGACTCTGTTCGTCCCCGTATTGAAACCATCATGCAGAATGGAAGGGGGCATATTGAATAAAAAGTGTAGAATATTGTTGAGTTACTAACTTCGCTTTCTAAAGTTTGCTATAAAAATGGCACAAGATAAAAATATGTAGAAGTGAAAAAGGCTTTTAAAATTTTCTAATTTTCGAGTCCTCACCCTGTATGTGATATACTTCTTTATATTAAAGTAAAAAGTTTTTGCAAAATTCACTTAAATATTGTGTTTTCCTTGTTATATTTTAGATATTTATTTTGTATTTATAATTTTTATGTCAATATACGTGTTAAACTAATTATTTAATTATAAGCAATATACCATATATTCAATTAAGTATGAAATATCTTTTAGAACATTTATTTTTTTCTACACATTTGAAAGTGTAAATTTTATTCAACTATGTTAGAAATGTTAGCATAAAAGGATATCCAATCAAAAAGTTTAATTACACTATAAAATTTGCATTATTTTATATAAAGTGTGATAAATAAGTTTGGGAAGATATATTTTCGTTTATAAATTCAATATAAGCTTAATATAAATAAACTTTTGTGAAAATGATCAAATTGTAATGTCACTTTTGTTCGAAATAGTCACCCTCTGCCCGAATTACACGACGGAGGCACTTTATTAGAGACAAAACGTACAAAGTTGTTTTAGGTTGAGACCATCCACAATCCCAAAAGTGGCTTTGTTCAAGGCAAATACATTTACAATATATCTTAGGAGCACTGTATTATCACAAGGTGTAAGAAGTTCTGGTCTGGTAGGTATTATGTCAGACAGTAAGAAAATGCTCCTCGTTGTCATTGAGAAGGGTGTGAAGATCGACGAATGTGACCATATAGACGTGGCTTCATAAAACATATGGTAATGCCCTTTACATCATTAGATAAGACGGAACAACCTCTCAAACTGCAAAAAGTTTGCAGTACTGATGAGAAGCAAATTTCAAGAGCTTTCGGGAAAATAATATGCGGCGTTATAGCAGCCCTGACCTGAATCCCATGAACTTTTCTATGTAATCCATACTTAAGGACAGGCTTGTAACAAGCACCAATCCACCAAGGATACTCTCAAGCGTGTGCTCATTGACGAATAGGCCAATGTCTCGGTTCTCTTCGTCAAAGGCTGGCTATTTTAAACAAAAGTTGTTTAAATTAATAAATATTACAATTTGATTATTTTAGGAAAAGTTTATTCTAATTAATAAATTTATATTGAACTTATCAACTGAAACATATTTTTACAAACTTATTTCTTACCCTTTATGTGGTGCATTAACATAAAAACAATCTTAAACATATATATATATACATCAAAAGAGAAAACCCCAGTATAAGTTTTACTTGAGAAGTATATACATACATTTATCTTAATATTTCCGAGACATATTTGAGTTAGTTATGGGATAGTATTAAAATTTGAGGGATGTGTTAAGATATCCATGTGTTTTAGGTATAATTTACAACCAATGTTTGATAAAAGAGGCTTATATTGGACCGAATATAGGACTTGTTAATAAAATCTATTAATTTCTCATTATTTTATTGTAACAATTGATTTAACTTACTTAAAGTATAAGTTCCGGCGTATTAAAAAAGGTTAAAAAGAATATAAATTAACGATAATTTGTCGAAGAATGCCAAATAAATTTTTACTCAATTTTGAAAAATAAGTCATTCTAGTCTGTTTTTGTGTTGATTGTCCACATCAGTATGAAAGTAGATCTTTTTCTTCATATACAAAATTTTGTATTTATCATTACAAATTTTGAAGTGGAGCAGGTTTGTTGTCATGACGTTATATTAGATTACCTGAATTTGGTTGTGGGAAGAAGAAAATGAAAACTGATTCCACTCTATATCAATAAAGGACATAGGGTGGAATAACTCCAATGTTGATCCTCAATTTGACTCTTAGTTTGTCCAACAAGGACCTAAATCTTTTTATTTTATATACTTAATTTTGAATTTATCACAATTTTTCATAATTTATAGGTAATCACATATTTTATGATCAAAAATAGTAACTTAACCAAAATAAAATATTTTATTTGGTCATTTTACAACAATGTAGAATTATCTCGTTTTCTCTCAATTGAATGATAAAGCAAATCGAATACATTGGAGTATCTAAATAATAGAGATGTTTAGTCGTAAATTCTCATTGATGGAATTAGTTTTAGTATTTAAAAAATAGGTCTACATAAAACTTCTTATTCGGTTTGAAGTTAAATGTCATTCCAAGAGTCTACCTTAATTAAAAAGAAGCCTTATTTATGTTTAATTTGTGTTAATTTATATATTAGCAAAATTATATAAATAGCGTTTCGAAAAAATCAGTACTCCTACTTACAATATTGTTTGTTCTATTTTCACTATCTTAATTATATCTAAAATATTTAGTAAAGAAAATTATCTTAATGAACGAATAAACATAAAATGCGCGTATAAAATGATTGCCCTCTGAAAGTTAATTAAAAAAGGAGTTGATTTTTTTTATCACTTAAGCAAATTGGATCTTTTTTCTTTTAAATTAAAATATTTACAACAATGATATCTTTTTTTCTCTTATTACAACATAAATGCTATGACTAAATTATGTATATGTATTGTGTTTAATTATCTAGAGGCCTAATCGTGACTCTCTAATAGCTTAAAAATATATATGTGAATTAGTCATACATGTTATTTTTATTAGGATGGAACATCAACATTTTTTTGAACATTGTTTGAGTTCCCTAAAATTAAAAATAAGGTACCTAAAATAAAAATAAAAGGATATAATTAGAGAAGAGAATATTGTATACATTAAGTTAAGAGAGCCTAAGAGACTTTCATAAAAAATGAACTCCTATAACCATTTTATTGAAATTCCAAATAAATGCTGTAAATATAAATTTAAAAAAATATATTTTTCTCCATGATTTAAACTCACAATGTATTTGTAATGTTGAAATAATATTTACGTGTGCAAAAAATTTAAAAAGTGTAAATTGTAGTCTATGTCGACTATGAATCATGTGATTAAAATTTGTTTGATTATTAAAGCACTAACTAACGGAGAGTTAACGATCATTTTATCCTTTTATGCAGATCTATAGAAATACTTTATTACCCTTTTTATAGTAAATAATGAAAATGATTTGTAAGAGAATGTAACGTCCTTTTATTATGTGTTTATTAAACTGTAAGTACAGGTAAAAGCAGCACGGCCATGGTTTCATTCTAGAGGTGAGATTCTTAAGTTTTCCTAGAAATATTGTCCGTCGTTATTTTAGTACGAAACGTGTGTTTGCCGTCGAATATAAATATTGTCAAAAAATGATTCGACAGAATATTTTACTGAATTATAATTTAGTTTCTAAGTTTTTATTAGTGCAATTTATAAAAATCAGTTCATTGCTTGCATTTTCAAAACATACCAAACGCTTTTTTTCATTTCATTTTCATAATTGGAAATTTGCAACTTAATTTTGACACAATTTTGTAGACAAATTGACTAATTTGCATTGCTTAACAATATATGGGATTTTTGTATACCAATGATCTGCAATGGGAGTTTCTATACCACTGTCGTTGTTGTGTTAAAAGATTTTTTATTTATTGGAACGCATAGTTAATTGTGTACCTAGGTAATTATCATTATTACGATATATCATACATGCACTTATAATATACATTTATATTTATAATGAGGAAAGAAGATGATAGCAATTATGTACTCATGTTTATTTAGACATTATTTTACAACAATAATGAGGTACTCAACAATTAAGTACAAAAAATAAATAACACCTTTTTTGTACTTTTTGTATCCAATAATTATGAATATAGAATTGTTAGTATAGTTTTATATTTTCTTGAAAAATTATATCATATTACACAATGCAACAACATTTATGACTGCAGGCTGAACCCCACATTTATTATTGTTATTTAAACTGTAGAACCCGACTATGACCAATAAAACCTTCAATTAATGAAGGTTTACTCTTTAAAAACCTTTTAAAAAAATCAAACTCGTAATGTATAACTAAAATTAATTGCCATATTTCAACATGAAAAAATGATATATATGAAAATCAAAGTAAGCAATGAATTGAATATTATTGCAATTTAAAGTTTTAACCAAATATTATAAACTTATAAATATTTAATTTATTAGTTAAGTTCACAATATTTTAAGTTGAATATCAGTTGATATCTTAATTAAATGTAATTTCAATATTCTATTTTAATGGATGTGCTAGATAAATAACAGTCATTGGTAATAATAAAAAGAAAAAACTAATTCTTTGATAAAACTTCACTAAAATATGATGTAAGTAAATCAGTCAAGCAAATAAGTTATCTCTTATACTAATGAAATAAATGTTATAAGTTTTGGAATTAGTTTGGACAAAAACATAACGTATGTCCAGATGTGACATGGTAAAATAAATATGTCTCTCTTAGTAATGGAAGAAGAAAATACTCTGATAAATTTCCTGTGAAGTTATATGTAATATGCCATGTTGGAAGTGAATGACATGAAATAAAGTCCATGTTGCCTCTATTATTTTTTTATTCATTGTAAAACTTTCTTTCTATGCATAATTATAGGTATAGAGTACATTCAAACACTGATTTTTTTTATCGTTTAAGTTTGGTGTTAAGTGATTTTTTTCGAAACGGATATTTCGGTCCAGACCGCAGTCCAGCATTGTAGACTACAACACTACTAATGGCCTTTATGATAGTATTATTAATATTAAGTCAATACGGATCAGTGTATATTAGGGCTAATACATTACCGCGGTGTACCAGGGTTCGGTTTTAAATGTTTTATGTAGAAATGCCCATCATTATTAATCAAATAAAGTTGTTTTGTAAGCCAAGGACTCATTTTGGAGTGTACGCCTAATATCTTAGAGCTGCATGCCTATTTGATATAAGAAATAACAATGTAGCAAGGAGTATCTGTAGATAAAGCTCAGTTTGCCATACAAAGTAAGAAAACAAAAGAAGGAATGCATAAATAATTAATAAAAGAAAGTTTGTATGCATATCTGTTGCCAATGCTGAATATCTGTAAACAATGTTGGGTACTCCCTTATGTATATTATAAATTATTTCTGCTAATCATATCTGTATAACAGAAATAAATGAAACATATTTGCAAGTTCGAGAAATGAGTCGTCATACAGGTATAATAATGTAGTATTTATTTCACAATCAAATCATACTATTCAATAAACCTTAATCTAGACTTGATGTAATCATACTTTATAGTTGAAACATTCTTTTCTTTCTTTTGATGGAGTTTCTTACATTTTTTCAAACCTCAACTAAGATTATGAATAAGGTTCTAATAGTCTATGCGTCCTTTCTAATTGGATTTATGATCTGGGACTCTTTTGTCCTTTTTCATAGTATTCATTATCTCTGTTCCCATTTAGTACTGAAGACTGTAGTCCCTTTCTCCTCAGTCTCAATCTGATCCAGTTCAGTTGTCAAGCATACTAGTCATGAAAATTTATAAAATTTGGTCTTTCATGACAGCACTCAACTTTATTTATTCTTTGTTTAATCAATTTTAGTAGTGACAATCCTAAGGACAGACAGTCTTAAGGAGTGGTCTCAAATACTTATAAGACCGGACTAAGACTGAACTGTACTGGACTAAATAAATAAGGGTACTAGAGTATTGAAGGAATTAAAATAGTACTTTAATAAATTGCTATTAAAACTGTACCACTACAACACCATTACATTATAAAAAATATGAGGAACACCTTCAAATTTATGAGGTAGCCTTTCATAAGCAAATCCCATGGAATTTTTGAGCCAGCTCCTCCACCCTCTCCCAATCCAAATATCTACGGACACCGCTATAACCCATAAGAAGATTATTTTTCTATATGTTACTGGAAAAAGTATTGATTCCCAAATATGGAGTCAAATCAAGCTTTAAAAAAATTGGAAAATGATTGATTAGTTATTAATATAAATTATAAATATTACTTGATGTAATTAAAGTTATGTTATCAATCGATAATTTTATTTTAAGCATATTCATAGGGCTTCGTATTTTTTATTATTTTCAATTAATGGAAAAAGTATGAGTAAATTCATTTATAAACCCAGTTTTATTTTTCAATAAATACTTAATACATACATAAATAAGTTCCTTAAAAATAAATATAATTAGTGATTTGTTAAAATATTGATATTAAAAATAGTGAAAAGCTTTCTTTCAAGCCTGTCGATATTAGAATAAATAGAATAAAATATATTTATTCAGGGGATAAAGTTGGGATAAAAGATATTTATTTCAACTTATAAGATATCCTTTAAAATATTTATTGTCCTCGATGAAGCATTCAAATAGCTAAAAAAGGAAATTTTTATAAGTGAAATTCAAATTAAAAAAAAACACATATCTATAGACGAAGGGTTAAATAATTTAGGTGATAAATACACTTAAAATTATACATATAATAAAAAAAAATTCTTAACTCTTTTTTTCAAGCCAAAATGATGTTTTTTATAATAAAGAAAATATTTGCTTTATTCATTTATTGGGAATAAAATATATATTATTTTTTTTATAATGGTACTAGAGTGAGTACACGGCATAGTTCGGAGTTATTTGTTAATCTATAACTTAAAGTTACCCATATACTACAATTAAAACTACTTATCCTTATCTACAGATCCCGTCTGTGTAGTTCGGTAATAAATAAAATAAAATTCATTTTGTTTTCATTATAAACCGTTGCCAAGATGGAGAAAACAATCACTCATCAAATAGTGTTTTGCTAATTTTAAATTTTCAAAATTCTTTGAACACAAATAACTCTAAAATAGATTATCATAGGCTGCTATAATTTATGTTATCTGATTTCCCCTTATTAAATAATTCCAAATATGTGGGAAAAAGTATTTTTCTAAAGATTAAAATGGTTCCAATCATTGTTACTTCACAAATTCATATAAATGCAAATATTGACATTTAAGAATTGAAATATGATAAAATTTTGATACTAAAAACAGTTTTAAATGAGACCAAAGGACCTAATAGAGTTTTGAAATATTTTCATTAAGCGTATATTCCTTGAAAAAGTGCAACACAGAGAAAATAAGAAACCTTGGGAAAATAATGCTAAAGCTTTATTTGAATTAAAACTTTTTTATTTAAAAAATCTAATAGGTCTATAAACATAATCTGACTGTAAATAAATATTACCAATTCTGAAACCGTTTATACAAGATTAATATTTTTTATCATCAAGTTTAATTTGTGACTCTGTAGGAAAATAGAGGCCCACAGATGTCATACTTAAAATTTAATTTGCAATTACCATCTATACTATTAAATACCACCAAAAAATTTGTCTAAGTGCATTTGTTCAGAATCTGGATGAGATTTGTTCCAATTGTAGTACATGACCTTATACATCGTGCATTCAGTGTTATTTTTTTACGAATAACGATTCCCCAGTTTTAATTTAATCATGCACTTATTTAAAAATTAAAATTATTTAACAGAAACATTTCTCCATAAATACTAAAAATAAATCTAATAAAGTATTTAAAATTGAAAACAGATGTACCTTTTGAAAAAAGTTTTTAGTAATTCCGTCTCGCATTAAATTATAAAATCCCTTTGTGCTTTCAACTTTTGAGAATCTAAAATAAAAAGGCAAATTATTATTTTTTAGATATGGCGCCTTGAATTTTAGCTAAACAAGCTTATTCTTACTTTTTTATTTCTTAGATTAAGTAGTAACGCAGTTCGAAGATACTATGTGAAAACTCGAATATGATGCCTTAGTAGGGAAGAAGAAAAAAATGGACCAATGGATAGTCCTTGCTTTATTAGTACGGATAATATTATATCAAGAACAAATATCGAAGTATAACTTGGCTATTAAATATTTAGCTGGAGGTAACAACATGTCTTTGTATTTTTTTTCTCATCAAAAGAAAAATATGTATGAAGATAATTTGATTTCATGACGAACATATACCTATACATACGTATGTAAATAACTATTTTTCTTCCTGGAGCCATAATTTAAAATAATAAAATCTCTTTCTGGAAGTAATAAAATATACAGAACTGTTGATTTTACATTTATTTTTACAAAAGTAAAAATAAATGAGAAGTTCCATTGCTGTAAGGAATATTTTAATACGAGTGATGAAATTTCACTCATGCATCCTGTCTTTAAATAACTTACAAACTAAGCCCCAAAAAGAAAAAAAATATTGCTTTCCCTACTTTCATTGATCAAAGCGATATGAAAATTGGTCGAATCTTTGTGAGTGTAAGTCAAAAGAAAATAATATATTGGTAACTTTGATGGGGGACATATCTACTTAGAAAGATCACGTTTGAACTTTCAAGATAGGGAAAAATAATTCATAAGAACACAGGTTATCAACTTATACTTTTTTTAAAATGTAAATTAACAACTATTTTGACCATTTTTAACTTGTATTGCGTGAGCGCATATTTATTTGGTCCTCTTAGTCGTTGGAACAAATCCTTGAGACCGTGAGTTTTTAGATCTAGAACTGATTTAATAAAATAAATAAAGTTGAATAACGCCATCCAGGACTGATTTTATAAGTTTTAGGAATGATTACTGAAGCAGACAGGACTAAAGTTTTCAGTCGTAAATAATTACTTACGCAACACTCATCTTAAAATACCTACAAACCCGCATATCTAGAGTTGTATAAAATATAAAAAATATATAACGCATGCGATATTTTTTTAGTTGTTTATTTATTATTATTTTTTTTAAATATTGAAAGTGATAGGAAAGACTCTCCTCTAGTATGAGTAAAAGTCAATACGGATATCATCCAATAATAAAGGGTTTTGGTTCGTCATTATTTTTCTGTTATCAACTGCTCTTATGGAGTTTTGGAATTGGGTATGGACTCAAAATGGGGGTCCATTCCACCCATTAAAGCTTACTCAACTCTACTTAACGATACAACTTTGGGCTAAATAGTCAAATAAACTTTGGACTTCTTCATTACCAAACCTGAATCCCCTCTACGACTTTGTGTGAAGCACATTTTAGAAAAAGATCTACCACCAAGACATTACATGGCTTAGGACCTCCTTGGAGGAACACTTGACACAAATGTCAGCGTTAGCTGTAAAGTGGGTTAACCAAAGCTTCCGGAAAAGGTGGAGGCATGCACTGATGGAGGAGAGAGCTGAATTTTTAAGAATAACAACTCCATATAGCACGTTGCTTATATTAACATATATGAAAAATTAAATAAAATAAGTATAAAAGTATTAAAGAAGTTCTGAACATTATTCGAAATAATGAAAGTATCTCAGCAATATTGAAACTTGGTTTATGTAGTGAAATATCATAAAAATAATCTTAAATAAAGATCAAGAGCAGGAAAAATTGATCAATTCATATATTCATTTTAATTTTTTCAGTGTGAGAATGGGCATTGTATTAAAGTGCAATTTGGGACGCCTTGTGCAAAATTATCATTGTGAATTATATTACTTACATAATATTATGTATTTTTTTATGATAATGCTTCTTGTGGTAAAAACTGCAACTATCAATACATATAAATTAGATGAAATATAAATAAATTCTTTGAAACATGCATTTTTATTATTAAGATTTATATATAAAAATATTAGTATATTTATTAGTTTAACGATTGGGATTATGGTAAATTATTAGTTCATTTGTAATGAGTAAATGATAATAAATAAAAGTTATTAACCTTTTTTTTATAAAATGCCGTGTAACAAATATGAACATCTATGAAGGTAATTTACCTTAATACTTTGAACCCTAAATAAATCGAAAAACGCTGCAAAATTAGTGTAATTAATGCTGCGTAGGTATTTTTCACTAAATGATAACTTGTAAAAAAGGTGTAACTGTATGTATACGTACAGCATACAAGGAATGTTAATGCAAAAATGCTGTGTTAAATCATTTATTAATTTGATGTGTTTACACAAAAAGACCAGAAAATGAGAAAAAACAAATTTATTTTTTGATTTCTTATATAATTACAGCCTGGGGCTTAACATTAACTTTTTTTCTAACCTTACTTACAGTTTGAAAAGCTACGTTACTTGCACATGTGCCACATGTGTAAGTTGTAATTTACACATGGACGAGAGTTATGATCAGGAAAAATTAGCTGTCGGTGTTAAAATAAAGCAGAATCCAGTAATTATACGATAATACAACTTTGTCACATCTCAACACCACCTTAGTTTACATGAATTGAGACAACATGTCCGTTCGGATAGCATATGGGTCATTCCACGTCAAGCGGTCACTTTTTTGCAAAATACGACATGATCATCACTGATTTTGATGATTTTTGGTGAGTCGGCTTTTCTATATGAAAGAAGAGAGTGTGTGAAATATTAGGGGTCTGTAACTCACCTGGGTCTTTCTAGGTCCGCTCAATGTTGGGCCTAATGCGTTGGACCAGTGTTGTTCAGAAAGCAATAATTCCTTTCATAGTAGCTTAATTTCCCAAAATTACATGATTAAGAACCCTAATATTTCAAGCACTCTCTTTTTTCATATAGAAAAACCATCTCACCAAAAATCAACAAAATCGGTGACGGTGGTGTCCTGAGAGTGTGTAAACTTGACATGGAATGATCCATATACTTGTACACTTTCAGACAATTGTTAATATAATGACCTATTGCCTACTATTTTATAGAAATATTTAAGTCGGTTATAGGCTTTTTATTAGAAATTGTGGGAATAAGTTAAAATATAGAATTTTAGTAATGATCTACAAATTTGTTTTGATTTAAGTGAACTATATTGAACTATATGCCTCTTTAAAAAAAATTTAGTTTTCTTGAATAGAAGTTGCATAAGAAATTGAAAGGTTTTAAGAAAGTAATGAAGACAAAAAAAATTGAAATTTTCATGGAGATATTCAAAAGAAGTTTGACTCTTGTAAACCATTTCTCCTTCATAGCCACCGTAATCAGATGCTTATTATTGCTCTTGATTTTGCTCCCACGTCATCTTTAATTATCCTTCAGAGCGTAACCACGCTCACATTTATGGTCTTGGCCATACTGCGAACGCATAGACATTACCGTTGTTCTTACTGTTCGTTTCCGACCTTAACTTGGGGTTTCAAATCGTTTTTTAATCCCATACATCTCCATCCAACTGATCTTGAGATCATTGAGAATCACGGGTTTTTTTTGTTGTCTGCAGACGAGAATTTCCAGATTAATCATTTTTTGCCTTCCTTTTGGTCGTCTTTTGAAGATATTTATAAATAAAAGCAATTATAAATTATTGTTGGAATATAATACAACCTCCTATTTGTAAAATTCATAGTAAAGCTCGAGCTATGAGCATTTTTTTAAAGAGAAAATTTAAATGTGATGTATGATATTACATCTGTACCACTGTACGTTTCCGTCCTCATACTGAAAAAAAAAAAAGAATCCAAGAAATCAAAAGGAAAAACATATCAACAACTTATAAGAAAAATAGTTTATTACATTAACTAAACAACGATTAAAGGTTTTCAAATGTGGGTATAAACCCTAAACAAGCCATTAACAAGATTTATATAGAATTTTATATAATTCAATCTAATATTTCAGGAGCATTCTAAAATGTAGATTCAAAGGAATGAGAAGCATTTTTATAAAGATATGTGTTTTTAATCTTTGTTTTTGAGAGAGGAAATTTTTTTGTACGCACATTGTACTTACAATGAACTTTCAAAGATTTATAAAACTACGTATCTATATGAAAAATAAACCTAGCACATAAATTACTTCTAAAATATTCAATGTTGTAAAATAAATCATAACCAATTTTATGAAGTTTTTATAAATATGTTATGTATATAGTGTGCATTTTGTAAACTAACACTTTTCCCATCAATTTCTATGCAAAGATATTGACGTATTTGCAAAAAACAAAAAAAAAAAAAAAAAAAACCGTTTTTCTATGTACCATTCTTTATTACTTGACTTTTGAATGGGAAATTATTTGTAAACAGTATTTTTACTTGCAATCGTAGAAGACTTCTAAAAGTTAATGTGGCTTGAAGATTTATATGCTAAGACTTCTACTACTTTAAGTGAAGGAAACAATTCGTTGGTCCAGCACAAAAACATGCTATCTTAACAAATGTTTAAACTGATATATTTTACTTTCAATATTTGGGTGACTATATTTTTACCAATATCGAGCTAGGAAATGGAATTGAGTAGCTCAATAGACAACGCATTTAGAAAAAATTGAAATCAATGTGCGAAGGTTTGTGCCCCGGACATTCCTAGGGAAAGAAATATACCTTATATTTATGAATTTCACACAAGATGGAGTAAATGTAATACTATAATGCTTACTTATACTTAATCAGTGCAAATCCATCATGATTTGTCATGAAAACAGTGGTTTTATAAGTCGCTATGTTTCAAGCATTTCACTCAATTAGTGTTTTGACTATAACTTGTCATGGAGAAGTGGCTCTTTTTTGAAAAATCTTTGACAACTTTAACAAAATGATTTCGTATTTTTTTTATGCCAAATTTGACAACATTGGACAAATAACTTTTTTTTTTTGGAAGACACAATTAATTTTTGTTATACAATTTTGAATAAGTTAAAATTCTAAATTGTGGTAATAACTAAAAAAAATAAAATTACAAATAGCTTCTAGTGGAGGCGGTTTAGATGAGTATAGCCCTAGTTTAAAATAACATGACCTGTCAGTCGTTCTAAAATAAAGAAACCCAAAAATTAAGTTGATCACCCTGGTTGTTTATAATGTTTGGGAGAAGAGGATCACAGCTGTCATGACGTTACATTAAATTGGCAGCCAGCATCTATGAAATGAAGGAAATAGACACAACCTCCCACTCCGTATCTAGCAATGGTTAATTGGCAATTACTTCGAAATCAAATTTCAATTCTACTATGAGTCCAGCACAGACTTATACAAATAGTTCTGCAACTAACACTCAGTGTTACTTTTTGGTTATCACGTACTAGTGATTATTTTATACTTTTTTTGTTGTATATTACTAATATGATATTTCCGTATAAATAACTATATAATTAATGTATTTTATATTTTGTAAGAGTGGGTAAGATAGAATATATTGTCAAGTAATTCAAGAACATCAACCCCATCATTACATAAATGTTCTTTTTTTATGAGTAAAAAAATAATGATAACAGCTTAAGAAAATACAAATAAAAACATATATTCAGGTGCCAACTTCAAAAAGCCTATGAAAAACTCGTCGATTGTCATCTTATTTTAATCTTTGGATTAAAAGTCGCCCCCCTCCTATCCCCACACACCCATAGTCACTAGTCTACTTAGCTAACATCGCTTTCTAAGGATTTCGAAATAAACTATTCCTTCTTTCCCATTCCTTCAGGGGTCATTAAGGAAATTATTAACTATTACATCTCATCTGACCACAAAAATTTCGTCGAAATCGGTTAGACAGTAGGTGTTTAAAAATCTCCAAAAATCCTCAGAAATTTTGTGCAAGGGTTAAACAGGAACATTTACAATTTTGACATATTTGCAGAAATAACATTCAAATGCATTTCTTTATATTAAATCTACTTTTTATTAAACTTATTTGATCTACTTTTTGGACGGAATTATTTAAGGTTAAATGAATAAAAAACATTAATAAAAATAATAATATGGACCATTCGATCCTTTTAACTACTGTCAAAATAAAATATATTTGATTTATTCAGGAATAAAATATTAATGTATGCAATTTCATAGATGATTTTAATTCAAACATAAATATGAAATCAAACGTTGAAAAAGATTTTAAATTCTTTTATTTTTGATCACTAGTTTAAAAAAAATAGCTAGTGTTGATTTTTAAAAGAATATAATATTAAACATTTATTATGATGCTACCAGCTATGCTTTTTGAAAGTAAAGGGCAGCAGTGTATGGATGTGAATATCTAAGGTGGCGTAAAGATTCCCAAAGGAAAAAAGTGAAAGACATATAAATGAAAAAAATAAACTGCTTGTTGAATACTGATTGCTATGGTTTAAAATTTTAGGTATGTAAAAAACTAAACCGAAATATAACGTGTTAACCGTGAAAGTTAGAATAATATTTGGGAGAAGAACAGGTTAATTATCATGGCGTAGGAACTGCTTTTAAACGTACTAAATAAACAAAAATCCCACCTCTCATCGAGCAGGAACAACACCATAAATTAGTCGGTTTTTCATCGTCTATTCTACTATGAGCCCAACAAGGAGGGGGGGTTAATTGATGAAAATGAGAAAATTAAATTTTCCGATGCAAAATCATCTTTTAAGCACTCTAGAAAAAAAATAGTTCGAGTATCCGTTGTATTTCTTTGGGCTAAAATTTGTTTTTCTTCAAAATGAAAAATATGGAACATATTCTCATGAATACTTAAATTTTACAAACATAACTTTCATTTAAATAGAACAGAAGATCGAATTAACAGGTCATCCTACAAATTGGACACCCTTAAAAAATTAAAAGAAGTTTACTTTTTTGTGACCTTTGACCTTAAAAGTGTGTTTTATAAACTTAAAATGTTATATAACTATTGCTTTAAGCATAGAAAGACTTTAATGATCACAACATTCACGAGTTTCACGGGTTTGACCAAATTTCTTCCCCCTACAATGCTTAAAAGATAATTTTGCATCCAAAAAGTTTCCCTATAATTTTATTTTACAACGCTACTTTTGTATATAAAATGGTCTACCCACTAATTTTTGCTAACAACGGGTTTGATGATCTAAACAATAATGTCTGGTACGTTGGTCTTAAATTATTTTGCCGCACGACATTTTTCCCTCATCCTTTTTATCTGAAATTAATTTTGATTTAAGGATATTTCTTCTGAATATATAAATACATTATTGTTGTACGTGGCTATCGTTTAATTTTGATTAAAATGGATCTTCTTTTTGATTTTTTTAAATCAAATTATGTAACTTTTATTACTATAAAAAACAATCAATGGCTGTTTCTGTTGAAATAATTATGGTATTATGTCCCAAAACTTCAAGCCATACTATCTAAATGACACCATGTGAGGATTTTAAACCACCAAAAATATAAGTAGTATAATTAATAATATAATAAGAAAAATGACAACCACGATAACAATTCAAATGGTATTGCAATTTTCTTTTTCTTCGAGTAGATATGTAAAAGTCAGTTTTTTAGTCTTAATAATTTCCATGAGAGTTTGAAGTCCCGATACTTATACCTGCAACTAAATCTATTAACAAATAAAAATGTTCCTAAATTGACCACAAGTAATAGGTAGGTGAAAAAGGGATTTTGTATTTTTCACTTTATTTCAATGCTCTATAGGAAGTGTACCAATCATTCGATTTAAGCAAAGTATGCCCAATTTTATTGGATAACTTGTTTTTAATGAGAATCTCATACAAACCTTCGTCCTTATTGGCAAAAAACCTCGGACAACCAATTTTTATATGCCTCTATTCAGACACAATTTGTACCCCCAAGTGCATTGGCTAAAAGCAGCAACGGTTGGTAGCCACTTGGTTCCAGGTCCAGGGTGTAGGGTGGATCCATAAAAACTTACCAAACGAGCTATTGAAGCTCCTAGCGTGTCATCAAAGATACATGTAGCCTATTGGTGTCTTAATGATGTCTTGTTGTCTCTAATTCGCCAATGCTGTTCAATCGCCAGCTTCAAATGGTGGAGTTGTTCATAGTAGAAGGCAGAACTGAGCAAAATAATCGTGCTGAACAACGTTTGTAGTATACACTCACACCTATACAACACCGTATTGTATAATTCGATGTAATGAACAAGATATAGTTAATTAAATAAAGGTGTGATGAATACTAAATTTATTTTTCCCCCAACTAATACATAGTTAAGTAAATTTATTAACAAGTAAATATACATTAATTTGGTTGCAATTTTATGATACCTTTTCTATGTTTCATATTATTTTTTGTTTCGAAATATCCTTATAAAAATGGTCTGTTCAACGTTTTTTAGGTTAGACATTTCGTTCTTCTACGTTGTGTCTCTCCACGTTATGTCCGAGCATCCTATTTTAGGGTACTTTTTTGGATTTATAAATTTTTATTGTACCGGTACATGCTTTTAATAGATAAACATATATCCTTATCCACAAGCCAATGTTACGCTCGTGAAATTGTGGTTTCCGTGGCTTAGGAGGGGGAAGATAAGGATGCTATGACGTGGATGCACCTTTTAGTGGTGTCGTAATAAAATCTTTAAATAAATATGTTGTTATGTTTTTACTTTAATAAGCCAATTGTCATCGTTTTATATACTTGAATATTTTTTTAAGGTACTATTTTGATTGGGAGAAGAATAAGTTCGTAGTTTGCAGGTTAGTCATGTGTGAAATAGTTATACGAAAATTTATAACATTAGTTATAATGTGGTTTTTTAAAAAAAGAAAAAAAATATTCGGCAATTTAAATATATATTTTTTAAAGTGTTTATTCAGTAAATCTTTTATTTTTGTAAATTTTACCTTAATGTGAAAAGTTTGGCTTTCTTTCGATGTTTGAGAAGTACCATGGCTTTATTTTTTGATCTTTTAGCTTCCATATTACTTCTCTAGTACATTTGAGGGGGGGTGTAAAAATAAGTTTGGTTTACATTGAAGAAGGTAGTTTTGTTCATGTGCCATCTGAAGCATCATTCCTGAAAATAGTAGCAATATTTGTAATTAAAAATAGGGGATGTTAAAAAATAGCACACTGTATATTAAGAAAATTCGTGTAAATTTATACATACAACGTAGTATTCAGTTGTAGGACAAACAATATGAGGACCAAAGATCCAAACCTCCAACAACACAACCCCTTTTTAACAATCGCCAATGGATAAATTAGGTATAGCCAATTCCCGTAAGATATTTGTTTACTCTCTTGATATTATAAGTCAGGCATTTTTAAGTTCTTGTAAATATGCTAGGCTAAACTTTGAGCTCTTTTGACGACAGGTTTGTTAAAAAAGCTGTTTATAGCGAATGAAAATGACTTAAGATTATAGGATTTTAATTTATATGTATAAATAGATTTAATTAAGAATCAACCCATTGATCAAATAATTGTAATGAACAGACAAAAACGTGCAGAATTGTTTGGAAAATAAACAAATATTTTAGAAATTTAACATGAACTGTAACTTTCGATAAAATAGTTCTGACTTATCGACTAAACTCTAAGACCTAACTTTTTATTGTCTCAGGAAAAGAGATGTACTTTTTGATTAAATCATTTGAACTACTAATTAGACGCTAAGGATGGAGGTGATACAGAATATAAATTAAACTTAATAAAAATATATGTAATTCTTATTTCAACAGTTTATTGCTACTAAACATTTATTTATGAAGGAATTTTTATATATTTTAAAATTTTGAACAAATTATTAAGCTTTTCTTTAAACTAATATTTTGAGCTCTTCAACATCTAGATACCCGCTTCTAAAAACATGATTTTTTTGTCGATATCATTTTCAAAACTTTGAAAGCTGTTATAAGCTTCTTGATGTCTAATATTTAACGGTTTTAAAATTTAAAAAAAAATTATCAGGCCATTTTTGTGGAAATCGTTATTTCATGTCCAACTTTTCATTTCTTTTTTTTCACTAAAAAACCGAAAAATTGAGCTACAATAAGTCAAAACAACTCAAAATCTGAAAAATGTTTATAAAATAAAAAGTGTAGTCCTTCATTAATACTAAATGCTCTAAAATTACATATAATTTTACATAAGTATTATTAATGTTGTACCAAAAAAAATATCTTTCATATTAAGAAAAGGATAATAACTTTGCAGATACTTTACACAATTGAATTAAATAATTTATTAATATAAAATAAAACTAGAAAATATATAAATATTGCGTCTTTTCATAAAATATGTCATATTTAAATGATATCATTGGAATAAAAATGTTACTATTTCAATCACTTTTCATATTTAAACCCGTTTTTTAAGTTATATTTGATATCAATCGATGCTATTTTATATCAAATAATCTTCATTTTTTTAAGTTAAAAAATATTTGTTCTAGAAGTAAGATTAATATATTCGCATTACACAATTTACTGTTAATTTATAGGTTATTAATTATTGCATGCTAAATTACTTGTTTATATTTCGATAATTTAAGGAATTTTGAATTTAATGTTTATTTCTTTGTTTTTCAATAATGTTTATAGAATAAAAATATTTCTAAAGATTTAAATCTCATTGGGAAGTGAAATTTTTGCTGAAGTTTATGCTATGTTTATAATTTATGCTCAAAATTTGATTGTATTACCTGTTTGTCATTCGTAACCATTCTACAACTATTGGGCAGTTGTTTTATGATCTCATAATTGGATAATCCATGAAAAGTTAGAATCTCAATTATTTTATCATGAACGATTAAATGATATTTTGAACATACTTTTTTTATTTTTACTTTTATCGTCATTGCCTGGCAATCCGAAAAAAAACTTTTATGTAAACGATTCTTCATCATATTCAAACCATTAATAATTTAGTTAAATCTTTTTATGAAAAAAAGGAACTAAATATCAATTTTTTTCAGGATATGCAATTTTTTCTGAACTTAAATATTGCAAATCCGAACAAATATTAAAAATATTATTTATCAAATTTCTGCCAAACAATCATGATCTTCTTTTGAAAAAAAGGTGATCCATTTACAAACCACATATTTTTTAAATCGTTCTAATTAGATAATGTTCGAATAAGATTTAGCTAGTTTGTTTTCTGCGCTATACTACAAATTTGGCTATTATATTTTGTTTTTAGGTGTACTTTTAAATTTCAAAGTCCATAAATATTTTAATAAATTACGACTCAGATTTTGAAAAATTCTACTCCCAGTCCAACAAGGACTTATAATGATAACTTTTCAACAAATCCTCAGGGTTACACTATGTCGTTTATGTGCACACACGAATGTTTAATCAGGCTTAGGAAATAATTGAATATATTTAGGAAAGGATGCTCACTACTCAGGAATGAAATAATAATGACAACTGCTAAAAGAAAGAAAAAAAACAGGCTTGCTAAAAAATTCTTAGGATTTACATCACTAAGGATAAGGCTCTATATATGTGGAAAAAATATCAATTTGATTTCTGAATGACTTAAAATTCTTTACTGCGCAATGTTCATCCTTTGACGCTCGTCATTCTTAAGAATGGGAACTGTAATGTAGAAAAACATTACAGTTTTTCCCCTATTGTGCTCTACTACAGTCCCATCCCTATTAATGTTTGATCAAGGGGGAGTGAAGGAGTGACTTTCCATGTTTTTGTTTCATGATTGAGTCAACTCATTCTTTGGAGTATATTTATTGTCCTATATTAAAATATACTCTATGTAAGTGGCTATGAACCCTTTTTCTTCCATTATCCGATATTAGTGTGCAATAAAACCATTTCAGCAATCTAATTAGAAATTGTTATGAATTTATTTTAAAAAATACGTTCGTATATTTTTTATAGTGATAAATGTCTCCCCGTATGCAACTTAATCTAATAAGTGCGATTTGCTACTTTGTTTTAAAGCTTTAGTAAATACCTTGGATAAGTACAGACTGCTTAAAGCCAATGATATTGAAAAATATTGATTCCACCAACTTTATGATGTAAATATATAAAAATAACATAAATTATCCTACTACAGCTGACGTAGGCTTACCCCTTTGGGGACAATAGCCATTGGTTGGATGGACCTTCCTGAAACTCTCTGGAAATACTCATAGAATTTAGTGGGAGATTTTCTATCCCAGATTCTTGTAGACACAAGTTGATCTAAATATTTACTCCACCCATGTGCGTGTTATAAAGCTTCACAACATTAGGGCATGGAATTTGAAGTTTTTTTGAGTTACCATTTCTCCTCCTGTTGACCATAACAATGTCATGGCAGGCATTCATAGAAGAAATGATATGCACTGCCCTGTTGTCGAACCATTTAAGGACGCCAACACCTGCATTCACGTTGACATATGCATCCATATTTCCCGTTGTCTTCCTCATCTGTTTGTCTGGAATAAATTCTGGTCGTCCATTTCTTTTCTTCTGAATTGTTCCAGTATAATATATTCCGATCTCCTTTAGCTGTCGAACCAAATTACCGAGCTAAAATAATGATCTGCGAAGACTCTGGCGTAAGTAAACTTCAGTGATGAAGTGAGGCCCCACCCAACGTCACCCCTTAGACCGAACTCGGATGATGGCCCTCCAGCTTTGACCTGGTATAAATCAAATTCATAACAGTATCCTGTCTTTGCATCGCATCAAAGCCAGTTCTTGAATGAATCCCCACTTAATTGGCTTGTCTTTAAGATACTGGCGCAAACCCATGGTGGCCCTTGAACTTTGTCATGTGTTCGTCTTTTGATTGAAATTTAGAATTCTGGGCATAACGTTGGTATATTTTGTTCCAATGATCCAAAAGTGGTCGTACTTTCAAAGCCTTGTCATCGGTCTTCACATGATTATTTGAAAAATGAAGCATTCTCAAAATTTCTAAGAACCTATCATCAAGATCTAGGAACCATATCACAAATTCTGAGACAGCCATATCTTTGACTTCACGATCAAAGTCAGATTAAACTTGCTCAGGCAAGTGCCAATCTTGAAGGTTAAATTTAGCTTTGCCCCATTAGTGAATCTTAGAAACTATTCATGAAAAGGAATATAATAATTGATATTACCATAGCATGGGGAAATATTTTCCTCCATTTTATGTAATGAGCGTGGATTGTATTCTTCTTCTTTAGACTCTGTACGACAGGAATCCCTGGGTTCTTCAAATGACTTTTTTTTTCTTCTCCAGTAGTAGGGTCGTACGATGAATCTTCAGGTTCTTTCATTTGCCTTTTTACCACTGCATAAAGAGAGTATTCATCCTCGTTCTCGATAGTCTTCTTTGAAGACTAATTCTCAATAGTATTTTGGACTGCTTCGTCAACATACTCAAATTCATTGTCAGAGTCACATACAACGTTGTCCAATTCCTCTTCATCCTCACCAACGACTGCTTCTGGCAAGGTCATTATGTCGGTTTGACAGATTCCGGACTCAACTTTTACAGAGATCTTTCTCTTCGATATTATGAAAACAATACTAACTTATTTGTATATTGCATTTAATGAATGGAAGAGGTACTGTTGTGGAGTTGGATTAACTGGATTTACTTACTTTGTTTTTATTAGAAAAATCTGTTCTACCTTAGAATATCGTTGTAATTTTTGAATGCTTTCATTGTTTCCTAAAACAGTATCATGTGAAAAAATGTTGTCTGTATTGTAAAATGTGCATTCCTCTAGATCATGGCTTCCCAAACTATTGTATGCGTACCCCTAGGGGTACGTGACGTGATGGTAGGGGGTACGTGTCGCGGGAAGATTTATTTATAAATTGATTGATTTTTATTACAGGGGGGCTACGTGGATGGGGATGAAATGCTCCATGGGGTACGTGATGTGAAAAAGTTTGGGAAGCACGGCTCTAGATGGTACTCTAAAAATATAAAAGACGGTTTTATATAGTGCATATTTTTTTAACTCTTGGGTACTGATGATGAATTGTGAATGATGAAACACTTCGTTGGGTACATATTTACATTAATGAAGTAATTTCGTCACAAGATCCTATTTCAATTAATTTTTGTAGTTACAATATAAAACTCCATTTTGAGACGATTGGGCCACTGGTGACCCAGACATTTACAGTCCTCTAATTTGCATAGATTTATTTTTATAGACTTAAGATTTATAAATTATAGTAATTGTCTCAATTTCTTTGCACCTGTCGAAGCTTTTTACCCTTACAACTATAACAACAGAGTTATTATGAAATAAATACTAAAGTTTTGCTATCCAAATATGTCATTGTGTATTAGACACAGCTGAATTGCATCAGAGATGTGTAAACTTCTAAAGCTTTTCGAAATGTATTAATTTTCAATTATAAAGGGTTTTTAAGTAAAAATTGACAATGAATGCGATAGTAAATGAGAACACATTAATGGGTCACCATCGTCCCCAAAGGGTTAAACGATAACAGCCTCCTTAAGAAATATTTTGTTGTTCCATACATTCTATATCATGCAAATAAAAAAAAACTAATTTTTTTTTGTTAAAGTCGTTCCCAAGACTTTTAATAGCTGTTTAATATTATTAAGTGTCTATTTTATTGATTTTGATGGTTTAAAAAAATATTGTGCCATTTTTGAGGAAACCTAAAGCTTAAAACCAATTTTCCATTATTATTTTACTCAAAAATGATTAAAAATATCATTTTTGTTAAAATATTAACTTTTTAATGGCATTTAAAAACTTTTTTTGATTTGTAGTACTACTCTGCCAGTTTAATAAACATACAATAAATTTTGAGTTGTAATCAACTTATTGTATCTCATACTCAAAGTATAATTTCTTCAAAAATGCCTGATAATTTTTTAAACTTTAAAGTCTATAAATAATGACCTCAAATAATAAAAAGGCTCTCTAAAGTCTTGGAATTATTTTCACAAAAAAATGGATTACGTTTTTACAAGCGAGCTATGGCATTTACGTACAGATAAGCTTCAAACTAAGCTCCATGTAGTTCTCTGACATCCATAAACAATTTGCAAAAATGGATGTTTTTCTTTGTGGTATATTAACAATATAATATTGCTTCAAAAGCAGAGTAATATTTATTTTATGTGGAAGAAGTGGGCTTTTGCGTTAAAGCACATAAAAGCTTATATCCACTTTAGCAGGGATATTTATTTGATTGTTTTTTTTTCCTTCTCGTTTTGTCATAGAGGTTTCACAAGAAGTAATAGGAAATATACAATGGCATTAAAGCAATAATGAGGATATAACTGTTAGGCAAAACAAAACATATATATCAGAACATGAAAATAATGCTCTCAAGATATTAATGTGCTTCTTTGAGGATTGGTCTAAAATATACGTAATCCAACAAATGTTGTACTTATCATCTATAAAATTAAATGTGGATCAAAGTTTAGAATATAAAAGTCATTTGAATTGTGGGCTCAAAAGTTGCAGAATATATTCAAAAAATTCATCAAAAAATGAAATGGGAACTTTTTAGAACACTAGTTCATTGTCAGACCTGAAATAATCCTCCTCTGTAAACATTTCAATTCTCAACTCTAGCATATAGTTAGCTTAAGCATGGAAGTTTATCGACGTTATTTTGATTTGCTTTCTTCTCCACTTGAGTGAGATATTCTTTTTTCTTATATATATGTGTCATATTAGAAATTAAAATATAGTAGAATTGTTGATTCTCCCAGTAGAGATTACAATCCTATTCTCTCCTAGGATAAACTACAATTTTACTGAGGGAAATAGTAGCATTGCATATTTGAAGAGGTTGTGTGTTTTGGAAAATATAATGCAAAGTCATACTCTCTATGGTGCTATGACCGGTAATTCCATTCCCCGTAAATTCATTCCCTGTAAAGTTCATTCCCATACATTTCATTTCCTCTTTGAAGAGTGATATTTAGTGACGTAATACGGATTATTTTTCTACACTAATTAGTAGTTTTTATGTAAGGCTGTAGAGGAAGGGCTTGGCACTGGGTAGTCGGCACTGGAGATGAGTCATGAATGATGACTTGTGATGGGTGGGAGACGGATTCGAATGACTTATGGTGTTTATGGATTAGAAATGCCGTCGTGATAAATCTTTAATAGTGAGTAGAAATGGAATCCCAATGCGTTGATATTGTTTATACTTTAGGAAATACAAGTAAATGCCGTCATTACTCCTCCTCGTCTTCATCGTCTATTAGTACTCGCTCCTACTCCAGTCTTCTCATCCGTCGATAATCATAAATTTTATCATCCCCTTTTTTCTTCCCTTCCTCTTCCCCCAATTCCAATCTACGTAAACAATAACTATAAGTAAATTGCTCGGGTTCCTCTCTCCCTTCTCCAGGATCACTTACTCTCCCTTGCTTCACGATCAACTCTGGATTGAATCCTACAAGTTACAAAAATCATCATCAGTCATAGGATCATGCTGGGTCTCGTAATAAATTTCTAAAATATATTATTCATCCCCTTCACATCAAATCACAACTGTTCACACTTCAATAGGTAGGTTTCAATTCATTTTGAAGGAAACACGGAATACTACTACTATGGTCTGTTGCAAAGAATCATTGACATTCATAACTAGTCAATTTCTTCCTCAAAAGGCCAGGGAGAGGATTGTACGAGAGTGATAGAACTAGATCAAGATATGGACCTCGTCCATGAAAGTCTCCATGAATTTCTGAATATGATATATGATAATAAATATATCAAAATATTTTATTAACTTATCAAAATCATAGATTGTTTTGTTCTCACTTTGACCCTTCACTTGTGCTTCCCTCACTGTGCCTCGGGGAAACATCTCTGTTCTTTGTAGCAATTAACCATCTTCATATTACTGGGAGGATTATGGATCCTAACGAATGGAAGTAAAAAAATTGTTTCAAGACCCTTTTGAAATAAAACGTGATTTTTAGTGGTTAATAAATACAAGAAACCGATTGATCTTTTGAGTTGGGGATTGAATAGAATAAGGATATCTTCACAATTTGATGTTTGAGTTTGAAATATAATTTACTAGTATAACAATATCTATAACTTTGATTTAACAGTCAAATTCAAACTCAGAAAGTCATTGCTTAGGATTGACATTAGACATCGTTAATTATGAACTAATAAAGAACTTCCTTCTGAAAGAATCGAAATAGATTATATTAATTCTTGTTTTTGTAAATATAAAATGATAAAGATATACTAAAAGTCAAGATTTTATATAAACTTTAATTATCTGTACTTGGGTATCTCATATTTTGGATTTTTGTTTCATCTTCAAAAATTGTTTCTGTTACCTATCTTGCTAAGTGAAAATGAAATTTGTCAAATTGAGCTTACTATTAGTTAAGGGATTGAAATGTTTTAATTTTAAAAGTTTCATCAAGTTGTACAAATCCGCAAATTGTACAAAAGAATATAATCCTCAATTTCTATTTTGAGGAAAAACAAATTTTTACACAAAGAACTATTTCGGATACATAAATTATCACAAACCCTGTGATCTAAATCGAATTTAATAAGTATTTCTGTAGGTGCATAATATACATGGATAGACTGTCAGAAGCCCCTTTCTATTTTATAATAGAGTAAATTGTGATATATTTAATCTTTATTTCTTCATATTAAAGGCAGCTGTATTAAATCTTTTGTAAGTAAATCGCTCATTATAAACAATTTAATTAAATATAAAACTTGGGATATGGTTCAGAATCATTTATTGATTCCTCTTCATTTTTCCTTCAACTCTCAATATCCAGAAATATAATTATTCAAACTGATATTTAAAAACCTCTTTTGAATCAATATAGCCAATTCTTAAAGATTAAATTGTAAAGTATTAGATATAAATTTATTTAATACATATATTTAAAAATATTGTGCATCATGATAACTACACTACGGTATTCATTTGTATCAAACTGCATTTAATCCAAATTGGTATTAAGGAATACAAGCTGACTTAAGTTAGGCTCAATTCAACATTCCTTAGATCCTAAAACTTCCATATTGCGTAATAAATGATACACCATCTTTAACTTGTCCTCTACTTAATCCAATATTATTATAAGCGTTCATTTTAGGTAAGAACCCCTGCACAACAGATCGGCCAGGATGTATTTTTGGATAATACCTGGGATTTATGATATTCAAGGAAGCGGCTAAGGAAGATTTTTTTCATTCAAAAGTCAGAGAAGACTTAAGTGAACAGCTACCTGAATGTACCAAATACGAATAATCTGAAAAGGATTCAGTTCTTTTGATGACTCAGTTCTTTTAGTGAAAAAGTTGTTTTGTTAAAACAGTTCAGTTGGTGTGTTGGTGACATTGTCATTATTCCTGTGTGCAAATTAGAGTTCCTTCAAAGTAGCTAGCTAATGAACTACCGTTCAAGACAAAAAAAGTATGCTTCTTCACTCGAATATATTGATAATAACTTAATAAAAAAGGGGAAAGTGGATAGAAATATTTGATTGAAGTTAAGTGATACATTCCATGTATGCTAAACAAGATGGATCACCCTCCCACGCTTCCAAGAAAGCTCAGGAGTGGCTCAAGGACAACATTTACTTTTGGCCCAAGGACTACTGGCCCCCTCAGAGCCCAGATCTGAACCCACTAGACTTCTCTATCTAGGCACATGTGGAGACCAAGGCCTGCAAACAACGACACAAGAACATAAATGCCTTAAAGGCTGCTGTCAACAAGGCCTGGGCCTCCATGGACGTCGATTAAATCCAGAAAGTCTGTCGCAGCTTCAGACGTCGCCTGACCAGTGTCATTGAGTCAAATAGTGGCTACATTGATTGAATTTGATCACAAACTATTTTATTATTCTAAAAATGTATGAATAAATTGTTTCTCAAGTCATTTGAAATGTCATTATTGTCCGCGATATGTTCTGAACAAAAATCGGTAAATAATTCTGCACGGCCCGGTAGTCCAGGACTACTAGAAGAAATGCACTAGTACACACACTCAAAGAGGCAAATATGATGTAAATGATTTAGGTATTACTAGCACGAATACGCTATCTTAAAGATGAAAAATGAATTTTTTTTAAATTTATATTTAGCTTATTTCTTTTAAAATTCTAAGCCTAAACGATTTACTATTAACTATACTGGGTAAATTGGAGGGTATGCCTTTGCATCATATTTTCGAAAACGCTCAACCTCTTAAAATATTCAATACTACTATCTACCTGCAGCAATTTTAAATTAGGAGATATTTCGTTTCTGAATATACTACATATTAATCGGAAATATAGTTAATGTTTACAGAAATCATTTAAAAAAAATAAAAAATAAAAGTGTAAATAAAAATAAATTAATAGCTAAATATTTTTGGCTCACAAAAAAACAAATTTGATAGCTCAAGGTGAACATTTTCATTAAATGGCAACAAAATGTTTATTGGTTTAAATGCTCCTGATAGATCTACTTTGATTATAAGATTCTGTCACAAATCAATGAATATTGAACATTATTTTTGAGAAGTGTATCATAAGGAGATTATATAAGTTCTTGATATTCCTAATCACATGATATAAAAAGAGTTTCAAAAAGTTTAAATTAAGCATAAATATAAAAAAATGATTAATTATTTCTAATTTTGGCTCAAATGCATGATGATCATTGCTAATGTAAAATTTAATTAAATGTTCATAAATATAATTAAGAATGATAAATTTAATGTAATAACAAAAAGAGAGATGACTCATAATGAAAGTGATTCTTAAAAACCTTTCCGTACAGATGTAGTGCTTTCTAGTTAACAAGATGTTTATTTTACTAAATAAAAATCGACAATACAAATTTTAAACTCGAGCAATTAATACTTAGAAGTAGAGCATCTACTTCAAAGTTTTCCATATATACTAATTTTTGAACAAAGCTGTTTTATTTTCTTTCAAATCTCCAGAACAAGTAATGGTTCAGCATTTAATACACATTTCTTTTTCAAAAACATATCCACAGTTTTCCTCTTAAATAACCATATTAGTATTAAAAAAGTACTACAACCCTGAACAGAACCAATTCAATTTTCTTTCATTAAATGTAATTTTGATAATAGGGATTCAGTCTGCACAAGTAGATTTAAACAAAAATCAAGCAGTTTTTCAGTTTATGTATCGCTTTTTTATAGCTTGACCAGCTATCCAGAGCTCTATTTTTCTTTAGTAATGACTTTTCAAATAGAAAAGCTCAAGAGGACGATTGGCTTACTATTTTTCTTGAACGATTATTTGCTCCTTTTGTACAACTAAAAGTCCAACTGTGCAACTTATCGACATATGTCTTTTATATATTTATAAAGTAATCTTTTCTCATATTTAGTAGGAGGCGCTTCTTTAAGTAGGAGGAATAAAAGAGCTTTATAAATAACAACAAGAGAAAAAACTTAATCTCCAACAAAACTCAAATCCATTGTTCAATTTTGTTAATTTGTTTCTTTTCATTATTTTGTGAATTAATTAAATACCAGAGGGACACCCGGGACTAAAGTGTATATTTTGAAGATTTGCGACTTGACTTGATCTCCTAATTAAAGAATTGAGACTTAACTTGGACTCTATATGTAGTCTAGACTAGCAACTTGACAACTAGTAAATACTGAAAACACAAAAACCTACACTCTATGAACCCTATATAATAATTTTGGATTTGAAATGTTCTCAAATAAATATGATCAAAATATTCAAAGACTTTGATAAACATTATAAAGACTTTTCCCCACTTCTGTTGAATTATATTCAGCTTTCGACAAGGATTCAAGGTGTGTCTACTTGAGAAACATTAATTCTCAAGTAGTCTAAATTATTTAGACTCATATTATTTGCTAACTACAATATTTTCCAGGATAATATGATTTGACATCTTACTTTTTTGAAATATGAATTCACTGAGTTACCACATCCAGACTGCTAATGAAACTTGTTTCATATAATTGCAGTATATATTAGTTAAATAGTCTTATAGTTTGAAATGAAAAAGTTATCAATCTCATAGATTAAGATGTACTTTTAGCTTAGATTATACGATATTTATTATCATACACTATTATATTCCTTATTAAAATGATTTAGCTGTTTACTTGAAAAAAATAATTATTTTATTAATATCAGTTAGTTAATGAAGTATATCGGCTCTATTTTAACAGTTAATAGTGGTAATGTTTCGTTTCGATTTACAAAATTAAATATCATGGAAATAAATGTAAGAAATATTTGGTTCATAAATTTTTGACTAGGTTTTAGTTTTAGAAAGAGTAATTCTTCTCTCCCAATATTCCATCTTTCTAAATAATTGATTAGGTAAATAAAGATCCCATGCAATCTTCAATTTCCATGTATCTTGAAGAATTACTTAAACAACAAAAAAGCATAGGTGCGCACCTTCCTTGAACATCAATTTTTTTTGATGATTCAGACAAATGTTGTCTCTTTATAATATTTTCATCTATTTAACCCAAATTTACATGCAAAAATATTGAAACCATTTCGGATCCCACACATATCCTAAAACTTTTGATTTTTCTAAACTCAGTTTCTTATTCCTGTCAAAAATTAAAGAATAATTCAAATTTGAAATCACTTTTTCACTATTACTTTTCTATTTCTTGAACTCAAAACGTCTTTTGCAACTAACCTTTATCATGTTATTCATAAGTAACTTTGCATTTTCTATTGATTTAGTACCTGAAAGAAGATCATCTACTTATATATCTTCCGATATAGCTTTCGCTGCAATACAATAATCTTGTTTACAACATTCAGCATTCCATTGCACTGTGGCAATTAAAGAATGTGGTGAACTTGCAGTCACTAATACTTGTCGACAATGAAACATTCTCCAATGGATTCATCTATATTCATTCTCCACAAAAATCTAAGGTAACTCCTATCGTGACAAGGCAACGAGACCTGACTATACTTTTTCGATATCTACGTCCAATACATTATTGAAAGATCTTCCAATAGTTGTCTTTGATGAAACATAAAAAAGGTTGGTTGTTGTAGATGAATTAGATTATAAACCCATTGTTAACAAGAGATTTCATTTTGCACATTTTCTTACTGCTTAATTATAAATAACCTAAAATGCTATACACAAAATTTCATTAATTTTGACTCACAGATTATGGAGATATCAAGGGTGTATTATAACACCCCATTGGCTATACATACATGTCAATAATTTAAAATATTTCAAAAGGAAGAATAAATAAATTAACTATATATATTTACGAATAGGTATTTTCTGACTAGATACATCAAACAAATATAAAATACTATTTATGACGTCATATGATAGTCTTTAAAGCAATTTCATGCAATTTAACATCATACTTTTCACATTTATAGCTAGTCTTAGTTTTACAAGTTCTACATTTTTTTTTGCTACTCAAGTTTTACGATGAAATGATACATTCCATCAGAGTCAGTAAATGATGACGTGAAGGATCGTGAATCACTTTAACTTGGATCTTCATATCGTTTTAACTAGAACGTCATAATATTTTTAATAAATTGGTACAAATTAATTTTGTGACCATTTTGAGCAAACCACATTTGAAAACTTTCATTTGATCTTCACGTACATTCAATGTTTTATTCTTTTGTTGTACACAGAAATTTATTTGTTCAACAAGTAGCTGACACAATTTGTCATTGAAGAAATCTTAAAAATATTATGTAGGCTCAGTGCATAATTTACTTGCTTCAAACGTTTCTTTGGGATAGCATGCAATTATATGAGAGCTTCCGGAAGCTTTATCAGACCATTCAAAAGTTTTTTTTAGATAGGGTGGGAATATTCTCTTCAAATTTATTAATTTCTTCAATATTTTTTTTTGCTAAGCACATTTCCTGTTGTATTTAGAAGCCTCAAGCTTTTGATGATCATGTGGTCTCTTCATCTGATAAATCGCTATTTCCGTCAGACTCTTCATGATGATCAATAAATCCCATATATATATCACCCTTCATCTATATCTTCCAATAGTGCCAATATTTCGGCAATTATAAGTATGAAAATTCAATTTTTAATTAATAATGATCATGAGAAGTATTTTATATAGTTCAGTAGAAAATATAAAATAAAAAGAAGGGGATTATAATAAAAAGGAAAAAAAGAAGTCTCAAAAGCCGATGGGACGTTTTTACACAACAATAATTATATCTTCAAATTACGACATAAAGTTAAAATAATATTTGTAATTTTAATCAATATAATTTAAATACATGTATCTAACTTACTATTAACATAATATAAACTTGAATATAGCAATCAAAATAGGATAAAAATGCCTACTAATTCTTGACGTTGACGGTGCGATAGACAGGGCAAAATATTTACTGAGGAAAATAACAACAAAAAAGAATGTACACAGTTTCTTCTTAACTAGTTTATATTTAAATACTTTTAGAAGCTTGTAGACACAATTTTGAAATATAAAAAACATCGAAGTTATGAGCTATTATATTAATGGGGATTTAAGCATACTATGGACACTAATGGGTTAAGAATAAGAACGTTAGAAATATAAAAAAGGAACCTGTTCAGCCTCATCAAACATAAATATATGTTGGACGTTCTAAATCCTTCATTTTCAACAGAAAAAAAAACTTTATAAAGGGAAATAAAATGAGTTTTTCCCAATTTTATTAGTGTGTAAAGAATGGATTTAGCTTCTGAAAAGTCCATAGTTAATAAATTAACATATTCTTGATGATTTTTGACGTATTCAACCCTCAAATTCTAATTTTTACATTAAGTTTGAAGATGATGCACGTGCTTTATAATTTCATTGATATTTAATGTCCAATCCACCAAAGGGTTATTTTGTAGAAATTATGTGGACAACAAGGCCAATTTGTGAGAATGTTTATAACAAATATGACAAACATCGCTGCGCCTTACTATTATACCAAACTCGGGACACACAGATTTTTATTGAAGAATAAATGTTTGCAATATTTATCGTATTTTAGATCCAAACATGATTGTTTATATTTATCAAATACAATTTCTCTATTCCAATGACTTGGGAAACGTATGGCTTTTAGATCATAATGAGATGCAACTCTTCCTGGTACAAAAATACCATGATCCTTCATCAA
The DNA here is from genome assembly GCF_016086655.4 of Lepeophtheirus salmonis. Taxonomy (NCBI): domain Eukaryota; kingdom Metazoa; phylum Arthropoda; class Copepoda; order Siphonostomatoida; family Caligidae; genus Lepeophtheirus; species Lepeophtheirus salmonis. The sequence continues at coordinate 9,969,284 of NC_052139.2, forward strand.
ACTCTCCAGAAAATGTTTAAACCTTCTTTTCTTTAATTTATATTTCGATTGTACAGGCTATTAGACGAATTTACAGTCAATTTATGATGTTAATGTTTGAACCCATTCTTTAAATAATTAGTATAAAGTCTCTAAATCTCCCAATGGCCAAAATGAAAGAAAAAGTTGTTAAAGAAACTCTCCGTCCACTAATTTCGATTTCATCTTTTGATCTTCCTTATCCAGGGTAGCAAATTGTCTTAACACATAGGGTTCATTACTCAAAGTATAAATAGAAGACGTATAAGCATTAATCTCGCCGATAACGAACGTCTTCGTGGCTAAACCAATTAAACCAAATCCCATTCCGTAAATAGTAAGAAAATAGGCTGGAAATACTTAAATATTGATCTTTAATACTACTAAAAATAAAACAAGGAATTACAATTATATCGCTCTAAGAAATTCTTAGTGTTAATCTTCACCGTTCATGATCACTCACCTTCATACTTTGATGTTCCCTCCTCAAGAATTAAGGAATAGTTATAAGAGCTTTGTAAAGCTTAAAAAAAGTAATGCTCAGGTTGCAGCTTGGATAATATCTTTCAGAGCTCTAATTCTATTAATATGTGTCTTACTGGTGGTTTCAAAGAAGTATATTAAAATTATGCAATAGAATTCATTCAATCCCCACCTCAATCCTATTGAAAATCTTTGGTGTGAATTAAAAGAACGGGTTCATGCCAGAAACCCCAACAATATACAAGAACTTGAGTCATTTAATATCGAATAGTGGCAAAATATTCCTTCTACAACTTGTTTGAACTTCATTGTAAATTATAATAAAAGATTAGCTCAAGTTATCAGAAATAAAGGTTACACAGTTGACTATTACTTAAAAGGGTACCAATACTTTTGCCATGTATTTTTTTTAAAATTATTGCCCCTAAAATAAATTTATCTGTTTATCAAAAGTAAATTAAGTTTAGTTCATTATTTATCAAAAAACATTTCTTATTATTATCATTTTATCCTATCGTGTTTTTTGTTTTGTTTGAGTATCTAAGTAAAAATGGAGGTGTTGCTAGTTATGCTATAAGTGTATATATTTATTATTTAATTCTCATGAAAAAAGAAGACCGAGTAATTTTTTAAATCTTGTAGCCACCTTCCTTGCTTTATATAAAAGTTTTTGGTAGTAGATATTTTTACGAACCATGCGTTTGTATTATAGTTTGAACTTAAAAAAAATAGACTCCATGTTAATCTGTAACAGGCAAACTAAAAAATTATCTACAAATATAGGTTTATAATATATTCAAAAGGAGGAATATTGAGTTTTTGGCAAGATTTAATTCCAATTCAATTCATCATTGTTCTTTAAGTTCGGTCAACATTTTTATTTCTACATTTGGAATAAAGGTAAATAAATTGTTTGAAAATATCTTAATTTAGAGCTTTTTTAAATATTCTTCAAATTAAAAAAAAATTGTAAACTTATGAAAATTATAATTTATTTAATTTTAAAATAGTTAAAAAAGTTAACATTATTTCCTTTATGTGAAAAACAAATTTGCTGGAATGCTTTGGGTCATTGCCCTTTTAGAATAATATCCTACAACCTAAACCTAAACTTTTTGCGTAGGATTTCAAATTTTTGTCTGAAATATTAAAATAATTATCCTTTTTCCTTTCTCTATTCACCCTAACAAGCCTTCCAGCTCATTTGGAAAAAAATCAGCCCAAAAGCATAATTGATCCACCACAAGGATTTACTGTAGGTTTTTTATTACGAGGAGGGAAGGGCTCTCCAGATTTTTTTCCAACAAAATGGGTAGAGGTGTGAGCAAATAGCTTTTGTTTCATCTTACCATACTACTGTTGACTAGAAGGTAATATTGTTCAGGCATTGTTCTTTGGGAAATCTTGATCTTAGGTGTCGAGGTTTGAGTAATATTGTCTTTTCAGGACGTCTCTTATGATAGCCTTCTATGTGGTTAATTCTAGATATATCCTATGAGGTTGGTTTACATCTAGTCGGGCTGTTGTCGCTTGAAAAAAGGAGGAAACTTCAGGATGTAGTTATGATGTTTAAAGTTGTTAATGGACTCACTCATTGTAATATCAAGCCCACCGTATGTAGTAAGGCTTACAAAACTAGGTCTACTTCCGATTTTTACTTAGTTCAGCCATTGGCAAATACTAATTACCTCCAACATAGTTTTTTTAATCAAACTATACTGATATGGAAGAGCTTCCCCGAAGAGACGAGAAGAACATCTTCACTTTGCGGTTTTAAGGCACTTTTAAAAAAGAATCCACATCTACTTTAATACCACATCACATTATATCATTTTATTTTACCATATTATTTCATTAGATTTTATCATATTGTTTATTATACTCTATCATAACGTTTTATTATATTTTATCATGAGCCGACAATATTGGGCTTTTTCAGCCACTAGTCGACACTAAACAAATAAATAAATATCATTCTTCGTGAAGCAATAATCCCATTCTTCTCTAAATGATCTAAAATCACCTCGTTCTTAGTTATTTTTGACTTCCCTAACAACTTTTATTGGCAAGTGACGAGATAATTTTGATGGCCGACCAGTTCTTTTACGATTACAAACTTCTCCGTATGCTCCATATTTCTTGATTATATTATAAACAGTTGATTTGGGAACATCTAATTTCTTGGAAATCGATTTATATCCACTGCCTTACTTAAAAAATTCAAAAATCTTATCTCTGACTTGAACACAATGTTCTTTGGTCTTGGCCTTACTAGACAATACTAAGGTAGTTCATCACAACTAAAAAGATTCTCGAGGGAGGATTCAAAGTACCCAGATGAAAGAAGCTCTTGATTATTCTGATTTTTTTATTTGAGTACAAGCAAATTAAAAGTTATATTCTAGACTCGGATGAAAAAAATACAAAAACTGACAATGATAATAGTCAAAACTTTTGAGGGTGCCATTACTTATGCACAAATTAGTATCTAAATAAGCTAATAAATCTTGCCGAAAAGCTATTAGTCTGGGAGTCTGCCACGGAAGATTTCACTCCATAAGGTACAGAAAGTTTGACCCCCTAACATTATCTATGTCACCCAGACCATTAATTTTTTTTGCCAGCCGGACCGGACCGCCCCTGCAGGATCTGTCCTCCAGACCCCTGAAAATAGCCTCAGGAGTTTTTTTTTTTTAAACCGTGAGGTACATGGAAAAAACTTGCACCAATGTATAGTACAATGTCAGGACATCATAAAAACCCAAGACTGACAAAAAATTCGGTCGGAAACTTGAGGTCAGACCTCCAAAGTGGCCCAAAAAGACTTAGAATTTACAGGTTTATTTCAACACAGAAAGTATATAGAATAGGACTACTAAATTCAAACAATAAATGACTTTCCTTAGTAGTATTGTCATATTCGTTGACATAAACTTAATGAAAAAACATAAGATAAATAGAATTTCATCAAGATAACTTTTTAAACAATGTTATTGATCAATTTCCTAGTAGACAATTACGAGGATTATAGTTTGGCTTTTGTGTTGCAACATATAATTTTTGCACATAGTTTTGATGGATACAGACTGGGGTTTGTTTTAATTTTTTATTTGCATTATCAGAGCTGACATCAGCTAATCTAATAAATTGGGTTGACTCAAGATGTAATAAAAAAAATATATATTGGCAACTTTGATAGACGACATATCAACTGACAGAGATTACTATTAAAACTGTAGTACGTACTCCTTACTTGCTTATACAAAAGATAATGGGGATAAATAATTTATAAGATTACCAGGATATAAATCTTTTTCTATGTATGCTCACGGGGATTTGTACAATTTTCACATCCTACATAATGACAGCTATGCTGATTTTCTCATATTTTTATAATATATTAATACAAAAAATATTATACACAATTGAACCTATTACACTCATTATGGACCTTGTATGATATAGTAATATTTTAAATAATACAATCTAATAACTTTTCAATATTTGACTATTACAGCATGAGGCCGTTCTTTAACAACAAATCCGGAGACTTTATTGGTTGTTTTGGCAGCTAGTTGGAAGTGTCTTGTGTGAGTTAAAGCAAATTTCATCCATCAACTATGTATTTATTTTGTAATTGTAGAAAAGACAGTGCCCTCGTTGCAATCCGTGCCGGACGAGACAATGTTGAGATTGCAAACTTCTTCAAACTCCTTCTTCAACAGGTTCTTTGTCTGGAGAGTCAAGAAGAAACTGGATGATTCCATTCATCTGGAAACAAGACTCTGCTCTATGACAAACTACAAAGAAAACTTTGACCTTGTTTGTCAGAATTTTATTTCTTTTTTTGACACAATATTTGCTCTCCAAGCTCACCAGACCTACACCCCATATACTTTTTTATTTGCACCAAGGTTGAGTGACACAACAACAGATTCTCTCGCAACACAAAATCTGAGCTGATCTCCAGGATCCGAGAGTAATTCTGGAATTCGCTAGGGGAGACTGTCATCAAGACCTGTTGCCCTTTCCGAGGTTGAGTTGAGGCCGTTATTGACGTACAAAAGTGCTTATATATAATAAAAATATTTTTTTAGTCAGTTTTCACTTGGCATTGGCTTTATCAATATCAGATGATTAGTTTAGGAGAAAAGTTAATTTCAAAAAAAAATAAAAAAATGTATAGGTCGTCAAATATACTCTCTGTAATGATATTGCTACATATACAAACTTATCTCAACTCAGGTCATAATTTATTCATTATTGCAATCTCTTTCACTGTTTTCTATTGATAAATATTGTTTTTTGAAGGAAAGTCTTATGTATTTGACAAAAGTTTTTATAAAAGAATAATGAATAAATTATAACAATAAAAATATCCCAGAACAGATGGGTAACATCTAAATATTATAAAACAAAATACAAAATACTACAACTCTTACATCCTCATTTATTCTCTAAAAGAATAAATATTTTGTAAAAATGAATTAATTACATAAACTATGTAAATGAATTAATTACGTACATTATAAAAATGATAACTTATAGGTTTTTTTAAAATTTTGCTACCTAATGAATAAATTTAATGTATGGCTTGCTTGTAATTTTGTGCTTTCTTTTTCAGATTTTGAATTTTTATATTTTTGCTTTAGATATTGTCGTTTGGAATATTTTATAACTATTTAAAAATTGTTACAAAATTAAAATAAATAGAAATACCTTTTTTTTTTAAAGTGATGGGAGGTAATGTCATTAAATTAGGGCCGTTGGTGTAATTTATAAAAATTTTAAATTCATATATATTTAGAAAAAGAAGATAATGTTTCATCGAACATACACTTTTATAGTAAACAAAAATACATGAGTAAAAAATATTACATTTATCTGTTTTCTCCTAAATGTTTTTTGTGGAATCACATTAAAAAAATTTAAACCAGGGTTTCATTTTTCACATTTATTTGAAAAAAAAATGCAAATATTCTGTAGAAAGTGTCAATTTATTTTCAGTAACAATTTATTATACTGAAAATTCGAAATCTTATTAGACATAAATCAAGGAACAGTAGTGATCTGTTACAATCCCACAAATTTCTCCTTATAAATAGATTTATAATTGTTCAAAATCATGTTCAGTCACATAAGGGTAGATAAACTATTTATTATTTTTTATCAGCTCTGAGTTGGATCAAATACATCTTCTTGTATCTCCATAGCGTAGAATACCTTCTAATTCTTCGTTAATATCAGCGCCATTATCATGGAAGTTTTTGAGTCTCTGTAGATTAGTCACCCTTTTCCATAGTTCAGTAGCGGCACAATAGATATATTTTTTTGATAAAATCTCTATTCACATTAATGTATCACACGGTGCTTAAAAGTTACTGTCCGGTAGAGCCTTGCATTCATCGATCAAGTCTTGAATGGCTTGGATATGAGAAACATCTTCAAGAGCGAAATATTTAGTTTTCAATGTTAGCAGAAATTGATCTTTTCTAGTTTGAAGGTTTTGGAAAGTGATCTGAGATATGGAGGGGGATACTTTGAAAGTCAACCAGATGTTTACCAAGGTCAGGTGAAAGCAAAAATATAGTCCACTCTACTACTGATGGTCTCTTTCGAGTAGTTTTTCTTTGAGAAAGTCATTCTTGGGTTATTCTTGGGTTTTTTAGTTATCTTTGTAACTCCACCTACCATTTATGAGAAGGTAGACCTTCAATTTTAGAAAGGACAATTTTTCCATCATTTGTCTTTCTGTATTCCTCTGGCGAGGTATGTAAAAATTTGTTGTTGGTTATTTTCTTTTGATTTTTTTCCAGAAAGTTCCCTGTTAGAATGAAAATGCCCTTTTTAACCACAATTTTTCGTTAATTGTGGTTTCGTAGTAAAAAATTCCGTTTTCTTTTCTTAAAGCCATTTTCCAATCGTCTCTGAGTAAAGTGTTTTGTGGTGTGTTGGTGTCAATTTTATAATAAGTATATTGTGATAAAGATACACTCTGAGTTTCCCACACTGGGACACGTTGAATATATTCATAATTGACTTCTCCAATACTCTCCTACTCCTCTAAGATTGTAACTTATTTAATAGCGCTTATATCCATAGCAACTTCTGGGGCAGACCTATCTCAGCTAGAAATATTTTTCGAAAACCATCAAAGATATTTTGAGGGCAAAATATTTGAACTTGGTATGACCAAACTTCAGTCATATAAAATATTGTATCAGTTGCATGCCAGATATTAATTCAACATTTTGCCTTTGACATATGAAGCGTTTCAGTCTAGTCCCATTCTTTTCCTGATAAGGACTTCGATTTCAGAGCCATTTTTAACTATTACCTCCATTGGACTATGATCTAGTCTAAGATTTTCCAATAATGTTATATTGAGGAAAATCACCTTATCGATTTCTAGCTATCCTTCTATATTCTCGAATCTATTTATTACGTTGAGAGTTTTTTTAAAAGAGAATATCACAAATCCATCTCCACTTTTACAGTGGTTAAGCCACCTGATCTCCCTGTTTGAGTGAGAGTAATTCGAAAAAATTCTTGAAATGTTTCATTTTTGGGTGAAACCCTTGTACCCTTTTATTTTCTTTATCTTCAATTTTAATTTGTACTTTATTACACATTGGGTCAATTTGAATTTTATGTATCTTCCGATCATTTTTCAATAAGTAATATCCTTACTTATTATTGGATTTGATTCATGATTCTTCTTCTTTTCACCTTCATTTACATTTGATTCGTCTATATTTTTCTTTTCGCCTAGTACATAATGTTCGTCGGATGGGTTTCCTCGCAAAAACATGCTTATTTTCCTCTAAAAAGTGACTCAGCCTTATTAAGAGTAATATCTTCTTGTATGTTTTACGTCACTTACTACATAACTTCTCAACCAATAATTAGTGTTGAGGATGACGGAACTTTAACAAATCTACTCTCTTAACAAAACACTTGGTCCAATTACCCATCAAAAGTAATATAACCTGAAGGATGCCTCTACCTAGATCCTCGACTTACACTTAAAATTCCCTTTAGAAACTATTAGATTTATTTTTCTTCACAGAGACAGATATAACAAACCTTTTCAGCGTGACAAAAAAATAAACTTCAAACTAAGAAAATTAATGAAGTTCTCTTAATGAAAACTCCTTTACATATCATTAAGAAAGGTGAATTCTGTGCAATTTGAAGAAATTATATGGCCAATTCTCCACAAAGCACCCTGATATCTCAGTTGGTTTTTCCAAATTTTGTAATATCTGCCAAAAATGGTGCATCATAGTTGGGTGCTTCTGTGCTGCATTCTATTTTGTACGTAAGTACCTAAAAAAAACACAGATTACTTACATTAAATAACTAAAAAATTTGTAAATGTAATGTCAATTTATTTATATGGCCAATCAGAATTAGAGTAATTTCCTCTTAATTTTTTATTCTGATAACTAATTTAGCCCTATAAGTTTTGGTTCATAGTTGATCAAAATGTTGGTCTCCCCTACTCATAGTAATTAGGTTTACTTCTAAAAAATTTCAAAACAACATTATGAAAATTTTTGACATGGATGCGTTATACCTTCGCTATAATTTCTACTACATACTATAATTTCAACCAGGTCACCAACAATCTCTCCTATTTTTGAAGCATTAACTAAAAAAAATTGTTTTGTGATGGTACCTACACATAAGCAGCAAATTGTCCCAATATAGGGTATGGATTGATCTGGTTACCAATGAAAACGACGAAACTCCTTGATGTATAAAATTAGGCGAATAATAAGCTCATTCATTTTCATTTTCAAAATTTGACTTAAAACGTATAAAAAATATAAAAATACTCCAAAAATTGGTTTAGAAAATTATCGAAAACTAGATTTGATATACAGTAGAAAAATTACAGAAACGTGATCATGAGTCCAGTACTACTGTGATTGAATAACGAAAAGAAAAGATTTATGAAAAAAGTAAATTTTATTTGATTTGTGTTATTATGATTTTATCTCCTTCATCATTTTGTCTAAACTTAAACTATGTAAACATTCAAAAATTTAGAAAATGAATATATCATAAGACTCTTGTTTAAAAAACAGAAATTCTTATGGAAATAAGAACCTAATCCATTCAAGATAAGTAGGCAAACAGAACCTATTTGTAATATGATTATTGAGAAACCTGAAGGATGACTTTTATTCGTATTGAATACAAACTATTTGAATATTTATTTTTCCTTTTTTCGATTTTTTTGTCAGATCCATCAATTTTTTTAAAAAGTTCTAAAGCATATGACGGTATATGATTCACTACCAACAACTTATAATAAAAACTACACTAACGATGTTATATTTGACATAAATCAATAAATTATATATATCGAGACAATGTAAGGAGCCTGAAAATACCCAATACCTTTAGTAGTTTCTATCAATATAAAAAACTAAATAACATTGATGATGTCAAAATGTCTAAATAGTTATCAATAAAATATCAAAAATAATATAACCAATTCTTTTAATAATTAAAATACGCTTACACACAAATATTAAAGAAAAAAATCTACTACACACTTTCAATAAGTTAAATATTGAATATTTAAAAAAATTGATTTTTATAAATATTGATATTTTTTTTTACATTTGGTGAAATATTTTTAAGTAAATAAACGATATATTATAAAAAATAGATATGTAGACAGTCAATACTAAAGCAAGTAAGAATGGATTTTCTCAAAATGGAGTCAAGATTACATCTGAACTCTTCAACGAATTAACTATGCAACAAAACTCAGGTCATAGAGCGCCCACTGTCTAGAATCCAAATTTATAATTTTTATTTTACCATAGCACACACAAACTGTATTTAAATTTGGAATAATATTTAATCTATTCAAGATAACATAATAAATATTTAATTAAATGCTGGAATGTTTCCACTTCCACCAACAAAGAGTAATGAAGGTTATGTCTTTGCCTCTGTTTCTATGTTAGTCACCAGAATCATGGCAAATGTTAGAGATCAGTTTAGATCCACTTTGGTACAAACATCATATATGGTAACAGTAACAGGTAATTAACTTTTGAGAGATCAATTCAAAGTTCAAGGTGACACAAAACTTAAAGTGCATATGGGGCTATAACTTAAGGGCAGATTGAGATACATCACTCAATTTGATTTTAGGTGAAGTTTTGCACTCTACTGAGTGCTGACTATAGTTTATCCATTGTTATTGCCTTTAATTATCATTCGTATAGTTATTTAACTTCAAAATATGGGTCTAAATCGAAATTAAACACAAAAAACCTCTGTAAAAATAATAATGCATAATTATTCAGAAAACTTGTATTTAAAAACAAAAGTAGCATTGAGTATTGACAAATATATTTTATTTAAATGTATTTATTTGAAGAAAAAAAAATGACATGCAGTAATGATTATTCAAGATTACTGCATGTAATTTGTGTTTTTTAATTTTCATAAATTTCAAACCCAGAAGGCATTTTCTTCAACTCAACTACAAAAAAATTGTATGAATAAATTCTTCTTTGTAACCTTTTGAAGTCAGTACAAATTGCACTTAAAATAGCTCAAAAAGTATTGTCACAATAAAATATCAAATTGGCGCTTGTGTGTCCCGGTTTAATTTGAATTTACAAAAGAGGAACGGCGTTGCGCTGTAACAATGACTTTTGCCTACAACAGCAGGGATATCTCAAATCAGAAGGTCTCAAATGCCGCTGGAAATCGAGCTTGAGTCTAGCAAGAATACTCAACACTTTGTCATATCTCATGCAGATCTATATCTGATGGATTATTTCGTAAGGGGCTAAGTTTAATCTAAAAAAAATAGAACATCTAATACCATCAAGGACTCTCCGAGTGCCTCTATCAAGAAGACAATAACCAACATGGCAAGGAACTACCTCTTCAACGCCTGCTCCTCTTTTGTCCCCAGATCAAGGCCATCATTGATAAATGAGGTGGAGACATCAAATGATCTCATATGAAACATTTATTTTTACATTTCAATCCAATTTTCAATTAAATCCACCGTAATATGTGGCTTCCGTGATAGTTTAATTTGATCTTAAAACCATGCGAATTTATTTTGTTTAAAAGGCCGTATTGCAGCCAATATAAGTTTATTTAATCACTAAAATGAAGATTCAAACTATATTTAAAATTCTTTGGTACCTTTATTGATCCCTCAAATTTGAATACGAAGTCTTTAGTATACTCAGATATGTCTTTGAAATATGGGATTGTATGTATACATAAAGTAAAAAAAAGGTATTTTCTCCGTGTCTTGACTTTTGTTTAAGATTATTTTTATGTTGGCACACCAAATATTTATAAGTTAACATTGATATAATATGTGACTTAGAGTCCATAAAAACTACTGAAAGGTAGTAAAAGAAGTACTTTAGAGGGTTTACTATACGTTACTGACATAAAAATAACAATTTGACTATATGTACACTAAAAATATACTTCAGAATTATACAAGTTTTAAAATTTGGCTCAAAGTCTATTGTTATAAATTATTTATTTTCTTATATTAGATAAATGATCCCTCAAATCTGTCAACAAGGCCTACTTACAGGCTAACTCTTTATGCTAAGTGAAAAAGATAATTATATCTATGTATGTAAAAGCTCAAGTCTCACATATGATTGTAATTTTTGACATTTAGCTCGTATATCTTGCTGATTTACATTTCCACATACTCATTAGACTGGTGCTTACAACCGATTTTGTGCAAAATTTGGGAAGACACTGTCTTAAAATATTCCTTTTTGGTTAAGAAATAAAAGTTTGAGTCATTTTGGCCTATTTTTATAAGGTGTCCACAGTATTTGAAGTTTCTAAATTTAAAAAGCTGTTGAAAATATAGCATTATTACAAAAAAAAAGAAACCTTTTAAGTCAAAATGAAGCAATGTATAATAAAAATATATTAGTTATACGGTTACAGAAAAGTCTAGATATAAATCTAGATATAACGCTTGGGTGTAATCGTAGTATTGCCACCCTTGTATTCTACTTGGGTTTCTTCGAAAATTCCTCTAGGGAGTCCAGTAACTTGGCCAAAGACGGATATTGCTGTAGAGAAATGGTTCCCATCGAAGGTGGTACTCCGTAGACGCAGCATGACCAAAGGAAGAGTCTGAACCCAGTTATCCGACTCGTTGAACAATCTGGCATGGATGCTAGTATTAATGGATCTTTCGAACTTTTCAATGGGACAGTTTGATTGGGGATGATAGGAAGTTGTAAATATATATTTGGTTCCCGATGCCTCTGATGATTTTTTCCCAGATATTCCCTTTAAACTGGGTGCCCCAATTTGAGACAACCGTTATGGGAACGCTGTATCGAGTGATTCAGCCTGCGATAAAATCCTTTGAGATCTCATTCACTGTTGTTTATGGGGTATGCCTCTGACCATCCCGTATATCTGTTCTAGACTGAGGATGTTGAAATGAGGCAAAAATGTCGACATGAACATTGGTAAAGCGGTCATCTGGAAGGCAAAATTCATCGTCTTGTCTTGAGAATGATAATGGAGGTTTGACGGAATGACAAGCGATGCACTCTTGAGTAAATTGTCTATTATCCTTCTTTAAGTAAGACCATTCAAAACTATTTGAAACTCCTTTGAGTGTTTCTTTAATCCCAGGGTGGTTAAGATCATGTCCACGACTAAAATTTCTCTTATTTTTTTAGGGCAAAATCATTCCCTAATGCTATTTTAAATCTATTACCGCAGGGAGAGCCTAAACTTTCATATTTTCCAAAAAATTTGACTTGACTTGCCTGATTTGTAAAATGTGATAGGAAATCACTTATAGATTGATTCTCTACTATTCTTTTGTAGAGATTATCTTCTTCGTAAATGCTAAATACTTTTCTTGATCGGAAGTCTGCGGAGATGTTACTTATACCTTCCATGTGTCACATGTCTGAAGTAAATTCAGAGATAACTAAAATTGATCGAGCTTGTCCATGAGTCCATGATGGAATCTTGACTAATAGGGCTGTTGTTAGTAGTTTATGGTCATTATAAACCGCGAAAGGATATCCTTCAACCGCTCACTGAAAATGTTTAATTGCTTCTTGAACTGCAGTGAGCTCTCTATAAAATGTAGAGTTTTTACATTGAGTCTGTGAAAAGGCTTTTGACCAAAAAGCCAGGGGTTTCTGGTTTAAACTGCTACAATATAGTCATCATGCCGATATTAGAAGCGTCATTAGTGAAAGCAAAAGTTCTTTCGATCTCTAACAATTAAGAGTTATTTATTGGCGCGTGATGATTTTACCTTATTGAAAGCTTCTTTATGATTTTCAGTTAATTTGAAATCAACTTCTTTTTTAGTGAATCATTTAACGGCCAAATATACAATGAAAGAGTTCTAATGAATCAAGAGTAATTTTTGCACAAATCCTAAGAACTTTTGTAAAGACTTGTAGCAAGTCAGCCCTACATATAGACTCACTGGATTTATCATATGTACGTTATATAAAGACGCTGAGTCTATCTTGTAGGATTAACTTGCTACATATAATCCCAATTTTTGTTTTGTTGGGGATGAATTTTCTAGGGTTGAACTTGTTTGGGGATAAATTTTCCTTGCAATGAACTGACTTTGTGATGGATTTGTCTCGGGATAAAAAGAAGAAGGTAAACATTCTGGGGGTGAAAAGAGCCCGGTGAACTTTTCTTATACATAAATTTATAATCAACACTTCAAAACTTTTTCTAAAGTCTTCTTCTAGAACGATTAAATATTGTAAAAATAAAGAATACAATATCAGAATCTGCGTTTAATATGGGCTATTTTGTTCTTTACGTATAATATAAAGTCCAATTGTGAAACATTTATAAAGTACATATTTTTATATTTTTTTATGTTTTATTACTAGGAATATGTATTTTAAAGAATCAATCAAGTATAAACTTATATATTATGCGAAAATACTAATATTTACATGTTACATAAAAAATGCTAAAATTGTTTGTCAATTGAATAATTTATTATTCACCAACGATATTCGAAACCCAACTTTACATTTGTCCTAAAATGTACATGTTTTCACTTTTATGGATGTTTAAACAACCAAAATAAATATATATAATTACCTTATGAACATTTTTTAAGTATCTGATCAGCAAAGTACAAAGACATTATTTGGAATGAACGAAGTATGTTCAAAAAGTAAAGTGACATTGCAAATTTCGAGTGCAAGGACCATTTGGCATGCCTATTTTTTTTTCAAACATACACTTACTATTTCAGCTATATCATATATATATTTTTTGTTGAAAGGTATAATAGCTAGAAGTACTTTGTGTGTTCGGCGAATTTTTTTCTATTGAAAAACATGGATAAAAAGAATTTATATCAAATTTTGTGTAAGAAATGAAATTAAGTGCTCCAAAACACTTGAAATGTTGACATTGGCATACAATTCTTATTTAAAAAAAGTGTTAACAAGTGGTAAAAACTCTTCCAAAAATGCCCGGAAGATAGCATTGATGAGACTCACTTATACACCCAAGCATGTCAACAACATATAAAAACGTTAAAGTTGAGAAGAAAATTACTATCAGATCAGTTGCTCAATATATTGATATAATGGTTGGCTGGTACCAAGTTTTTGGAATGAGAAGAGTGTCTGTGATGTTTGTTCCGAAACTGCTTAGTTTTGATCTTTTCTTCTGAGATATTTTTGTCCAAAAACAACCCAAAAATCATGCTTCAGGCACCATATTCACCGGATTAGGGTCCATATGACTTTTTCTTGTTACTAAAACTAAAGATACCTATGAAAGGACAGAGATTTGCAACAATTGAGAAGATTAAACTGTATTGCTGGAACAGTTCAAGACTATACCGAAAAGTGCTGATGAGAAATGCTTCCAGGATGGAAAAAAGCGTAGGGGTAAGTGTATTGTACATGATAAGGACTATTTTGAAGGAAACAAGATAAAAATTGATGAATAAATATATATGGTTTCCGAAAAAAATATTAAGCCCCCTTACTTTTTGAACACACCTTTAAAATAAAACATAAACTCTTTTATAATTTTCTTTATTTGTCTACCTATATGAGACGCTAACAGAAAATTAATAAACCTTATTACTAGTAAACAAGCAATATGTAGAGGGAGATGTGTTCTGGTCCCAATACCGCCCTTTGAGATCAAATACTTTTCTCTGAGAGATTTATGTTTAATTTTGCATATTCTCATTTTAAGGAACTAGCACAGAGCTTTAAACATTTGACTGACTGTTGCAATAAGTTATATATTGAATTTGGTTTTTGTTTCAAGGGTCTGATGATATTTTTTCAGGCTTGGCTGGGCATACAAATCGTTCTATTAAAAATTGGAAAATTATTTTGGAAAGCTCTTTTATTGTAGGGGTTATTGAGGAAGGTTAAGGATGACAATTTTTATTAGTGTGATTCAGTAACAAGTTTGTTTCAAGCAAACCTGAAACAGGACAGATAAGCTTAGCATGCTGTTGATAATGAAATTAAGGAATTCCTCCGTGCTGTAGGAATAGAAAAGGTTCAAGATAATATGACTGACATACAGACAAGTATATGGTGTATTTGAAATTCCAAAAAAAAAGAGTGATTATCAACATCAAGGGTTTGAATAAAACTCTAATATAATCTAAACTAAAAATTGACTTTATTTTTTTTAAGCAGTACTTTAATAAAGGATTATTTTTTATGTGTTATGGACCTTACAAATGCGTATCGTGCATTAGGATAAAAGTGAGAGATGGACCCTTTTGGATTTCATGCAGTATTTATTTAAAGGATCAAATGTTACAAGGGAAGAACGTCGATGCGACAACATCAGAGACTTAAGTTACTGCTTGCGTTAACTCCTTGTTAGGGGCTTCAGTGAACTTTGATGAAAATTCATTTATCCTCTCAAAATCTTGGTTTATCTAGTCTACAATGGGATTATGCTCTGTTGGAGGTATATTTTCCCTACAAAAAATAATTTTGTTGAAGAGCTTTAACTCTTCCACTCGTAAGAAGGAAGTAATATCCCTGATATAATATCCGAAAATGCTTGGCTTATTAGAGAGCATTTGGTCTCTCCCTGTTTATGACAGATACATTTAACTGTCTCAGAAGTATGTATATTGGAATACCATACAGAACAAGTGTGTAAGGATATCTCCAGAGACTAACAAACTACCGAAAAGATTGTCACATTGACAGATAAATTTGTCAAGAGACCAATGATAAAACCGTAAGACCCAGAAAATGTTGAGTTCTAAGAACTTGTATTATTGGCCAAGATTTTTTTCTCATATGATAGAAGCATGATTCCAGCATGTCTCAGACTAATTCGTGTGCAAATTATGTAATCACGTCGAATATTAATTTCCATAAATCTCCGACAAGAAGGCGCTGGGGATAGGGACTTTAGAGAACAATATATTAAAGTACTTTTTTTATAACGGACCAGGACAAAAAAAGTTATACAACAAATATTGGGTACTATTTTCAATTACAGTGCCACAAAAGATAAGATTATGTCTACAAAAGATAGAAAAAAACTTTATTTAAATCTAACAAAAAAAATTATTTTTAGTCAGAAAAGTTTCTTTGGCTTTTTATAATCTCTAAAGAAATTATTTAATCATATCCTTTCTATTAGCCAAATAGATTGTGTGCAATAAAGGGTTGTTCGAATATTTTGCATGATGGGCTAAATATACTCTTCTGCAAATATTTTTTTATAGTCGTAGCATAACTTTTTAATTCCATTGATGTCATACTCGTAATTTTGCTTATATTTTATCATATGTTACTATTTCAATAGTGGTTTTTGTAGCTATATATAAATCCTTATAAATAGAGTTGCTTTCAAGAACTCAACTTTAACACACACACAATTAATAAAAGATACGTAAGTAAAAAAAGAAAATGAATTTTGTCTCGGCTTCAGAATAGGAACTTCTTTTTTTATACAAAGCATAGCATTTATACAACATCAAATTTGTAAAAATAATTTTTTTTTTCAACAATATAAAAAGTATCCTTTTTGTATTAATTTTTTTTTTTCGACTAGAGTTGATTTTCAAAGCCTTTTAACAATTGATTTATAGTTAGTATATTGATAATATAAAAATTATTATTGTGAGTAAAAGTAATTAATTAATATAAGAATATTAAATTTTAAAACTTACGTACAAGTGCTTAGAATAAATTAACAAAATAAAATAATCTCATAACGAAAATAATATATTCATATATAAATATGCCCCACAAAAAGATAATTAAGCAAAAATCGCTTAAAGTTCGTCTCAGAATAGAGCTATAGAATTTCAAAAACTAGCCGATCTATAATAAAAACTATTCTTGAAAATGTCTATATTTGATTTTGGGAAGTAGATTCTGTTGTGATGAGAGAGTCCCATTTAGTGGGAAAGGTAGCTTATGTTTAGAAATGAGGTTGGAGAGATAGGTTTATCTTTTTCTTTCAAATTTGGTAAAGCGTAATAACATCCTTAACGTCTATGATACATAGTGAAGAGGCCAATCTTTTGATATTGATTAGATAGTAGTTGCTATTACAAATTCAAGGTAAAAACGACCCAAGCCTAAATTATGCCTTTTCCAGAGAGTTAATCAAGTAGTTTCTAGAAAGATTCCAGATCTAAAATCCGTACATTAAGATTGGGAGGACATAAATTTTATAACGATTCACCATGAACAAAAGCTTACTTGTTTGAAACTTCTTTTAATGATTCCCAAGTTTTGATTGTCCTTCCTTATAATGTAGTGTATATGGTTCCTAAATCAACGATTACAAGCGATGTAAATTCTTTAATTTAAGTAATCAAGTACCACATAAAGACTTTGGGGAATGAACTCTTTTTTGGAGAAATAAAGCATTTACTAATATTTAATATAAATACATTCTCCAAGCAAAACTCAATTTAGGAAATTTTGTATACAAATCACCGATTGAGTTGAAACAAGAGAAGATGATTTTTAAAACCAAACATACGCTAAAATCCATGGCCAATTTCAAGCAGAAGGACATTTTAATAACAAGATTTCTTTCCATTTCTATTTTGGCCATGTTTTCTAAAGAAAAAATATTTAAAAAAAAACAACCTCAATATACGAGATTATTACATAATCTCGTCAATAAATAAACCTGTCTTCATTTTTTTAAATTATTTTACTATTTATGTGTTGCATTGAATATGGAACATGGGGTATATTTTATAAAATAATTATTTTAAATTTATTGTCTAGATGTCTTGTTATATAAATAAAAGCATTGCTATTTCACTGAAGGAAATGTGCTACAACAAATATATTTAAAATTTAATTATTAACTTAGTCACTTATAATACTCATATATTAGTGTTGTGTAATAAATTATGCGAAACTATTAATTATTGTGCATCCTTAAATGGAAGAAGAGACAATTAAAACTCTAAATTTCGATTAAAATTTTGACATCAAATTAATTATTTCATACTATTAATACTATAATGTGAATTCTTCATTAGTACTAATTTTGAACAGGAAAAAAATCCATACATCATTTGAAAATTCTAATGCAATTGTTGCTGAATAGTATACTTTTGATTAATTACTCATTAAGTGCATATTATACCAATTAATATCGAAAGGTTTGTCGATGGAAATTTTAAAGTAAAATTGAAATAATGAAATTAAGTCCAACTACCAATAATAATACTTAGTTGAGTAATGTATTATATATTACTCCGTGGAAGAGTAATTTAGTTATACTATCAAGAGCATTAATACTTTCCTACTTCATACTTTTTAATATACACTGTTAAGAGCTGGCCAATACTATTTGATGAGTTTTCTAAATATTTATACAGTATTTTCTATCACAAATTAATTTTTACTAAATTTTTTGTATTAGCACTATTTTAAATAATTGATAATTATGTTTGTTCCTGGATCCTCTGAATAAAACTAACCACTATAATGAAGTATGTAAATAAGAAACCGCAATTTCTAACTTTACATTGTTAGATTTACAATTTTAACTTATTTTTCATTTAAGCTTTCAAAATTATTGATTATTTCTTTAACGAACAGTTTATAAATTAGTATTTGTACAAGTAATAAGATTTTATCATAGTCTCTTGCACTATTCAACTTGAAGTTTTTTATATTTAAAAATAACCAAGAATTTCACATGATATCAGATATAAACTGATAGCCTGTTAAAATTACAAAGTCAGAGTATTTGACTTTTTTATTGCTCGTTTTAATTGTATAAAAGTATTTTTGTAATTTTCTTACTCCTTTAGCAAATTAATATATGTATTATAGTTAATAAAAAATTAATATATTATTGTACTATATTACCGACCTCCTTGTTACTACCGAGCACTGCAAATAAGACATTAAATGATGGGAAATATACATTTTGTTAGAATTTAGCGAGTTATTACAAGTAGAGAACATAAACTTTTTTTTATCCCTTTAAAAGTTAAAGTAAAAGAGTTTTTTAGCCATTAGTTGAAAAATAACTGCTGGAAGTATTTATTTTTTTTACTATTGAAAACTTATCTAGAAAGAATAACCCATTGTTGCCCAGATACATTAAATCAATGAATTAAATGAAAGCTAACATATCATCATGATTTTTAAATGACCAAAATTAAATGTTGGGTCTATTCAAATTTACACTTCCCTCATCAAAAATTCCATTATAAGTAAAAAGAAAAAGAATTAATTTTAAATTCAATTCTCTAAAATATTTTATTTTTCAAAATTCAAAGATATTAACCCATAAAGTGCCATAAACATCATATTTTATCTTAAAAGTTTATTTTGTGGTTTTTCTTTTTTGCAAATAAATAAAATAATCCTTTTTTTAATTACAATTATTTAAAATTTTTTGTAATAATAAATTATATATTACTTCAAAATGTAAGCTTGTTGAAGGCAACAGGCTGAAGGTATATGTGTAACTTCAGTGAATATGCAACATAATACAGTCTTCAATAATATTATTTAATTTTGGATAAAGATTGTGACAGTTAAGAGTATATTTCCATTTAATTTTCACTGAAATTACTTTTTTTTTATCCAATTTGGCTTTCCTCCGCCTCAATGGCGCCCTCCACACTCTTCCTGGAGGCTGCACAAACATTACAGATTTAGTATCCCAACAAGTAAGCCCATTCAGCCTTGATGTTAAACTCCAAAGATTTTACTTATCTGTGAGGCTTGTGTCTGAGAGATCCCTCGACGTCTGGCTAGATAGGAAAATCCAAAGGGTTAAGTCCAGGAAAGTAAGGAGGTCACATGTTCTGAAACGCATCCAAAATACGTTTTGCTCTAGACAACCTCTTAAACTTGAGGGCCATCATAATGAGATATTTATTTCTCCTTGCTCCTGATTTTAATCCCAAGTCATCGTTAATGATCGTTCGGAGCGTAACATGGCTCACAATAACCTTATTGGCAATACTGCAAATTGTACCCACTGGATTTCTAGCAAAAGGGTTTTGACACGAATAATCATGGCATTTGTTCTTAATGTTTATTTTCGGCCTTGACTAGGCTTTCTGGCAGCTTTTTCTTTGGTTGCAAATAATTTTTAATGTCATATACAGCCTTCTGGATGATTCTGAGATATTAAGTATTCTCGTTTGGGGTTTTCTGGGTGCAAGCATTTCCAGCACAAGAATTATTTGGCTTCTATTTCGTTGTCTGAGATGGTACACCCAATATATAAATAAAAAAAACAATTGCTAATGATTATTAGAATATGACACAACCTTACTTTTGCAAAAGTGACTGTCAATATCCCTGCTGTGAGCATTTATTTTAGTGTAAACTTAAATATGCCGCATAGAGTATATTCTTTGAAGTATCATAAGATTGAAGTAATCTCAAAAATGTAACATACATCAATTTGAAAATTCTAGCAAGCCTGATTACATGATGGTCTAACATTGCATTTTTATTAACCTATGTTATACCAAGGAACGGAGAAAAAACCAAATCAATTTTTTTAAGCTAAATTTGCTTGTCTGTCCAAGCCTAGAAATTCTGAAAATTTCTGGATACTACCGCTATTATAAATAATGCAAATATTATAACTTTAATAGACGGCACAGGTTTAAGTCCTTTTATTTGTCTGTCCTATTTTGACATTTAAATACACGGTGTAAGTAACTTAAACTTCATAAAAAAGGGTTTGTTCTTTCTTTCAACTTCATTGTTTAGACCCGCCAAAACTCCTAATAGCTCCTTGCTATACAGGGTACTACCATTAGCATGATATAAACTAGATTATTTATTTTATAATTTTTAAACAGATTACCTATATTTTTTAACTGTTCCATTTATACTGTATGTCAGAGTCAACAGTCCGTCAGGGGAGGGTCTATACCAACGTATCTCCAGTTTTAATGTAATTTAACAAATCATTAATAATTCTAAAATTAGCCAGAGCTTACAATATGCTTTATTTATGAATTGTTTGATTGAGTTCTAGATACATATATTTAATTAACATTCATAGAATATACTTGTTAAATATATTAAAAAACGCATGAATAGTTACAAATACTGTGTAGTTTTTGTCGCATTGAATAATTACTTAAGCTTTGATGAAAAAATACTGTATATTTGAAGAAAGAAATTTTTTTAATAACATTGCATATTGATTACTTTTTAAATGTAATAGTAATAGTTTAACTAGATAGGATAAAATGTAATTACCTTGCATTTGAATTTAAAAAAAGTGCACTAGAAATGTTGTCAAATCAATCAATATTAAAATGGACATTGAAGAAAACATTTTGATTGTAATTTTTCAATTTTGTAGAAACACAATTTAAGTTTTATATTGATACCTGAGTCCAGTAGTATTTGCTAGACTTATTTATTAGAGTTGAATAACATAAAGACCTTAACGAGTGCAAAACTTTTTTAGTTGACAATCTATAGAGTATCTTCTAAGTTACATAAATATAAAGTAATAAATAGTGGGGTTGCCCTCCTCATAATATTAGAAAACTGCGGTTTATACTTTTCTTTCTTTTCATTTATTTCTGTTTCTTCAGTCTCAAATCTCTCTGGACTAGAGAATTCCTGGTCAGACAGTATGTAAGGATATCTTTCCCAACTCAGCAAGAGTAATCCTCTTTAAAAGTGTCTAAAATAAAGATTGATTTCCTTATGAGTTTATCTGAATCTATGAGTATATTGAAGTTGCAAGACCTGGCCGCGTAAAGGACTAGGATTTTTTTTTAAAGCTTCTAATTTAAAATGGTTTTATCACTGGGCGGAGACATTACTAGGCACTAATCAACAGGGATTCGTTTTTCAATTGACCCATTGATTTCATCTACTTGCTGAATAAATTTTGTCTCAACCTCAAGATTGAAATTGATCGGCTCGTTATGATCCAACAGTGAAAGCACTTTATGTAGGAGCTCCACGATGTTTTTGTCAGCTTCCAAAAACCACCCAGTCGCATCTTAGTTCAATAAACTTTTGTAGGACCATGCAAATTATATATTCAAATGTAGCGTGGGTTAATTAAATTTAGCTTTCAAATGGACGAACGAGAAGTCTAAATTGCCTCTCAGCCTAAATAACCACGATAAATTTAATATTTTTCAGAAGAAAAGCCTAAATTTCCATTGGAAAATAAATACGAGATTTTGTCAGGCACAGCTGTCCCTAGGACAAAAGTAAGTTTTCTTGTATCCTTTGCAGTTCTACACTCTTACGAAAACGGGTTAAACCAAAGAAGATACATGAATTTTGGTTGCACAATCATGTTTATATTTTAATTCTATCCAGATATTTATTTGGGGGGGGTAATATCTTCATCTTCAAAATATTTCAACTATCCTTTAAGTGTCCCAATCCAACTTTCATTGACGACTGATATGTCTTGGAGGGTCAAACTATTTGGTAATTTTAGCGAAGGGTAGAGGGGTTACAAGGTATAGTCCACTGAGCAAATTTTCCCCGTTTCACCTTTATTAAAAATAAGTTAGCAAAAGGAATTAACAAAAAAAAAAAGAAGATTTTTAATCAAAACAGTTAATTAAATTCACTATATATCAATTATTGTCTAAATATACGAATAAATCCTAACCAAGACATTATCGATATAAATAAAAAATGTTATATAATTTGATTTCATGTTTAAGAAGTATAAAAAATTAATGGGCAATAAAATCTAGATTCAAAGAAATAAGTGGTATTTTAGCCCAAGTTACAAACAAACAATAAAAATAGTATTTATACAGGTAACATTATAGTTATATTTAAATATATAAGTATTACTTTGTTTTGTATTTTTAATCAATTACACAAAAGATAAGGGAAAATTCTTATTTCATAGAAATTTGTGAACACCACAACTATATAGAAAGAAATTAACAAAAAAAAATAAAAAAATAAAGAAAACATAAATTCTTACCCCAAAAATTGTGTGTTTTTCTCTAGAAAAATCCCATTCTTCCTCTTACGTAATCGATATAACTTCACCTAACTAAAGAGGAAAAAATAAGCAACTCAGAAACTAATAAAGTACCATCATTAAAAAATGGTAAAAGGAAATATAGGATAAATGAATAATTTTTATTGAAAAAAAACAAGCAATAATATAATATACAAAAGATGTTTTTAGACTTTGGGGTTAAAAACACCCCTAAATAATTGGTCATATGAATTGTTTCTTACTTGTTTACCTCGGTATATTTATAGTAGAAGAACATAAATAAATGAATGTAAAATTTATTTTATGTGAACATTTCTTGGATGCTTTAACAATGTTCATGCCAAGAAATAACTAAAATGCACATTATTTATGTAGATCACTACATGCTATTAAATCGAAAAAGTACCCATTTTAGTTGCTTCAATGAGTTTGTAAGAAATTAGAAAGCAGTTACGAACAATCCTCAATAGTAATGGAAATATATTTAAAAAATGTAATAAAATTATAAATTATAATATTGAAATTGTTATTGTAAATTTTATAATTGCTATTCTTAAGGTGGGTCACCATTATATATTAACAAATAAATAGAGGGAACAAAGTTTGTGAATAGTGAAGCAACGGTCTCAGCTGACAGAAGAGTATAATATTTTATTCCTTTTTACTAGAAAAATTACCCAAAGGAAAATTGACTAATGCAAAATATTGTCCCAAAAAGTATTTTTTTCAGATAGTCTTGAACAAATCAACGACATTTTGTCATAAATCCAATTTTGTTTTTTGAAAATGTATTTGATTCATTTATTTTTATCATTAAAAGGCTGAACTGTCAATACTAAGCTTCTAATGGTATTATTTCAATGATCTTAAGAATGGTGTTTGATTGAAAATAAAGGATGATATAGCAAATTCATAAAAGAGACAATTTTAAACATTTTAATTTGGATTCTTAAAAAACTGTGTATAGTGAAAAAAAAAAAATATATATATATATCTATGTCTCAATTTATAAAATTTTATGTTTATCACGTGGGGCAATTTTTCTAGCACCAGAAAAGTAATATTCAAAATAAGCCTCTAAGTACTCATTAAAATACTCATAATTGATCAGGATGATATTGTATGTAGAAAATTTTAATTTATAATATTTTTTACTATAACAATGTACATTAATTATGATTCTGGCCACCATCAGCCTCAATGACAGCCTCCAACCGCCTCTGAACCCTTTAAATACAACTAGTAGTAGCTCTCGCGTCCCGTCACCAACTCTTGACCAATTTGTATATTAATAGTATTGTGGAGCTTTTGTATCTCAAAGGTATTCCTGTATCTTTGTTTCAAACTATAGCAATAGTTGCCTTTCATTGCTGTAGAATGAAGATTTTAGTCTGTAATTCCAAATATTCAATCGCAATCTCTTTTTCGCCTCAATGTATTTGTTTTTGTATTCTTACCACATCTATCATGCATGTACACAGTCCATGGAATACTTGTGTCGACATATATTTTGAAGAACTTTGATATTATAATCTACAAACTTCCACAATTCTCTCTTTCAAAATGAAAGGGGGTTATGTAATTACATCCACCACCGAATTTAAACGTAGTTTATGTTTTCGGCCCTGTTTGTTATTCACCAGGATTCCACCAAAAGTTACAAATCAATGTTGATCAAAATTGGTACGAAGATTATATATGTTAACAGTAAGAGGCCATTAAATTATAAGAAATCAATGTCGAATGTAAAACAAAGTGTAAAAATATGTATAATCTACCATAATTTTGTAACAAATTGAGATATATAACTCAATTACATTTTAAAAGGAGGTTTTGTGCTTAACAGAGTGTTCAATCTACTTTTTAATGTTTTTTGTTTGGCGATGAAATACCTTGGTAAATTTAATTTTAGAACAACTAAAATTACAAGTATGGCATTTCTTCTCCCCAAGAAAGAAACATTTTAATTTACAGAACCTCTTTATTTTGAAATGAGGACATGTTGTCACAATTATTGTATCATGCAACCTTCTATCTTAAGATACACAAAAAAGATCTAAAATCCTCTGTTAATAAGCTAAATAATTCAAACAATCCAAATAATATCTATCTCTAAATTACTATCATTCTTATATTACTTTTCAATATACAATAAAATGAACAACATAGATATTTCATGATATTAATATCCTATATATTCTTTTATTTGATACCATATTACAATTATATTGCGAAGTAATATTTTTTAAAAGAGTACATATACATTTGTATTCATATATAATAGTCAAAGTTTCTTCATAAAAGAAAAAAACAATGGATAATTTATGAATAAGAATAAGGATTTACAAAAATTTTATTCTTTTTCTTTTAGAAATAGAGTTTTATAAATAACTTGGGTATTATATCTAAAATAATAAATAATGAAATAGCAATTATTAATCAAGTTATACGAGGTAATCGAAAGGTGACAACAAAATACATCGTGTATTTTTCTGTTAAGGATGTAATGACGTGGGTAGTTTTTGATGTTGAAGATTATAATATGCCAAGTTTCTTATAAATATATTGAGTGTACGTACACGCATGATAAATGTACTAATCCACCTTTTAAGCTGTTTAAATACAAAAAAAAAACACTACTCTTTTATAAATAAGCAATTTTTAAATTCCTACCGTCTCAATTTCCAACCCATGTTAATATTTATATATATTATGTATTCTCTATAGAATAATGAAAACTATTAAGACTATGCAAATGGTGGAAATTAATAAATAGTAGATCTATTGAATATTAAACATCTGCATTAAATAAAAAACAATGAATATGTTCTCAAACTAAATATTAATGAGATTTGTGTAAAACAAAGCAAGTACGTAATACGTAATTGCATTGTACATGATATAAATATATAATATAAGGACATATTATGTGCTTGTACCACATATTATTTGGTGCAAGAAAAGGAGAAAATCACCTTCTTTTTTTTTTTAAATCCTTTGTAATAAATGTTAAATTCATCCGATTTTAGCCAATTATGCATCGTTCTGTTTGATAACTTGTTGCCAACAAGAATCCAACTTCCTAAGGCCCATTGCGTAGAAGACTTTGTTCCTATGGGAAAAAATACTAGGACAATCAATTTTTAAAGGCCTCTATTAAGGCCAAATACGTTGATACACTTAATTTTCAGAAATCATGTTAGCTTATTTTATGTTGACTGGCTACATATATGGCTACATCTATTAGAAAAGATGTTATTTTTTCTCCATTTAATTTAAGAAAGTACATATTAGCTAGTTTTTTTTTTTTTGTTCCATTTTTGTTATTTTTTGAAGATCAATCTTAAATAATATTTATATAAGGGACATATGACGAAATTTTAGATCGGCAATGCAATTGAAGTATGATTTTTGAGTTAATGGAGTTTAAAACAATTGTATAATTTCTACACAAACAAAACTTTAATAATATAATGTATGTATTTTATTTCTTTACAATATTTTCATATAAAAATATATAAAACATGGGTATCCGTCATTCAAGCACGGAGTCCCTCAAAGTCTATGTCAGCCAACACTGGGACGCCACTATATCCGTAGCAGGTTCTAGCCTTGGTAGCCATCATTGCCCTAAGGGCGGCTACATTATTGATTTAGAGAGCTGAGACACATATCTATTTATAGGACTAGTTTTGTTTCAATTCTATTGTTAATTGGTAAATTAAATCTTGTTGAAGTTTAAAGTTTAAAGTGTTTAAATAATAAAAGAACACTGGGTATTTGAATAAAACAAAAGTAAAATATATATAAAATCCCCTCCCCCAAAAAAAAAAAAAAAAAAACAACTTGATTTGTAATTTTTTAAAAAATCGATTAGGAACGATAAAAGTAGTATAAAATATCTTATTATCTCCAATGTAATAGTTAATTTATTGTATACAAAATCGGAATAAGATTGTAGAACGATGGAGTAACATACTTTCAATAAATATTAGTTCTGATATATAATAAAACTATGCATTAGAGATTTACATCTTTGATAGACAGTAATAATAAAGTCCATTTATTTGTTTGTCACATTTGACATTCATTCTCGTAGGATTTTTCTTAACATCAATGAAAAAGGGGTTTTCTTTGTTGTAAAACTTGGTTGTAAAGGCTCTTTAACGGGCTGATATCAACAATACTGACGTCACATATTTATTATTCATTCTATAAACTTTTTTATCTTAAGTCAAATTGGTATTAAATATTCATTTGCATTTGTTCCCTGGTTTCTCTTAAATCAAAGTAATTAGAGCATAGATACATGGAAGAAGCAATAAAATGCATTTTTAAAGTAAAATAATAATGTTATGATTTTACATCGAGTGCATGTCGCTTATGCACAAAGTTTTTATAAAAAAACTTGAAAGATATGAATTTTAAATGCAGGAGTAGTGCATAATACTTTTTTTATTCATTTAGTTTTTTTTTTAAATAAATTTATGTGAACGTAGAATTGGGTTATTAATGCAATACATATATTAGGAAACAAATTATGAGATTTTATTACTTATTATGAATTAAGTATACCACAGGGATCATATTTAAGACATTTTATATTTAATATATCCAACCTCTTCCGGAAGACCGGAAAAACCTTACGGATGGTGTTATGTCACAAGTCAGTCCATGCAACCTTGATAATGAGCTCAAAAGGTATCATTTAGCTGTTAGTATTGTTGCAGTCAGCTCCATCGACCTTTCCTACATGGTATAATCCAAATGATGAAGATCTGGAGATATGGGAGGTCAAATGTTCTTGGATACATTCAAAAGAAGCTTAGATTTTGACATCCTCTTCTACTTTTGTGACATTTTAACAAAAAAAAATCTCTTTCTTCCTCTTGATTTTGCTCCTTAGGAGCGAAACCTTGCTCACATTTATCTTATTGGCCATACAGTGAATCATCGTCATTTGAATTTGTAGAACAGCGTTTTTTACATGTATAATTATGTTCTTTGTTCTTACTATTCGTTTCCGACCTTGCTTAGACTTTTTGGTGGCGGTTTCTTGGGTTTCAAATCGTTTACTAATGCCATACATGGGCGTACAGCTGATCCCGAGATAATTGACAACCTTAGTTGAGGTCTTATACTACGCCAGCATTTCCAACACAATAATTATTGTGGCTTACATTTTGTGGTCTTTGAAAATACAGCCAATATTTATCAATACAAATAATTGCAAATGATAATCAGAATATAACACACCTCATTCTTGTAAAAATTATTATTACAACTCGAGGTGTGGGCATTTATTTATGTGTAAGCTTACATATGACACATGAGGTAAATGTTAATAAAAAATCCAGTTATTTTTATCAGGTGATAAAAATTATAGTAATATTCTACTTACACTTACTTCCATTTTTACATCTACTTTTCACACCCTTCCAATTTGTACCCTTCATCATAAAACTCTGATGTACCAATTTTTTTACCTTAATAAACATTTAACAACGGCTTTCACTACTTTTTGTTTTTAATATTCCTTTAATTGCTAAGATGGAGTTACACTTATTAAGTGTAAGTAAACATTATAGTACTAATTTAAGAATTTTGCCTTAAGTCCATTGAGTTTAAGAGAATAATTTATCCTGAGACATTGTCCGAGAATTACACTTTTTAATGTTTGCTTATATAAAAAAAATAACTAGAAAAATATTCAATATATCTAATTGTTTTCAAATAACATAGAGTTAAATATAAACTTTGTCCGTAAGAATTAAATAAATTTAATGCTAATTGACTATTTTTGTAATTTCAATATTCAATCCATATAAAATGATGAATTAGATTATTTAATATTCTTTGTACAACACTAACCATAATTTATTGCACTTTTCTCTTCTCGATAAAAATGATAACTCTTACTCATTTTACGTTTCATTTGTATATAAAAATAATAATTTTAGCAAATATAGAAAAACTTACAATTTTAATAACAGTTAATGGGAGAAGATGTTTGAATACTGCTTATATGTTATAGTTGTTGGATCATAAATATATTTTCACTATTCAAACTGATTAAAACGGTGATAAAATTATAATACAAATCATGACAACTGCCTCATACATCAAGGTTTTACCTCCCTATTACAAACATATACAGTTCATTTGTTGTCAGTTGCCAATGTTTAAATTTCTTGGATGAATATGTCTTGCATATTTTTTCCGTAAATACTTCTGCTTCTTGTGTAGTATAGTTTTCTCTTTCATTGATAAATGCATATTATGAAGTATAGCGTCAGAATCAATAATTAATTGATGGATACTTCATCATTGCAATTTGTGGCAAATATTTAACTTTTAGTAAAAGAGCTTGGATTTTCTGCACCACAAATTTGATAAAATTGCTTTGAATCTGTTTAAAATAGGTTTTAATGTTAGACACATTAAAAAGTCATTAGTATATGAAAAATATTAAAAGGATAATCAAATATTATAATGTATATTGCTTATGTTATGCATTTTTAAAACAGTCAACTGTTGAATATTGTCTAAATTGGAGTAGCGGTAATATAAACAGAAAGTATATGTTGCTATATAAAAAACATGAAAGTTCTTATTTATGATTCCTCCTTATTCTGAAAATTATAACATATCAGAGAGTTAGGAATACATTAATTTTAAGTAATCTCTTTTGGGAGATATGTCCTTTCTCAACAAAAACAATTTTGTATGATATTTTTTCTGGGGTTGTTTACACTCACATTAATTTAGCGAATATTCTCATCCCTAAAAATTGTATGCATTTATATGAAAAACACATCACTCAATCATTCTTAGCAAATATCAACAAAAACTTAGTTGGATTATGTCCTAAATACACTTATTATATTTTAGTGTATCACTATGGGGCCAAATATCTTGTTAAATTTCCTGATTAACTTATAAAAAAGGTCAATTTGGAGTTTTAAAGGGGCTTCAAAATATGTATGAATGTATATATCTTAAAAAAAAGATATAAATGGTATTTGTTTGAATGAAACTGATGGGGACGCAAAACTTGGGGAAGCATTGCTAAGTTATAATAAACTGTGATTTGTAAGGAATCAAGAAAAGACAACATAAAACTGATTTATGATATACTATATTTAGCTATATTTTTAATTATATTTGTCCACCTGCACAATCCTAGACATTTCGATGAAGAGATTGTCAGCGCTTGACGATGAAATTCGTGTCCATGGCGTACCATACTGCCGTGATGACAGCTCAGAGAGAATACAAATTTTGATTAGAGGTGCAGCATTAAACATATTCACTTTAAACTATAAAAAAAAGGGGTTTGTGGTCAGGGCTGGAGGAGAGTTACATGGAGGCAGGACAAAAGTACGCCATATTGTTGCAGCAGAAGTTTTTGTTTTTCTTGTGTGTAGGGGGTGGACATTGATTTTTTTGATGTTGTAGAATCGTCTAAGGGGAGATGCCAACGTTTTCTCCAGCCTTTTTCGAACTCACACAATCACAGAGGATATCGCAAACGCAATGTTTTTTTGTTTTTTTTTGTTCTTTCTTCCACATTTTTACACTTAGAGATATTGGATAAAAACAAAATCTGTATTTTTTTGTTTCAGCTGTCGTGTTTTTGCATATTGGAACCTCGTAAAATGTTAAAATAAAGGGTGTAAAATTGTAATTAAATACTGGTCCAAGTCTTGGGTTATCTCTATGTTAATAGAAGTTTTTATAAACTAAAAAGATTAACAACATATAAGTTATTTTTCAAAATTAGTCGAACTATTTATTCAAAACTACAACGATAGTACTTAACCAACTAACAAAGGAATTTTATATATTTTGTGTGGAACTCGAATATAAAGGTATAATGTACATATTAAGGTTCTAAGTATTGAAACCAATTTTGTTTACATATTTATGAAGTTTATATATAAAAAGTTTATCTACTTTGAACCCAGATGCTTGATGTTTTTCCCTGAGGACATAATTTATTCAACAATAATACATTAAGAATGATGATTTCTACCATGTGTACCAAATATTTTCACAAAAATTAATACATTGCTACATATCGTTTACCAATCGTTACTGGTTTGTAGACTTGTGATAATCCAATTCTGACGATTTTGTATGTTTGAATAAATAATCTGTGAAAAAATTACGTTTAAATTCGCTATAATAAAAAAAGTTAGAAGCAATTATCGATTTGTGACAACTCAATTTGGAACAAATATCATTATATTGACATGTGATAACTCAGTTATATTTAGCAAATATATATAGCATTAAATGGATGTTTCACAAAAGTGTCTCAAAATTGGTAGTTCTAGTGAATATAGTTTAATAATTATTAGTAAACTAAAAACTCAAAATTCTTATTTTCTCTCTACTGAGATGTGGCAAAAACGAGTTATCAAAATTCTACAAAAGAGCAACCAAATCATTTTTTTACAATATTATATATACAAAAAAAAATCCTAAAACTAAACAGTCAATCAAAAATTCGATATAAAAATACTTCATGCAAAAATTTCAAAAACAGTCTAACTACAAAATTAAAACTAATCTAAAGAACATTATAAATAATGTTAGTAATAAATATAATTCGTTCTTTATTTTAAAAATACTTAAAAGTTATCTCTGCCATATGAAAGTTTCAAAAAATTATGAATAATAAATGTTTCTCATCTATTTCATCCACTTTTCAAATTCATGTTACATTATTTACATAAAAAGAGTTTATTATAAATAATACAATATGTTTCATTCCAACATGTCCTTTTTTATAAAAAATTTATAAATATTACATGAGAAAAACGTTGCACGGAATCAGACTTGTGTGCAGGGGCGTCTATTGGGGGAAAGCTTAGCCACTGAGCTCAAAAATACTCACTGCCTAGTTAAAACTAAAACCAATAAACATAACATAAAGGGGTAAGGGATTAATCCGATAGTTAATATTATGATGATTATAAAAACAACTATTAATTTTTTTAAATTCTTAAAAAGAAATTTAATAGCTATTTCCATAATCATTACTTTGCTACGACTTGTCTCTTAAGAGAGTGACGGACAATTTGAACTAATTATTAAGACATTCACCACTTTTTAGCTTATTATTAAATACATTATTTAACATTTTAATGCATCCAATAAATATTAATTATATAAAATATTACTTGACTAAAACAATTTCCTAATAAAATTAGACAGCCATACTTAAAAAAAATCAAAGTATAATAAGGAAATATAATTAATACAGGTTTTTCCCTCCCCACCAAGCTAAGAAATTTTTGATTCTTTCAAGAAAATTTAATATTTGAAATTAAAATACATTTTCATTTTTTTTTCCTGAAGATTTAATTTTTTGAGAATAATTTTGGCTCTTTGTAATTTTTCTCCAAAAAATATTAAATTAGAAATTTTTTTCCAAAAACATTTTATTTTTTTAGGAACAGCTCTGGATTTATGTAATTTTTATTCAAAAAATTTTATTTTTGAGAATAGCTTCGGATTTTTAAGATTTTTCTCCGAAAAATTTCTATAATGGAAATATTTTCTAAAATATTTCATTTTTATAAAAAAGCTCTAAATTTTTTGAATTTTTTTTCCAAAAAATTCATTTTGTTGGAGAATAACTATCGAATTTTGTATTTTTTTCCCAAAAAATTGTAAATTTTAATTTATTTTTTAAAGAATTTCAAACACCCTTTCCCCCAAAATATAACTCTGCAAAAAAGATGATTGCAGAAATATCGATATTTTTTCTATTCAAGCTTGCATCCCTTAAATGAATTACTAACCTTTTTTTGTTACAGAAAAGTGATTTACTTATTTAATCGCAGCTGTGACTTTGGAAGTAGCTTGGTTAGAGTGAGGCTAATACTCCAAATTTATCCCAAAATACTTTTATTCATTTACTGTTTATTGCTTTAACGAAACATATGTACTATTTTATAAAAGTTTATTGATAAAATGACAAGGCGCGTACAAAATTTAATTTATATCATCACAAAATTTCTTCTTAAATTTCCCACAAAATATCTTGAATTTGCATGGAAATTTGTTATAAAATTAGAGACTTATATTTGTAATATATTTATCGTATTAATATTTTTCTAGGAATATTAAACTAAATCTTTCTTCTATTAAATAATCATATTTTCTTTCACTGTTTCTCTCAGGAGCAACACTTCAGAAAATAGTATCTATTAAAAAAAGAAAAAGAAGAAAGAAGCATGACCAGCATAAATTATCTGTTTAATATGTGCTTAAGGATTCATGTATTCAAGTATCCGAAGTACCGGAGTTTACCTGTTTCGCCCTTATTTTAATCCTTTTAGTTTCAATTACCTTTATGTCCATTGGCAAACATTACATCTTTATTTGGATATTCCCCTTCATGAACCTCACTAGGACTTTTAAGGATTTGCAAAAATTAATGGATTTTCTAAGACCTGGGGTTATTTTCCAAAATTACTTTAAGTTTTAAGGCAAAGGGATCAAGAGTAAATTGTTTTAGGAAATTTTCTATTAGCTTCATGCTATTAGTAAGAGGAAGCCTTTCTTCTAGGACAGTAAAAGTTGCAACTAAAGTTATTTAGTTTCCCTTGATAATTGTAAGTTGCGTGGATTTTCTTCATCTTCAAAGAGTTCTTTGCTCGAATAATGGATTGGCTGTCATCTTCAATTTTAAAACAAAGCTTTCACAATAATAAAATTTTCTATATAGGAGAATACAGCTTTCAGCTAAGTACCCTATCTTTTGATAATGGGTTCTAGGTAAATATTTATATAACAATTAGCTGTAAATTTATGTTTAGAGTTCGATGATTTATCAAAAATATTATTAACAGCATAGATTAATAGATTAAAATTAAGATATGTTACTTTGGCCATTTTTGAAACAGGACTTAGTCCATGGGCTAAGTATGTTAAATATTCAATTTGGAGAAAAATCCTTTATAGAACTTTACTAATTTTTTAGTAATAGTATAAACAATCCGTTACAAATGATTTGACCTTTTAGAATACAAAGTCATCTCCAAAAATCTTGTTTAGTGCTTTGATAACACTGATTTGAATGTTGACATTATTAGTACTTTGTACGTCATATTTATGAATAAGTAAAGGCCGTCCATAAAATTGACAATCCAAAGAACCAGCGAGAATAGCAATCATTGATCTTCCATGACTATCCTTCATTTCATCTACTTGAAAAAAAACTATCCATTCAAAAGAGGTTTCCTTTTATTCTGGAAATTGTTTTGACGCTAAGTTCCTCCATGTACCTCGGTGAAAGTTTATTCTCTAGGTATTTGAATTTTAACATATTCCTCCATAAATTCAATAAATGCTGGATGCTCCACCTTTTGAAACCTTGAGGAGCATTCCACTAAATCATATTTTTTTAAATATGGAAAATTATTTTGTGTTTTAATGATTTGGTTTAGATTGACACTGGACTTCTCCATATATTTAGCGTGCAAAGTAAAAATCTTACAAAAAAATAATAATATTGTAATTGTTGGACCATACTTTATCCCACCATATTGACGAATTAATGTTATTGAATCATTTTCTTGCGGCAATGAAGTAAACAATGGAAAAAATACTTACAAAATTAACATGCAAAATATTCGGTTAAAAAGTATTGTTTACTAAATATTGAAATGATCTTGTATCTATATATTTAAGTATTGAAAAAAAAAAAAAAGCTTTACATATAAAAGTAACCTCTCTTTACGATCAAGATACATAAAGACAAGACAAAATGACGTCATATTGAAGATCTTTTAATATTTAAAAATAAAAATTTGGTTACTATATAATCTTAATATTTTTGAAAAAAGGTCATTATGTAATGAGTAATAATGAACCTATAGCCAAGAAATCGTAAAATTTGTTTTAGTTTGCTGACAAAGTTAAAAATTTGCTCGATACGAATAAAGCAAATTTTGTACGTCCCTAATGAGTCCCTTAGAATCATCAATCAATTATACAATGGGTTATAGATGTTTATTGATGCTATGAAAAGCTCTTTCTGATTTTTATGCCCCCTGAGCTCACAGCCGATGGATTCTTGGAAGAAGTGAAAAAAACAATAAAATCAAATTTTTGATATTTGAATACGTCTAATAATTTGTATATTTAAAATATTAATGTTAATTTGAAATACCTCCAGAATTTCGGGGATACAAGCCTCACAGTAAGGTGAGAACTTGCCAGTAGTTTTGTGTTGTTTCTTATTTATGAATTAAAACTTCAGTCCCGTCCAGTTCAATCTCAGGCAGATCCTGATCAGTCCCGAATAACAGTCCTAAAAACACTAAGATACTTCATTTCATAATGATGCCACTCAATTTTGGTTCTCTTTTATTGAAATCAGTTATGGTACTGACATTCCCAAGAACCGGTGATAAGACTGCACTTAATCGAAAAAATATGACTTCTAGTTGTTGCTACCAAGGCATATGTTTTTTTGTTTTTTTTAGTTTATTTTATTATTCTTTTATTTTTGAGGTGAGAAAATATATGAGTACGTATAAACTATAAAAGTTAAACCTTGAATGTTCTCATGACTGACGGAAAGTAACGCTAAAGAGTTATTAGGTTAAGTCCTTGATGGACTCAGAGTAGAATTGAGGATTGACATTGGAGTGATTCTTCCTGCCTTTATCATTAGTAGATACGGAATGATAGTTTTTGTATATTACCTACAAATCGTAGTTACTTGCAGCTAATTTATGAAAAGTCGCTGGCTGTTAAGCTGCTCTCCTACAAAACCTTCTTCAAATTGTATAGCTGACCAGGTTTATTTTCCGTATATATTTTTTAATTATTGGTAGAAAGTACTATGTTTATCTATGGTGATTACTATTTCTCTAATGAGCAAAACTTATCATCTTATATTCGATGGTAAGTTTTTAAAGGCAATTAATTCAGTCTTCAAAATATAATTAGATAGAAGGCTTGGTAAGGTTTTTTAGTCTACTGTTGAAAAAGAAGATGTAGCATCATGGTAAAATATTGAAGACATACCTAATACGTTTGTACTGAATCCAGATAAAAACCTCGATAATGGATGGATTAGTGGTACAAATACTTTTTAATTATAATGTAGAAATTGGAAAAAGTAGTAAGATGGAGACGACTTTTTTTGTACTTTTCTAATTATGATTGGGTATGAGTTTCATAGTTTACTTTTCATAAAAAATTGAATTTTCAACGTGTTTGCTTTTTCTGTATGTTCTTTCCTGGGCTTTTATACTTTTTTAGTGTTTGATGTAAAAGCACTTCAATTTGATTGAAAAAAAAATCCACTTATGAAAGGAATATAAATATGTATTCATTTTTTTACGTTTAAAGGAATTGAAAAGTTTGTACGAGGACAAAAAAAATAATATATGAGCTCTCTGAATATGTTGTATCTGCCTTTATAGTTTATTCTGGATGTAACTATTTGTATGTATAAAAATACACGTTTCCTACAACTACGATCTTTGACATGCATTCATGCAAAAATAATTTTAAACTCAGCATGACTGACATGGAAAACATCCCATTATTCCAATGTTTTAAATACTACATGGAATATGCATATTTTTTTAGAAACATTAAATTTGATTAAATTATACAATATGATGTTTTGCTTTTTAAATGGATGTATTATTAAATTTGCATGCTATCCAAGATTTTATACAAAAAAAATAGAAAGTACTTTAGATTTAAATAATTCATTAAATATATACGTGGGGACCAATCAAAATACAAAATTCTTTAGAAGAATACATAAACTTTTAAAGGAGTGGTTAATTGTATTAGTTGGAAAACAATGTACTCACAAGAGCATCAAGAACAATGGGTAATCTTATGCTAAACACCTAAGTACTTTCTAGGACTCCAGAGCAATATAACGTCGCCAAGACACATATGAACTCCATTAACCATAACCATTAAGAAAATAATAGAGAGGTCCGATGGAGTTTTAAATTTTTTGAAGTATAATAGTTTAATCAAAAATTACAGATGGCCTTCAGGTGTGCCTAGCTAGGTGAAGTGTCTTGTCAATAATTTTATATATTAGTTTTAATATTATGTACCCCTTTTAACATTTTATGCAATCAAGTTTATACTTTACGGTGTCACTCTCTCTTTATCCGAGGGTCGGGTCACATCCCTGTGTCTTAGCTTTTATATTAATTAGCTTGTGTATTTTAGTTAAACTATATAATGTACTCTTTATAAATTATTCCATGTCCCGAGTCATTTCTTCTTAAATTCATTTTACCCGTTGGGTTGGCGACAAGCCTGGATTAATATATTCATTGTGTTATCTTAGTTAAGAATACAACACTAGGAAGTACATTTGAGTCTTTGTTAATGATGTTTTAAGATGGATCAGGTCCAATCACCCCCATGGGAACTAAATATATCTGTAGGAAGGTGCTCCATGTCACACTGTTATTAAAATACAAGAATTATGCTCCTGTCAATTTAAAAATTTATTTGGCAAGTTAAAGTAGCCTGCCTCAAGCGAAAACCCTAACTCTCTTGACTTTTATTAGTAAAGATCAGTCGAAATTCAGTCCAACACTACCATACCCACAAATTTGGAGTCCCTTAAACCTGCCATTTGTGATACTTGGTCCATCTTTCCAAAAGGATAAGCTATCAGGGCACGTAAAATTTTATGATCTCATATCCGGTCCGTAATAGTGGCCTAAAACAATTATATATAATGAATAAACCATTTAAGTATATATGACTTTATAATTTGTATATAAAAATTGATTCGCAGATTATTTTTGCCAAACTTTAAAAGAGATTATATTTTCCTTTTTCCTGCACACACTCTAATATAATGGTAACTCTTATAAATAAATCAAATTTTTGATTTACTCGTCTCACCCTTTAACTTTGATGTCATCATAATAAAATTCGTTACGAAAAATATTTTTCACGTAAATGAACATAAAATAGTGACCATTGCTTTTCAATGCTCTGCCTTATATTGAAAAATTACCCGGGAAAAAAACGATATCTCTAATTTTTCTTATAATATAAAGTTATGTAAAATACCAGCGT
This sequence comes from Lepeophtheirus salmonis, assembly GCF_016086655.4. Lineage (NCBI taxonomy): Eukaryota > Metazoa > Arthropoda > Copepoda > Siphonostomatoida > Caligidae > Lepeophtheirus > Lepeophtheirus salmonis. The sequence continues at coordinate 10,007,381 of NC_052139.2, forward strand.
CGTCCTTCAGTAAAAATAAGTTGCATGAAAATATATTTCCTTCCTGATTAAGTAATTTTTGTAAGATTAATTAGATTATTTAATATTTATTGTATAATAAAGAAAATTATCTAAGAAACGTAGCACAATTTGGTGTTTAAAAATTTAAATGTAACCAAATGTTCAAAAATGTAGAATTTATTCAAAAGTTTAGGAGGAAAATGAGTCAAATATTGGCACATGAATATTTTTTAATTATTCGAAACGATCATGAGGTCAAGAGAATGAAGTCATAACAATGATTTTTTGAGTACACAATAAGGCACACTCTAATCTACACATAATACGTGATGACATTTTTTTTATAAACATAAAATTTTAAAGCATACATTTTTAAACCTTCCTTAGATTACTTCAAAATTGAATGGAAATCATAAAAAGATTACATTGAACAAATTCAATTATGTTTGGAAATTATATTCAATAAAAAAAAAAGCTAATCTTTATAATTCGAACAATATTCATTTATGCATAAAGGATTGATTTGACATACCTTTATCACTATAACTCTTTTTTCATGAAATAAAATTGTCAATTGTTCTTTAATTAAAATAGATATGTTATATGTATGCAGGGGCGTTGCTAGATTTCATCATTTGAGAGGGGGCGGGGTAGCTTTCGAAACTTTCAAATGGGCTAATGACGCCACTTGGTGTGATTTTTTCTAGACCAATTTGAACCAAAATTTAATCATTTTAAAATCGTACACCCTTTTTTTTTTCATTTTCAATGTTTGCACCGATTTTCTTCCCATTCCTAATTATTAAATTGTATAAATATATTTTTTGCAACACATTTCACTTAACATGACGGTATTGCTCCGAAAATATTAAAAACACAAATGTCATCATCAACAATTGATATTTAGAGTCAGTCTAGGCCCAATTTAAAATGAGATCAATCCAGACCGTTTGTTTTCTACGACTGGTCCAGATGGAACTTACCTTTTGAGCAGATCTTGATAATGTCTATAACTTATTTTGTTATAACTTTTCTTTGAGGACTGTAAACTTCTTAAAAGGACCGAATTAGTTCGGTTCACTATAAAATATAATGATCTCAGATCGGTCTTGGATTTTCAGACTGAAACTTATCACTAATCCTAATATTTTAGGTTTTTTAAGTAGCTATGGTTCTTATTACAAACAGCAAAAACCTTAAATATAAAGATTAAGTCTTACCGCAATGCTACTTTTTCCTCTGCACGTTCAATTCTCATATACAACACTTAATTTAATTCAATAAATTATACATTTATTTTGCTTTTGAATCTTCTAAAGACTTTGATTAAAATAAAAATATTTGTTTATTTTTTGTTAGACATTTTCAATTAAACCACATCATTCATATTAAAAATCTTCTTAAATTAATTTAGTCATAAAAAATTTCAAAACTGTTTTACCTATGTTCAAGTATGAGGTTAATGCATACAAATCAAAGTCGATATGGATTGTTTGAAAAGGTAAAGGCCTCTCATTTCGAAGTAATACCACAAATATATTAAAGCAAAATGTTTCGTTGAAGTCCATTACCTTATACATTTTCCATTTGAATATATTAGCTCAACAGCTGGTCACAAGAGATGTATAAAGACATTTTTATTAAGAAGATTGTATTAGATGAGAAACTGTTGAATAAGTAAAGTTTCTATGTATTTTTATATCTTAGAAATAGAAAGATTGAATATATATTTCTTTTTAAAGTAGTTTACAAACTTCTCAGCAATATTATTACCCAAGAATATCTTAAATATAGTTCATGACCAAATATATTCTATTAAATTACTTTTCGTCAAAGCTTTCTGAAGCTAGGGCGTTCATGTCTAACTTTTTTTACCAAAGTCATCAAATTTTTTACAAGTGATAGACAAATGGGGATACTTGCAAAATAAGTACTCTCAAACCATTTTTGGTATGGTTGGGTAGTATTGTGACGATATCCATCTTTTTGCACCGGTTCTGAACCAAAAATTAGTATCAATATTTTGATACTTTTTTAGGTTAGAATATTGGACAAAAATGTCTTTAAGAGCTCTCCCTAGGAATGTAAATTACTCGTCTTTTTGGTACGTAAAAAGGAGAGACCGAAAATTAACATGATAACTTTGTAACTAATCCTCAAAATGACTCTCCTTTATTCATATACACACAAAGTTATGGTTACATTATATCTTTAAATGTTTTCTACTCAAGAATAATAGAATAATTATAACAACTTTCAACTTAAGCCAATAAAAAATACTTTTTATTTTCTCAACAACAACAAAACTCACACAATTAAAATATTTCGTGGTTATAAACCTAGCTATTTACATCCAGTTACAAGGATTTCAACGAGATTTTTTTTTGGGTTTGATAGTAGGGTCATTGTTTAGCAATTTGATGACTTTTAAAAAAATAGTATTTATTAATACCCCAATAAATTAATAAAAAGTAAGGGATTGCTTAAATATTCTCTTTCCCAAATAAATACAATAATTATATTTCAAGGGCAGTTGCTAGTAATGGAATTGTGGGAGTGGAACTATGTTACCAGCAGGATATTTTCCATTTTGACATATTGATACTACAATTACTGGTTCCAATATATTTCAACTTAGTCAGGCACCTTTTAAAATGTGTGAATACCATTATACCATTATTATAGTAACGGTAGAACGAAGAACATTAGTAATTATTAACTGAAAAAATCTAAACAAACATATGTTAACTTTGAGAAACGATATATATGCTGACAGAAATCACAATAACATATTTATCCTTGTTTGCTGATAATAAGGCTGAATAATTTCACTAGTAGCGTTCTTATGAACATATTTTTTTTACGCCCACCATAATTTACCAAATATTCACATCCTTATTTTTACTTTTTTTTTTAATACTCTTATGTATATTTTCATTAAGTTATTCTACATTTTTATTCTTTGTACAAAAAGGGAGTTTATTTTATTTCACTTTTATTCTATCTTAAAAACTTTTCTTCAAAAAGTAAGAGAATATATAGTCCAAAGTCAGTTGGTGGTTAATTCTTCATAAATATAGAATTAGTACATTTTGTAACAAAATTAAAAAAACAAAACCCGCCAGTATGAACTATTGTTATTTATGTTGTAGAATACGAAAATGACTATCAAAACCTTTTGGTCTTTAAAACGTTGTGTAATAAACTCACATTTTCATTATATAAGTATGATTTGGAGCTTCCAAACGAGGTTAAATTACTATACCTTAAAAATTAAATATATTAACAATTGATAATAACATATTAACATTCAAAGATAAATTATGTATTTATTTATCTTGAATTTAATTCCTTTAAAATGTTTCTAATCGTACATAAATCAAGTTAAATGAAGGATCATATTTTGAAGATAATATTTTTTATAATTTAAAAACTATAAAAAGTACAAATTAACTTCCAAGTAAAATCCTTCAATTTGCATTAATTTTTTTAATACTAATACCTATAAATGAACATATTAATACTGTTTTAAGTAATAAATATTTTGACTTAAACTTTTAAGTCGTCTCAAATCCTGAAAATGCGTTATTTAAACTCTGAAATCAACTGCTCAATATAAAAAAGTTTTCAGTCATTTATAATTTTTTTATGAAAACTACTTTGGATCATTGAATATCTGAAATGGCATCTGAAACTTTTGAAAATAAGGTTAAGAAAGTATGTGTTGGTAAGAACAAACTAGGAATGTTTTTTTTAAACTCCAAACGGTAGAATACGGCATTGCCATGTGTTATTAGGCGTCGACAAACATATAAAATTTGTTTTTCCAACCCAGGGTTTCTGGATCAGTCAGTATCAGGTTGTACAAAAATTAATTAATTATTTCTGTTTTATTTATTATTTAAATCTAGCACGATAATAAAGGAGGACTTACTACTTCATCTACAGTTGGTAGGAGAAGAAAAAATATTAAGTATAAATGCAAATTACAAAGATAATTAATTGTGTAAGGAAGCTGTTAATTCTTTTTGGATTGATAATCTTAAATTGACTCTAATTAGTTTACGGACAAGAGGCTACAATGTTTTCTAAATTTTCTACACGCATTCATACTTAAAATTAAGTCCTCCTTAAAATATAGTCTTTGTCGAGTAGTCTTTCATTTTGAAACGACGATATTCTCCTAACTTGCACTCCAATTTTCACTCCCCAGGCAATGACTAAAAACAGGCTCCAGATGATATCATCTAGTTGAAAAGAAATAAGCAAGGGCTTCTATTGATTTAGCATTACCGACAGTTTTGATATCACTGTTATATTATTGGAGCAATGTACAAATAAACTTATTATATCCTAATGTTATAACATCATTGTAGTGTCAGAACAATGACATAATAAAGTCCCATATGGACAGTACACAATGGATTTACGCCTATTCATATTTTATTTAACCACATTATAGTCTGCATTAAAATTATCAAGTGATGACCGGTCCCAAGTTAGAAAAAAGTTGGAAGCCAATGAGATTGAATATTATTATCCTCGCTGTTACTCTTAATTTATATGAACACATTCATACGTAGTTACTTAATACTTAGACGTTCTCACCTCAAGAATAAAAAATAATAACGCCAACTTAACATTTTTTAAATATGATTTGATGAGCAAGGGAGTACTTTAGCTTGTTGCTAAACCTAATCGAAAGTCACATTAATTTTTCAAATTTCATAGAAAGTCCTTCCTTTTTTTATGTCTTGAAATAAACGCCAGTGAGATTTCATCCATTTTTATATAACAGCTTTGAGGAAAAATTACTTACTTTAGAGTAGGAGTTAAAACCACGATAACCGATTAAATTATGACCAAAAAGAAAAACAAACATTTTTCCTTTCCCAATTTTTAAAGATAGTTTTTCATTACAAATTACACAACTCTAATTATAAGTTCATTTAGAGTATTCATACAGTTATATATTTATGTATGTTGTTATATGAAAATTGATCATTGCAATGTTACATGTATACAACAATATAAACAGAAAAAGCTTGGAGAAAATTCATTGATGAAATATGTAATATACATAAGTAGTGTTATGTATTTGATTGTTAGCTTCATCCATCAATTTTGTGGATAAATATTGGAATAGAATTGTAAAGAAAATAGTATTTTGGATATACTCTAAAGTTGATACATACATATTTTAATATAATATTGATGATATCAGGACCGAAAAATCCTAGTGGACCACATTCCAATAGCACAAAACCCCCGTTACAATATCCATATCCTCTCTTGATATAAACATAAATACAATAAATGTACTCAAGTTTATTTTTTAAGGTTTAAGAAATGTTTACTGCTTCAAAAAATTTTATAGAAATATAATTTTATGCGTGATTTAATTATAACTAAATCAATTTAATTAAAAATACTCTAATCACGGGAGTCTGCAACAAAATAAAAACTTGAAAAAACAGATAATATTTTTTTTGCTTAAAAAACGTCATTTGTTAAAATTTTGCTTCTAAACACTATCAAGCCCCCTGTGAAATATAAGTATACGGTCATATTTATTATAAATTAACAAATTCTTAGAAATTTTAGGAGGAAATAAAAACTCTAAATATGATAAAATGATTTATGAATGATGAGTGAATATGACATATAAGTGACTCGTAATTATATAAAATCATTTCTTTTCTTCATTCTTCTATCTCCTCTGTTCATAGGTGCTTTGTCACATTAAAAGAAAATAATTATAGTTAATCCACAAATTTAATTTCATTTAAGCCATGTGTTAAAAATGATAATGAATATACTCGTAAAAATTCAAAACGGTTGTAGAATTTTAAAGTCTTTATTTATATAGTAATCAAGGCCAGACGTTCTTATGACATGAGTCTTTTGTTCTGTTAAAATATATTTTGTTTCATTTTATTAGTTATCATGGAGTGTTTTTTTAGGTGGGTCAGTGCATGGTCACAAATTGATCTTATTCCTGAATTTTTGTACTATACTCTTGTTTTATTTTTTCCACAATTTTCCTTAGTTGCCCAACTCTGCCACATTCATAAATTCATATAATCTAGTTTAGTGATGTTACAGTTCGTAGGTCGAAACTGATTAGTGAAATGGTAACTGTAAAAATCCCAATTTTTTCAAAATATGTAAAAGAACTGTTCATGAACCGTGAAATTGTACGAACCAACCAAAAAGAATGAAACTTTATCATTTATCTAGTGTGTGCTCTCCTTCCTTCGACGTAGTTTCATAATTACTCAAGGAAAAAATAAATCTCTTCTTAGGTTGTTTATAAGTTATTATATCTGATGGATCTGATGGGGCTAAAAAAATTATTCCTTCAACCATTTCAAAATATTATTCTTGTTCTTTGAAAAAAACAATTTTTTTTGATATTTTTGGTTTTGAAGTGGATTTTACAAAAAGAGGGCACTTTGCACACTATAGACAAAAGGAAACTAGCTCAAATGTGGCTTTTTGCTGCCTTAAGCAGAATATATAATTTATTTTGTTAAAATTATAGAACTGTAAACATTTACTTAATTTGCGAAGGATATCATTACTGCTCTGGGAAAGCCACCCAAGCCCTACGAAACATTTAACAATAATGATTGACTGGTTGTTTACTCGCTAAATGCTCTTCGGTAATTTCGTTGGACGGTAAAATTAGTGGAACCCATTCAATTAAGAAAAAGCTATAGTTAAGGATGTCCAGTCATCTCTTGCTATTTATGTAGGAGTTCGACTTGTTTAGATGATATCAATTATTCATCATAGTACCTTGTATTCTTTTTTCCTTTTTATTTTCGTATAAAGGAATGATCATTTTCCCCCAGTTAAAATAAAGATATTTGAATCTTAATGTTTATATCTACACTCGATGAACTAACTAGGCCCCTTTTTAAAAAGTATTTTGGATTTGGAGTCTCTTTTTGTGGGACTCCGCATCTAATTGACCTATATGCTGATGATGTAACGTTAATGATTGAAACCAATTCGGAAATTCAACTTCAGTATCTAAGTTCTATTGACTCTTTTATAAACAAATTTAAGGTCAAGTCAGGATTGGAAATAAATAAAAGGAAAACCGCCATCCTTCCTCTTGGATATTGGAAGCCAGATAGTTTTACAAAAATCGAAGCTTGTAGAATTGCACGGGATGTTAACATCATAGGTATTGAATTGACAAACAATGGTGCCTCAAGAGGTAATTGGGTCCAATTAAATATAATAGTCTACAAACAGATTTAAAATTAACTTCAAAAACGCATTGATTTATATAATATACAAATTTTTCCTTTTGTATTATACAAATTCATTCCATTCCTTCTCTAGCAGAATCTGCAATGATGCAAGAAAATTCATGTGTCTCTTTCATACAAAAATATATTCCTGCTTTAAAGCATCCAAAGAATAAATTAGGTGGTGGGCTTTGCCTTTTATCTTGTATAATCCCAAAATGATATAAAAAGGTTGCTGAAGAATTAGGTGTATACCTATTGACAGCCCAAAGGGTGAAGTTCACGTCTTCTAAATATTATGAATGGATCCAAATAGGAACATTCTGAACTAATCGGGATTTGAAAGTTTTTTTTTAGTAAGCTTGTCGTAGAGAGAACTCAAAGATCAGCCTGCATTCTTTATAATTTACATGAGCTTAAAAATGATTAAGTAACAAAATATTTAACTAGTGTAATCTATTCTTTATATATATATATATAAATATATAATTATTTTTATCTCATGAGGTATCTGTCCTCGGTGTTTTTTAATAAAGGGGTTTGTCCTCATAATTATTTGGTTAAGCAAAAAGTTCTGAGAGTTTTTCCCCTGCATGTATTTATTAAGCTATATCACACGATTAATACAATGCATCAAAAAATACTTAAAGTATGATAAAAGGTTAAACGTACACTTCAAAATAAGTTTATTTACAGTTTTGAGTTTGGTGAAACTAGTTGTGTGTTACAACATTCCAAAATGGAAATGAAAAAGGAGAAAATTCGATACATTTTTCAGTATCACTACGACCTAGGTGAAAAGACAGAGAAGTGGGCCACATTTTTTTGGGCTGTTTGTGGACCAAATACAGCAGTATCGAATTCAATAACATAGCAATGGTTCCAACGTTTCCTTTCTGATAATATAGTCGTCAAAAATGTCGATAAAATAATGGAAATTGTCGAATTAGATCAGCATGTAAGGACTTATTCCAATGCCTAAGAACTGAAAATTCGCCAAAAAACTGTTTGGAACCATTTAAATGCATTAATGTTAATTTTATTGACAAAAAAAGGAGAAAAAATGTTTAGAATTTTTTACTTCCTCTATTACATAAATTGAATTCTTTAATGAAATGCCATATTTGATTACTTAAAAGCTTATTTGAAAGGCAATAAGACGGTTGGTCTAACCCATAAATCTATGATTGATGTCCCATTGTTTTTATGTTTTATTATTGTCAAGAAGATAAACTAATAAAACCCACAAGGAATAGTGAAACATGTACATATATCATCGTAAATTTAATGTAAAAATTCAATCAGAATAGACTGCAATAAATAATATATTTTGATTACATTGCTTGATAATAATATATTACTTTATGCATCATCATCGGTTAGCATATCAGTTTATGTTCACAAATATATTTTTCGATATATATATTGCTTGCCCTATTCTGTCAGCATTAGGATGATTTGTGAATTTGTAGCTTGCTCTGAGCTTTTACATAAATGTATTGTTAAATAAAAAAATTTAACTTTATTAAATTGAAGTGAAATTCAATTTCATAAAGGATATTAAATCCCAGGATCTAAATACAAAAACTGAATACTAAAATATTCATGTGAAATATATGTAAATCTAAATTTCCACTGAAAAGATAATATATATCTATGTAAGACAACTTTTGTGTAGAGAAATGTATGGGAAAGATCATATTGTATTTTTTTATAGAACTATATACATTCTCAAAATACTCATTTATAAGTTTATTCGATTGGAAGAAAGGGGAAAAAGAAGATAGAGATTTCATTAGGTCCTGTGTTATTTTATCTTAATAAAGTCCTTGTACAAGTCTGAATAATTTTAGTTATTTCAATTCATTTGAGACTGTAATGGAAACTTACGATTTCAAAATTCTTATTCAAATAATTACTTTTATATTTAATTTGGATCTTTTGTCTTGTTTCAAGCATCATGGAAATTAGTAACTTAATCATCAATTACTTTGTGTAGGAAAAGTTCACTGTGCTCTTTTCACCCAAAGACAAGTTCTTCTGAAGGAAAATTCCTAACCAACTATTTTGAATATATCTTAATGAAAATCATCAACTATAATGTTGTATTTTATTGCACCTTAAAAATAAACTGTATTCTTGAATTATTTATAACCGTTATAAATATTTTTTTCCCTGCAATGGGGGTAAATAATAGAAAATAGGTTTCTTGGTAACACTTAACTACCAACTGCAACAAATTTTCTTCCTAAAAATATTTTTATTTCTATCAATAGAATATTGATACTTTACTCAATTAATAATCAATCTTAATGGCGTTTGTCTTAAATTACTTAGACATTTATTTTTAATTTTTAAAATAAACTTTGAACATGTACAATCAAATCATACAACTCACTCATGTATTTTTTCCTCAGGATGAACTTGTTTTGTGATAATTTTCCTTACAATGAACTTGTTTTGGAATAAAAATCTTCGCGATGAACTTACCTTGGGATGAACTTGTCTGCAGATGAGCGATTTAGGAGACACAATAGCAATTTCTACCAACAGTAAATATAAAAAAATCCTTATTGATCTGTAAATAATTTAATTTTGATTCAACTTTATCAAACTAAACAAGATAGATTGAACAAAAGTCAGTATGTTCTTGGTTTTTTTAGAAATTACATGAGTTTCCCTCTAGCTAGCTAAGCCTTAAAACCGAATAACTTTGTGACTTTGTATGAATGTAGAATATAATATTAGATGTTGTAAAGAATAAAACCTAAGTTTCAATTAATACTTATTTGAAGGTACAAAACAAATATATAAACACATTATATAATACCAATGGACCCATTAAAAGCTTATACAAATATTTACAAAGCTTAAACCCTATTATGGAATAAGTAAAGCAATACAAATTCCCATATCTACAAAGAAAAAAGGTTAACTAATTCAAACTTTTATCCATATAAACTACCCAAATAATTTCCATGTTGTTTCCCCAATATGAAATAACAACTCACAGGAAACATGGGAATATACAATTTATTAGTTTTTCCAGATATAAATCGGTTAATCCGTAGATATGATATTATTGGATTATGTACTAGGCTTTCCTAGTAAAGCCATTTCATAATAATCCCCATATTTTATGATGAAGGCATAAAAATATGCCCAATAGAAAATGTAGGGCAATGAATCCAGGGGGTTGTAAACGTGCGGTAAATTGCTGGTATTTTTTATCCCAGATTCATTAGTTATAATGATTTATCAAAGGTCCTCAAGATGGGGTTGACATTGACACCTAGAAGCTATAATTGCCGCTATGGGCGTTTACATTAATAATAAAGAGACCTCGGACATACATCTATTTATAACATCAATTTTGTTGAAATTCTATTGCTAATTAATCAATTATATCTTGTTGAAGTATTAAATTGATAGTGTTAAGATTTTAGTGGGCCACTGGGTAATGACAGTTATAAAGTTAGGGTTACTACATATCTTTAGGGGAGATAATTTAATTGTTTCTATAAGTTTTTCTTTATTGATGAATAATAATTAATGCCTCAGGCTTTATATCTTTTTTGTATAAATAAGTTTTTAAGTGAGGATAGTCAATCTTTTTTTAATAAGTAAAATCAAAGAGAAGTATATATCATTGTATTTTTATTTATACTTAAGAAATCGTAGTTCAAAGTTGTATAACGTTATTCAGTAAAGTTGAAAGACAATGCTCTAAGGAGGGAAAATCGGATTACCTACAAAAGTATAAATAGTTTTATTATGAATTCATTATGTATTAGGCTGTTTATCTTTTTTAATCATTACATTCACTTTAATCGTTTCCTTTTTTGAATTCGTTTTGTCCAGTCAATCATTCACTTGTTAAATCACTTTTTGTTTCGCTTTAACCAATTTCTTAAAAATATAACGCAATTATATTAAATTGACAAATTACCTTCATCCTTTAATACAAAGGATGTCAGACTAGGACTCACCAGTCATATCCAGTCCTACAGGCCATTTCAATGGGTCCTATCCCGTCTTCCTTTTTACTAAATAACTGGCCTTTTGGAGATTATGGATTGTTTAAATAATTGTGTAACACCTATATTTTTGTAAAGACTGAGATGAAATTGTCATAATTTAATGTTATTATTCCAGAGACGCTTATTAAGGCACTTTAAAAGTTGCTCCTCAAAATCTTAAACAGGTATCCTCATCCCATAACTTCTTCGGATGAATTTTCCGTGGCTAAGAAGCTGTTCCGATTATGCTGAGGTTGAGTTGATGGTGGTATAGTTAAAGAATACATTCATGATCCTTTTATAGGCCAAGAAGGATTTCAAATTATTGGAAAGTAAGCCAAAAATCGATTTACTTCATCATTTTTCGTAAAATATGCATATCATATTCGAGAAAAATTTTATAGACATAGAAATATAATTTTTTTTTTCAAATAAACATACATCTTAGCTAAAATGAAGGTCGCAATTCATGTCACCAAGAATAATCTATAAAGTATTTTTGGCAGTGATTCCTTTTAATCCTGCTTCAACTAGTCTACAAAAATATTATGAAATTTAAAAAAAAGTTTCATGAAAATTAATTTTTTTTTGTATCAATACTAGTAAATAAATATTAGAAAAAGGATGGTATAGCATTTCTCTTCCTTGACTCTTAAAAATGATCTTACCCGATTTTTAACCAATGAAAATTAGTTTCAAAAATTATTTTGTTATTTAAAAATAAATGTAAATCAACATTCTAGAATATTTTTTTACTTAGATAAGTAAAGTAAGTAAGAGCTTACTCTGGAAGAATCAAAAATGATTCAACCAAATAGAAATTACGAAAAAAAAACAAAGTTGGAGTCTATTTTGACTAATAGTGTTAGAATACAAATATTAACTTTTTGTATTACATCCCAATAAAGAATTTCGATATGTCTGATATGTTTAAAGAAGTAAAAATCGAATGAAGAAAATTGATTACACCGTTCGCTGAGGTGGATAAACTATTTAAGGATATTTAAAAAGGCTATGGGTTCAAAATTTTAAATTCAATATAATCTTTATGGGAAAGTTATCATTTGAACAATTGGTGATATTTTTCAGCAATGTGAAAATAAAATTGATAATTATTTCATCCACCCTCTATTCTTAATTAAAGTATGCAACACCATTGAGTTTTAAGTATGTCCCCAGGACAAAAACCCCATTGTTATTTTACCGTAGAACACGTAAATTGATTTTTCATAAAAAACATTGCAGTGTTCGAAGGATAAAGTATTTATTAAGTTATTTAGAATACATTTCCTACAAAATGTGTCTAATCATTTAAAAATCAAGTAAAACAAAGGATAATTTACGGAAAAAAATATTTTGTTCATATTTTTGGAATTGCTTTATTTTATAGTTATAACTAAAGAAAAAAACCTTATACTAAAAATTAAAAAAAAAAAGACGCTATGACAAAACAGTTTAATTTTTTATGGAATATTTTAAAAGTAAGCAATGAAAAATGTTTCGTAAAAGGCTCCAATTTTAATATAATAAGTCGATTAGGTGAAGATCAAAAGTACAAATACTAATCAAAGACATTTGATATGAAACATATTTCAATTAAAGTTAATCTTCCTTCCTCTAAATTATTGATTGTTTTTTTACAATTAATCAAATAATCACATGAAATTTCTGTTCACTCTGGTTGTTTTTTTTTTTTTTTTTTTTTTTACACGGAAGTTTACTTTTCCTCTCATAAGATATGCCAAACTATACAATGTGTCATTCCCTGGCATTTGCAATTAATTAGAAGGAATACTCTGTGTTGCCCTGGTGTGATAGATAGATTAGGGAATTAAATACATATATCTACAATATATCTGTAGTAATTGTAAACATAGGATTATGCTATCAACTTACCGAATAGTTAGCGGAAGAAAATTCTCCACTCAATTTCAAATATTTACATGAATTATATTTTTTACCTCTCCATGTAAAGTTTGTTGTAAATTATTCAACACCATTAAATACACTTTTGTGGAATGTCCTAAGTTACATATTCTGAGATCATATATTATAAAAAACCTCAGGGGTCTGGAAGAAAATAATGTTGATATAATTACGGTGATAATTCGGTTGTGCTTGTCGTCGAAAAATAAATATCATACCCCAAAAACTAAATCGATAGAGAAATGTATCTTCACCCAAAAATATTAAATAATTCTAATATAAATACTATTTGTTATCGAAATAAAGGTATATAAAAAAATCATCCAATTTATTAATTTTCAATTTGAAACATTTTCACATTCCTTATTAAATTAAATATTCTATTAGAAAATTAACATTTAAACTAAAAAATCAATAAGAATGTAACTTCTTGTTAAGGCAAATCCTTTTATAAGGTGTATTGTTCAGTTTTAGTTACAATATAAAGCAATTGATAAAAATATGTTACAAATTTTAGCTTCCAAATATGATTCTTTATTTTTATTCATTTTTTATAACATTAGAAAAACGTTGTAGGAACTGTACTACAGATAAATTAACAAAAATTATATTTTTTGAATATTAAAATGCTTTTTTAAAAATTTGTACTACTTTAAATTATCATTTATATAGTTATTTCATTTCTAAATATGTCCTTGATTCAAAATTATATTCTGAATACTTGATTAAAAAAAGGCTATAAAGGATAAAGTCATTATGATAATAGGTTTTAATGATCATTTTTGTGCTATACAGCTTCAATAATTATAACAATTTTAGGTTTAAGGCGGTAGGCAAAAATGATATTGCATAGTGTTATTAATGACTATTTTTCTCTTATTATTGGTACTTGAATTCATTTAAATGTGCGTCTGTTTTTGTGTTTTTTTACTTTTAGTGGGGATTTGATGAAAATTTATACTATAGCATGTTTCATTATTAAAAGTAATAAAATTTCATTAGCAAACAGAAAACCCCAAACAAACAGGGTTTTTTATCATATCTTTTACACATTAAAAAATAACTGTTTATTTGGACAACGAGTAATTTCATTACTTGAGTATTATAGGTTCTATTCACACACCTCCAACTTTTAAATATCAGGAGTCATTTCAGCTGTTGTATTTATTATAAAAGATCGATAAGGAGCAGACTGATAAGACTGGCGTCTTTTTGCCTTTTTTTAAGACGTGTCCATCAATACCAAGATGTAGTTACCTTGTTACATCTTAATGTAGGCATGTTAACAAGCTACAAATAAGTAAAGAAAGTTAATTCCCCATAATGATTTTTAAATGTTTGCTTAAAATGGAAATTGGGTATAATTATTCATGTATAAATAAATGTTATTTTATTTCAAACGACCATTGAATAAATGTAAGTAACAAAGGCAGTAAAAAATCTCGTATTATAATTCCAAAAATACATATCTTCAATGTTTGATCATTCCTCTAATATATATTATAATTGTAATTTTTTAAAAATATGAGCTAATTCTTTGAAGTGTTTTTTGTTACCGCTGTTTCCTTTGAATTATGTATAAAATTTCTCAAAAAAGATAATTTTGTATACAAACGTATAGTTTTTTAAAGTAATTTATTTTGATTGATCAAAGAGTCCTCGATAGCCAGTTTAAAAACTTTATTATGTATAAACTGAAATTCTGATTATTTTGTATTCAAATAATGAATATAATGATATATACATTTGTTTACATAATGTAAATGCATAATATTATACATTAATCAAAATATGTTTTTAACAGTATTTTCCAAAAAAAAATTGTGTTTGTTATAGGTATATTTATAAAAAGTTTCAATGATCCATGAAATTATAGATTTCATTGAAGTAAATCCATACCTTCTTTTGGAGAATTACTTGATATAGCACAATGAAATTTAATATAATATTTAATAAAAATATGACTCTCTTCAAGCACAAGATTTTTTGTAGTTTTTACTAGAAAAAAGTTGTTCATTTTCCAAAGAACTATTACCGGTTCCATAATTGAAAAATAAACATTTTGAATCTGATATGTTAACAAGTTTGATTTTGGAAACATAACCAAATTAAATAAACTTCGTCAGATGTTAGGACATGTGTCGCCTTTTCTAATATTTAATGTAGCCTCCATCGACTTTGATAATATGTTAATGCACCGCTGGAAACTCTGACAGACGGAAGTCCTGTAGCTGGGGCTCACTAAGTTCCTTAACAGAAGCCTTGGGAGTCTTGAAATTTGGTGGGCTATTATGAAAATCCCTAGGCTCTATATATGGTACGAAAGAAAAGTTGAGCAGGTTTGCATACCCAAGTAGGGTAAACACATTGTTTTCAGACGGAATGTAATGTTGTCCCAGAAGTAATATGGATTTGAATATAAATTTTGTATACAAATTATAAAGTTGCTGGCTCTGAATGTATTTGACGTACATGGGTCGTAGGAAATAGAACTGCCAAGATAAATGTCCTTACCTTTTTAATCAGAATACATTAGAACATAAATATCAATCTTCGCCGATGATTAAATAAAAAATTGGGAAAAATGCTTCAGAATATATAAACGTTTATTAGTTTAAGTTCGTATATCCGAAAATTTAAATTAATTTATGTAATACCACAGAGTTATAAACATACAAAAGTCTCACACTCTGAAAAAATAAAGTATTGTATGAGGATTATTACTATTCTGATACTGAAGTAACTAAACCTCATTAGATCATTACATTCTTTAACCTAATATGAATACATCATAATTTTCTGTCTAATAACCATTCCTTGACAAAGCACCTTCCGAGTATTCATGAGCTTGATCACTCCACTTTCAGCCTGGCGATACTGTGATAGTATTGACAAACAAAGGGAAATTCAAAACTACAATAAACATCAAAAAAGCTCTTTATTACTTTTTGCTGTTCACATTAGATTTACAAATCCTCCAAAATCTCTCTCCACTAATACAAGGAAACATAAAAGATTCACTTTCTAAAGCAATTACATTTTATAGGATATCAAGTTAAAGTGAAGCCATCATTGTGTCAAAGGAAGATCTGCGTCATTGATTTATGCATAGATTGTAATGCAAAATCTAATTAAAAACAAATTTGAAGACTTTCATTAGTTTTAGTTCCTATTAGAATGGTTTCTAGTATTAATTGAAATAGAGATCGCTCGTAATAATAAGAAGGATATGTTCGTCATTTTGTATGAGAATAAGTTCAAGTAAGCTCCAGGCTTCTCTACGACATTAAAATATAAAACAAGAACCTGAAGAAATTGTCACTGCTTATAAATTTACATTCATTATAGAAGAGGAAAATTTGTAACTTAAGACTGAATTACGACTTCTGATAAGAGATACTTCAGTAGTCTAGTCAAAAGAAAACAAATTTAATACTAAACTAATTGTCTAATTAATAAAAAAAATGATTCAACGTTTATTTTATTCCTTCCGAAATATTATTGGTACAATTAACTTAATGGGTTTTATAAAAATTCACTTAAAATCTAATGACTGTTTTCCCTTAACTTAGTGTCATGAATCCTTCAGTAGCTACTCGTGAACGTGCTGTTGACCTTCTTGAGATAGGAATTAGTCTGACTATAGCTGCAAAATAGTTGAAAGTATCTAGACGTTCAATTTATTGATGGTGGTGCCTCCAAATGCAAGAAAATAACATTGAAGACGAGTTTCTACCAAGACAGCCTGAAAAGCTGATGAGAGTAGAAAAAATTGTAATTGCAAGTTCCCTAGGAAAATTCAATTTTAATTAATTATGAATCCAAATATCCTAATTCAAAAATCTTGGGTGAGCTTGTGTGAGATTTAATTTGGTGGACATCGAGAACAGCACTGTCCATAAGAGAAAGTATCCAGGCAAAGAAACAAATAGTTTTATCATATTGAACTGGCGTTGATGTCGTACGAACTAAACAAACTATAAATAGAGCAATATATAGGCCTGAGCCAGCATCTGATCATAAATTAATAAAATTCAGCTTCTATTGTTATTTAAAATGACATTAATTTATTTTATCAAGTTGGATTCTCGGCAAAGAAAAATTTAGTGTAAAAATCAAAATAAATCTCATTCATTGGGTATAAGTCAGAATTCAATGCTAAACAAACAATACATTTTCTATTTTGAGCTATCCAAACTTTCGCTTCATATTTTTTTAGACAAGGGAAAGGGAAAATCGAATATATCAAAACGAAGTTGAAAAGCTATTGAATTCTAGCTCTTTATTTACTCAAACCTTTAGAGCAGATACTGTTAATTCATTTAGAATAGCAGATATAGCCAAAAGAAAATGCATAAAGGTTATGGATGAGAGCGATTCCATCTGCAGACTTAAAAATTTGCCCAGACAAAAAAAAATACTGTGCTCTTACAATAAACAAAAATTCTTACAAATTTCAAAGTAATTAAAAGCCTGAAATATATTTTAAAGTTTTTTCATTTCGGGGTTTTATCAATAGTCCAAACTCAGACGATTTGTTCCCTAAAAATTGTGGATGTAACCTGAATTATATATTTAATGGAAAATATTAATAATTACATCATGAAAAAGTTTAAAGCTAACAAGGTGACCGAACCAGATGATGTTTCTGGAGAGCTTTTTACTATGTGCCTGGATAAAATTATGCCCTTTTTGTATAGAATGGGGTGTACGATGGAAAAGAAGGGTAGAATACCTGGTTCATTCACAAAATATTTTGATACCTAAAAAAGGAAATGGGTTGGACTTTAATCACGGGAGGCCTATTACTGTATTGAATACCTCTAACATAATTTTATCGGGAGTTTTGGCTGTGCAAATGGAACTCATATTAAATAAAAATATTGAATGGCTCCAATTTTTTTTTGAAGAAAAGGAAAATTTCCAATGTTTCACAAAACAACCTAGCTGTTATCGAATCAGTCAGCACTAAAAAAAATGGGGAGCTATTATTAGAGTTGACTTTAGTAAGGTATTCGATTCGATAAATCATTGTCATGTTTTCAAAGATATTTAGAGACTTCTCCCAATAATTTTTTAATACTGTGAGGGCAATTTTACATAATGGTTAATCTACTATTTCGTTAAATGTAGTACAAAGTGGAACAATTTATCTGAAAAAAAAGCTGCAGACAAGGCTGCCCCACCACATTTATTCAGTGCACTTATAGAATAATTAAAGTTACAAATTTGAAAAAAAAATTCGGCAGATTTGGTGTTTATTTTAATGACAAACTGCATCTGATCGATGCTTATGCGGATAATATCACTTTAACACCAGAAGCTAATTCAGATTCAGAGCCTCTTAACAGAATCAATTTCCTTCTTCAAAAAGTATGAGAAAAGAAATGATCAAAGACTCAAGAGGCAAAAGACATCCATTCTTCCTCTAGGTGCTGTGAAGCTAAGTGAAGATCAAAAAGTAAGAATTTGTCCAATAAAAATAAAATTGAGATATTGGGTATGATTTGGGGGTTTCAATGACCTCATATTTTAAAATGTCACTCTATAAATTCTCCTATTTACCGAAACCTGTCTAGATGGATAAATTTTAATTTAAAAAACAAATTTGATCGATATAAGACACAAGTAATTCCCTTAGTTATATTCAAAGCCCCTACTTCCCTTAAATTTACTATGAGCGTGATGAAAGAGGAACAAAAGTGGCTAAAAAAACTATTTCAACTATGCTAATTGCCCCTCATAAACAGACCAAATCGGTCATTGGAGATGAATTAGCACTTCTTATGAACATAATACCAAAAATTTATATCAAAATTTGTATTGATATGCCCAGAAACCAGACGTTGATTGGAGGAGACACGTTTCATTCAACGACTTCTACCATGGACTCATAATTGCTACTGACCTCAGCAACGACAAAATTGCTTCTTATACCCCGTATGGCTGCTGCTCTACTCATTATTTGGTCAGATGTTCCTTTATTCAATGGGAATTCTATTCTGGACATAATCCGAGGCAAGGTTAAGAAGCCTGTCTTTTTATGAATCCTAGCACTCCAAAGAAATTAGAGGAAGAAGGCCTGGAAAAAAATATTTTAACTTTTTATGACATAAAGGCGTTTTTTCTATCCTTTAAAAAGACCGACAAGTGCAGATCTGTCAAAAATCTGTAAATATTCGTCGTTGTCATCATCAAGGGTCTGGAAAATGGAACTTTGAATTTAATCAAAGCTTATATACTCTTCAGATTATCTCAAATGAAGAAACAGGCTCCACAGAAATTTAGAACAATTGATTTTCCTTTATTAAACTCGAAAGCATTAATTACCAGAAAGTTTAAATCCTATGAGCCAATATACCCTTACGAAATTTGACCAATTTTTGTGGCATCTGCTGCTGGATATACCATCCTTTCCTTGACAGTCCTTAATGCTGATGATACGTCCTGGATCTAACATAACACACTACTAAAGTCAATCCTCATAAGTTTTAGGATTTCTAACCCGGACTCTTACTTATTAGTATTTATTTTGGTTTCAATGATTTTATATAGCAACAATTATGGGTGTGTTCTATTAATGATTTTTTAATTTTATTTTAATGATTCGCTTCATTTAAAAAAAATTTAAACAATGACACTTAACTGTCCCTACTAGAATAAACTGCTTTCATGAAATAGGCTATTTTGTGTTTTTATTTTTTATCTGGCCTATTTGATAGAACTCTTTAAAGGCTCTGATATGAGGCAATAACTTTAGAATATAATTTTTATTTCTGTATATTTATTGAAGTAATTGCTTTATACATAAAAAAAGCATGGTGAATAAATAAAAAATCTCATCAATCTCTCTGTAATTTTCAAAACGTCCCACAGCAAAGTCAGGGTGGCTACACGTTTTAATATAGAATGGTTTTTTTGTGAGACAGCCTGTCCATAATTTTTTTTGCAAGTTTCGCTGAATGCAAATAAACCCCTTTTTTGCAATCATTTTAAGCTTCATTAAACCCTCCATTTCCACAACTATGCATTTATAATACGATGACTTAGGATTTAAATTATAAATGTAGGTTAATATTTTTTTCCCAGTATCTGGATCATAAGTTTTTGTTTATAAGGGAACATTTTTTATATATGGTATTTGCAATACAATATTATAATAATGGCATACCTTCTAGTTATGTGTATTATTTATTGAATATAACTATTTAAGCAACGGATGTAACAAAGTATGGAATGCAATTTAAATGTCTATTTGTATAGACATACATTGTAATAATATCTATTATATAGGTCAAATATTTTTATATTAATATATTATAATCTGTATAATAATGTTTTATTACAGAAAAATTGTAGAATCAATCATTGATCTATCTCATTTATCTTTTGAGAAACAATTAATTATAGTCTTTACGTAATACTACGAAAAATAGTAAAAAAATGGGCTATTTGGGTATTTTTTCACTTTTTCCCATATTTCTATACTTGAAAAAGTGATATTGAGATTGAAATATTTTTATATTTATAATATGTAACTCTTGGAACGAATTTCATAACACGGTTAATGGTAGTTTAGCTATTATGTCAATTCTATTATGGATAATTTTTGAATCAACTTGCCTCAGTAATTTCATTTAAATAAATAATAATAGTGTAATAAAAAGAAATCCATTATTTTTCCAAAAGATGACTCTTGTAATGGGTACCTTACATTGTATAAGTGTGATCAGTTTACGCTAGATGGCGTTAAAAAGTTAACTAAGTTCTACTAAAAAATAATTAAAACATTTTTGGTGATTGCTAAATGCAGTATTGTTTGAGAACGCGTCAAAGATGAAACGTCATAATATTTAATATGTTTTTCATGTAAACTTTTTCAGGATTACATAATTCATTTCGGTTTATTTTATTTCTACATAATATCTGTAAATATCTTATGCAACTCTGTCAATGTGTATAGGTTCGATTCACGGTCGCCCATAGAAGAGATAATACGAACAATGTATATGAATTTCAAAGACAAATCCTATGCGTTACTTTTGCTTAATTTGTGTATTTTCATTTCACAATTTAAAGGAAAATTAAAAAAAAAAAAATTCTGAGATGTTGAGAAAAACCAAAACTCATTTATACTCAGAAAAAAATAAATAAAGAAATAAATTTTATATTCTCATAAAATGAAAAGTTAAAAATTGTCCCGCAGAATAGGAATGGTTCAATATGCCTAATTCAATTTGTGTTTTAAATATTTGTATTACATCCTTATTGAAAACGTTTTTTAACTCTATCTTATGTAAATATGATAATCAGGCGTATATTTTTTTACTACCAATAGAAGTAGGATTAATAAATATGAGATTACAATTACTTTTATAAATATACTATAAAAAGAACATTGTTTCATAATATATGATAAAAAAATAATAATTTTGGCATGTAAACATACTAAAAATTAAAAAAATTAATTAAAAGCCCTTATTCATGGATAAAACAAGACTTGATAATATAAGTCCTTAAAGTTTTTTTTGTCTGTATCATATAGTCTTTACCATGTTAAAAGAAATTAGTTTTTTTTTAATTATTAGAGATGAAAAAAAAATGTTTTAATCTAATTCTTAAGAGTTATTTTAAGTAAAACCATATTTTTGTTTTTAATTATTTTAAAATGAATTAATTAAAATCTATAAATAAAATGATTAATTTTATTTTTACATAATATCATATATTATAGTAAATGATCTTTTTATTTAAATTTTAGTACATTCTGTGTCAAAATAAAAAAAAATCTTGAAAGAATTGAATCCCATACATGAGTTGATGACAAACTCTTCTGACAAGTTGTTGTACGAAGCCAATATGGAGGACTTTAGTGAGTCCACATTTAGTTGTGAGGTCCTTTTGGTTTCCCTCTCCCTATTGCCTAATATAGAAAATTCCATTGGGATGCAAATCTGTTGAGGAAGTTGCCATATCTATTTGGACCAGAATCGAGTCATACAATCTGAACATAACTTTTGGCACTTGGTGGACGTGTTAGAGGGGGTGCCGTCCTGAGTATAGACGTTGTTACCCTCCAGGTATAGATATATATGACAAGATAAATTGGTTCTTAAAACACCGGTATTTACTTGACAGAAAGTTGCTGGTATATGAATTAGTTTTAAACCTTCGTTGGTGAACTTACTTTTATATGTTGTTTGCAAACTGGAGTTAATTGTTACCCTAAATATTAATTTTATGTTATTAGTTGACACACAGATAAAGACAAAATGAAAATATTTCAATTTGTTATCCTCCAGGTAGTTGGTCTTCAGGCATGGTAGGTCTTATTTATAGTAAGCTTTCTGGCCGGTCTTTTGTCCAGCCTTGAAAAAGAACGGATGCATCTTTTTTATATCAGAGGTCACAATGCTAAGGACTATAGTTTGGGGATATTTGGTGTAGTGAACACCTTGGACCTCTTCTTTTGTTTTTGCAACCAAGTGGTCGTTCAGGTGGTTGTGGAATTGATCAGATATTAAAATCTTCTTGTCCTAGAAAATTTTCACAATTGACTGATTTGCCTTGATCCATATGAGGATTTCTTGCTCCTTTCGAGTCTCCTGGCTTTCTTGACCTCTGTTAGAGGTGGTGTGGAATTCTTGTGAAAGCAACTAATCCCAAGTTGTGCTTTACAGACCTCTTGTAAGTCCTAGGAGCCACAGAAAAGTCGCTGGTAAAGCGATCCATCGACTTAGTGGGATCCTCCTTTATATTCTTCTCTTAACTTATCAAAGAGCTTCGTATCCCTCTCTCAATTATGCCTTCCACTTCCTGACATCCTGGATGTTTTCTCCACTTATTTCATCTGTGCCAACAGGATCCGAGAACACTTAACAATGTCAGTAATCTTCATCACATCTACTCAAGCATCTTGGACCTTTGAGATATTCAGACTTTTTGCTTGCTTCTCACACATGATAATAAAATTACAAAATGATAAGTATATTATGTTTATATAAAAAGAAGGTGGAACCAGAATATCAAAAAATAATCATTTAACTTGTCCATAGTAATGATAAAATAAACATTATTTAATAGCTCACACTTTCTTGTCCTACCCTATATATACAGGCCAAATTTCATAAATATATATGAGTCAATTATAGGTTTTGTTCTCAAATTTCTGGGTTAAGTAAGATACCCCAAAACCTATTGTTTATATCCTTCATTTGATTAGCCCACTTGTTTTAGCACCCATATCTGTCAATTGCTCATTCTTAAATAGTGACAATCAATTTTGGCTACTGTAATGCAGATCAAGGTGCATGCAAAGGCTTAATACGAATAATTTATTGATATAAATATTAAAGAATTTGTTGAATAATACAATTGTAATCCACATTCGTTTTAGAGGAAAAACATTTTTGCTTTATTTTGTGTTGATGGGCTACATATTTTATTAAGGATAAGATTAATTAATTATCCAGTTGGTAACTTGGGATAAATGGTATACTTTTGTTTATCCAACTTTGGAGACATTTTTTTTTTTTTTTGCTTCTATTTATAATTTGCTATCTTATTTATAAATTGGTATCAAATTGTTTTCTGCCTTTTTTTGAAGGAACCTAATTGAAAGTTTTTCTGCTTGACGTACACTTTCATATAAATTGTAAATATTATAATATTTTTAATTGCCTTGAGGTATGTATTTTTTAACTTTAAGCGAAATATTTAAAATTAAAGAGTATTTTTGTATTAAAAGTTAATGTAAAACAGAGAAATTGTTGTGTATACATATTAAGACTAAAAATTACACTATCCAGAACTAACTTGAAACAATAAGTAATGCCAAATTTAGTGATGAGTAGGAATGCTATTTTTGTAGATAGAAACAAAGTTTAGCTAAAAAAAGGAAAAATGGTTGGTACATTTATTCATTTATCTATTTGTTCATTTGTTCATAGATCATTGTGGTGTTAAATTTCCCTCTGAAAAAAAAAAACAATTATCGCCTTTCTTTGACGTCAATTGTTCAAAAAATACACTCTAAAGTATGCATATTTTTATTATTCTACACTGGAATAATGCGATTTAAAATGTTGAAATTTCTTCTTTTTATAGGAACAATTCCGTTTTTGCACCTGCAAAATTATATTATAGCTTGCTAATTTTAACAAAGATCTTAATTTAGTAATAACTATAAGTGATCTTTCTGAAAGGAGAAGGCAAGACCAAGACATTTGGTACTACTGAATTAAGAACCTTTTTAATAATAGTGACCTGTTATTTGATTTTGAGGGGAGAAGACGAATTACTGCAATAAAGAGAAGAATCTTCTACATTTAAAATAATAAAATTATATTTCAATGCATATATATTTGTTTTACTAACATTTTTAAACAATTTATGCAAAAGATATGCAAGAATCTACTTCAGAAAGAAAAGTTAATACCGGGACAACCTATTGAATAATGAAGAAAACGAATAAAAAGCTAATGTAACCACTGGTTTTTTTTTCTTTTCTAATTTCTCAACTTAGTGTTCTCCTTACAAATATATCAACTCTAGTATTAATATAAATATCGTTTTCTCCTTCTCCTTGCGCTATCCAAAACCTTATCCCTACTGATGAGTGATGAGAACATACATACCGGAACAAAAGGAAGCAGGGGATCATTTGAATCCACTTATTGAAAAACAATAACTATGAAAAGATTTGCTATTTTTTGTTTTGAATATATGACGTCCTTTTTAGGAAACTTAACAGAAAGGGGACATCACAAAAAACTATGAGCTAGTATTTTGTTTGCGTAATCATCATTTTTACACATAAGTGCTCTTACAATAAAAGCAAGACTTGAAATTAGGCGTTAGTGATAGACACCATACGACAAATATTTGGGGGGGTCGGAACTTGGTACTTGCCAATAAATAAAGACCCGAATTATTTTTATACATTTTACTTTCGTACAATAAGTAATTTTATTTTGTTGATGTTCCAAATACTCGTACCCGCCCAACCGGACACTAAAATAAATGTCTGTCTATAGAGACAGTCTCTAAAAGCTAACACTTTTCATTTTATTTAGTACATGAGTTAATTCCAATATATATCTAATTATGTAGGTTCGTGGTTTTATAAGACATTGTGATTTCATTTGCTTGTTATATCTTAATGGTCTAAAATTATTTTAAGAGTACAATTATTTGCAGATATGGAATATATACGAATTTAGGACAATTGTTAAATATACACAAACACATATAAAAAAAACCTCTGAGACTTTTATGTGTTAGAATGGCTTTATCATTCTGCGTATGTTTTTAACGATAATGCTAAGTATATCAAATACTTGATATATTAAATAAGTATTTGATATTTATATATGTACATATGATTAAAGTAATATATAGCTATTTATGAATAAATAATGTCGTATGTAATATGCATAATACATGAAATAAAAAGCAAATTGAAGCTCTCAATGAAATATCTATGCAAATACATAGATATATATGACAAGATAAATTGGTTCTTAAAACATAGGTATTTACTTGACGTAAAGTTGTAGTTATATGAATTAGTTTTAAACCTCTGTTAGTGAACATACTTTTAACAGCTAATATTTCATAAGTAACCAAGTGTGAAGCTTAAATTGAGAAAAGAGAGCAAATAACAACTTAAAAGCGAACAAATTATTAAAAATTAATTTAATAGTTTCAAAATTTACGAATAATTATATAAAAGTACATTTCTACGTTAATTAAAAGTCGCATTTATTCGGAGTTAAATTTTAGAAGCATACTTAAATTTCTGGCGATAATATCTATTTGAAATACACTTGAAGTAATTTTATAATATTTGGGGTAGATAAAATCCCAGTTTATTAACAGTTTATAATATAAAAAATAATTAAAATTTTGTTTCATAGTTAAACATAAGGAAGTATTGATCCTAAAAAGATTAACGTCCTATTGACTCTTAAGTCTTTAAGACGTATTCAAATATGACAAATCGTGATTTGGGACAATCATTTCGTAATGACGCTGTCATAGATATCTACAAGTTTTTTTGGCAGATGATTGCACTGTTATACTATGAAGTGATAAATTCGAGGAGGAAATAAATTTGTCTGGATACGCTGTTCAAAGAATATGGAAGAGAGTCAGCTTTAGCAATCAATGATGAAAGAACACGGATATTGACCAACTCAAGGTAAAAAAATAAACAAAATCAGAGCTATTTAACTCGTTCAAAAAGCATTGTTCCTTGCCAATATGGTTTCTGGAGATCCAAGAATATACATCGGGTAAATGAGAGAATATCTCACTCAATAATAGAAATCTAGAAACACAAATTTTCGGTTTTAGATAAAAATAACATATTGGAATATGACTATAATATCAGGAATTAATTACATTCTTCAATGCACCCCTTTTGCCAAATTGAAGGCTCAAGATTTTAAGAAAAAGAGAATAGAGCTTGTTTGTCCGCACTCCTAAATCTATCAGTCATCGCAGACTCTTCTTACTAATGGCTTAGAGGGGAACTTGGAATGATGGACCTAGAGTTGCACCGGGAAATTTTGATTTTCTCTTGATACAAGAGAGCACATCATGTTGATTATCCATGGAAATATCCTATGAGGAAGGAACTAAAGCCATCTAACAACATTAATTGGTCTCCTATTTGAGATCATTGGGGGAGACCAATAATAAAATCAACCATCCTATCATGGGTATCTTACGGAATTCCCACCTAAGGATCTTCAAGCCAGCCAAAAAACACCTCCTCTAAGAGTAAAACTAAGTATTAATAATAAAGCAGTGTGAGAAAAGAGACCCTCCATACGACTTCTGCAACATTCTTAAATGCACAATAAAGGATAGAATGATCCAGAAACAATATGTGAGTTCATTGTTTGATCTGTATATCACTCCTAAGCAGTCCTACCTGAGATACCGGGTCGTCTTCAGAGTTGATTATTATATAGTGAGAGAGTCGCCCTGTAAGGAATCAGGAAATATTATGATTACATCTTATTATATCAACAATTTTAACGTTTATAGTAATTGGACTGTGTAATAGTAATGAATATTTGCAAATGAAAAGAAGAAAAGAAAGTGTCGCCATAACTGGAATGAATTTTCAAGTGCAGAGCCAAATGATATAATATTGACGTCATCAGGAGCGTCTAAAAATGTACTTTCTTTTTAAGGGAGGGAGGGGCATTGTTGGTTGATTATGTTGACAGATTTGCCCGAATGTTAATGAAATATTTTCTAGAAAATACAAAAACTTTCTGAAAATTTTTTGAGTGAATTTTTTTTTGAAGGGAGAACATTTGGACAAATAACCTTAATTAATTTATTTCTTTGATTTAAGAAAATGATTATAACCTTTACATGTAAATTTAATCATTGCTTGTTTAAAACATTGTTTAATGATATGTGTTTAAAAGAATACAAATGGGATGGTGGGCTATAATTCAGTTAAATAATTTATGATTCAAAGATTTATTTAATTATACATATTTTTGTACTTCCTCTTAATTTATTTATTATTTTATGATGTTATGTATGAATGGTATATCTTTTGTGAATAATACAGACCCAAGAAAAAAAAATCTTACTGAAAAAAAATGACCAATTGATAAAACAATTTCTATAATTTGGACATTTTAATTTTTTTGAGAAAGACAATTTTTTTAATTAGAAAAAATCTATAAATTATACAAGAGTTGGAAAGAGAAATGACCCCTGTACCACTATGTTTGGCACCACTGGACGCTATTATCAATACATATTGACCTAATGGAGGGTTAAGCATGAAATTTTGCTTTAAATTGCAACAAATTACTAATAATGACACACGTCTACCGTACGTGACGTCAGCTCTATTATATTTCTTACTGACGTAGTCTGGTATATTATAAAGAGGATGATTAATTGTCGATTGATAAATCACGCCTCACACTCTAAAATTGCTATGGGGAAAGAAGAAATTGTTTTATTCTTTAACTTTTCTTTAAGTTCATTCTTAATTGTTTTACTGAACAAAATGTACCTTAATATAAAACATCAATAACTGCTTATTCGCAGGTGTATTAAGTTGTCGTACAAAAAACAACAACAAAAATACAATTCCTATTTAACAATTCTGTAGTCTCCAGAATTATCGATTAAGTAAAAAAATGTGTGTATGTCATTTGTAATGTTTTGATTTTTAAGATTTAAATCAATTTCATTAATATTAGTATCAAGATTACTTTTTATTGTGATTATATCAACAATATTTTCTCAACAAAGGCCTTCAGCGAATAAACATTGCGGCAGGGGACATTTCAAGCCTTTTTCTCTACAAGCCCCCATATTCAATAATTCAGAGGCAAGCAGTCTACTGACAAAGTATTTTCATTCCATCCTTTGTTCTGATTACATCATATAAAATATTGAACTAAATTTAGAAATTTCCTATTATTTTTTTATTTTTTGGCCACCAAATCAGACCACTTCTAATAATGACCAACATGATGCCAAACATCATTGCTTATACTCTTTTTCTGACAAGTATTCCTCATAAATATATAAAAAATAGATTGGAGAGATACTAATCAAAGAATTGTCATATGCCCCCGAGGTTCTACTGCATTTCATTAAGTAAATTGATACTTGATTTATAATAATATGTACATTTTGTAAGCAACACAAATTGAAAGTGAAATATTTTAATAAATTGGGGTCGACTTGCTAGATAGTGGCGTAATTAGTGCTTTGTTATATATTAATAATATTTAGAGCCCAAAGGAAATTTGTGGATACATCCCATGGATATCAGCCGGGATTTGTTCATCATCAGAACGTCAGCTTACCGGATTATAAGCCGCTTTAAATTTGTGGAAATCTTGCTAAAAACCTGGCCAGGGATAAAAGTACAAAGTATTTCTTGAAGGTCATCAAAGTTGGTATTGTACGATATCCCCACTGTAAGATCAAAGGAATGGCTAGGGATATATATATGTTAGCAACATTCATAAATAGGATAATGTAAGTGGACCTTTATCTAATTACAGCCCTACAAAAACAAAATAAAACGAAACCATTTGATTAATTATGATACAAGGAAGAAAAGGCTCGCCTGATCAAAATTTATCTATAACTTCTTGAAAGCCATCTTACAACTAGTTTTGTTTTCTGAACTTAAATAATTAAGGGTTGACAAAGTCTTTAACACTAGAAACACTGCTCTATCATCCCTACAAAAAAGACCAATAAGTCATTTTGACTTCTTTTTATTTTTTTAACGCTATATTTTGGGTTGAATTTGAGGAAATATTATATAACATTCTTTTTAACCCTTAAAATTAGATAGACAATATATATATTCTTTTAAAAATAGACTTGATACATCAACATAAACCAATATGAAAATACAAAAAAAAAATCAATGATCAGTGAATTGAGGAAAATTCATTGTATAACCATTCAAACCAAATTGAAGTTTATAAATACATTGTGTGTTCATTTATATACTATTGAAAGATTGTTTTGAATAAGCTATTATACCAATTATACTTAAGAGTAAATTCTGTACAGGACAGAGAGTGTCATTTTCAGAACTAGATGAAATCGTTCTGTATAAATTCATCATTATTGTAGTCGGATTCCTCATCATTGTCGCTGGATTCACTAAATAGTAATTATCTTACTTGCTCGTCAAACAAAGTAACTTTTGAAATTCTATTAGACATCTTTACTGATCAAGAGCTGTCAATAATGTATACTCAAGTTTCAATGAGTCAACACATTATATAGCAATAACTTAACTACATGTTCAAACTTGTCAAATTATATTACAACAGGGCTTAATGTTAGTCTAGAGTTATTTTCTACCATATGGAGATTCAAACTATGCATAAAATATAGGATTCTATACGTTTTTAGAACATTAAAAGAAAGAAAGTCAGATTGACTTCATGGACTTTCTAGGTATACAGTACAATATTTACTTATCGAATTAAAATTTTTTTTAAATATGTTCCTGTTGTCAAAAAAAATAAAATTCAAAAAGTATGATAAATTTTCGATAAAAACTATAAGCTATTGAAATGAAAAATGAAGACAAATTAATTTCTTAGTCTTTTTAGTGTTGAGGTATTTTGATTTAACCAACTTTAACTTCTTAATTTTAATTTTGTCTTTAAACGCCCACGTATTCGAACTAGTTGAAACATTAAAGTTACCCATGAATACTTTTTTGAAATTATTATTTTACTTTAAGACGCAAATGATGATGTAGATCATTTGTGTCATAATTCTTTGGATATGAACTACTTTGAAAATTGATGAGTGTAGCTTTATTAAATTTTAAATTAGAGTAGTCAGGGAACACATGTGTAGAAACTTGGAGGAAAAAAAATAATTTTATTTCAATAAAACGAGTTGTTATTAAATTTAGGCAATATATTTTAAACTTTTTTTCACTAATACTGTATTTTTAAGTTACTTATTAACATAAAATATTCAAAGAATATATGTAGATATTTTGAGACATATTAATCAAGTTAAAAAAAATATATGTAATTTCTATAGAAGTTAAAGAGAGTAAATAATTTTTGAATTTCGCCCCTAATGGGTTACCAAATCGGATTTTTCTGTCATAGTCTTTAGAATCGTTGAATCAATGTACACAAAGAATTAAAAGCCAAGAAGTGATGTTTATATTTATACATTAAAACCTTATGTGATTCCCAGGATCATAAAAGAAATCAATAATGATCCATACACATGCAATTAAACCTTTTTTAATTATTTTGCTCTTACTCTTAAATACTGAAGCAGTTATGTAAAATATATTCATACATAAATAAACATTTTAGTCTCAAATTAAAAGTTTGCAATTAAATTGCATCGCATTTATTAAAATGTTATTAATACTGTCGGAGGTAAAACACAAAAACTAATAAAATAGTTGAAATGATTAAAGAAAATTACTTGCCTTAAAATTATTTTTAAACCCTTTAAATGGTGTCTCAAAGTTGATGGAAAATACTTAATTTCTTCTTTGGCCAAAGGCCGCGAATGATTCCCCAGAGACAGAACTTTATTGGGAAGTGCAGCATATCCTGTTGCTTAAGTAATAACAATTGCTCTGAGCTCCTGAGGATGTAACACATCATTATTTGTTATTCTGTTTGCTATTAAGGTTTTAGAATTTAGTAAAAGAAAGTCTACGCAATTGCTAATTCTTAACAAAACTCACCCTTATTTTATGAGTGTTGATCTAACTATTAAACATTGGATACTTATATTTACATATTTGAGACAATTTGGACGCATTTTCGATAACCCCTTTACAAACTCCCATCAAAAGCTATTTCAATACTGATTGGCGACAGGCTCTCTTTGGAAGAAGACAGAAAATGTAGTTTCTGTAAAGAGAAAGTGGAAATGTCCTATCACCTCTTTGTCGGTTGCTAGAAGTTATCGGAGATATGGGCATGTTCGAGGAAAGGGTTAAGGAAGGATACGAAGTAACAGTGAAGTATTATGTAGGGGGAGAGGGGGCGAAAGGGAGGTGAAAAAATGAAAAAGAAAAAGGTTGTACTTTTTACTAATTTTTTTTTCCAATGATAACTTGTACGATGTATTTAAATTTCACTTTATGTATTTGTATTAATGAAAAATTTGATTTTCTTTTCAACTTTGTATTGTAACTTATCAATTTTTTTTTTTTTTTTGATGAAAATGTTAGTATTTTTCAGATTGGAATGCGGAGAATGTAGTGAACACGATATTTAAAATTGACATTGATGTATCTTTCTGAAAAATAAAAAGGTGCTATCGGCACTAAAAAAAATCATTATGAGACAAATTAATGAAGAGTATTATATATTGTTTTAATTGATGTACTGAGAAAGAATTGATCGTTTATATCACCATCAATTTCTTTTAAAAGTTATTCAATTATAACTTTTGATCTAGAAACAATCAATTAATTTCACTTATTCCTTCTTTAATATAATGACCGATTTTTCATTATTTCCGTTTCTTTTACTCTACACAAAGCTTTTTATAGTTTTTGCAAAACTTGGCATCATATTAAGGTATAAATAGAAAGATCAATTATAGAAATACAAGGGATGTCTACAGTATATTGATTCCTTACTTTCTTATTGTCCATTTTTTTATTATAATCCTCGTGAATATCCTTTTTAAATGATTATATTCTTTTACAATTGTTTGATACTGTGTTCTCAGCGTAACTTTGCTGCTAATGTAACACTTTGAGAAAAAAATGACAATTATATTGAAAAATAGTTAATGGGTTGTTATAAACTTTTCCAGGAATTATCAGTTACTTAAGTGGTCACTTGGTTTAATATTTAAAACTTTGTTGCTTTTCCTTCAAATCCAAACATCAATACTTTTTGTGTTTTTTAACATCCCAATGGCTTTTTCATTTTTGTATTTAATCCTTTTGTTTTTGCTTGAAATGGCTTATGTTCAGGTTGTAAAACCGAGTAAATAAAGACATTATATTTAGAATGGCTCTGAATTAAATAACACTGTACATATCTTTTACTTTCAATTTATATTGAAAAAAAAACTACCTTAATTTATTCAAGAAGAATTTGTAAAAAAAGTTAACTATATAATTTTCAAAGAGGTTTTCTGGTTTCTACATTTTTTTTAGCATTGTATTACATTTATTGTTTTTGTAAATTAATTTTGTTCCTCTTTCTCAAATTAGGAAAAAGTAATTGACATTGAAAGTAAATTATACTGCTATATTAACGTTTTGTTTCCCTAAACCCTGATCAAAATCAAGAAACACATTGAATCGTTAATAATATTTGAGAGAAAAAGTTTTGGAAAACTTTATAGAATATATATATCAGCACAAAAATGATTCAATAGTCTGCTAAGGTAGTATAAAAGATACTTTCGGATAATTACTCAGACAAAGGCTCAAAAAAAT
Organism: Lepeophtheirus salmonis; assembly: GCF_016086655.4. Classification (NCBI taxonomy): domain Eukaryota; kingdom Metazoa; phylum Arthropoda; class Copepoda; order Siphonostomatoida; family Caligidae; genus Lepeophtheirus; species Lepeophtheirus salmonis. The sequence goes on from NC_052139.2 coordinate 10,040,554, forward strand.
ACGTCAAGACTTGTTGTTCACATCTATATTAATAAAAAGAGATATGCTCATGGGTATGCCTATATTTAACATCAACTCATCAACTCTTGCTCCTTCAATCTCTAAAAGGAACTTCCATTACGTAAACTAGGGTATTTCATTATGTGACCATGAGATACGATTTGAGTATTAAGTGATTTGATACAATTTGACTTAATTGAGTTAAAAATCTCTTACTTTGCAAAAAATCTTTTAATTCTCCAGAAAGAATCCTTCAAAAATAACATGGATTCAATTTAAGAGCCATCTAGCTAGTATAAATAATTTTTGAATATATTAATGTATCACCGGCGGCAGAATATACCGAAAAAAGGGAGTATAAAAGGAATAAAATCCTGCAGGCGTGTAGTTCAACTTATATTAAATAAGAAAAAAAAACGTGAAGTAGTTTATATAAAATTTTAAGAAACGAATGGGACTTTAGATGGGGCTTATCTACTAAATAAGGTACAATGTTCTTGTCTCATTAAATCATATTATATTTTTGCTCTAATCTATTATATTTTTTTTATTCTTGAGAAAAAAACGTCTAATTATTGATAGAATAGCTATGTGGGAGTCTGCAAATGAAAAAAGAGAGATTAAAACGAAGAATTAATAGTAGTTCAATCTATTACATTATTAAAGTTAAATAAATATATTTTCTTCGATACGAAATAACTCTGGGAAATACCGGGGATTGCCCCCCCCAGTACATAATGATATAAAACTTGGTGGAAGGCTTGAGTCTGAAGTACCAGAAATAAAACATTTCTAAAATAAATTTTATGGAATATAAATTTAGAAAATTTATAGTTTATATACATTTTTCTTTTTTCATTCAATATTAACATAAGATTTTATTCTATTGGTGGTAGTATGGTCATATAAAACATTGATTGAGAGTTTTGGAATACATTTCTATTAATATAGCTATGTCTGAGTGTCTGGGAAGACCATTTTAACCCAACAAAGGTGTTTTTTGGAAGGTCATTACAGCAGGAGGTTTTTTTTTGTCCTCACATTAAAAAGTAAACCAAAACAGCAGGCAGTGGTTGTATAACTGGAGTAAAGCTTGTATGTAATCTTGGAAAGAAAAATCAAAATTGCAAAGATCTATTTTAAATATAACAAAAATTATTAATAAATTTTAATGAACTAAATTTTTTTTTCTGATTTTTTCAATCATTAAAAATCTTCATGATTTAGTTATCTGATTTATAAATTTTTGAATGTATTTCAGATATTGCTACTATTTGAGTACCAGAATAAAGTGTTGCTGATTAAAAAAAGACAATGTCATAATTTTTTTTGCAATATTTTATTTCGCCGACAAACGCACATTTATCACTACTCCAACGTATGATTGCGACAAAGTGTATTTTCATGAAAACTATATGGCTTCTTTTATAGTGAAACCACACCAGTCTTACAACTATTTCTATAGCCTGGAGTCCACCCATTATTAAAAAAATTATTATTATAGCACCCTGAATAAGCTTAAATTATGAGCATGTTTCTAATTTTCCAAAAAAATTGTTTTGATTTATAATATTTTTTTCCACAGCTAAGATAACATTTTTCCTTTTCATAAAGAGAAGAAAAGGCAAATTTGTAAAGCCTTACTTTTTATTACGGAATTCATACAAAATAAAGGTATTCAATACTTCTATAGAAATATTAGGCTAAATTTAATACAAATGCATAATGAACCTTTTTAGTTTCTAAAAAATGTAAAAGTACAGTTTTGGAATTGAATACGAACACAATTTGTTACAGACAAGTGTTGTAAACATCATAAACTGAAATGACATCTTGTCATAGAAAACACCCATTAGATTCCTTTTAAGTCAAGCTTTAATAAATAGGTAGAAAACGCTCAATATTCTCAGAAAACATACATCATTTGTTTACAAGAAATAAAGTGCAACTCCTACAGAAGTAGCTAGAAAGATTATACAGTCAAAAGAAAAGAAAATTTACATGCTAAAAAAACTAATTTATTTTGTAGTTTTGTTTAAAAATAAATGACTTTTGATTTTTAATTGTTTTTATAACAAAGGGGTTCATTTGAAGCATGAATTATACAAATTTATTTTACCAAAAAGCCATTAGTTCTTAAAGGTCTAATTTAGGTGCAACATTGATTTGATTTCAATTTGATTAAGGAAATAATTAATAAAATAGTATTTATGTTATTTATTTTCTTATATAACATTTTAATATATTTTCTTGAGATTTAAAAAATTCAGCACATAATCTGTAACTCTAAAATTAAATGAGACTTACAGAATACTTTGGAGGGGATTGCAATAAGTTCAAACTTTTTTTAATTGAAAAGATAGGCATAGAGCAAAAAGGGTTCTTTCAGCTAAGAAAAATATCTACCATTTAAAGGAATATTCAAGTAGCAATTGAAGCAGTGGAAAGGAATATGCATTTTGGAGCTATTATTGCGATAGTCATTTCATGGCCTTTCTCACAATCACATTTTGATATCAATGAAGAGACTACTACTTAGCCGCTTATGTAATCCTATCAGAGAACTTTGGATCTTCTACAGTGACAATTGCAAATAAAGAGAGTATATCAACCTAAATAAGTGAAATATTTCCTACAAACTCACTTCGACCTCCATGCTTAGGCTCCAACCCCATTGTTCAGGGTTGGGTACCATGAATCTAGGACGTTCTTTAACCAAGCAGGTGGAACACAACTTCCCTGTCAGCGAATGCTCCCCACGCATAATGAACATTAGTAGAATGGTGGAAGACATGGAGAAAAAAATAAGAAATACCTTAAATGAAATATATTTTAGGAAAACACGTGATATCGTCCATGGTCTCCGTTCCACTTGCACTTTAGAAGATAAAAACGCTGAAGAAGATTTTATAAAGGAGCTTCTGGGATATCTTCAAACGAAGTAAAAAGATCTTTCAACTTTTATTTTTGAATGGGCATCATGTTTGCTAAAACTTTTTTTTTTGAGGACCACACATTCTATGTATTTCATTCTATAGAAAACTGAAGAAACTGAAACCCTCGCTCATTCAACATCCAATGCAATTTTGGAACAACAACAACATTGTTAAACATCCAATTCCATTGCATTTAATTAAATTTAGATCCTAACTTGTGGCTGCAATAGAAAAGTTAAGAACCACCATCACAAAGTAATAGGATTTTAGGATCACTTTTGGAAATTATAAACATCGAATAAATCCTTATTCGGAGGATGTAATCCTAACGATAGAAGCGAACACAGGAGCTCAATTAAAAAGAAGGATAATTATTGTTTTATCTTATTTTACAATGTTTGAAAAGTTGTTGAGATTGAAAATTAATCAATTAAAAACTGTAAAAATCTCGCTTGTATGATGGCAACCAAAGAAAGAATTGAAATTTTTGAAAGTTTTACATCAATTAAATGATTAACTGCTTTGGCATTAATATGACTAAATTTGCTGGAACTAAAAATAAAATAAATAATTTTATCAAAGGCTGGCTTTATTTTAAAATTAAAAGAAAAAACCTATAAAACACTTTTGTATTTCCCAATTTTTTTTATAAAGCCATCCATCTCATTACCAATATTGGCAGAGGATTCCATAATGAAAAAAAAGTTTGATGACTGAATATTATTCATCGGAATTATATTTTTGACTTAAAGGGACCAAGAAATCGATTATAAGACAGATTAAATTTTTGTATGCCTATAATCACAAAATTATTAAATATAATTGGAACAGATATAATAAATATGTATAAAAACCTTTTTCCTCTTCGCTTGCTGCAACAAAAAGGGTTTTTTTAGAAAGTTATTCCCACATACAGAATATTTTTTTGAAAAGAAACATTTTATGAACTTTCGTTACCCTATGTCTTTGGAATGGGTGACACTTACAAAAAATCAACATACATAACTTGATATTAATGTGAACTCTTTTTTAAACCAAGAAAGTTTACTTTTCCTCAGAAAAAACTGGCCAAACTCCACAGTGAGCCTATTCCTTGACATTTAAAAATTAAACTATCTAATTCAGAGAAATAATAAATCTGCCTAGTAGTAGGAAGCAAAGGATATTCTCATCAACTTTCTGAATAGTTGATGGACGAAAAAAACAGCTCAATTTATAACACTATGCATCAAAATGAAGGTCTTAGAGTGCCGGCAGGCTAAAAACCCACGTATATTATTGTTATTTAAATGGTAAAACACAAGAATAACTATTTAAACTTTAAAATATTACACAATACAACAAAGGTTTTCGAGCGCCCGCAGGCTGAAGCCCACATATATTATTGATATTTAAGCTGTAAAACACAAAAATGACTGTTTAAACATTCAACTATTACACAATGCAACAAAATGAAGGTCTTGGAGTGTCTACAGGCTTAAATCCATATTTATTATTGTTTTTTAAGCCGTACAACACGAATATGCCCATTATTACTTTCAATGGATATGGGCTTGGCTTTTAAAGCATTTGAAAAAAAATCATGTTTTTTGAGGATAACTGTGATTCAATAACATATTTCGACATGAAAGAACTATATAAATAAAAAGAAAAGTAAATATAAATTGATACAAACATTTTAGTACTTTTAAAAATGAATTATTTATTAATCTAACTTAATTAAAATTAATAAAAATCTATATAACCCCCAAAAAATCAAGTAAAATGAAAGACCTTACATTAAAGCTAATATCTTTTTTATTTTCTCTTCAAGTTTTTTATATCCTACCTGAAGTTATAAAAGACTTGAAGAGAAAATAAAAAAGATATTAGCTTCAATGTAAGGTCTTTCATTTTACTTGAAGAAACTGCATAGAAAAAGATTTGATTCATATTCAAAATAATGGATTAATTGAACTCATAATCAATTCATTTTTTCAGGGGAAATATATTGTAAATTATAAAAATTGATTTTTTTATGAGTTTTTAACTAATAATATACATATACTACTATTATTAAAAATTTAAATAAGGTTATAAAAACAAGTTTATAGATGCTTCATATTCAAATTAATTGATAGTTATAAACTCATAACCAAATTATTATTCCCCACCGAATATTATTATTCGGTGGGACAACATAATTTTCTTTTAAATAATGCATAGCAATCAGGCTGTAGAAGTAGCATAATATTTTTTCCCTAAAGTTTTGAACTAATCAAAATTCAACAGTTACCGTTTATAAAAATATGATTTATTACTGCTGATACATACTAAAGGGTTTTTTATTTTATTTTCATTAAATCACGATGTTGGTCAAATATGGTATATACAGGGTGTCCCCGCTAAATTGGAACTATCTCAAAATTCAACCTGCTCGATAAAAATGGAATTTGAAGTGTATTTGTTAATATGAAAAAGTTAGACATGATTTTAAACAATAAATTTATTCAACATGTCCTCCCTCAGCAGCCACCATCATCTCCATCCTGCCCCTAAAGAATTGGCATCCCCTGATGACTTCGGTGGAATCGACAGCATTCCACTCCCTCGTAATGGATCCCTTCAGGGCTGCGATGCTCTTGTGGCTGACCTTGCACACCTCCCTCTCCAACTTCCCCTAACAGTAGTAATAATCACACGGATTGAGGTCGGGGAGTTAGAGGGTCAGGTGTTGCGATCCCAGAAATTGATTTCGTGGGAGTTGAAGAGGTTAGTGGTCCTCATGGCGATGTGTGCGGGCACTGAGTCTTGTTGGAATATAAACTCCCTCCCAGTGGCCGTATCCTTTATCCAGGGGATGACGACCTCCTCCATGACTTGTCAGTACCTCATCGCGTTAACCCTTTCCTTGGCATTGAAGAAGAAAGGAGGCATCACCTCGCCGGTGCTGCAGATGACACCCAGGGGCATCATGGAGGCCGGGAACTTTGTGGTGCTGTCTCCAGCGAAGCCTTGATGGACTTCCGGAGGCCTTCAAGGAAGCGGGGAGTGCGGATTAGGTCACTTCTCATGTTGTAGGCCTTGCGGCAGACCTTCCCCTCAACCTCCCAGGCATTGAAGACTCGGTACACCGTGGTCTTGGGGTAGTTAAGAAGCTTGTAGATAGCAGAGGGCTTGAGTCCCGCGCGAGCCAATTCGAGGATGACGTCTCTACTTGCTTGTTCCATGATGACTATTGTTTATTGTCAAAACAATTTTGGTGGAAGTTATAGTGTATTGTTCACGCAACCTTTTATATTAGTATGATTTAACCCCAAATATCCACATTATGGATCTGGATGAAGTTTAAAGAAGTTCCAATTTATCGTGGACACCCTGTATACGTTGAAATTAAATTGCATTTAAAGTCTTAAATCATACATTAACCAATAAATTTTAGCCAAAAAAGAAACAAGAGGTAAAATAATTTTATTCCTACAATGTTTAGCGAGTTTTTCTATGCACATGTCTTTTCCCCATTCAAGTTTTTAATCAATTTCATTATCTGTAGAAATGATTGGGTTGAGTGGCTTTATTTATGAGTCATTTACTTTCACTAGCAATATAAATATTAAAATTATTTAATAGACGTTTGAAATTGCCTCAATTCTCTTTTTTGTTTACAGATATACATATACATGATGGTCTTTTGATTGAAAATAACTTTTAATATAATAAATAAATTTTGATATTCATACCAGACATACTTCAATTAAATACGTTTTTACTTTATCATTGATAAAATATTGCTAGGTACTATTCTCCATTTTTATTGAAAGAAATACATTTCATTGTTGATTTTAATTCATGTAATTCTCTTTAATTACTGTGAAAAGCAGTACTTTCAGTCTCATTCGTTTGATTTTAAATGATGGGACCATGATTTTTAATAAAAACTCAAATATTGGAATTTTTTTATCTAATAATGTCGACAACAACTCAGTTGGTCAGTTCTAGAACATCCTATATAATTAAAATAATTTATGTTTGTGTGATATATGTCTCACTTAGTGACAGAAAAAGGAAAAAAAAGTATAATAAATACGAATTAAAAAGGGAATTAGGAAGAGGATGAGCGAGTTAATCTTAGAATGTATCTTCAATCTTCATTATATTTATGGTTGAAGAAGGAACATGGCAGGTCAGCAATGGTAATGACAATAAATAAATATAAGCGTCAAACATTTCAAAAATTATTTTATATTTACAAAAATCAGTATATATACATATGTTGTATATTTTAGAGTGTCAAAAAGGGATGCAAATTTGGTTATATTTACAACAAATGGACAGAAGCAACAAAAATGTTTTATACAAGGAGGTTATACTTTAGAAATTTACCTATTATATAATTATAGTATATTGTAAATCGTCCTAGTTTAAAATTTTATCATAAATAAGCTATTTTTCATTGGCTATCTTTAAGATAGCGTGATCGTGCAAGTATTACACTAAATAATCTTATATTTATAAGTCGGTTTTTGCTAATATCACACATGGAGTCCGAAACGGTGAAAGAGATCAGTCAAAAATTTAAACAGTAGACTTTAAAGTAACCAAGCAATATCCAATGATATTTGTTGATCCTTTGAGGCTTTTACCTTCTCACTTTCTATATCTCTCTCATTTGCTCTTTCTCAATCCCTCTCTCTCTGTTTTTTTTTTCTCCTACCTTCATTCTTTATCTCTATTCCCCCTGCTAGGTATTCATATTGAGTACATGAAATCCACAAACTACAAATAAAGAGATAATTATGGGAGCTCCTAGCTAACTTGTTTCCTTCAATTAATACATATTAGACCCATAGATGCTTGAAAGATTAATGTATTATAAAAAATCTGTATTTAATTATTTTTTGTACTCTCTATGATTAATTTTAGTTTCTTTAATAAATATTTGTCATGTTTTATTTAAGGACATAATGGCAGCAGAGTTATTAGATTCCTCCGAAGCATAAAAATATTAATTAGTGCTTATCATGCTCACAAACTATAATAAATCTTCCGTTATTTATCTTAAAATAATAAAACAAGTACGTCCCTCTGGTGTTTAGCCATCCCAATATAAATTTATTTCTTCTGGATCTAGTTGCCGTTGGATTACTTGCCCTAAGAAATTCGCCTTGAAAAACCTTTCGGGCAGATGAATCGACTTACTTTATTTAGAGTAAATATTATTTACATTAAATAAGGAAGATTTTATAATTTTTCAATTATAGTTCTTCAAAATTCACAGCAAAATTCTATTTTGTAACTATTGTTTAAAATATTAAAAAAATCAACATCAGTCATTTTTACAAAAATTGCATCTGAATCCTCATCGTGAATTTTACTAAAATCGCAAGAGATTGGGCATCGAAATTTATATTTTTCTATATTGTCCAATAATTTTAATTCTACTCCAACAAATACTTAGAGTGTAAGTTTTACACTTATAAAAACTTTGCATCTTCTAACATCAACAATTTCCTTCAAGAAAAGAGGATACGTGATTAAAAATATGTTCGTTTGTAGGAGGGAAAACGTCAAAATAAACTAAATTTTGCAAGTGAGAATATTACAAAAGTGGCTGTTTTTTTTTTCTTACAAACAAGAAACATTAATATCCCCAAAACCTTGAAAAAATGTTTAAAAAATATGCAATTCCATCAAAGTTTCGAAATTTTCCTATTTTTTACTCTAAATCAATTCCAACAATTAGATCCCCCCTTATCTTTCTTTATCTCCTTTAAGTAAATAGATTTTTTTTAAATGACATTGCAAACTTTGAGATGATTGACACAGTATCTTCCCAATAAAAACATTACATTCAGCTTGATCGATCTCGTTTAAACAAAGAAATGAATGAAAATTTTAATGAAATAAATATTTTACAATCTTACATTTGTGAATATAATGGTGGGATTTAGTATCAAAGTTGATTTGAAATTATCGATTGAAATTTGGAAAGGGATTTAACAAATTACTGTACTTTTGCACTTAAGTATTTAAGATGTTTTAATTTTAGGTACGAAAATAATGAACTTCCATTGAACTGCCTATTTTTAAATTAATACCATAATTGTAATAAAAAATGCGACGTATTACTTAATATATAACTTTAATTCAATTCTTTGTTATGTTTTTCAATTTTATATTACATAATTCAAATTTTATCGATGATATTGATCGTATTAAAATATCTTTACTCCTCCATCTGATATGATATTTTTAATTTGCACTTTTTCATTTGAAAAACTTTTGGAAATAAAAAAATTTTATATGACATTTCTTCAAAATATTAAAAAATATATATCATAATTTTTTTAATGAAAATGTTAGCAGATCCATTTATTTTTAACATTCTGAAATCAGAATCTGATGATGATTATCGCTTTTACCAATACATACCTCTTATTACAACTAAAATATTTAATTGTATGAACAAAAAAAAATTGTTTCAGAGGTTAATGATAATATATGTACATAGAAATAAAAAGAATGCAACTGCAAAATTAAATAGAAGGAATCAAACGGAATAAAGAAATTAAACTGATAATAAATAGGAAATAAAAAAAAAATGTTTAGAGGGTAAAATATCCTTTGTTTTCTTATTAGTTAAATTTTTTTAATGTTTAAATTTTCATATCTTGAGGTCCAATTTTGACCACCATTAATTCACCATTTTCTCTAATATTAATAAAAAGGGGTTTTTTCGTTGTAAAATATGGCTAATTAGGCCCCATCGCACCAATATCAACAATACTGGTTCGATGGGAAATAATTATATGTTCTTCAAATTTAATAATTTTTTACAATAATTTAAAAAAAAAATTGTGTTTTCGAATTAATATGATAAACAATGATAAAATAAACTTAATTTGGGTTAATTAAAAATAAAAGAAAACGAAAATAAACTTGTTAATTCTGACAATTTGAGAAATATTTGGGAGAAGAGGAACGAAAATATATAAAGAATAAAAAAAAGCAACGCAGCAGTTGAAGGAAAGGAGCGGGCAACAGAATTAAGAAGAAATACTGGTAGATATTTTGCACTATTTATTTATATATTTGATGGTAACCCAATTTTAAGCTTTTTAATGCGCTACAAATAAAGGGTTGTGTTGATGTTTTATTTATTTTTATATATGAAAGAGAGCAGCTTAACTCTCTTTACTTTTCAAAAATCACCAACAAGCAGCTGTAAAAGGAAGGAAGTAAACACAAACGCCACTCCGTATATAGTAAGGACATATAAATTGGAATTATTCAAATAGTATTCCTCAAATCTACTCCAAATACAATATGGACTTACATTATTAAGTGCCGAGCAACGCATTTGTTATGACTTTATACCTATTGTCATATCTTTGTCTTCAAAAATTCAATAATAATGATAACAGCTTCAAAAAGTAAAGAACCTCTTCATATTACCCACTAGAAAAAGTCACTCTGGCTTTCGAAGACATATTATATGCACTAATAAACGAATAAAAGTCTGATGGTGGCTTCAAACAATTGATTCAATATTTTTCAATCCAATTATTCTCAAGTAGCTTGAACTTACAAATCATATTTACTTGCTTTAAAACAAGCATCAATATGTCAATTCGATATCTCTCACTGACTTCAACCTAACAAAGCATAGGAGGTACATTTATTTTTATTTAAAAATGATATTACTATATAGAAACACGTCATTTTATTTGTTCTCTTATTTAGGCAAGTGTATTTATAAAATGACATTTTCTATAGCAACGAATTAAAAAATGGTTAAGACAACCTTACTGTAATACTTAAAATACATAAACTGTTTTTATATAAGTATTTCTTTTAATTAGAACGTTAAATACACGTTGAGTAACTTTTTGGACGGTTCATACTTGCATTGCTATTATACGGTGTTTAATTACCACACATAATAATAAAGCTTTGTAGAGAATGCAGCAATTGTATATTTACATATGAATTTATTCAAAAAGATATAAAATAATTAATGAAATTAAAATTGAGAAAATTATGTTAGTGTTGTAACAATACCAATATTTTCTTACTGGTATCGATGTTTTGATACTTGAAATACTTTTATGACAAAGAAAATACAACATAAAATGTATTTAATTGTAGTTTACCTGTACTTACAGGGTTTCCCTATAATTTTGTTTGTGTTTAAGAACACCAGCTTTAGAAAAAAAACCTCTGAAATTAAACATGGTAACCCGTACAATTTGAAGAATTTTTGAGAGAGGAGCATCTTGTTTGTCATCGAGTACTATTAAATTAGATTTGAGAGAAAGGAAATAAACACAAATCCTGAACTGTATCAAACAAGAACATACCCAGAAATTAATCTACCTTCAAGTCTCAATTCTGCTCTGACTTAAAACAGGACTTACTCTCAAATAAATCCTCAGTTTTACTCTGCATCATTCATAAGATTAATTCTTTATGTATAGATGTACTTTCAAGACTTTAATAATAATGATAACATCTGGTCATGTTGCAACTACAAAAAAAAGTATTGTAATCGTTTTAAGTCATAGTTTTTTCGCAGCTTTTGGGATGACATTCCAAAAATTTGGTACATTCTATTTAAAAGACGATTTTCATTCCTTTTTTTTAAATTTTAGGGGTAACTTTAATTGGTTTAGCAAGGGATTGGTAATGTTGTTTTTTTTTCTATCGTAGTGGCATTGTATGTTCTGGCTATAATATCCATTTACTATGGTATCGTTTTAAATTAGTCAGCACTCCAGTAGTACAACAAGTATCCGTATACCTCATTACTATAATTTAAATATATGTATACCTACATAATTTTATTCATTAGCTTTAAGTAGCTATTGTATTAAATGACATTTATAATCATTTAAAAGTGATTTATTAAGATTTATAACCAATTAAAAAATTAACTTTGAAAAATACAATAATTGCATACAACTATATGCAAGAGATAGTAGAGATTTAAGTCATATAATATCTTAGCAAAATTTTGATACTAATTATTGATTTATCCAATTAGCTATTGACTCCTATCAGATTTTCTTTTATCTATAAATGGCTGGACTTTGACCATTAAAATCTACTTCATAAAAAAATCCTTCCCAATACATATTAATTGAAAAAAAAAGAAATCTGACTATGTATTTTATCAAAAAATATATTTACAATCGGCATGAACCAAAAATGCATCATTAAAGCCTTTTTATTCTCCTGAAATTCAACAAAATAATTTTAAAGTTTAAACTTCTGAAACTTGGTAACATAACTTCTGAATCTCTTTACAAATAGAAAATGTCTTCAAAAAAATCATTTTCAAATTGCTATAGAGACTTTGAAGACTGAAACATTACAACATAACTTTTTATCAAAATACAATAAATGATCGAATTAACAGGTTGCCCTAAAATTTGAACACCCTATTGTGCAAGTTGAAATAAACATTTATGAGAAGTTGACTTCTTTTTAACCTTTAACCTTTCACATGAACTTAAAATTATGCTTTATTAACTAAAAAGGTTATATTACTATTGCTCTAAGAATGAAAAGGCTTTAATGATCACGCCATTTGCAAGTTTCAATATATTACTTTGAAAATAGATTTAAAAAATATACATCCATGAGTGAAACAATAAAACGGGGTTAATTTATGAAAATGAGCAAATTAAATTATAGCAATTTGCTCATTTTCATAAATTAACCCCGTTTTGTTATTAATGTAAGATCTTGTTGGACTCATAGTAGAAATGAGGATGGATATCAGAGTAATTTTTTTATGTTCTTGTTAAACCATGAGGAAGATTTGTGTTTCTTAGGTTACTCTTCCAGCTATTCAAAGCTAATCAAATGATTTATCATGATATCTAACTTGCTCTCTTTTTCACATTCATTCTTCACATTATCAGGATTACGATGTTGATTTTCGGGTGTCTTTTATGCATATGGGTAAGATATATTTTCTACAACTTCTCATTTTAATCGAATTTTGTTAAATTAAGTTGGTATTTTTTTATTTGCATTACACAATCGGTTTTTTGCCTTCATTTTTTTGTTTTTCTTTATTTATCAGCTTGTACAAATTTTATTCAAATCCCCAAGACCTATTGTTATTGTTCGTGAATCGATTGCATGTACATATATTCTAAATCTTATTTATGTTTTCAACTCATAAAATATATAAATAATATGACTATAGTAATCGTATAAATCTCATTTATTAGCTTTTGTGTATTTTAGTAGGTTCAAGCATTATTTTTATATAATGAGTAGGTTTTATATATAAATATAATATTTTGTATTTATATTCATAACATTCTTTTTTCATCAGTTTAAAAACAAGTTTTGTTTTTTTTGCTATCCAATAATTACACTGTAAAAGCAATATGTTTATTATACATATGGCACTTTTTATTCATTACACTACTGATAAACTTTAAATGAGGAAAGTTCATGACAATATTCTTCAATCTATGTTTTTATTAAAATTATAATATATGACTATATATATATATATATATAGGATCTGCAAATATCCATAAAATGAGTTGTGGCCTTCTTTGATTTATTTCCTTCGTTTAATTATATAATTTTTAGATATGAAAAAACTTTGACCATTACGTTTTTTTAAAGTAGCAAGTTTTAGGCAGAAGTTTTTTTTTTCACGTGTTCGTTTTTTTTCTTATAGATCAGGGTAAGAAAGCTTCAATAAATAAATATCATGTATGAATATATCAGATAATGTCAGTTTATTTATGTAGCGTTTTTTAGAAAGTACGTTTAAAGTAAATTTATTGTTCAAAGTGGAAAATAAATATGAATGTGCCAACGTATGTTCCCAAACCTATAAATCATGCTTTGATTTAATATTTACCTGCTCTACATAAATGTATTTCTTGTTTTAGTAATAATAGTATTTTGATAATGTTTTTCCTTAGCTCCTGTCGTACAAAGAAAGAACAAAAGAAAAATATATTAGATTTAAGTTAAAAATATTAATTATTTTTCCTGTAAATGGATTTAGTAATGTGTATATCTCATTGTATACGTGCAATTGATCACACAATTAGCTTTTAAAAAGTTTAGAAAAAAATTTGGAAAATTATATGCTTAAAAAATAAATTTATGAATTAGATGTTTCTAAAATTAAATATCAAAATTTAATTTTTCTAAAAATAAATTTCAAAATTTAATTTTTCTAAAAATAAATTTCAAAAATTTGATTTTTGAAAAAAAAGTTTTAAAAATCCATTGCTGTTGTAAAAGAAATGAAATTTTTATCAAACAAATTTCAAAAATCTACAATAATTGAAAACATTTAAAAAATTAAATTTCATTTATTAAATTTTTTGAAAAATAGCCAAAAAGGGGAGTTCATTCCCTATTAATAAAAGTTGAAAATTTATCTTTGATTAGAAATGGAAGAAATGATTTATTCTAAGGACCATACGCATTTTGACAATAATTTTTTTTGCCATAAGTCGAAATTAGAATTCAATGCCATTGACTAGACCTGTTGTAAGACTCTTTACATATATAATTATCTTCTTTCTCGACACAAGTGTCAATGTAATTCTTATCGAACAATTGCCCGTAAAGAAGCAGTAGAATGATATATGGAGACAAAAAGAGCATGCTATGTCACAAGACAAATCATTGGAATCAACATTCTGAATGCAGATTACACCAGGTCTGCAAGATAATAAATGCTTCATTAGGGTGCAGTTTGACTTCTTACTTTTTCGTCTTATTATGTTTAAGGATTATTTTTATTGATTCCGAGGCTGTTTGAGCAATCATTCGTAATATGTTTTACTCTATATTGCAAAAATAATTGGGTTTCATTTTTATTTTTCCTTGCCTTGTGTATTTTGGTATTACTCATGACATAAAAATTTAAAATAGACCAATAAAACCTAATATGTATACATATATAAAATGGAGTTTGTCTGTGTATCCATTATAGGTTACCACGCTATTGGACCTAGGAGGCTAAAACTTTTCATGGGTGCCCCTTTTGAGCCTGGTCAGATAAAGACAGAGGTGTCTATTGGGGGAAGGCATATAAAATGATTATTTTTAGATCTCCGGGAGACTAGATAGGATGTTAAGTTATACATGTAAAAGTGTTGCCGTCTGAAAAAACAACTAAAGAGTGGCCCACAAAACTTTTTGTAAAAAAAAGACAGATGGATATTTTTCAATATTTTTTATTTATTTGAAAGCCTCAACATTCCGGTTAATAATAAAACACCTTTTTAGTCATGTATCCGCCGTCACTGGCCTTACAGTAGCCCATTCTGTCGACCTAATTTTTCAATATATTTTCGATTGTGTGAGCTTCAATAGCTATAATGGCGACTCCAATTTCGTGTTTCAAATCTTCAATCGTCTCGGAATGGTTGGTGTAACATTTATCCTTGAAAGTTCCCCACAAAAAATAGTCCAACGGAGTCAAATCGTAGATACGAGGTGGCCAGTTGACGTTACCGTTTCGGCTTATGATGCGATTGTCGAAGACAGTGCGCAAAAGATCCACTGTAACGTTGGCTGTGTGGCACGTTGCACCATCCTGTTGGAACCAAATGTCGTCGATGTCTTCCTTTTTTCCATTTGGGGGAACAAAGAATCTTCCAACATGGCCCGATAGCGCTCACCATTGACCGTAACGGCAGCTCCTTGCTCGTTTTCTCGTTTTTTCGCTTTCGGCAACATCAATGCTTTCCATTGAGCGCACTGGACGAACATGGGAACGCGTTGTTTTATCCATTACCGAACCAGTTTCGTGCACACGCATCACAAATTTATACACAATCTGCCTGGAAGGCGCTTTATTTCCACCGAAGTAATTTTCTTGCAGTTTCGTTTGAAGACTCTCCATTTTGGAAGTAAGTCTTCAGTATTTCCCAATTTTCTTTGAGCATAAACTTAACCATTTCGTAAGTAGGAAACCTTTTACAAAATCTTAGACACAATGAGAATGTTACTACAGCTGTCAGACGTCAAACAAGTGGTAGTTCAAAATGCAACCGCAAGATGGGTCACCCGTTACATGAATAAAGCCGTTATATAAATTTATTCTAAATTAAAGAAGTTATGGGCACAATAAAAAAATCTGTAAAAATCGTCGTTTCGTTTTTTTTATCAGATGCAAAAAATGGATTTATAACGGAATATTGGATTCTTAGAAAAGATAAAGTGCGTACATAATTGTTTAGTGATCCGTTTTCATATAAATTTGATATATAAAAATTTGTATATAACTCAATGTCATTTCCTAAATAAATTTTCAATTTTATTTTTTTTCTTTCTCTTTTTTCATCAAACCTCAATTTTTAATTTTTATGAGGAAATGGCATAAAATCATGGATTTTGGACATTAATCCCTAACATGTCAGTACAGCATTGTCTACAGGGGGAGGACTCAAAAATTAGAAAATTTAAAAAGCCTTTTCCATTTCTACTTATTTGTATATGTTGCCATTTTTAAGGCAAAATTTGGAAGCAAAAGTTGGTAATTTAATAATTTTATACAATTTTTGTTCAAATAAAGCTGGCGTGGATGAAGTGTGAGAACATGTTGTCCGCTCCTCCGTGATCAAATCCTTCAGGTCATAGATATTCGGTTGGGAATTCTTGTTTGTCTTGCCTCTAAGATGCACCAAACAGCGAAGTCCAGGGGGTTCACGTCGGGCGAGGACGAAGGCCAGAAGTCTGCTGGATAGAATGCAGACAAGTTATTCATGCAAAAATGGGACAGCTTCTTGGAAGTGTGTATCAAGGCGCAGTAATTGGAAAACACATAGTTGCCCTGGGGAACGTACTCTCCCACCCTGCCAAGACATGGTACTTGAGGATTTTGTAGTAAGTGTCCGTGTTGAATTTTCGTTAGCCTTGATGAAGTAGGGAGGCATCTTACAGCCGTCGGACAACACAACGCCGAGGGGCATGACCTGAGCGGGATATTTGGTCATCAAGGTTCCCTCGGCCTGAGCTAGTGATTAAGCCAAGAATCGATCTTTTCTCCTGTTTAGAACAGCGGAAACTATGAAGACCTTTTTGTCAGAGATGGACATGTGCCCAGATACATTCTTGATTGCACAAAAACAAAAGAAATATAAAATTGTAGCCTTTTGTCAGTTCTTTCGAATGGTGCTAAGTACTAAACTGTCAGACTGTTAAAACTGAAGCTAGACAGCCTCAAAGAAAATTCTAATTTTTGAGTTTTCACCATGTAATTCTGGAATATTTCTACATAATTTTTGCAATATTTGCAATAATGAAATAATTATTGATGGCTATTATATAGAAGACTATATTTTCTATAAATATTTTGTTTAGAAAGTACGAAAATATCTGCTTTGGTTTGTATTTCTCTTTACAATGTCAATTAATCCTGATAATTCTAAATATCTTGTTATCATAAAGACGATATAGCAGGAAATTGACTATACACCTATTAAACTAAATTAAATACTAATCACACTATATGAATCTGATTAATTAAGATTATCCAAAATGTCTCATAATAACACCCCCGCCCCCAATACTCTTAGTATTAGCTCTTGTAACCTTAGTAGTATTGTTATTAGATGTTTTTTTTTAAATTTTAAATACTATAACAACATATATGCATAAAAAAATTGTCTGGATGAGAAGTTCATTATTTTTTTTTGTCGAAAATTCCCAAACAAAATTAGCAAAGAAAAATGCAAAAACCTTTTTTGTATTAATTTTGCAGAAAAAAATTGTAAATACTATTTATTGTAATTGTAAAAAAAAACACAGGCCTAACAATTTTTTTTCTCGTACTTTCAAAAAAAAAAAAGGAAGAAGACAGTAATGAAGAATAATGTAGTCGAAAAAATTACCCTTGATAACTGGTTTAATTGTGCAGATATTGCAAAAATTGTATAATAAAATATTTCAAAACATGGAAAATACTTTACTTAATCGTTTGAGCCGAAAATTTCATGTCCAAATGTATCATATTAATTGAAAATTGTTGTTCTATGAAATAAAAGAGACAAAAAATAAGAAAATATTTAGAAGATGACAGATATTTCAGCTAAACATTAATTTAACTAGAACAATATTTATTTTTTATCTATAATGGATTTGGCTTTTCTTTTTAGCTTTCTCTTTTTACTTGGATCCTTAGAGCTACTGATATCATCATTAATGGATCTAATTACTTTGTAAATATTCGATGGTAAAATGATTTATTTTTCATCTTTTGGAACAGCACATTGTAACCTCTTCTTAGATAGTAAAGTGTTTACTCTTTCATATTCTTTAATGTTTATTTCACTAGAAGTATTTCTCCTTCCATCAGAATATACCACATTTTTTATGTTTATTTAGTCCTGATAACAATGATGGAACCATCATCATTGCTTTCAATTATTTTATCCATTGAATTGGCTTTGGATAAAACTTTCTTAATTTATTATATTTTTTACATAATTACTTGTTTCATAACACATTGCAGCATGTAATTAATTTTTAATTTTAAAAAAACTTGATTAACTATCTATTTTACCTACAAGCAGGTCACCCCAAAAATAATTTGAAAGAAAAAATAAAACCACAACAGTATACAAATCAAACTACATAAAAATGAAGGCCATACTCTAAAATTAAACATAAACATTAAATTCTCTTTGAACTAATCGTCGTTTATGTTGTTTGTGTAAAAAATGATTTTATTTGTTTAATAAAATTATATGGTATTGGAGTCAAGTACTTCTAAGTTTGTACAAAATGATGAAAACTTTTGTAATAAAAACATTAATTTAATCTTGATGGAGACCCATGTAAATAAAAAAAAAAGTGTCTTCGATATGAGATAGCTCCATACGTATGGCAAATCATTAGATACATCTTGTTTCTTATATCTTTTGTGCATTCAAATTCTGTCAAAAAATTAGGTGGTGTCTTTGAACAGGCATTGCAATAAAAACAAAGCCTTTCTTCTGGGCTCTTTCCATAAATACTTTCTGTTGTAAGCGTATTAGTGACAACTCTATACAAAAACCAATAACCGAAATAATTATAGTTTTCATTTTATAGAAATTTAAGGATTTTGTGAGTTTGTGTTTAATCTTTTAGCAAGTCTTTCTTGTGATTCATCTGTTGAATGTATTTTGTTTTAATTGGTTCGTCAACTTTTAAAAAGCAAAATGTATGACTTTTAATCAGTTTTAGAGTTGAAAAGTATGTCTCTAGGACCTATTTCACACCTGTGAAACTCAATATTTTTTTTAATTCTTCACGTTTCCATTTTTTGACATTCAGTTAGATTAATCCCACAAATGAAAATCTCACCTACGTACTCTAACTAAATATAAGCAACTACCACAGGAAAATTGAGAGGAAATTCGATTCATTCTTCACTACGAACGAAGGAACTACTACTATACAGTATTTTATCTTAGATTCTTCTAAGAAATTTGTTAGAAATCATAACAAAGCAGCTAATGGCTTACAAGAAAAGCTCTATGTTGGCAAGCTTTTACACCCAACACGTATAATTGTATTATAATTTCTGATATAGTGGAGGAGAAAACTCAAAGGATTATTGCAGCAAAAAAGGAGCCTAATCGAGGAATTAGGAAATTAAAATTAAATTTATTTGAGTAATGTTTCGATTAAAACCAGTGATATATTTTCATCTTTTCAAAATATATTTTTGTTCAGGATAGGTGGGCAGAGAGTCTATTTTCTTCAATATTGTACATTTAAAATAACTTTAATGAAAACAAAGCTCCTGATCCTAATGGAATAGGAGTAAAAGCTTATTTTCTGTTTAAATATGAGATTGTTACTTATTCTCTATGTGTTGGTAAATCTACGGAAAATACTTAAAGCTTCCTAGATTATTCACAAAGGGGAATATAGTAGTTATTTTAAAAAAAGGTAGATGGGACTGACATTGGTCATTGGAGACAAATTACAGTCTTAAATGAGACACATCAAATTATAACTGGATTAATTGCTAATCAGATTCACCCAATATTGAATAAAAAGATAGATACTCATCAGAAAGGTTCCTTAAAAGAAAAAAAAGTGTCAGGTGTCTCTCAAAACATCCAAAGTGAGATTTATTCTGTAAAAAGTAAGATAACAAATGGCAATCAAAGATGAGAGCAAATGGCTTTGTTTTTCTTTTACATGACCTATTTTCTGGCTCTTAAAAGACTCCGAAAAACTTTGTGGTTGATTGGTACTCTTAAGCATAGTTTTACCCAAAAATATAAATTTTAATTGATATTTCTAATAAACCAAATCTTCGATGGAAATTAACTGTGTGTAATTCTAGTATGTAATCTTGGATTATGTTCACGTCTGACCTATCAAACAGTTTTTTTTAGTCTATTTCCCGAACTTGGGCAGCTGTACAAAGAATTATATGGCATGGGAGCCTTTCTTTGATTATTCATCAACAATGGATATTTTCGACAAAATGAATCATGAAAAATATACTTTCATGATATAAAAAATCCTAGGGATTTAGAAACTGAAGCAATAAACGGTAAAATAATTACGGTTCATGATCTGAGCTGGATGTTATGTCCTTAAGGTGCCTCGAACTTCCTCAATTGGTGCTGCTATAAATCTGTTCTTTCTGCTCTTCAAACTGTGAACATTTTCCTGTCTGACAAAATCTTCTTAGTTGACGCATGGCTTTTCATGTAATGAAGAACTTTTTTACATCTTTCAAGCCTTAAGGCCTTCATCCTGTCGGTGAGGAGATGTCTTGGAATGCTGAGAAAGCTGTTAAGGCCGAAGTCCCCATGAATCGTCTCCTAATGGGGATCTCGTCTAATCTTATATTATTTTATAATTATGTTACACACGAGCGCGAGTATTGTTGTGCTTGCCAGCAGTTTTTTTTCTCTAGTTCTAGTTTTTTTTCTTTTAATAATTTAAAATTTTAGACTTTGAAGTTTAAAATGTTGTGATTGATGTCATACTATAAGGAACTGTGTGTTGGTACGTTTTACTCTTATAATTAAAATTGTTATTACCGGCTGTATTATATATATATATATATACAAAAAAAACTTGTATAATTTTTTAAATATGTAGTCTATGACGCCATTCCTATTTTTTGTTGCGCATAATTATATAAAAAAATATTTGTAAATATGGCACCATCACTAACCTTTATTTTTAATAATTATTTATAAATTTGTATTTTGCAGGAATTATTTCATTTTTCTTGATACGTTAAAAAAACAGAACAATAGTAATGCTGTTGGATCTTCCTTGATCTTGGCCTCCAGGGACATGAGAAAAGTTTTACCTCGCTTCAAACCATTTCTTCCACTTACTCCCTTCCTTTTGACTCCTTTCCTAGTCTCCTTGGCCAGCCTGATGTTCCAGACTTTCCTCCCGATCACGCTGACAGTGTCTAAAATTATTTTTGGATCAACATCTGAATCGAGAAGTTTCGAAACACATTGCCTATTGGATTCCTGATCACTCATTTTTGTACGATTTTGATCAAATTAAAACAAAGCGCAAGAAAAACACCAAATATAACGGAACTTTGCTTGATATATCACCCCAGACTTTAAATAGGGCAAATATATATATATATATATTTAATGATGGAGTAAATTGCCCTATTGCACTCTGTAAATAATGAAATGTCCAATATATATACGACAAGTGACCAACAAAAAATTGTATTCCTATCAAATGGAAACTGAAATATATGACAACTCATGTTTTGTTTATTTATGAAAAATTATAAATTATCAAATACTCATGGTGTATCAAGTTAGACAAGGTAATCGACAGTTGGAAACAAAATAAATAGGGTATATTTGTCTTAGCGAGGTAAGGCCGGGGTAAACACTGTTTTGATTTCTAAGGAGATAAAAATTAATCTAAAAATATAATTCGTTGAAAATAATGAATTTTGTATTACTTCTCACGTATTATATTAAAAAAATACAATAGACCAAGGCATGGAATTACATGGATATATTGAAGTCTATCAACATCATTTCAACTCTTCCTAATGTTTCAAAGATCGTTCTTTTTAATTTAAGCTTTGAATATTTACAGTTATTAGTTCCTAATTTGTATTTAGATTCATTTTTCGTATGGTAATCAATGATTGAATTAAAGAGAAACAGATAATAAAATTTTTTGATAATATTTTCCTAACTATTTCATCCATTTTGTAATCTTGAATACCAATTTTCATGCAAAAAAATATTTATTTAAAAAAATTAATTTATATAACAAGATTATGTTAATTACGAGTATACCTTTATTTTTGATGAAATATTGATGATTTTTGAATAATTCTACGTACCAAAAATGTACTCATTAATTTTGAAGAAGGGCATTGACATATCGAATAATAGGTCATATTACAATATTAGCTAGGCATATATCTTTAAAAAAAGATATAGCTAAAGCAAAAGAACTACTTAAACCCGAACAAATTAATCAAATCTTTATTACAAATTGAAAAAATTACAAACAATTTCCAGAAAATAAATTTTTAAATCCGCAAAAAGTTGTATTTATTTTGAAGAATTTCTCAGAAGCATCCTTAAAAGTTCAGGGCAATCAATCTAACTTAAACATATTTGTAGCAATTTTATAAAATATGGGGTACAGAAAATCCCAGTTCTCTAACGAAAACTTAAATTATGAAGCTTAAAGCAATTAGCTACATTTTAATCCATTACGAGCAATAATTATTTAGGACAGTTAGAAACAATTTTGGCATACAGTTTATGGATATACTCCTGAAGATCTCAAAAGATCCTTGGGACCCCAATAGGAAGAGGTGAATTAATTAAACTATCACACTTATCAGAAGCATTTATATGTAAGAAGAAATTTATGATTTGGATATATATTTCTTATAATTTTTTGGATTCTATCTAAAAAAAATAAAACAAAAATAGAAGTATTCATTTCATATTTACTTAAAGAAAATTTCAAGAAAAATGTGACTGACGTCGTACAGCCTTTTAAAGGTATTATGCAGCTGGTACGCACATATTCTTGTCTTATATTATCCCAAGTAGCTTATTCAGCTAACATACGCTGACCCTTACTAAACTTATGAAACAACATTCACCTTTCCTTTCCATACTCCCCTACAAGGCAAAGTCGAGGAGGTTACAATCAAAAGGAGAAGAAATACAAACAACCTCATTGGTTGTACACTATCCCAGTGGCGTGGCTAGCCCCTTTTATGAAGACCCCCTCCAATTTTTATGATATCCAATATATATTTATAAGTCTGTTTTCAAAATCCAAAATAGTCGATTAGACGCATTAAAATAACGTAGCCAATTTTTAGGATATTTTTTGAGCCTCTGAGATCAATAAGAGCCTGCTGTTTACGTAAAAAAACAGAACAATAGTAATGCCGTTGGATCAATAAAATCCCAATTTCCTTTTTTCTCTCAATATTTATCTCCTTCTCTCAACCTCTCCCCTGTTCCCTTCTGACTAGGCATCTTTCTACATCGCCCTCTGTGTTCTTTTCTTGTAACTTTATTCTTAGTTTTTATTCCCCTCGGCCGTTCAAAGCAGGCACGCTCTGCTAGTATATATATATATAAAACCTATTTATATAAGTAACCATATAACGGTGTAGCTAATTTTTGGGATTAGTCCCTCCCCTCTCAAAAAAAAAGGATGAAAACTAGCAACACTTCTATATTACGCAAAGAAACTTTTGCGTTTTTGGACAAGTACTCCATTCTGTAAAAAGATCCATGGCAGTAAATAAGTCTTAAGCAAGTCCAAGTAGATGTCTTTCTTGATCAACACTACAGCAAAAATATGAAGCGGGAACAATTGTTTACGTCTTGTGCCAAGTAACAATGAATTTACTATTTTCAAGTATTAATAGCTTTTTTAGTTATATAATTTTGTTGACTTGTATGATATATATTTTAAGTAGGGATATGCTGATGCATCAGAAGCGACAAGAATTGACCTATTTTGAAGAAATAGAATCGGCTCAATACTGCCGATTCCAAGGATACCTGTCCATAAATATCTATATGAATAATATGACTTATTTGAGCTTAATTAGGAAATAAAATTACCATTACAAATCAATAAAATAGAAAGACTAGACGATGTTGTTCAGACGAACTAAAAAAAAAAAAAAGATTGGGAGGGTACATAAAAAGATTATCCAAATTTTCAGATTTGTTCAGAAAATTTAATTGAAATTAACAATTTCGAAAAATCCACATTTTTTGTGTCCCATACTATTTGAATTGTATAATTAGTCGTGAAAAAAGTCCGTTAGGGTAAAATTTGGGTTTATCGGTTTACTCTGAAACCATTAAGTAACTTTTTTCATTAAATATTTTTTTGTTTTACTTTTTGTAGAAGTATTTTGTTTTTAACAGAACTAAGGACGAGTCCATTTTTTTGTGTCAAGTTCGAGTAATCACTATTCGTCCCGGGTTAAAAAACACGATTCCGGACTCGAGCAATTGGTTTTATATATTCCAATTCCTAGAGACAGTTTAATACCGTTTGATCAGATTTGAGCCAAAGCTATAGTATAATAGAAAATAGTCTTTGTTGTAACGATTTTTTTTTAAAGTAAGGCAGTTGAAGTTAGTTCAGGCGCGGAGGGGCAGAGTGGCTTTCTTTAAATATGTAATGAAGGAAGTACGTCAAGCTCCCTAATATGGGCCAACCAGAAATAAATTGACTCCTTAGCACGGAGAGGAATTTAATTTCTAAAATATAAATAAACTAATGACTAATTATGATTGATAAATTTATGTATTTATTTCCCTATCTGTAATTTTTAGAATAAACATTAAAAAAAAGTAAACAATTTTTTTATTTATAAGTTTTAATATATGTTTTGTTTTGCTAACTGATTACTTCAAAATGATAAGTTATACTTGCATATACAGGGGAGAGCTTGGAACTTAGACACTTTCTTAGTTAAGGTGCAATATTATAATTAATATTGCACTCGTATATTATATGTATTGTAATATTATTAACATTTATAAAAATACTGTTATAAATTTTAAATAACATAGCAAAATATAGGAATGAAATAAATTGTGTAAATTGTTGTCAAAAAATAGCCAAACCGAAATTCGCAAAAGAAAAAAGCAAAAAACTGTTATTGACATTTTTTAGCATTGTAAATTAGAAACACAACACTAAAAAGTTGTATTTCTTACTTGCCCAGCCAAAAAAGTTATGATGAAAAATCTCGTCGAAAAAGAATCCTCGATAACTGGTTCATTTTTGTATACATTGCAAAATTTATGTGTTAAAATGTTCTGATAAAAATTAATCATATATATATGACGTTGAATGAAAAAAAAAAATTAAATATTATTCGGAAAATGAGAGAATATCAATTTTTATGTATCAGATTTATATCAAAGAATCCAATAATCCATTAGAAATCTATTTTTTATCTGAAAAGAAACAAAAAAGAAATTGCATTTTTCACTGATTTTTTTTTTTTTTTTGCTAATAACTTTTTTTATTTTGAATAAATTTAGAAAATGTTTCTATTGAAATAGTTATTTTTTGGATACTCCAGTCAGCTTGGGTACAACAGGTTTTTCCATTCCCAGACATTTATTTTGATAGCATCATATAAAATATGGGAGCAAATATCGATATTTCTACAAATTTTCTCAAATACTGATGCAATGCAGATATTGGATATTTAGCCCGATATATCGGTTTTCTGATTTAGATCAGATATATACACCCACGCCTAGTGTCGCTTCAATGAATTTATGATTAAATATATAAAATGCATTTTCACAACTTTTTATGTTATTATTACAATTAGTTTTTTTTACTTATTTCCACAATAAAACCATTATTCAAATGCTCTTTCTCTATAAAGAAAAGTAATGACGAACTACTTTCCTTTCGATTACATTTATATGCAAATAAATTCACTTTTTTAGAAATAATATACAATTTAAGATAGTTATTTTGTTATTACAATTAATGAAACAATGTCTAGAGCAAATTATTTAGTAGTAACACATCGTTAATTTGAAGAAAAAAAAATTAATTAGATTATTAATTCGAAATATGATTTAGTGGATCTTTTGTTCCATACACATTAGGTGGTCCATATAAGGCTTTTTTTAAATAAAATATATGTTTTAGTTTCTAAAAGATGAATTATTACACGTTAGGAACTTTCATATTTATAAAAATTGTTTGGCAGCAGCAGCATGGGAAATTGCTGTAAAAATATTATCAATCTATTTGAGAAATGTATGTTCATAAGTAGGTATAATTTGAATTCATTACAAACATTTAAAACTATAATAAAAACACCCTAAATCAGAAGAGCAAGAAAAAGAAGCAAATACTACTATATACAGTGCACCCTGTGACTGTTTTCATACATAGGCATTTTTAAATCTCTTGAGATATAAATCAAATGTATTGTTTTATGTTTATCTTTTTGGAATTTGGAATCTGAAGAATTAATTTTCTTTTCCTTAGCTCTTGACATTATTATTGAATTTCCTTTCCTACTGCATTCAATTATATTCTAAACCTTGATTGAACGTTCGTGTGTGGTAACTCATAAAAGACGGGAATAACTTGTAGATTTGTTGCAGAGTTATAATTGTAAGTTCTTTTTAGAACCAGAGCAGAATAGAGGATCAGCATCTGAGTCATCCTTGCATATGGGTTTATTATTTCCTTATCCCCTCATCACTAGTCAGCTAGTGATTGTAGCTGATTTAAAGAAACATCATGACAGCGAAGATGCTGTCCTCCAAAACATTTTAAAAATGGTCAAGTTACCATGTTGGTTTTCAGTTTCTTTTTAACACACTATTTGCATCACTAGTGATTTCTATCAGCAGATAGGTCATCAATCAAAGTTGCTAACATTTACTTTTCTTTTTAACTTCCTCTCACGAGGAGTTATACAACTTTCACATATGTAGTTATTGTTTAATTCTTGAAGAGATAAGATCTATGTATAACGTATAAATAACAATGTGTATGCCCATAACTGACAGAGAATAATGCTGAGGTTATAAATGTAGTCTCAGTTTGACACACAGTAGAATTGAGGATCCACATCAATCTATATATTTGCAAGATATGGAGTGGGATTTGTGTTGATTTCTTTCATCTCACAGCTAATCTGTTCTCCTACAAAATATTTTTCAAAATGGCATGGTTCTTGTAGGTTATATTTATCTTTTTTTTAGCTTATAGAAAAGTCTTCTTTTTTAAAACTCTATACATTAATTTAATAAATAGTATAACGAATATTTCATTTACATTAATGTTTAAGAGGATATAATACATGGTATATGTTTATTGTAAAAAAAAGTGTAAATGCCTGCCAAATATGGGGTTTATTCAATCATACACAAATTTGATTTAACATTTATGTGTATAAACAATTTTATATGCATATTATTCCCTAATGATTTGAAAAGAAAAATACATAAAGGAATCTAATTCTTATAAACCAAATATTTATCCTCAGAAAATGAAGTATATATGCATATAATTATCCCCCCAGTTATCTAAGTTACAAGTAACAATAATATGTGAAGAACTCAAATCAAGAAAATATTATTTTTGCAAAATATGTTTTTGCAAAAATTCCTCGGGGTTTAACTTATAATAAATAAAACTTCATTAATAAGTTTTTTTTTCGTATATATATCTATATCTTTTTATATCTAGAGTATTATGAAATTTTAAAAATGTACAAACTTAATCCAGAGTAATTAGAAATATCATCTATGGATTGGTAAAAACACACAAAACAAAGTTTTAATTTTTCACTTAAATGCATGTGACCATTCCATTTGTATATACAATAAAAAGGAAATAGTTAAGGAAAAGAATTGGTGATTTTCTTAAATTTAAATAAATATATATTAACAAGTTTTGAATTCCCAAATGAGTTTGCATCATCAATAAAAAAAAAGAGGAAATACATGAGAGTTCAATAGAATTTCATTACTTTCTTGTACATATATATGTATACGCACATAGGTATGCATATACATCTGAAATCTGAAATTGAGAAATCAAGGATGAGGGTGAGTTATTGAAAAGTTAACTACTCAGGAGTTAAATAACAGTGACAACAGTTAAGGAAAATAAAATTATTTCTTTAGATTACTAATTTAAATAAAACGGCCTCGTTAAAAAATACAAACAATTATCATAACTATATATCACGTCCTCCTTTATTGTATCACGTAGCCCTTCCTCAAAAAGAAACATA
Organism: Lepeophtheirus salmonis; assembly: GCF_016086655.4. Lineage (NCBI taxonomy): Eukaryota > Metazoa > Arthropoda > Copepoda > Siphonostomatoida > Caligidae > Lepeophtheirus > Lepeophtheirus salmonis. The sequence goes on from NC_052139.2 coordinate 10,068,757, forward strand.
AATCAAGGGAATTGTGAAATTTATAATACCATGAAAAAATAATCTATGCCAAATTTCAGAACAGTGGAACTTATTTATTTTTTCATGTGTTTTATATTTTTTTTTTTTCCTATGTGTCTTTCTGTTTTGTTTTTCTATTTTTCGAAGGACTGCATTTTTTAAAATTGTTTTTAGTAAATTACATTGTCAAGTTTGCTGTGGTGTTATGTGCATGTCCATAAATCTGTAGCGATGAATATTGTGTGTATTTTGGGCATGTTCAAAAAAATTTACCAAAATCAACAATTTGAAGAATCTTATGGGGAAAGTAGTTTAGCTATCATGACGTTTTATTTGTTCTGCTGTGGCCAGAGAAGAGTAAGGGAAGAAGAAAAAAACATGTGAAAGAGTTTCTCCAATGTCGAACTTCTTTTTTACTCTGAGTCCCAGAAAGACTTATAACTACGCAACAAATCCTCAAGGGTACTCTCCATCTTTTATGAGCACAAACGAATATTTAATCAGATAATTGAATTTATTAGGAAAGGAAATTCACTACTCAGGAAATAAATAATAATAATAACTGCCTAGGACAAAAAAATTCATTGTTCAGATAACAAATTCCAAAAAAAGACGGACCAGCAAAAAAAAAAACTCTATGTCTTCAATATTTATGTGTTATTTTCATATTTATTTAATAAACTCTACGAGATAAATTAATAAACTTTGACAAAAACAAATATTCCCATTTTTCCTATCCTAGGTGTAATTAGTTATTTATAACACAAGTCAACATATAATTTCAATCAGGAAGAATTTTTGGTGTATCCTACGTATTTTTAGGTTGATTTCAAATCTGCACTTATATTTCTCCTAGCACTTGTAGTTTTTAAAATAAAGCTAATTTAATTTTTTAAAAGTTTGATTTTATATTTGTGGTAAATCAATAATTTAGATACAGCTTGTTTATATTTAAATGATTTTTTTAAATTAAAAAATGGATCTACGAGTCTCAAAAATTTGTACACATATCCGCCCTGATATATTACTAAAATATGGTATAATATAAAGTATATTATCCTTCTGTAGAATGGTAATATAATTACATCTATTCCCATTGCTCATTCTGTCCATTCAAAGAGATATATTACAACATCAAAAAAATAATTAAATATAAAAGTTATCAATGGAAAATCGTTGTATATCTCTAAGTTATAAGAATACTTATGGGTATGCAATCAGGATTAACAAAATTTTGTTGTTTTCTGTGTCTGTGAGACAGTTTTGCCACTATGGAACATTACACCAGAAGGGACTTACATCTTAAGTGTTCACTGGAATTGAAGATTTGGCTGGCTTTTAATAGATATGTGAAAATTTCCTTGCAAACAACAAGTCACCACTTGTCAGACCGTTGTTAAATGCTGTATCGTGACACTCCAGCCAAAATATACAAGAGGAAGACATATTCACAATACTTCTAATATATTATCTATATTATTGTTTCGTGTTCCACAAATTAGACTATTTGCATAAAATGTTTGATCTATTTGATCTAAAAATCTTAAGAAATTGATAAGAAGTTAAGAACACTTTTCGAAAACTCTACCTGCTCTTAAAAAAATCAGATTTAAAATTAGACAATAAAATGCGGCTTGAAAATGCTATGAAATTATTGATGAGAAAAAATACGTTTAATTTTATCGACCTGTATTATCAGTGCATAATAAATAGTTACTACATTGACTAAGGGTTAGTCATCCTCGCAAAATTCGAAAAGTTGACCAAACCCCCTTAAAATGACATTTCTTATTTGGTATATGAATAACTTTACACAAGAAGATGGGGGTTAATATCAAATCGGCACTTGCGTGCACCGGCGATTTTGTTGAGACTGAGCTGTGTCATGGCGTCTCTTTTTTTTTTTTTTTTTTTTTTTTTTGGCAGAAACGTTGTTGTATCAACAAACTTGTAAATATTTTTATTGGGTATCCTGACCAAAAATCCTCCAGAAATAAGAAAGATTAAAATTTTGCAATGTGACAATTTAAAGATTTTAAATAAATTATACCTATTTCATCTACACATCTTATACTTAAATCTACTGGAAATTAATTAAATCCATAATTTAATCTATGGATGTTTATCTTTACTAAATTTGAAATAAATATATTTCCCTTTTCTGGTACATACTGTGTAGTCTAAGAGATGGAAAATTAAATTTCAGCTCATTATTTTTATTAAGGAATTTTATAAATTATATTTAATCAATCTTCGAATTATTTTATTTTCAAGTTATTTTTTTTCTTTTTTAGTTATATGAATTTTTATACTGCGACTAAAAAACACTGGAAGCCTTGAATGATGGAGTGATATTAGTTTTTAGTTTTCATTATAAAAAACAATAATTACAATAATTTTACAAATATAGATTATTTAAAAATAAGGCTTTTGCAGAAATTAAATTCTATTGTTTTTAAGCAAAGAGCTTTTTAAAAGCCTTTTCTCAAAAGCATTTATATATTTTATAAAATTTAGCTGAATACACTCAACTTCTACATGTGGTATATTAAAAATGTCTATCATTATTGTCATAAAATATGATTTTGTGTTTTAAATAAATTATAAATGTTAAAATTTTATTATATAAAGATTCTTTGTTTAAATTAAGTATCTTCCAAAAAAAAAAACATTACTCAAAATTGGTCAATAGAGCTCAACAAAACTTTAATGAAAAATACTAATGACGCCCCCCACCCCCCTAAATAAAACTATTTCAGACGTCACTGATGACATCAAAATTTTATAATTTGTCCTCTTCCCCCATCGCAAATAAAAACGGTACTATAGTAAATTGGTATTGGAATCTATACATTACGTCATAAAAATTTATAAGCAGGGCAGCTCCTCATGGCCAAGCCGACAATGATGCATAAAAAATGCCCTCCCGGTATGTAAAAATAAAAGAAAGTGTAAATGAACGTTTTAATTCTTACAAATTGTATAATGGTTAAAAAAAGAGTAGCTTAGCTGACATTACGTTTTATCAGATCAATTGTAGGCTGCCGTGAGAGGAACGAAATGAACCCAAATATCACTCCGTATATAGTAAGAATAAATAGTCTTGAACAACACCGATGTTTGTCATCAATTCCACTCCACGTCCAGCAAGGACTTACGTCCGAGAAACAAATTTTCTGTGTTACTCTTTGTCATTCATGAGCACAGCATTATACATAAATGTATTAAAGAATAATCCTAGTACTTTTGAAAAATATAAAAGTTTGTCCAGATTGTCAATTAGAAAAAGCCGCTCCATCGATATTGGGTGTGGTAAAGGTTTTGAATCTTTCTTGACCCCTTGTGTCCCATATTTGTAATTTAATCTTTTTAGCATCTAAGTCAATAGTTTGGATCTTGAAATCTATACAGATTGTAGAGATAAAGGTAGAGTTGAAATCCTTTTCTAAAAAACTAAAGAGAAACAAGTTATTTACCTCTCAAAAGTATCCAATGAGAAGAGACTTGAATTGGTTAATATAGGTTTTTGCAATTTCTATGTCTGCTGAACGATACTTTTATTTTATAATCAGTTTAGTAAAAATAATCCATTATTTTTCGAATAGTTGCCTTTAGTAAAGTGCATCCCGCGTTGTATAAATGCAGTAGGTTTACACTAGATGCCCTTAGAAAGATTTAAAAAAAATGAATTAGTATAGTTTGAGCGGTGGTCAAAGATGGAAGCAAACAAAGAGAAAATACGGGATATCTTACTGTTTTTCTTCCAACAAGAATTAAACCCAAGCCAGTCTGATAATAATGCGAATAGTGTTGTTGGTCTTGACTCTCTAACACACAATCAGGATCAATTTGGTTTTCATCGATTCTGTTCTGGTAATTTTTATGTCAAAGATGCACCGCGGTCTGGAAGGGTAATCGTCGAAAACTTTGATAAAATGATGGAAATTATCGAGTCTGACCGTCATTTAAGCACTACCTTGATTGCTATAGAGATACACATGAATTGAAAATTATAATTTAAAAAAATCAATTTATGATGTTTTTCTTTAAACTACACTAATAATTTTTAGTTAGCAAAGTATCAAAATACTGATACGAATTTTGTTGCTGGAATCCGTACCAAAATCTTGGTATGTCTACAATACTAATTTGTGCATACATACATATATAGCAATTTGAGGAATTTCCTTCATAAAAACTTAATAATAATTAGTAATAATGATAAATGATTTCCTGAAGAGGGATACATGATACATATATATTCTATACCCATGTATAAAAAGTTATTCAGTATTTATTTTTTCAAAGTCAGGGAGATCCCATGTGAGGGAACCAATTTATTCATCCATATCCATATGGTTGATCCTTACCTCTAGAGAATGTATGAATGAAAGTTAATACTATAAATTGAATTTGACATATTTTATTCATCGTTTATGAAAAAAAACTTTAATTTTTTCTACTCTTATATCAAAGATATGATGCAATTTCTTCAGCTAACCTGTCAGTGACAGAGTGGCAGGAGAGTTAAGTTATAAGTGCTCTTATTAATTAATTATATATCACCAGTTTGAACATTTAAACTTATTAACAAGCAAGGAGGTTATAAGTGCTCTTATTAATTAGTTATATATCAGCAGTTTGAACATGTAAACGTATTAACAAGCAAGGAGCATTATAGTTAGTGATGTTTTCGAAGAACTGTCATGACGTTTCATTTAAATGCAGCCATAACAAGGGGGAGAAAAAAATATGAAAGAAGAGTTCCGATGTCAATCCTCAATTCTACTCTGAGTCCAACAAGAACTAAAAATTATAACTCTGCATCAAATCCTCAAGGTTAGAAAGTTAGAAAAATAATTATTCAAATTAACAGTCCCAGTAAAAGGAGCAAGTTACAAAATTTATCGGATTTTCATCATTAAATAATATTTTATAGTGATCTCCATAGATGAAAATTATGCCATAATAGAACACCTGCTTTTTGTGGTTGCTAACAAAATATATATATATTTGTTTGTTTTTACTGAAACTGTTATAACTATTTGTTCAATCTTTAGGAGAAAACATATACGCAGAAACTAGAAAGTGCAACCGCTAATATGTTTGTTTATAAATGACAAAAAGTGCCTATGAGAAGTTATTAGTGTAAATGCATGTAAGAAGATACTCGGAGGAAGATAGAGCATAGAAATAAAAGTAATTTAAATCCTGCCAATAACATTGCTAGATACCGAGTGATGATTGTGTTTTTTTTCTTTCATAACATAGCTCCTTGCAGGTAATTTGATGAAATGTGATAAGAAATGCTCTCCTACAAAATATTCTAAAATATTGTATTTTGTAGGTGACGAAGTTAATTTTATGTTGTTGTTTTTTTTTAAGCCGATGGATGTATCGATGTTAATCTCAATAGTCAGTAGATATGGTGTCTATCAAAGTTTCAAGCATTTACTTTTCTTTCCTGCATACACTCAGAGAGATTTAGAAATTTTTTTCAAGCCCTAACTATGTCCATAGTTGGAAAAAAATGACCTTTAACAGGTCCAATAACGTTTTGGAGTTCTAACCTGAACATGTTTTATTTTTATTTTCACAAGATTGTTATTATTATTATTTAATTCTTGAGAGGGAACATCAAAGTAAAAAGTGCCTCAGCTCATGGATGATGCAGAATAATACCAAGAGATCTGAGAAGGGGAGTTATGAATATAAATCCTTCTTGGTCTATTTAAGAGTACAGTTGAAGATCGACGTCGAAGTGATACAAATTGATGTTTTTAATTTTCGGTTTGTTACTTTTTATATAACAGTAGGTAATATTTTGTTAAGCCATAAATACCAAGCCCATGAATTTAATATTGTTGTTAATGGATAAATAAAGATTTGAATATAAATGACTTTTTTATTATCAAATCCCTTGAAATATAAATAGTAAAAGGAATAATGACACAATTCTACAAAAATAAATCATATTCCAGTAGTATTTGAATCTGTTATCAAGATATTTTTATGATATATATGTTAGATAATTATTCAAGTATTTTTTACACTTTTTACAGGTTTGAGACGACTTTTGTGTAAGGAAAGAATCAGCTAAGAATAAAGAATAAACCCATTTTATAGAAAATTTTATGGAAATTGCAAATACGGGGTTATATTATAATACACAATATATAATGTAAGATCATACAATATTATAATAATGTAATTTAAAGTAAGCAAGCTACCTAATGAAAAGTCTTTCTTTTGGAAAGGAATACCGCCTCAATTTTCTATTCGTTTATAAGTCAATTCGGGAATATTTGATATTTCATTAATAAATAGTATTTTCTTCAAAGGAAGGTCAACATATTTATCGTGTTCGTACACGTTAACGTGTATATACAGACTGTGATCTCTGTTTAACAACCAACACGATAAAAAAAAATCCTTAATAATAATTTTACATATAAAAAATATAATCACATTGGGCTTGAATAACAGTCTCGATTAGATCTCATAATTTTGAGTAGGTCTTGATGGCAGTCTCTATTGGTAAATTCCAGATTTGTTCCATGATCCTGGACATCAGCATGAATTTAGAATTACAGGAAAATCTGTTCGTGTGTCGCTTGACTGTGCACTACACCCATTAGTCCATTGGATTGAGATCCAGTGAGCTAGGAGGCCAAACACAAGGTCCAACAAAGTAAAAAAAAAAATTGTATTTCCTACCTTCAATATTGGCGAAGATACAGTTACTCAAATATTGATGGTTACATATCTCTGATCAAACATTTTGATGGTACCATGTTTTTCGAGCTGGGTCAGTTATATTTTGATTAATATACAAGGTGTTCAGGTCAAATCTTTACATGTGTCAGCAATTTTGTTATGATGCGCTATCGGATTTTTTCTCTTGTTTTATTGATGCAAACGTTATTATATGAACAAACTTTTGGGCAGTTTTACACATTATGACAATGGCTGTTAGAGAAATAAAAAAGATTAACTTACAGAGGAGGAACGGAGTTGCGCCGTGACGATGATTTTTGTCCACAACAACATGGAGACTTGAAGTTTCAAAGTCTCAAAAGATCTTGGATTTATGGATTTTGGTATCGTGCGTCAAATATGGAGATATGTCAAAGGAAGAAAGAAATTAGGAAAAAATAAAATAACATTTTTACTACCTGAAAGAGATTAATGCATCATTTATTAAGTGGATTGAGACTGCAATGAAAAATTAATCACTTACATCATTATTAAGAAACCACCAAAGTGGTGCAGACCGTTGCCAAGCTAGGATTGAATGTCAAGAAGGTGTTGACGTGTGTTTGGTCGAATTGGCAGGGAATAATCTATTTGGAGTTTATTCTCTATGACCAAACACACAATGCTGCCCTGTACAGTAAACAACTAGACCGTTTGGTGCTGGCAATCGAACAGAAGCGACCAGCATTGCTAAATAGGAGAAGAATATTGTTTTATGAAGACAACGCCAGGCTGCACACATACTTGATGATGTCCCAGAAGCTCCAGAAGGTTAGATGGGAAATTCTTATGCATCCATCCTACAGTCCAAGTGACTTCTATCTGTTTCTCTCTATGACACACACACACTTGGGGGGTACAAATTTGGCCTCAATAGTGGCCTGTGAAAATGTTTTGTCCTAGTTTTTTGCCTACAGAGATAAAGCCTTCTACGAAAAGGGGCATGGAGATTGTAACACTTCATGTAAAGTATTCAAATAAAGCGTAAAATTCAAAATTACTTTTTTTAACCTATTATTACTAATATCATTTTTATTTCCATTATACAACTTCATTACATATTTGTTTTATTACTGATAAAAAAAGAACGTGACTTTTAACACTCAGACGAATGTTATGCATCGAACCATAAATAAGTTATTAGCTACTATAAAAAATAGAAATAATATAAAAACATATCTTGTGAAAAATGGAAATAAAAAACTTAATATATTTTTTTAGTAGCCATAGATAATGGCTTATTTTTGCAATCCATAAAAATTAGAGTTAAGAGGAAGGATGTCATTCAGATAACTTTTGCTAAATACTTTTTAATTTTTTTTTAATTTTATAGCTCTCTTTATATCACACGTATTTTTTAACTTTCGAAATCTACTTCATATAATGAATTGTTTTAAATATTCCTTGTAAGAAGTTTATAAATAATATACCACTTTGATGAAAAATATACTGTTATTTTCAAATTTCGTACTAATTTTAGATTTATTTTTTTATCATGACGGTCCTCATTAGAGTACTTGATCTGCTCCAACTACCTTCAATTTTGTGGGCCATTTGCATAGTCCGAAGGCTCGATATACTGTGGCTAAATCCGCAATTTTATAAAAATTGACAAATATCTAGTCTTGCCACATTTTTATTTTCGATCCGTGTTATAAAAGAAAAAACGCTTTTGTTCTAAACTTTATCTTTGTTATATATTTTTTTTTTCAATAAAAAAGGATTATTAGCATCGAAGATCTACTAATCTGTTAGTACATAATTGAAATGCGAAGTGCTAAGCCGCATGATGAGTGAAAAGCATGTATATCTTAAGAGATCAAAATTACCATGCTATAGTAAAGTTTTGTTATGTTATTTAGCAAAGGTTAAACGCTTGAAAGTGGAAAACATCGTATCAACGAACAAAAACGTGAAATATAAAACGTTTCTATGATGAAGCTAAAATACTGTCAATTACTAAAAAAACATTACAGGAAATACAAATGAAAATTATTATGGTTGGAATCGCCTTAGCTTTTGGATAACGCATGTGGGAGAAGTTATCCTTTTGAATTCAAGGCGTGTACGTAATCCCCTAGGGGATTCCTAGAGAAAAAAATATACTTTATGTTTTCATCAAAAGATGTTTGTCTTAGTTGGAGTAAATGTAATACTATAATGTTAACTTATACTTAAACGGTGCAACTCCATCTATCACAATAAAAAAACATTTAAAAAAATATTTTTGTAAAATTCCTATGGATGGAAGATTATCTCAGAAAAAGAAAAAAGATTTGGTGTTTCCAAAGAAAAATGAAAAAAACCATTCCATTCCTTCCTAGCAATTCGAAGAAAACTATGCCAAAAAGTTTGAATAAGAAAATTATACTCTTCAATATTTAAGACAAAAAGAAAAATTTATCTTTGTACTAAAAGACAAATTTTGGGATATACCGGGAATAAGACAAATTTTAAAACACAAAAATATTTAATAGTTTCACTCTGCAAGCAAATTTTAGAGTTTGACTATTCAAGAGGCCACAATAAATAAATTATTCAGCAGACATGTCCACAACATATGTTGACAGTATTAGCCATTTTGCATTGGTAGTTTCACACATTAAAAGATTAGACATATTTTGGTGCGCATTGCAACTATTTACTATTGAAAATATAGAAAGAAGAAATCGATCGATGGAAAAACGGATTTTTGTACAAAAGTAATTTCTTACAGAACATATAGTTTTGAAAAATAATCAATATTTTAAAGTTTTTAAAGAATTAAATACATTTTACTTTCGAGATCTCTTTTTTACCCATATATGTATATATATATAAATATATAGTAGGTATCTTGGTGAAGTTATTAATTAAATATATTTTCTTGTATTTATAAGGACTTATTCCTTTAAAAACAACATCAAATATTATTAATAACATAATATATGAAAAAACTTTTTTTATAAGTGTTAAAAACACTTCAAAAGAAAACATGCCCATAAAAAGATTATTAACATAACATAAATATATGAAACAGAAAATAAATTGTGTTTTCTAAGTTATTCAAAAATGTAATCTGGAGATAGGTTTGGCCACTTATTGCTAATAAAGAACACGCCTACATATGAAATGAGGTGTGTAAAGATAAAAATAGTCTCAAAAGACAAGAAAAGGAGAAAATCCTAATTTAATATTTTATCTCATATATCTCACAATATTTTATGGATATATGAATTTGACACTTTGTGTTCAAATTTGCAAATGAGCTCAGTTAGCCCATTAATTTTTACAATTGTTTAAAACGTTTGTTTCATCATTTTCTCATTATTATATTGTGAGGATCCACTTTGGCTACTTTAAGTGCCTCGAACGGACTAATTAGAATAATTTGTTTTTATATCTCAAGTTCGTATTCCTGCAATCCTTTTACTAAATCTATCCATGAAATAAATAGTTTAGGGAAGGAGCAGGGCAATTTGATGCACTTTTTTCTTTTTGTCATGTAAATTAGAATTTAGAAGTTATATTGATATCTCATTTCTTTTCTTTTTTTTAATTTTCCTTTAATTGGTCACATGGAGTTGGACTGATTACGGATAGGTACACATGATAGTAATACAATTACTTCATCTGATCTAGGAATCTTCTTTGAACTCCATATCCATAATGGATATTTCCTTCTCTCGGAGTGACCGTAAATTGAATATACGCACATTGAGATACATTGAATAATACTTCGCTCTGTTGAACAGAGTTTTTTTCCAATGTTAAAAAACGATATGCAACGATTGACATTAATTTCATAACAACCTTAGTTAGGATAGTATAAATAGGTGGTCAATACAAAAAGACCTAGAAATTGAGGAATGCCAAGTTATCAATTGTTAGTGTTGTGTCAGTTATTATTTATTCGGTCTAATCCAGTCTTAGGAACAGTCCTATTAGACCTTAGAACCAGTCCTTAAAACTGTCGGTCCTTCGGACTTTCCGTGTTACTACTGATTTAAAAAAAAAAAAGAAGAAATAAAATTGAGATACTTTATCAAAGGCAGAAATGATAAGTTTTTAGGATTTAACTGGACTGGAAGGAGAGAAAAATAAACTGCAGGTTTCAACCCTAACTAAGGACAGATACAATGGTGACCAATGGTGCTTACAATATGCGACAGGTCTGAAATTATGATTTCTATTGGAATAAACTAATTCGTTCCTTCAAATAAATTTGGTGGGTAGAAGAAAGAAAAAAAAAACCTATTAAGAAGTTGAAGAATCGGGGGAAAAAAAATAATAATAGGTGAAGGAAAAAGTTCTAAGCGTTTTTTGCTTTATTTTGACAATAAAATTAACATAGTTCGATTATATGATTTAAATGGTTCCAAACGGTTGTCTGGATAATCTTTAGTTACTGGGTAATTGTTGGAACCCCCACTTTCCTGTTGGATTTGATACTATATTGGGTTCATAAACAAAAAAAAGAAGAAAGTGGCTGCTGTATCTACATTTTCACCTAGGTCGATATGATAATGAAAAATGTATCGAATTTTATCTTTTTACAAACATTTTGGAACACTGTAGCACACAAATGGCTTCACCAAACACAAAACTGTAAATAAACTTTTTTTTAAGTACGCTTAACCTTTAAGCATACTTTTTTTTAATACAATGTATTCATCCTAAGACATAGCTAACTAAAGATATCTTGCAACAAACGAGCAGAACTTTTTACTAAACCGAATATAAAAGAGAAACTGAAAAGTCTAGTATACAAGGTCATTTACATTGCTCATTTATAAAAGTTTCTTTGTATTTTTGTTATTATAAAATAAAAATTAATTTTTTGGAGGATAACTAGTAAGATAGATTTAAGATTTTAAATGGAGAGGACGACTTTTTTATTTTTATCCCTAAAGCTTGTATATTGACTTTTTTTTGTCGTAAAGGTTTTATTTACTGATAAAATTAAGTCAAATTTAGATATCAAATAAAAGTAGTTCGGTCTAAGGCGGTCTTGGTCATAAAAAAATTGTCTTCATCGGTCTCATTTAAAATTTGGTTTAGACGGATTTTTTGGACAAATAGTTGATGACGTCATTTGAGTTTCAAAATTATCACCATCTACCTACAATAACGTTATTTAAAGTTAACTCTGTTAAATAAATCATAATTGTAGACCTCATAAATCTGGATTGGTGAAAAAATCATTCTTGAACGCAAAATTAATATTAGCAAATATGTGTGTTGTTTTTTTCTTTTTGCAAATGCATTCTCTAACATTTTAAATATGTGCTTAACTAACTTTTTATCACATTAATAATTATAATTCAATTTCAAAACGAAGCCATTATCTATTTTCAAATAAATTTTCTATCCATTTAACTCATTTAAAAATCATCATAATAAAAACTTATAAGACTTGACAGTTTATTGAATATATAGTAGAGCATATTGTACATCTTTTTGTCATTTTTTATATCATCATTACTCATTCGTAATATGTATAAATATGCATTGCCAAAAGAATATATATAATAATGATATTTAATTAAGGTAGTTAAACTATTATGACTTTTTTATGTGCAAATTATTTACATAATCAAATTAAAAAGAAAAGAAAATAAATGATGACAATTTGAAGAATGTTTGGGAGGAGAACAGCTTGGCTGTCATGATGGCCCATTAGATCAGGTGCAAGTAATTGAGAGAGAAAGGAAATAAATACAAATCCCCCTCCAAATCTAGAAAGGACATATGTAGGGGGCTACTCCGATGTCGATCCTCACTTCTACTCTGAATTCAAAAAGGACTTGCACCTATAACTCCCGAGCAAACCCTCAATGTTACTCTTCATCTTTCACAAGTACTTACTTTGTACTTAAATGTTCTGTCATCAAAAAATTAATACCAATGACCAGTTGCGTCGCTACCCTCTTTTTTTTTTTTTTGTTCGTGGGAGAGCTTGAGTTTTTGGAAGAAAAAAAAAATCTCTTATAAATATTTACAAGTTTGTTTTTGGTGTTATCATCACATCTAAAAGCTATCATAAATCAGTCTGAAATTTAGTATTTAAACGTATGAAATAACCAATCATGTTCCTGATATACTCTTTTGTAGCTCCAAGATCATTTAAAGTAGTGTTTTATTTGTCCTAAATTAGGACCACAGTACGGTCCCATCCAGTTTTGTCCAGTCGGTCATTAACAAAGGTAAAATTGATTACTCGAGACGTCATTGAGGGGGGTTCCCTCCTTTTAATTATCCCGTTAAATGATATAAATAAGTATAAAAATAATAAGTTCGCTAAATTGTATTATGTATAATGCAAAAATAATATTTTTGGCAACGTTTGTGCAATAACCTTCATATAAATTGGCCTATTTGGCTCAATAAACTATAAACATTTCCACGAAAAATTCAGTAGATCTACAGTTAAGGATCGGTCCCATAGACCAAGAGTCTTAAGGACCTTTTCTAATTAACAAAAGTCCTCAGGACCGATACGACTGGTCCAAGATTGGACTGGACTGAATGAATAAGGACCAACACAACAATAATTAAAAGCCGGTTTTGATCTTAAGGCTCATTTTCTTTCTTACTTTCTAGATCCTTCTTCTTCTTTGTTTCTATTCGCCTCTATTCAAGCATGTAATGCAAAAACCCTTTGTTAGTATATACATAATTTTTTAGTATTACACATAACATATTTTGATTAAAAAATTCCAAGGGAATATCGATTTTAACCAAAAATAACAAAGACTACGGATAAATCTCATTCATTTATTATGGCAAATATCCCTAAGACAAATGATATAAGGCGAAATAGTTTAAGGCAAAATGTCTTCAGGAAAAAAAAATTATGGGAAAATCACCACTCACCATTTTATTCATCTCTATATTTTTATATTAAACTGTTTGAAATTAATCATTCAAATAAAATACACCATTTTTGAATCCATTTAATTTAAAAAGAATAATTCAATTATATTTCAACAAAATAATTCACAAAAATAGTTTATGGATTTAAAGTACAGGGGGGTTAAGAAAAAAATACGTAGTGTTCAAATTTCACTCATTAGTTGACTGATGTTTGATTATCAAAAATTATTTAAAATCTAAACTTAAGCTGATAGGGCAACAAAAAAAAAAAGATCGTACATATTTTCTATTTGATTCTAGTAGTTCTTGGGTTATCAATTACGAACCTGTAATTAGTTTTTTCATTTCAAATTTGATGTCTAGAATTATTGCTTTGAATTTTTCCCCTTTTTTAGGTTCAAGTGAACTTTTGAAGAATAATAAAAGAATAGTTCAGAAGAAAAATAAAATAATTCAGAAGAATAACATAATAATTCAGATCAATTTTTTTGTGTGTGAAACTCAAATATTTCTTTGTATTGTACATGGAATTTCTCAATCTTGAGAAAATTAGGTTTGTATCCTAAAAATCACTAGGTTTTAAGGATTTTATTTGTAAAAAAGAACAATTCTGTTCTTCAATTGTTTTTACGTAATAGTTATAAATAAATAAAATTTCATTTACAAAAAAGTATAAAGTATCTGGATATCTGGTTGCTTAGTAATATAGCTTCAATTGTAGTATTTTTGGTGTTTTTGTGCTAGAATATTCAATATTCCGAGATAAAAAATTTTATTCTACAAAAAAAAAAAAAAATAACATATAAGTATAATAGGAAAATATACAATAATTATAAAAAAAAATATTGAAGATGCATTTCAAGAAAAATGATTAGACATTATAGTTTAAAACTTCTTCACCAAATTAAGGCTTACAAATTTTTCATAAATCCAATAGGAAAACATTATCATATTAAGAACAATAAATGCAAAAAATATTTTGTGAAATAAAACCAATAATATAAAACAATTGGAAATATGTAAATCAGTTTTCTTATCAATTCCCGTCAACAAATAAATAAATATATAACAAACAAGCCATTTTAAACAATAAAATATAAATAAGTAATATAAGAAGCAAAATTATATTTAGTCAAACAACTAGCTTATTTCTTCAAGTTATTTCAAAAAGTATTTTCTGCAATGTGAAAAATGTCTAGATGAATTATAACTAATAATATCAGAGGACACCTCCCAAGTACTTTCGATTGTCTTAGGACTCTTCAATTTGAACGCTCTGTATCTCACTTCTTTGCTAGATAACCCCTAACATTTAATAAAGCATTATTTATTCGATTTAATTTGAGAAGTACGATCATTATTTTTCGATGACAGACCAAAAACAGTAATATCAACGTTATTGTCCTCCAGACCCTTCAGGTTTAAACTAATAAATAATCTCAGAATATGTAACTGAGGACATTCCAAAAAAGTGTGTCCAAAGCTGAATTATAATTTATCACAATCTTTACATGGAGTGCTAAAAAATATAATTCCTTTCATATTGAGCTGTGAATATTCTTCCATCAGCTATATGGGAAGTCAATGACATAATTATATGCATCCAATTACTGAATATTTTTAATTCACTAATCCATCCATCACACCTTGGCAATGCAGAGTCTTGAAGTAATTATATGTATATTATTATTTCAAACTTTTATATTTTCTTCCTCAATGAAAAAGAAACCAGTATTGCATCTAAAACAGACCTTCTAAAACGAAATTCTCCTTCGTAAATGAAACTTTAACAATCTACGTTGTAAATATTCAGAATTGAAAAACCAAGGCGTTATTCCTGAATGTGAAATAAAAGTACACATTTGAAATCAATAAAAAATATTTTATATATGCAATTTTTGTTGAAGGATAAAAAGGATTATCTTTTTTTGTGTGTTCTTTTCACTTATCAGATGGAGTTGCACGGAACACATTAAAGACGATGAGTTGATATTTTTATGTCGCTATTTAGACCTGTTAATATATTGAATATCTCTGTGAATATTTAATTCATTTGAATTTTTGTTTTTGTTGAGGACGCTCATAAGGATCAAGATAATACCTTATTTTTTTCCAAATATTAAGTAATTTCAAAATAAGTAGGTGCGAGGCAATTACAATCAAGCAACATATGATTGGTTTTATAAAATTAATTAGAGGATAGTTTACAATTCTTTGTATAATACTCTACGATTTCCATTATATAAATATTTTAATGAACCATCTATAGAGTGCTCAAGTTATGGTTAATTATTATCAAAATATCCTGCTAAAAAATAATGTAGCTATAATAGTTGGTACAGCTGAACATAATGGGAGGTGCTTTTATTATAATTATTTATTATTATTTGTGCCAAGTCATTTTGTATTGAATTAAGGGAATATGGATATGCCTTGAATAGAGAGTATCTGTTATCTTATCCCAAATTTGTTTCAAAGTTGTTAAGAGGTATTTCATATAGCTTATGGGTTTGGGTTCTCAGTATTAGTTATTACTGTTTCTTTAGGGATTGCATGTTTTTAACTAAAAACAATCTGTGTTCCAAACAGTAAAGATATCATTGGTATCATCGTCTGAGCCTCTTTTCCCCCAAGATTATAATATATCTTTTCTATTTTTACCTTTAGATAATTTTTTAAGAATAAAATAATGAAATTCCTGGCTACAATGTATCAAAGGGATATGACCTACCATTTGTAACTACTACAGAATTTAAAACGTATACTTTTTTAAAATATATCATTTCAAGTGTATCAATCTTAATTATATTACAAGTGATATATAAACTTAGGACTCTGAGTTCAATTAATTTACATTATTAATGTTATTTTTGCATTGGATATTTAAATTTAGTAATAAAGTTAAAAAAAAAAACAGGTATAAATGCTGCTTAATGAAAAATTTGTATGTTCCGAATGTGAACTCTCCCTCCTTTTATATCTTACAGATGAACATAAGTAGTCTGTATTTCATGTTTTATTAATTTATTTCTTTAAATAAAAATTTAGTAATTGCTAAAGTTTTATTAGACCCAACTATAACATGAGGCATCATATTAATTAAATAATTGGCATATTAGTTTTAGATATACATAATTATATCTTGTGAATTATTTTAAAATATATCTATTATTTTAAATTTATTAAATGATTATTTCCATTTCCATATATATTTTTAGTATAACAATATATTTGAAGTTTAACCAGCCTTTTGTTATAAATCGATATTAGTCTAGATTAAATACTCAATGAGCACTACTTATTCATGTTTCTTTATACGTATATTCTTGAATCATTAAAAAATTAAATGTAAAAACAAAACAAAAATACAAATAAATTAATATTTGGTTTATTATTATTCAATATAATATTTTAAATGATAAATAACATAAATATGGAAAAAAAAATTGTATTGTTGCATCCCAACAAAAATAACAATTAAAAAGTCAATTGTACAATTTGTCTAACACAGTTTACTTCTTTAATCTAAAATATCATATCCCTTAATGATACAATTTCCTTAAAATATTAACTTCACAATGGATTTATGTAATTAAATAATTCATAATATAAAATAAATATTAATTTTCTTCGATATTCATTGTATAATGTTATTTTCCTTTACATATTTGCTATTAAAAATAGCAAAATAAAATTAAAATTATCCATTATGTTGTTAATGAGTTAATTAATATATTATGTATTGTTAGAAGAAAGTTTAGGGGTATTTTTTATCTATTCAAAGTTTCAAATAGACTTAGTTTACGCGCTATTTCAATATTCTAAACTACGTCATCTCAAGCAATATTGTCTATCACAATATGTAAGTGATAAATAACAAATGATTACAATTTGTTAACAAAGTTATAAATGCTGTAGAATACGTAGATGAAGAGAAAAAAACTAACATTTTTTGTTCCTTTTTCTTCATTCTCAATAGCAAAAAGGTTAACTTTATATAGAGAAATGAAATGTGTCTTTCCTATTTTAATTGACGAGTAAGGAATGGATTTAGCTTTAGAAAAGTCCATAGTTAATCATTTTTAGCGTATTCAACCCTCCTATTATAATCTCTGCGTTCACTTTGGATATGGTGAATGTACTCCTTAATACTGTCGTTAATATTGAGTGTCCAATCTACCATAGGATTTGTCCCATGTGTTCTCTGAATGATAAGGCCAATTCTTGAGAATAATCATACAAAATATGGCAAACATCGCTTCATCGTCCCATAATATCCAATTGGGGGCACAGACTCCCAATGGCGAATAAAAGTAGATGTACTGCAATATTTATTATAAAACATTTTGAACGTAGTGTAACGTTATTTTATACTTTTTTTTACATTTTTTTTTGTTGCAATATATTAGAAAAATAACAAGGGGATATATGTAAAAATTTTGAGACACGTAAATCAATTTTTTAGATAAGAAATATTATTTTGATGAGAGGTAGGCCTTATGGATTTTTTTGTAATTGTTTGGACAACAATTAAAAGAGTATCTTCTGTAACTTTTTTGGTTTTTGCAAGTTGTTTGAAAATTATGTTAAGAAAGAAGGGGCTGTTTAAATTAAGAAAAAAATGTAAGCCCTTCGGACTTAATGTGATAACTCAACATTGTAGTATTACATTTATTCTATCAGAGCTAGGAAGTCTTTGAAGTCGATATAAGTATAAGTCCTTCTCTAGAAACGTCTGGAGTGTTAATCTATCCAGATTGAGTTCAATTAGAATATTTAATACTCATTTTATTGTAATTTTTTATTAACTGTTATTCGGTATAACAGAATGGGGACCCAAAATTTGTAGTAACATGACTAAATTAAGAAAAAACTGATTTGTATGGAATGAAGATAAAATAAACGTAAATGATATATCTGATATTTTCAACTTTATTGTAATCTGGGCGAACATATTTTCAGCTCCTGACGATGAAGGCGATGTGCAGGGGGCACCACGCTCTCATGATGACAGCTCGGTGAAAATTGAATTTTGTATGAGAAGTACAACAGACATTCTTCTCCAATAAACTTTAAATTGCACAGGCCAAGGGGTTGAGGTCAGACTTAGAGGAGGGTCACGTGGAGGCAGGCCAGAGATCATCTATATTATTGTTTCAGTATTTATGGTTTTTATTGGCTGTATAGGGCTTTCATGTACTTTTTGTTATTCTAAGTAGTCTGGATGGAGACTTTAACGGTATCTGTAGCTTTTCCGGCACTGACACTGTCGCAGATTTGTTTTTTTTTTGTTGTTGCTCCTACAATTTCACCTTAAGAGACAGAGGATACAAACAAGAATGGCTAATTTTCATTTTTTAAGCTGTTTTTTGGTTGCGAAATGAAACCCCGTAATTAACATCAACGAGCATAAAATTTTATTTTTCATTTTTTTAAATGATAGCAAATGGTGGAGCAATTTAAAATTTTTGGCAATATTGAGAGGGTTAGAGAATAAAAACAAGAACATGGATTCTTTAAGTACACAATAAACTGCGTATAACTTATAAATGCCAATCAAATAGTTTGTTTTAGATAATCATTTATATCTTCTTATTCAAGAGATTATAAAATATTATGACGGTGATACCACATTTAAAAAAGAGAGAAAAATGGTGATTGAAAGACATGTTGGAAACAAATAATTGTATATTAAATCCATAGTAAAATAGTTTATGAATAAAAAGAGGAAATATTTATTAAAGTACTACTTTCAAAGTACATTCAAATTTAATAATAACATTCATAAAACTTTTTTTTAGGTATATAAAAGAATAAATGTGAAAAAGAAAAAAATAGAAATTTTTCAAATCACAAGTTTTTCTTCAGAACTACATTATATATTCTTTAAAACTTCTCATATATTAAATAAAATGAAATGGTTTATATTAGTGTTGTTTATCTTGTGCATACTAGAAAAAAGCCAAATGTGTGTCTGCTATTATTTATAAGTAAACAAGATGAAAAATGTTGATTACTACTCTCTGTGATATTAAACCTTCGTAAGGAATGGCTTACATAATAGGTACATACCCCATAATATAAGAACAACTCATAAAATAAATACAAATTTTGCCTAATGTATTAAAGATTCATTTTTCATTTTTTCCTCAATAAACTTTTAAATCATCAACATAAGCATCACTGTGTGCTTTTTAATAAAGATAGCTGTACAAATCTTGTCATTTGAAACAACGATTCCCAAAACAATGTTAAAGGCAGCATGTTTTGTTTACAAGTGAACTTCATTTTGTCAGGTACCTCATCGCTTCTTGATAGGTATATACCTGTCTGTCCGGCTATTTGAGACTCTTTCCATTCGAAATATCTTAACGTTAGAAAACAAAATCATTGATAAGCTTATTTTCATCAAGTTGACCAACTTTTATAAAAATAATACTATTAACCTGTATTTAAAAAAATAATAATGTAGTAATATAATTTGAATGTGGTTATAGGAGAGGAGCTTATATATCATACCGTTTCATTAAATTAGCTACGAGTAGATACCAAATGGAGGAAATACACACATACACCACTCTGTATGTGTTTATGATATAGACAGGAAATACTCCAATATTGATACTCAATTTTGTATCCAAGTCCAAAAAGGACTTTCATTTATAACTTATCAACGTGACTCACTATCATCCATGATCAATCACAGTCATAGTTACACTTAATAGCTCAGACGTATATGTTGTCCCCTATTGAGTGAAATAATAATTAAAACAGTTTTAAAAAATTATAAAAAACATATATTGCGGTAGCAACTATAAAAAGCCAGGTCCTTTTCTATCAAATTGTTGTTTTCATATATGTTAATGCCACATTTTGATCTGACGAGGCTTTTCTCTTTTACATTGTAATTAATCAAATGGTTTCCTTTTTTGCTCCTCGGTCCACTTTTATGACCATATTCATGGTTGTTGGTAACATACCGATGTCCCTAGCCATCTCCCTGATTATACAGTTGGGATTTTGTACAATCAAATCTTTGATGGTTTTCACAAAATTCATATTTGGACAGGCATTCTACCAACATTTCCTCGAATTTTATAGCGGCTTATAATCTTGTATACGGACGATTTGTTGACATACAAATCCCTGCTGATATCCTTGGGAGATTTCTTAAGAGGCAAGATATTTCAACCTCAAGTTTTCTTTTCACTGCCATTTCTGCCATGTTGTCGATAGAAAAAATATATTTAATAAAAATATAACCTCAAGGTACGTCATTATCACACAATCCTATCAAAAAAGAAATTGCATTTGAATAGAATTAGCATATTTATTTTGACTGTGTATACACAGCTATTCCTTGGAGAGGCCATAAATTTTTGACACGCTCTGATACTATCGAGGTCTCACACGATAGTCATACGCTCTTTTACTAACGTGTTAGAACTCAAAGATTTTGCTCCTGAAAAATTTCATTTCTAAGGGACTCTAAGGTGATGGTTGACTGGATTGAAGGGCCAAGTGGAGGGGAGGTTTCGGTTTTGACTTTGATGCTTTTCTAAAAATTGAAAAATCTCTGAAAATAATAATATTTCAACCTTTAACATTTTATTGTTTAAGTTTACAAAGTAAATTACAATAATCATTAGCAAAAGAAAGAATATATTTTAGAAGAAAAATGCCTTTAGCCTATATTTATAATGCTTACAGGTATATATAATTATATTCATGGAATCTTCTATAATTCAAAATGACTTGTAAACGTCAAATCATCTTTATAAGATAAATAGAATGCATTTATAAAAGAGTTGTTTTTAATTATGTATATCTAAGGATAAAGCATAATCAGGAATGACGCATTAAGTAAATGTACTTATATTAACTCATTCAATTTACTAAATTGTCTATATTTTGTGTTATAAAGAAAACAGATGGATTGCAGTTAAAATAATGCGTTTTATTAACATAGTTAAATTATATGTTTCACTATTTACCCGTATAAAATAATATTGTATTCATTTATCTTAAATACCTAATAAAAAACATTTTTGTGAGGAGCCTCAAAATTTGAATTACCTTTTGGAATTTACACTCTCTCAAAAAATATATATATTGTAAAAAAAAAAGAGAATGAGTAATATGCATTTATTAGCATAACACTCCATTACTTCACTACAAGTTCTATCACAAATATTTACATGCTTCCATAGAGTATATTCCTAAAAGGATTAATATTTGTATGTATGCTATATAATATCCATGAAAGTTAATATGCAGAGACGGAATTTTAAATCCAGAACCAGTTTAGTGCACAATATATTAGCAACCCCAAGTTCTATGTTCATAAAAGTGTGCTCCTCATATTTAGCTGACAAAACTGTAAAAGAAAAAATACAAAATCTATAAATATCCTCTAAATACGAGCGCCATGCGGCCATTATTATTTACTTATGTCCTTAGCGCATCCCCAAGGAGATTTTTGATCTTATAAAGCTGATCGAATCAACAGTTTACGATGTTGCCAAGGCTTTCAAGAAGTCTGATGGGCGAGGAACATCTGCAACGAAGACTTTTGATCGTTCTGGGAGCAAAAAACGAATGTTTTATGGAGAAAAATCAATAAACGAGCATAAATACCATTTATTCCTTTCTAGCTTCCATTCACTTCAGGATTCAGGAGTTCCCCATCCAGCCCTATACCATATTCAGGGAAAGATTTGAACAAGTGGTTGGAGCTGAAGGTCGTTGTTTTGACTGATTTTCATTAATATGTATACCCTACATGTAAGATTTGGGATTTGCTGAATTAATTTTTGGAAATAATTCGAAATATACAGTATTTAAAATAGCATCAATTCAAAAGTCTTTAGGTCACAGATCTAGGATCTAACTATACTGTAAAACCAAGTATTAAATTAAGAAAATTTAGTTTATTCATTGTATGGACCACGGGAATTAAAAAAATGACACTTCTAATATAAGCGTATTTTTTATCACTATACCACAGATTCTAGCTTGTGGTAAAGTGAAGATGTAACACTTCATAATAAACAACAAAATTAAAAAAAATAATTTTGTAAGTTGATTAAGATTTATTGCTGGCAAGGCTCTTACGGCCGAAGTCATCATGAAATGCCCTCCTGATGGTGATCTTGACCATGTTGAACTCGTAAGTCAAGCACTATATTGATATTGTTCAATCTTCCTTGATCTTGGCCTCCAGGGACTTGAGAAATGTTTCATCTCGATTCAAGCCATTTCTCTACTTTTTGCCTTCCTTTTGACTCCTTTCCCATTCTCCTTGGCCAGCCTGATGTTCCAAAATGTCCTCACGGTCGCGTAGACAATATCTGAAATTCTTTTTGGATCAACATAGGTGTCAAGAAGATCCAAAACCCTGTGCCTTTTTGATTCCTGTTCACTCATTTTTTGTTGGATTTTGATCAAATCAAGACAACGCGCAAGAATAACAATATATGTATCGGAACCTTGCTTGAGATATCTCCTGACACCTTAATTAGTGCGAAAAAAATAATTTCCACGTCGCACTCTGTATTTTTCTTCTTTAAATAGAAGATTACTCGCACCTTCCAATATAAGAATATATTTAATTAGACCTTATACCCATTAAAAAAAGTATAAATTATAATTTTAAAGCTGTCATTTTTGGCTCTCCTTTAAAATTTGATTATAGAAGGATAAATTGACTGGGTAAATTATATAAATTTGCTCGCATATTATACTCTATCTCTCTATGTCAAAATTGGAGAGAGGAACAGCAGATCTTCGAAGTTCAATTATTGTAACTTTTTAACAATATAGAAAAAACGCTTAGCAAGACGAAGAATAAAATATTGAAGAAAGGGGAAAAGGATCTCTAATTAATTGATTTCAATTGCTCAAATAAGTTTCGACGTAGAGTTAGACACTCATTGAAGTGTATGCTGTATACTTCTATTTTTCTATATATATTTATAGTACTTTTCTGTTTCAGGAGTTACAGGATTTTATGACATAAAAGTTGTTCTATGTTCATGATACCTATAATATATATTATAATAATTTATGGTGGACACGAAAATCAGTTGTAGACCTTACTCTATGAGATGTTATCTTGTCCGGCCTGATCCCTTAGTCCACTAATTGAATCCCAATATATCCCCTCAAAAGTGCTAATACCTCCAAAATCTCCAAAAATTTGAGATCCCTCCTTTACTAATGATAACTGATAATGATTAATTAATTCAGAATAAAAATATTATTTTATAACAAGGATCATAATTAAGAGGAAATCTTCAATGTTTGAACTTAATATTCAAAACAATAAAATAATTTCTACATAAATAAATTATATTTATTACTAGAAAAAATGTTTTATAATTTTTTTTACCTAAAGAAAAATTTAATGATTATAGTAATAAATCGTAGTAAAATATATTCAAATAATCTTATTTATCAATTATGTCAACTTATAATATGCGAGTCAGTCATCTAAAGGAAAGTACTTACATATGAATACATATAAAAGAATGTATTCATATTTTAATACTAAAAAAAGGTTATTTGCCTTACATTTATATACATGTTTATAGGTACATGATATATTTTTTGAAATACATAATATTATATTTCAATTTTCGTGAATAAAAATTCTTTTGGGAAAATATTTTAACTATAACTATACATTTTACTTTCTACAAAATAATCCTCTGGAACCGCCTTAGCTCATGGACAACGGACAACATGGGAGAAATTATTCTCTGGAACTCAACGTGTGTAGGTTTTTTGTTCAGGTGATTACTGGAGAAAGAAATATTTTTTATGTATATGGATTTCACCAAAAGATTCCTAGTTCAGATGGAGTAAATATAATACTATAATGTTTACTTATACTTAATCAATGCAACTCCATCTAACCAATTATAGGAACATTAACAATAATTATATTCTTAAACTTATTATATTTAGACTAAGATATTTCAAGTATTTTCATTGTAAAATATCAATGGAAAAAGTTATAAGTAAGATACAATTCGAGATATTAACATATGACCTAACGTTATAAGTTTGTTAAAGAAAAACAGATAAATCTTAAGAAATAGATTCTATCTTCTGGCACACAAATATAACAACACAAAAAATACAGATCGACAGAAAATATAAATGTTTTAGAAGATTTAAATACAAATTAAAAATAGAATTGGAACTTGGTATAGAGGAAAACCTTTGCACATAATCAAATTAAGTTTTGTATCTCAATTTTTTTGCAAAGTTATGGTTGATAACACATTTTAACTATTTGTGTTACCTTGGCCATGACTTTTAACAATTTAATGGCGTCCTACTCTGATTATTTATAATCTTCGTACCGTTGTGACTAAAATCAACATGAAACTATTACAGTAATTTTCGTGACTAACAAACTAACGAACGAACAAACAGGGGCAAAATATAGATACCTTTGTTCATGGAGGTAAGAAAAACTACACATTATTTGTAGTAATTTAAAATAACATGTTGGAAAAAAGTACATTGTACTAAATTATCTTTTTTATTATGATTATCTAATCCAAGCAAGTAATGCTCTGGCACAAAGGCGAGCAGTGCATCACTCACATCTCTCATGTCAGGTATCCTCTCTTCTTTTAAGTACTAGAATTGATTTAAAAAAAGTTGAGTGATATCAACTTTGTAATTATAGTTTATAAGTTTTTAGGAATAATATGTAGGACTGAACTAGACTGGACCTAGAGTCAACTGGACGGGACTGTAGTCTTTAGTTCCAAATAAGTAAAGGAATAACCCATATGATTATAAGGTTATTTAACAGTCCACAATAAATTATTTTTATAAACATGGACGTAAAGTTACTAAGTTTTTGAATTGTATTTTTCGATATACCTCAAAAATACTTTTTTAACACAACGGAACAGTACTAAGTTTAACCCTTGCAGTATTAAGGATCCCGTACACTTTGGATATGAAGCCCTCAATCTTGCCTCATTCCACGTATTTTAGGGATTTAAAGATGCCCCAAGTGGAGAAAATGTTTCTAAATCCTTGTCAAATAAAAAAGTAAAAATGATCTTAATTTGTTATTTAATTTATATATAGTTAAACACTCCTAATAAAAAATAATCACATGTAAATCTTAATTTGAAATAATATGTTTTATTATTTCAATTTTTCAAGAGTAAATTTAAAACAGAGATTTTTTAAAGATATTTATTTTGCAAAATTATCTGAAAATAGTAATTGGTACAACTTTTATTCAATACATGAATCCTCAACTCTAATAAGTTCCTCATTACAAGACCTTCAGTCTTTAACTATGTAGCCCGACTAAAGTTTGGTTCACTCTTTCTTGTTGGAAGCCTCTAATGGCTGGACACACTCCTTTAAGTAGTAGCACACACCCGATACACGCTGCTAGATAGGATAGACCAAAAGGTTCGTGTCTCGAAAGAAGGGAGGAACATATTGAGGTCCCAAAAGTCCAGAAAATTGTATCTCAGGAAAGCCTGATTCTAAGTGGTGCAATGACACGGAGCTCTTTCTTGAGTGAAAACTAAGTTGTCCCCGAACATTCCTCTGCCCAAAGTAGCACTTCTTTTTTCCAAAATTTCGATGTAAGCATATGCATTGAGCCACTCCTTCCTCTCCAAAAAAAAAAAAAAAAAAAAATGAGAGGGTAGACTTCGTCTGTACTGGCCACAATGCCCAAAACCATGGATCCGGGTGCATTATTTTTTGTCTGACTACCTGTCTCATTAAAGCTTACCCGAGCTACTCGGATATGAGCATAGGGGACGTGCTGTGTGAAAGAAACTTCAAATTTTCACATTTTTGTTGCTCCATAATACTCGTTTTCGTTTGTTTTGCTTATAATTGAGTCAAAACTTATTAATTTTGAGTCCCAAAACCAATCTTAAACCAAGTTTGAAGAGAAACGACGAATAAGTTTCTTATTTATTAAAATCAAAATTAGGGTGGCCACTAGATAAGATCAACCTTCTACATATTATAAACATACATAGATAAATACAAATATATAACGTAATTCTTTCTATATAAAGTATGTATTTGAACATATATCATGAGATCATTGAAGCTACGGCCCTTTATGCACTGAATATTATAAAAGAATGGCAAATTAACTAATTTATTTTTATTAAAACATACAAAATTAAAATTTTCTTCGAAAAAATTGACTCAGATAAGTTATTCGTTCAAAATCTATTAAAATAGAGGCAAACTTATACATATTTAGTCTACTTTTTATTAATTTTAACTTGTTAAATTGAGCTAGGTAATGATCAATGGAGTATCCCGTTTCTTAGGTTATTTTTTTCTTGCTACAACAACGTGTTTTATGGTGATATAGATGAATGTCTACGTCTGTTAAAAGTACGTCTGTCAATATAAAATTTGTGAGTTAATGTTTACCATTTTTATATTTTTTCATTTAAAATATTCCGCGGATGTTTTATTGTTTATTGCACCTCCAATTAGTATTTTAAAAATATAATCCTTAGAATTTGATTTTTTTACAAACTGATATTTCAATCTTATATTTACTATCCATGTTTCATTTCTCGATTTGAATTTATTTATTGACTTACAAAATAATAAATCTATAATATCATTAGCTAATCTTTATTTTTGTGAAATATAGAAAATGTTTTGTGTTTTGAATTTTGGTGTACACCTATAAAACATAGGGTGGTTGGTCGGATCTGTAAAATTATTATATGTATGTGTGACTTATGTTTTTTTTCATTCTTCTTAACGGCAAGAAAGTCTTTGGATTTAACACCAAAGAGTTTCTCTGCATTAGGACTACTGATATCATATAGTGTGTTTGAAGAAATTCTCCTTTTAAGTTATGTTGTCTTCTACCAATATTTATCACCCTTGCAGAAGATTTAAATAATTTCTAGGAGTCATGCTCTGTCTTCATATAGATGTCGAGTATGTTTAGTAGAATTTCTCTTGAATAATACCAATCAATAATCCTCGCTATTTCTTAACATCACAATTCAGCTTTAGGAAATATGTTGAAATTTAAAAAAGTAGTTAAATTTTCTACCATTGATGGCAGAATTATAAAACTGTTTATAAAAAAGAAAGATTTTAAACAAGTGGATTTGACGTATTTTTACTAACTGACCACTAAATATGTATATTTGTAAAATTGGACAAATTTATAGGCTGAATTTTGTTATATGTATAACCAAAAATTAATTATCATATTTTCTTTGAAAATGACATTAGATATCATATTCCTATGATCCAAAAAGGGAAAAACAAATAACGTTATATTAGAAATATAAAGATAAGGGTGCAACAAATATAGTGCACCAACATAAAAACAATTTTGAAAAAAAAAACAAAACATTCCAGTATAATTGTTTATTTCAGCATAAAAGTAAAAATTTTATAGACTTGTTTGAGTCAATGAAAGGATTATTATTAAAATTTGTGGGATGATTACAGAAACATAAAATTTGTAGCTCTATTTTATAGTCTTAATTTGAGTTAAGAAACTGATGTTGGCCACCCCAATATGTCCTTTCTAATAAAAATTTAATAAGTTAAAATGCATTCATAGTGACTATCGTTATAAAACTATAATGTTTACTTATAATTAATCCAGGCAACTCTATCTAACGAATTAAAAGAACATTAAAAAAAGAAAAGTTAATTGGGATAGACTCCAACCTACCAGATATGGGATAGGGTAAAAAAATTGATATAAGTCTAAAAAATATTACTATTTTTACAGCAAGCTTTTTAATTTATGGATTTCCTTTGTGAAATATCATGCCTTGTGGCACAACATAGTAAATCCTGAGTCTTAAATGCATTAAACTTATTGCAATATTTCATAAATGTATTATCTGCATTAATTTTCTATTAGAGAAAATATTTTTTTACCAATTGAGTGAACTAGGTAAAAACAACTTTAATAAAAATGTATAATGCATAACTGTATGATAAACAGCTGAACGATTATAGTAATTACAAAAAAATATCATTTTTATCATTTTTTTTTTGCCTCATTTTTATAGAATAATAATAGATGCAATATTATCATTTTTTAGCTACTGTTCTACACCTTAATTTTTATATTTAAAAAAGTAGAATACTCCAAAATATCAAAAGCTGAAACAAAAGAAAGGACCTTTAAGTAAAAAATTTAGTTTAAAAAAATAAACCTCTATTTAAAATTGAATAATATACTTACAAATCCTAAACAAGCAATGCCAGAAGGGACAGCTCTTTTGGTCCCATCCAAAGAAAATAGTGTTAATCGAAGCCGGAAACTTATGAGTCGATTCAAATCGGACATAGCTCCTCCCATCATTATCTTGAGTAATGAGATGATTTTTTTAGGGTAAATAGAACTTTAAAAAAGATTGGGGTTTGGCTATAAAAGGTATGATACACCCCGTATAATATATTACATGCAAAAACTTTAGTCAGTGATCGTATGAAGGGCTATGAACAGGTCTAGTAAGGCGCTCCTATTCTTTATCCTCACTGGAGTCTAATATGATATAGGTATCAACGTGTAAATAGGAACTATGTGTAAATTTGTATTAATACATGAAATAAGGAGGCAGTCTGTTCTAAATGTTTGATGTGTATTTATTGATATTAATGGAAACGTAACAGAGTCCAAATTAACAGAGTACGTAAACACTATTCCAGAGAAAGGTATTCATTGAGAGCAAATTCTAACTTCAATGAAGAGACTTACACATTTTAAAGAGGTAGTGCTACTTCTCATACAGACCAAATTGACAAACGGGATGGAGGGCGCAAGACTCATCTCCCTAGCTTTTGGAGTCGTGACTCTTGGGCTCAATTCAGTTCGAATTCGAACCCAATAGATTTTAAAATCTTGTAAAATTTGGAGGACAGGGCCTGTAAGAAACCACATGCAAATTAGGATGCACTGAAAACGTTCCTAATTCGAAAATGGACAACATTCCATTGAAGATGGTTTGTGCCTTCCTCAAGAGACTCAAGACTGTTTTTGGCAAAAACAGAGGGTTTTTTTTGTAACTTATTTTTAAAACAGTCAGTTTATCAATATGAAATTGTATGTATTTAATACTATAAACAAAAAAAGTCACATGCAAGTATTCATTTTACCTTGTATTTATACATATTATAACCCATTCGAGCTTGGAAATATCTAGAAGTAAATATACTTAAAATATACATATTTCTTTCTTTATGAGAATTCGAACTCCCATTATTACATTGATTTCAAAGGAGTAACTTCTCTAAAGCGCATTGACTACGTTTCTAATGAGACGGTAAGAAAAAGGAAACATACATCTTGATGTAAAAAAATTATAATTTTCAATATTGATAGTTAGGGATGTGAAAATGGTTGAAATCCTCATGAGTGTAAATCAATAAGAAAAGAAATGAGGGAAAATTTCATAGAATTCTTATTTCCTGATAGAGATCACTAAGTACGTAAATTGTGTTTGCTTTTTAGATGGTCGGTTCTATGAAATTGGTAATTTGATGTTGTTGTCATATTATTTAACTCATAAATAGTGAGCTTATTCCCCTACTACATTTAATTATATTCAAAACATCATTGAACATTCGTGCATGTGCAGAAAACCCCAGAAAGTAAATTTGATGAGTTATAATTGTAAGTCATCGTTAAACTCCGAGTAGAATTGAGGATTGACATTGGAGTAATACTTTCCAATGACATTGCATATTTCCTTCTCCCCATTTCTCTTGTCATATCTGATTGTACCTTATATAATGAATCGTCATAATAGATCAGCTACTCTCCATTATTCATATTGTCACCATGTTGATTTTAGGTTTTTTTAATGTCCAATTATTGCTAACATGTCATTTATATAAAAGTTAGCTTTGCTTGGCAAGTTTGGAAAGTTTGGTTGACATTACTTTCAAAATGCAGGTTTTTATGGCAAATTTTCGTGAAAAACGTTTTGAACGTTACATGAGTTGTTCCATAAACAGCTATCATAACAGCACGTTCCACCAACTAATGGAAAGACGCAAAGTACATTACTAATTTAAATGTTGACAGAAGAACCTTTCTTGATGATAAGTAAAGTAAGAAGATATGAGAAGATAATCATACAATTTTAATCACTGAAATATAAATGTTTACAATATTGCATCTCATCATTATAGTGAGAAAAACATGTATTTGCATGAATATTGTGATCAAATGTATTTTGTCCTTCCAAATATAGACCTTGATAACACATTTTAAGTAGGTTTGGTTATTACTATGGCAACTTTATTTTTTCATGGTGAGGTTGACATTAGGAATTGCCCATAATCTATGTATGGTTGAATGGTCAAATAACTTTGTGACAGACTTGTTTCAAAGTAATATTTCATAGTTTGAATACAGTCAGATATTGATGTCAAAGTATTTGCCTCCAGTTCAATTTATAGTGAGAAATATTGATATTTAAATATTTATTGGCCCATTTGAACTCAATTTGTACTCGACTTGATTTAAAAAAATAATTCATGGATAAAAAACGTCGTCTGAATAATTTGTTTTAATTTTTTACTAGTCATTATTAACCTTATCAGTATGTATCAATTTTGATGCATAAATTGTAAAAAATTTCTACTTGGAGCAGTTTGACAAAAAGTTAAGCTCAAATACTTGATCGATTCCAATACAATTATATAATCAATTAATCATCCAACAGAAAAAAAATCAAATTTTGTACTTTGACCTTCCAGTGTTGCAAATGTATTGGATCATTAAAAAAGTGTAAAAACCTTGGTTGTTATTATTTACTTTTTTGAAAAATTACAGTTTTAATTTCCAAGATGTTATATTAAGGAGAAAAGTTATTCATTTCTAATAAACATTAGTAATAAAATTCAGCCAGTAAGTTTGAATAACAATACAATATATATTTTCTAACAAAAACTCACTAATTTTTCAAAAACAAGCATTTTTGTTCTTGGAAATGAGTAAGGATTTATAATATATAAAAGTTTCAACTGTAGAATTTTCTTTCTTTAAGGGTGTATATAATACTTCAAATAACGGGAAGCTACAAAAATCAAGACAATCTGATTAATTTAAAAATATTAAAAACATGCATAACTAATATTTATAATTTATATGTTTCCTATGTACTATGTTAACATGCAAATAATATTGAAAACATCAAGAAAAGGATAAAGTCCCAATTTTTTTTTACTTCATCTATATGTACATATTTCCATTTTATATTTTTCGAATATAGTTTATAGTAAAAACCTGCATATAGCTATTTCAACTAAAAAAACTAATAATATTCTTATTAAAAGTAATACTTATAATATTGAAATTTTTTTTTAAATCTGAAAAGTTTAAAATACAATTCTACAACGTTATATATAGAAAAGTTTAACTAAAATAGCTTGATGTAAGCCTCACTTCCCTAACGAAAACATAGAGTTAATTAAATCGAAAGCATAGTTGTACTATTAAAAAACTAGGATTTTAAATTTAATTTTTGGACTATGGGAGGTAGATGATGTAGCGTTGAGAGAGGCTCGTTTCGTGAAAGAGGAAGCATCTGGTTAGTTTCTAGGTTCGTGAAATAGATTTATATGTTTGTTTGAAATTATGTACAATGTAATAACTCTTCTAATGCCAAGTATGCTGTACAGAGTGATGATGTCAAGTATATTTACTTTCTAGGAATTGTCGTAGTTATCTACCAATGAATAAAACATCAACATAAACCAAATAATTAAGGAAGCATTTCAGATATAAGATCCATACAGTAAGATTGGGCATTTTTAAAATTTTTTAAAAGTTTAAAAATAAAATATTATATTTAAGTTAATTGTAGGTTTATTATTCAAATTTGTGGAATGAATTAAGATACCCTAAAATTTTTACTATAGTATAAAACATTTATTTGATTTAAGAGATTGGTTAAAATATATTCTTTCAAATAAAATCTGTCAAATTCTCATTCTTTTATTATTACAATCAGTTTTGGTTACTTTAACCACAATTTGCAATACACACAAAGGCTAAAAAGAATAATTCTCCGAAGAATACAAATGTAATCAATACTCAATTTTGAGACAAAATCATTCTAGCTTTATTTTTAGTTGACAGGAACATATTACAAAATACTGGACATCATGGATGTAATTACTACAGGGTTAATTTTATAGTGTTTTACACATTTTATTATTTTGAATCCACAATAGCATTGCTACAAAATCACAGAGGATAACAACTGGACATCTTACACCTGAATAGAGAAAGCTGAATGGTCGAAAAAAGTAAAGAAGATTCTAAATTTTTCAGGGGCAACTAAAATAATGGCAAAGTTTTGCTCTTTTCTGCTGGAAAAAAATTACACTGTGAAACAGAAGAACAAGCCTTACATCTCAATCGAACATCAAAACATTTCTCAGCTTGAGTGAGCCATGTCTTTAGAAGAAAAAAGAAACTGGAACCATGGTCTTGGGCGTTGTGGTGTCTGCACTAACATTTTTGCGAAAAGGAAGAAGCACCTGAATGGATATACTAACATCCACCTTCTAGACAACAAAGTGATATTTTGGGCCAGATAAAAGTTTGGGGACAACTCTGTTTTCACTCACGACAGAGCTCCATATCATAGCGCCGCTAAGAGCAAAGCCTTCCTGAGATACAACTTTCCGGTTTTTTTTGGGGCCTCAACATATGGCTAACCTCCTTTCCAGACGCGATCCCCTGGACTTATTCTATCGAAACGTGTCTGGAGAAAAGGGTGAGTGCTACTCCTTGTAGGAGTTTCCAGTCCCTAGAGGATTCCATCAAGAAGGAGTCGACCTGGCTCGTGTTAAACCACATACAAATAATCTAAGTAGAAAAGGACTTATTTTGAAATATATATTATAATTTTATTTATTTTTAAATTTACTTCCTTATATTAAAATGAAAAACTTGACTTTTGCTTTGAAAATAAATATTATTTAAAGCCAAAATGAATTTGTACAGTAAAGTATAGCACATTTTTTTCTTTATTTTTTATAAAATTAACTTATATTCTACCAACAAAACAATATATATTATATACTATTTAAACGAAATTATGAGAAAACACTAAAAAAATTACATGAATATTATAATTCAGATTTATTTTCTTGAAACAAAATAATCCGTTTATTATATACAAAATTCACAATTCCTCTGTAGATATTGATTTTACATAAAGAGGATGCCTTTTAATTAAAGATTTGATTAGTGTTATATATAGCACAAGACCATGACAAGCAAAATAACAATATGATTTTGATCGGTAGCGTCGAATATCTACCAGAAGCATTTTAATTGTTCTCAAATCTTCGACATGTATAAATTCATGTAATGATAATTTTGAAGAGTTAGCTTGTATGTTGATTTTTCAATAAACTACTACGCTTTATGGGTTAACATTTTTAAAATCTTGTATACTCCAAAAATTTAACAGCCTTAATTAGGTTTGAGCCAACTTCTTTGTACATGATTAGTTAGATCAATTAAACTATAGAAATATATAGATTGAGCATAAAAATACCTTGATATTAAATAACACAGAAGGAGCACACACAAAGTTAAAAGGTTTATTTCAATTACAAAATACTCCCAAATGATACTTTAGCTTTTAAAAAATTAAATACTATTCCCTCTAGTTTTTTAATATCTATTTTTTTTAGGTTCATTAAAAGCATATCAAAGTTAGAAAGGCTATATGTGACCCATCAACACAAAAGCAAACCAAATGAATTTTCTCAAAATTTAAAGGAGGGTTTGTATTCTTTGACGATTTTTTCTCAATTTTAGTATCCACCATTGCACTTAAAGTAATCAAAATTTATCCTCATAATAAAATAATGAGAAATGGAGTAATTTATTGAAAGGGACAAATACTTTAAATCAATTCAAGATTTTAAGCCGTATTTAAAGCTGTTGAATATATTAACCTGTCGTAATGGAACTACGTAGATTAGTGGACATATATATAAGAAGGCAAAATATAAATTGTTTTTTTTTTTTTCCTTTTAAACCATATACGTCATATATCCGAGTTAGAAAAGTACACAAAGTTTGAAGTATATTTATAATAAATATATATTTTTTTTTTAATTCTTTGATTGAAAGTTAAAAATAAGACCATGATATTTATACTTAAAACTTAAAAAACTATACTTAAAAATACTTTAAATTAAAGTTTATCTCATATTTTTTTTGTTTACTTTGTTTTCCAAATTAATATGTATGAACTATCTTTTTCAAAGAACTTACAAGGTTATCGACTTAGCGACTTGATAACATCAATCGTCGTTAAAAGAACTTAAACAAGATCGTTAAGATTGTTCATTCTTTACTTTTTGTGATTCAAATACATATATGAGATCTGATGAAATGTACTTATTTAATTCCAAATTCAATATTCTGAAAAGTATTTTTACCTCTGCGAAACAAAATTGAACGAAGATTATGTTTTTGCCTATGTTTTTTTTTTTTTGTCATCACCAGGATTACGGTAAAAGTTTCAAATTCATTATGATCAAAGTTAGTAGAAAGATGATATGTTGTCACAGTAAGAGGTCATCATATTTTGAGAAGTTAAGGGCAAAGGCCAAAGTAACACAATCGTAAAGAATACATTATTGCCCATAGCTACATAAAAAATTGAGATACATAACTAAATTTGATTTAAGGTAGAGGTTTTGCGCTCAACTGAGTTCTGTTATTGCTTTATTATTTTTGGTACACATATCCGCAACGTTTATATATATATAGATATATTTTTTTTACAATCAAACTAACAATGCAAAATATTTGATTCTGTCAATATACGTTATGAACATGTGTACCAACTTGAAAAAGGAATAAAGTCGACAATAGGATGGGATTGAATTCGAAATTAGAAAAAAAAAAGTTTTCTTTTTATCAAAGTAGTAAGTAGTAAAAAAAAAAAGAAAAATTTTAATCATGACTCAAATTTTCGAAGTCAGTTTAACAATTTAACTCTCATATTTTTTATAATTTATTGCTTATAAATTATAGATTCGTTTTTTATTTTCAGGTTGCTAAAACTTGGGTTTTAAATGGAATATTGGATACGTAGATACAATAAATTTTGTTCAAATTTGTCCAAAGATTCTTTTATATTTTAATAAGACGCATAAAAATTATTTCGAGCTATACAAGCTTCCACTTCAGAGTTTTTTTCGGGAAAGGAAAGGGAAAAACAAATATATCAAAACGAAATAGAAAAATCATTAAAATTCTACTCTTTATTTACTCGAACGCCAGATACTGTTAATTCATTTAGAATAGCAGAAATAGCCAAGAAGGAAATGACTGACAAAGATATAGATGAGAGTGATTTAAAAAAAAGAAAACTTAAAAAATTGTCCAGGCAAAAAAAATACTCAGCTCCTGGGATAAAAAAGATTATTACTAATGGCAAAGTAATTACAAGCCCAAAAGATATTTTAAAATACTTTCATTCAAGTTTTCAATCAGTAGTCCAAACTGAGATAATTTTTTTCCTTCAAAAACGTGGATATGGCCTGAATGATAACATCTATTCAATGGAAAATATTAAGAATTTCATCCTGAAAAATTTTAAAGTTAACAAAGTG
The DNA here is from genome assembly GCF_016086655.4 of Lepeophtheirus salmonis. NCBI lineage: Eukaryota > Metazoa > Arthropoda > Copepoda > Siphonostomatoida > Caligidae > Lepeophtheirus > Lepeophtheirus salmonis. Next base: position 10,105,030 of record NC_052139.2, read on the forward strand.
GCCGGCCTAGATGGAGTTTCGGGAGAGCTTTTTATCATGTGCCCGGATGAAATTACGCTCTTTATGTATAAAATAGATTTTATGATGGAAATGACAGATAGAATGCCTCCTGCATCATTCACAAAAGAAAAATAGCTTTGATTCCTAGAAAATAAGATGGGTCGGACTTCATTCACTGGAGGCCTATTGAATGCTTCTTGCAGAATTTTATCTGGAGTTTTGATTGTGCAAATGGAGCCCATATTTAATAAAAATATTAGAATGGATCAAAAAGGCTTCTTGAAGAAAAGGAAAATTTAAGATGTGTCACGAAATATCCATGCAGCCATCGAATCAGTAAATAATAGAAAAAAATATGGACCTATTATCGGAGTTGACTTTATTAAATAATTCAATTTGATAAATGTTTTCAATGCTTCTAACCAAAAAGTTTTTTTAACCATGTCAGGGCACTTTTACATAATGGTTCATCTATTATTTCGGTAAATGGAGTAGAGAGTGAAACAATTTATCTGAAAAAAAGTTGGAGACAAGGCTGCCTGACTGCGCCTCTTCTATTTTTTGTATCCATTGAACACATAATGAAGTGTAGAATGGATTAAATTTTTCATCCTCTTTTTGTTTTCGTTTCATTAGTTTTATTCGTTCTAATGACATATTTGTTTGCTTTCTATAAGTATCACAACTTATTTGATAGAATTTTCATTTTCAATGCTGACTTCCGTGGGATGATTGGTTTTATTCACAGTTTTGTCCTCAAAAACTATTCTAAATCAAGAGAAATGGAAGAAAAAAAATGTTAAAATGTAATTTGTAAATGAGATAATTCATCAAACTCTTTTTTGTTTAAGATCATTGAGTTGACACACAAAAAGCTCCCTCATACTTCAAAATATATTTAATTATTTTATAGCTAATCCATAATAAACTATGAGTACTTTTTCTGTTTTTGATCGATGTACATTGAAAAGAGATAGGCAAGCCAAGAATTATATGCAGGAAATACTATCTTTATAAGAAAAATAAAATTTATTTGTGGCCCGTCAACAAAAACGCAATTTAGAATGATTTTTCTGAAAATTGAGTGTGGATTACATTTGTTTTCCTTGATGAATTATCCTAGATTTATATCAATTAATTATTTTTATTATCCCTGTGTGATTGTCACTAATTGCACTTAAATTATTAAAAATGGATCGTCACATTAAAAAAAATGATAATTGATTTAATTTGAAAGAGCCAACCAATATCGGGGCCAATATAAATCTTATCAATCAAATAAAGGTTTTAAAATATAGCAGAATTATTGTGTACCGTATCTTACTTCACAAATTTTAATACAATAATATTACTGACTCAAATGTGAATATGATACATTGGCTAAATGGATTATATACAGGGTTCAGAAGCAAAACGTGGACTGTTAATAAATGCTAATTATGTAATTAAAATATTAGGTTTTGTAGAAATTTTTTCTTCATATTCCAAATCTCCGGTCCTTTCCGCATAAATAAACAAAAATAAACATTTCTCAAATTTTTTCATCATGAGTGAGCAAGAAGCAAAAAGACAGAAGATCTCAGACCTTCTGGATGCCAAAATTGACGTGGTTGATATTATGGACATTGTGAAATGCTCCATGAGCCTCATTTTAAAGATGGCCAAGCTGAAAAAAGATGGGAAATACCTCACAAGAAAAGAAGGAAGTGGGGGACACAACTTGAAAAGGGATTATGTGTTTCTGGAGGAACTGAAGAAGAAGATCAAGGAGGACCCCACAAAATCCATGAATCGCCTGTCTAACGAGTTTGACATGGACGAGGAAACAATCAAGAGGCCCGTGAATAAGGACTTGGGGTTGTCCTCTTACACAAGGACCTATTGACGGACACTCTGAAGGAAAGGAGACTGCAGAGATTCAAGAAAGTTCGTGCATGGATCAAGGAACATGGATGCATTGTAAAAAATTTCTCTGACGATAAGATTTTCACCGTGGACCTGGTCTACAACCATCGGAACGACCATTAGCTAGAGGGATCACCAGTGGAGGTCAAGGAGGTGTTCCGTACAAAACATCATGCCCAAACAATAGTCCTGGGAGTTGTGGCGTCCGACGGCAAGAAGATGCATCCCTTCTTTTTTAAGGCTGGAGGAGAAAAGCGGCCAAGATGCCTACTCCAAGGGGCTGAGGTTCACCATACTGCCAAGGCCACCTACACAGACAACAACTATGTATGGAAACAAGATAGTGTGCACTAACACACATTGGCCAAATGCCAGAAGTTCTTCGCCGACAACATTGCTGATTTTTCGTCCAATAACATGTGGCCATGATATTCGTCGGATTTGAACCTATTGGATTTTGCTGTATGGGGGACTTTGGAGAGGGAGACTAACCGGACATCTCACTAAACGTGGACTACCTGAAGGCCGCTATTGTGAAGGAGTGGAACAACTTGTTCGAGAAGTTCATCATCAACCCGTGCAAGGATTTCTGCCACCGTGTGGAGACTGTGATGACTACTGAGGCGGCCATATTGAGTGAACATATTCACAAAGGTCGTGTCTCAAAGTTTTGTTACTAAATATTTCAAAATTATTGACATTTTTCTAAAATCAGTGATTCAGTCCACGTTTTGCTTCCAAACCCTGAACAAAAACCATACATAAGAGGCCAATATATAAATTGATTTTTTTTTTTTCCTTTTCGTGATTTTAATTCAAGATTATTTTACGTTGATTAACCAAATATGTTATATATCGGAGTTAAAAAAGTAAACAAAGTGTGAAATGTATTTATTTTATATATTTTTTTTATCAAAACTTTGATTAAAGTATAACAATAAGACCATGATAGTTATTGGAAAAAAAATACTTTAACCTTAACATTCATGTCATATTTTTTGTTTACTTTGTTTCCCAAATTAAAATGTAAAAAGAATATTTGAACAATCTTTTTAAAAGAACTAACAAGGTGGTCGACTTAGCGCTTTGATAACATCAATCATCGTTAAAAGAACTTAAACAAGATCGTTAAGATTGTTCATTCTTTACTTTTTGTGATTCAAATACATATATGAAATATTGACATATATGAGATCTGATTAAATGTACTTATTTAATTCCAAATTCAATATTCTGAAAAGTATTTTTACCTCTGCGAAACAAAATTGAACAAAGATTATGTTTTTGCCTATGTCTGTTTTTTTTGTCCTCATCAGGATTACGGTAAAAGTTTCAAATTGATTATGATCAAAGTTAGTAGAAAGATGATATGTTGTCACAGTAAGAGGTCATCATATTTTGATAAGTTAAGGGCAAAGGCCAAAGTAACACAATCGTAAAGAATACATTATTGCCCATAGCTACATAAAAAATTGAGATACATAACTAAATTTGATTTAAGGTAGAGGTTTTGCGCTCAACTGAGTGCTGTTATTGCTTTATTATTTTGGGTGCACATATTCACAACGTTTATATATAGATATATTTTTTTTATAGTCAAACTAACAATGCAAAATATTAGATTCTGACAATATACGTTATGGACATGTGTACCAACTTAAAAAAGGAATAAAGTCGAAAATAGGATGGGATGGAATTCGAAATTTAAAAAAAAAGAGTTTTCTATTTATCGAAGTAGTACGTCATAAAAAATAAAGATAGATTTTTAATTATGAAACAAACTTAACAATTGAACTCTCATATTTCTTACATTTTAATTATTATAATGTACAGTTTCTTTTTTTTGGTTCCTAAAAAATGGGTTTTAAATGGAATATTGGATTTGTTTATGAAATTAAATTTGTTCAAATTTGTCTGGAAATTCGTTTACACATTAATATGACGCCCAAAAATAAATGTATAACTGAAAAATGGGTCATTTTCTGAGTATTTTTTCAATTTTTTTTTTCATTTTTTTCTCCTTTTTTCATTAAAGTCAATTTTTAAGAAGAAATGACACAAAACGATGCATTTTGGACAGTTTATAATTTTCAATTTCTGTAATGTTTCATTATTTAATTTTTGAATAAATGAACTAGTTAACTTGTGTTGTTTTTTCAATAACATTATGCTCTATTACTTTTTTATTTTTGCATCTACGAAAAAAGTTACATAATATGAATACATTTCCAAAAAATCTTGACTAAGCTTTATTAAATTTCTTTGCAAATAAAAAAGACAAAAAACTTGATTAGTATGTATATAGTTTAATCACAAAGAAAAATAGTTATATTGGAATTAAATCAAACTAATGGGTGTTGACAATCCCTTTCATATGACTATTTTCTTTTTTATCGATTAGGAAGGAAAGAAGAATGATAATTGGATCAAAATATCTTGTCCTTTAAATATAATAGTTAGCTAAATTTCTCTGTTATAGTCACATAATTAGAATGTAGAATAATGATGAAATTATATTATTTTGTTTTTCTCAAGCCCAATGTCTTGATTTATAAACATTTCGATGTACACAAATAAAAAATAAACACATAAAAAGGAAATTTGCGTTTGTATAAAAAAACGTCATTTAGCATTGAAGTTAAAAACTAATTTTATTCGAAAATACCTTTTTTCCATCGTTATCATGACAATTTGAAGAAGGTTTTGAAGAAGAGCAGCTTATGTGTCATGTCGTTTCATAATATTAGCCAAACAAACAAGGACTTACATAATAACTTCTTGTCGAATATTTAGTATGACTCTTAATTTTTCGTAGACGCATAGACACGTGACTACTTGCTATATCTTAAAGAATTAAATAATAGTGATAACAGCTTTAGAATCAAGTAAAATCCTCATATTACCAACTAAAAATATTCATATTTTATACAATCCCCTTCATAAGGTAGAAAAATTGTTAGCTAACAGCATAATATAGAGTAATTTTTAATTTATAGTTATTGGAATAACGCCTTTTCTATCATTTGTTCTTCCTTTTCTAACCGTAAAAGAGTATTTTTCTGTACCCCTTCTCATATAAAAGTGCAAATATTTGACATTGACATAAGAACAATATCGAACAAAAACAAGCAAAAATATGAAAAAATTACTATTTTCCATTTTGAGTCAATAATAGGAATTGCATCCAAATTTGTGGGATGAGTTAGGATACCCGAGGATTTTAAACCTATGTACTTTTGAAATTTTGTTAAGGGACTGAAATTGTCCCAGGTTCAAATAAAATATATCTATTTTTCATTCTATCATTGTTACAATTACTATTGGCTAAATTAAGTGAAATTTACGTTTACGATGCGCCCAAAGAGTTCATAACATTAATTTGTTTATAAAAGTTAAGGATAATTTGTCAAAGGATATATAAAATAATCCGCACTTAATTTTGAGAAAGATCATTCTAGCTTGTGTTTGTGTCGACAGGAAGCAAATAAATTTCTATATTTTTTTCTTATATATAGTATTAAATCAATAAGAGACGTGGCTTGCCTTACTTTTTTCAATGCCCATCGATCAAAAAGAGATAATATAATCAGGGTAAGATCAACAAGTAAGACCTGTTCTAGTTGCCGATGAAATTCCAATTTTATAATGCCCCTTTCGTAGAATACCTTGTATTATTGGCAAAAAACTTGGTCAATCGATTTTTACAGACCTCTATTGATGCCCCATTTTGTATTCCCAAGCGTGTGGGCCTTACAGTCAATCCTAGCTCGATTCGTTGGCTTTTGACCAAGATCTCTGTGTCTTGAAATTGAGGTAAGTGATCCATATATCATGGCTAATTACAGTTTGATTAAAAAATGACAAATTTTCCCCTCTCAGGTCGTAAAAATGTAAAATATGGTGGCCAAGCGCAATACCGTCCTAAAACACATTACTGCTATACAAACACACCTTTACAAAAAGTGGTTAAAAAATTACATTTTCTACGGACTAATATGTTGTTGTTGTTGACCATATTCCCTGCAAAAAAGTTTGGTGTATTATTACATTTATATGTTACATTTTAACAGTATTCTTTTTTATTTCTAATGATTTAAAATAATCTATGAAAATAAAGCAAAATATCAAACCGAATATTTTTTACAGGATCAAAGAAGGAGTTTTTATCAATATTGAAATAAGCCGATTTAAAAAAAAAATTAAAATACAGCTTCTCTTCTTTTTTTTTAAAATAAGTTTTACATATATTTTATTTGGATAATAGTTTATTCATCTTCGTTATTTGAAAGTTAATACTATTTTATACATACCTAATACACGCATAAATATTCTGCCTTTGATTCACAGAACATCAAAAACAATTTTATAAATAATTCAGTTGCTTCTATGCATCATTTTTTAAGAAACCCATAGGATTTTTTTTTTTTTTTTTTTTTTTTTTGACAGTTGAATATATGTGATGCATCAACATAAAAACAATCTCGAAGAATAATCAGGAAAAAAAGAAAATCCTTGTATATTATTGTTGTATCTTCCCAAAGGAGGAGGTCATAACATACATGTGGCAAGTTAACTGGTAATGACAATTGAGTAAAAATCCAGTTGTTGAAAATTTCCACTTTCATTTATTTACTTTGTAAATATTTAAAGGTCAAATAGTTTATAGACATATTAATTCCAGTATGGTATTTATGTTCAAATTTGAAAGATAGGATGAGATACTCAAGAATATTAGCTATAATTTAGACCCTGATTCAGTCGTGAATTATAATTTATCGAGTATGGAGTTCTCAAAGAAAAAAAATTGCCATAATGAAAGAGCAAAACGCGTCGAAAGCGACCAAGAAAATTTGCAATCTATAGGGGGTCGATAATCGTTTGGTTTGTGTTGAAATTCTTCCCTCCACTGTGAACAATACAGTCGGTTGAAGCTGGCAAACGAACAGGATCGGCTAGCATTGGTGAATAGGAGACAAAAAGACATAATCAATACAACGTCTGCATGTACACTTCTTTGATGACGTGTCAGAAGATCCGAGTGCTCGGATGGGAAATTCTTATACTTCCACCTGAAAGTCCGGAACTGGCGCCAAGAGACTACAACCTGTTCCAGTCTATGACCAACGCTCTTGAATGTAGAAATTTGGCCTCTATAGGGGCTTGAAGAAATTGGTTGTCCGGGCTTAAAGCACAAGGGTCTTTACGAGAAGGTCATTATAAAGTTGGTTTCTCATTGGCGACAAGTTATAGATCAGAACAGGTTATATTTGGCTTAAAACTGATGATTGGAGCACTTCTTACAAACCATTGAAATAAAGCAAAAAATAAGAAATTATTTTTCCTCCAACCTATTATAAAGATACAAAAAAATATATTTTTTTTCCGGGATATTTTTTCAACAAGATTTGCTAGGTAAAAACAAAAACATCTACCATCAATAGTCATAAATGTGCTTCAGGTCGTCAGTTCATTTTATTTTTTATGAAATTTTGCTAACGATTTTTTAATATAGTAATAACATATGTATAATAAATTAATAATTAATTGTGCAAACACGCTATTTTACAGATAACTTATGCAAAATTAAAAAGATATTGTTTATATTTAGTTTTTTATCTTAAGATTCTACACAAAAAGGATCAGCAATAAATTATAAATACATAATAGGTAAATTTCCATTGTAAAACCTCATTGCCAACAACATTTTTTTGTATTCTGTCCATTTCATATGAATATAATCAAATTTGCACTCCCTTTTGGCACTCTTGAAAATGCAATATAAAAATACTGATTATATATCTTTAGAAATGTTTCACCTTGTGATTTATTTATTGTCATTGACATCGCTAACTTGATTCAAAAAAGAATAATAAAAATACAAAATAGGTACTTGTAAGAACTGAGTCTTCTTTTTTTAGCATTGAGGAACTACCTTTTCTTATATGTTCACCTCCAAATATCTGTAAAAAACGTTTTTGATGGATTTGGCCAAAAACATAACCCATGAAGGGATGACCCCTCAACTTCTAAGGTATGTATCTTTCATAAGTGAAATTTTATTGACTTCATCTTTGAGTGAGTTTGATATTGAAGAATATAATTGAAGAACTCCTATACAAATGTTAATGAGCTTTGGATATCAATTTATCAAACCTCATACCATACAAGAGTTAAGTGCCGAAGAATATTTAGATGAACAAGATGGAATAACAAATTTACCGCCTAATTCTGACTCAAGTAACAATAAAACAACAGCTAATTCAAAAGAATAACAATTGTGCTCCTTGGGAGGATTATGTCATCAATGATGAAAATACTACTAATAAAAATGCTGATAATGTCGACAAGTATACCTGTGGAATCAGTAAAGGCAAAGAGGACAAACCAGACCATAATAGATCATTTATAACCAAGGAACACGATCCAAAAGATACTGAAAATAGAAACAAAAATAAAACAACAAATCTTGCATCCGGAACATCAAGCATGGCTGAAAAAGACGCTACCCAGACGCAAGCTTCCAAAAATCAGACAAAAATAGACAGTTTTTTTAAACGGCGTCTGAAGTTATTTTTGGCCCACGACAAAATCCTAAAAATTCAACATGATCAGCTGCGCCTACATCAATACACAACACTCCAAAGCAGCCAAATCTTATTTAAATTGAGAGCATCTTATATAGACATGATAACAGAACCTTATCTCATCAAAGGCACTACAAAAAACCTAAACTTAAGCGGGTATACAAATCACTGTAAATTTGGGTCAACCCAAGAGCTTACATACGAACGGCGGACCACAAATGCGTGATTTTTTCCTGAATTCTCCGATAGGGATATTTGGACAGTTTGCTTAAAGGTTGATGAAACATTCCTCTATCTTTGTATAGCATATCTTGATCAACTCCTATCAGTTAAAAACGAGACATTGTTGAATCTTATTAAATATTGTAATTGCCATCATAAACCACTTATCCTAGTCATGGACTCCAATGCTCACAATCCGCTGTGTCAAAAGGTCAACTAAAGGGCAGAGAGTCTTGAGAACATTATTGAAGAAAATGGACTTATCATTAAAAACGAAGGCACTGAACCGACTTTCGTAACTCAGCGAGCTAGCTCTATTATTGATATTACTATCATGAATCAGTTTGCCTATAATATATTTAATGTTAATGGTTGGTATATAGATCTTTGTACATCAATGTCGGACCACCGATATATATTTTTCAATTTTGGTAAATACAAACCAATAGCTGATCAATCAAGGAACCTGAGGAAAACCAACTGGAAAAATTTTAGGCTATGTACAGATTCTGAAACCCTACCTGCAATAAGTCCCTGCACCAGCAGTATTGACCATTGTGCGGAATCACTCTACATGATTATAAACAATGCGCTAGATATTGTCTGTACAATTAAAAGAACTTTAAAAGCTAAAGTAGTACCATGGTGGACTAAACGTCTTGCTAGATTGCAACATAGGGTTAGCAAACTTGAGCTAAATCGTAACCGATCCTCTCATAGAGAAGAGTATCTGATCGCCAAATATGAATATCCTGGAGCACTCAGAAAAGAGCAAAACCCTCCTGGAGATATTTTTGTAACCGTACAGAAGGCGCAAAAGATATTCCAAGACTTATTAGAATTTAAAAAAAAAAAAAAAAAACTCTGTTTCAATTGGCTTACTTAGAACAGAACAGGGTTACGTTCAATCGCCAAACAGTCTCTTGAAATACCCCTGGAGACTCGTTTCTCTGGACGAAAAAACAATTCAATAAACCCATTGCGATCGACTGACTTTGTGGACGACAACGAAGTACGATAATCATAAGGTCCTTCGGGGGTTACAAGAGTTCAGGACCAGACGGACGAAAGCCAATTATCCTAGATCAGGTAGGAGATAACATAATTCAATACATTTTGGAACTTTATAAAGCGATTCACAGTACAGGCTACACACCCCCACAGGTGGAGAGAAATAAAGGTTGTATTTTTGGCAAAACCGGGTAAAGATGTCTACAGCTTGGCCATATCATTCTTCTTAATCACTTCTTTCTTAAAGGTCCTGAGAGAACCGTTCAGTGGAGAGTTGAAGAACTAATTCCAATGTTCTCCTCACAACATGCCTATACAAAGGGTTTATCAACGGAAATGGCTTTGTCACAGGTTACAGATATCATTGAGAAATCGATGTCTCAAAATCAATGTACACACGCAGGTCAGCTTTGATTGTACTGGTGTATTTGACTGTTTTCAATTCAACTCAACGAAATGTGCAATGGAAAAAATGGGAATACCAGATAGTAACAGAACTTGGTACAGAGATCTCCTTAAAAGGGCAACAGTGGCAGCTGAACTTAAGGGAGAAAAAGTTAGCATAACCCCAACACGTGGTAGTCCACGAGGAGTTGTGCGTTCACGTATGATATGGAACATGATTATGGACACCCTACTTGAAAAATTTAAGAATAACTCAGTCAAGGCTGATGGTTATGCTGATTAAATCCTTCTACTAATAAAGGATAAGGAGCATCAACATACATTTGTTAGCAAAATGCAAGAAGCGATCAATACTGTTCTAAAATAGGGAAAAATGAATGGTTTTACCTTTAACCCAGACAAAACTAAGTCAGTTGTTTTCTCAAAGGCATATAAACTACGATCTAAATACTTCCCACGACTAGAGATGGGTGAGAAATTCATAAGTTTTTCATCACAAATGAAATACCTTAGTGTTATATTTGATCAAGGACTTACTTGGACGAAATACCTCAAAGAAAAAGCTGCTAAATGCGATCGCCTGTGGAACATGGGCAAGGCAGTCATTGGTTAAAAGTGGGATTTAACTTCAGACAAAACAGTTTTAGGGCTCTATGAAGCGATGATAAGACCAATGATTTCATACGGGAGCCTTATATAGGGCCATGCTATCATAGCAAAAAAAAAAAGAGCCGGCAAAATTTTAAATGGCATTCAAGGAAAAGCACTTCTTGGAATGACCCAAACACTTCGGTCCACGCCAACAGTGGGGATTGAATCAGTTATGGGAATAGTGCCTCTTGATCTTTTTATAATAGAACAGGCAACAAAAGCAAGATGGAGAACAGGACACTTCTCACGGGATACCTGGGACAGTATTGGCAACCTTTCGAAACGTCGTGGACACCGCTTCTCCTGTAACAAAATACTCAAACAAGCTCACCTAAACAAACCCAATGATAATATTAAAGGAAAGCTAATTTGGATGGATAACTCTAAGATAAACTCTGATAATCCGGACACAATCATATTAACAGACAGATCAAAGGAAGAAGAAGGCAATACAGGTGCTGGATGGGCCATTTCTTGGGGAGATGTTGTAAATCCTCACTCGATGGCATCTTTGAAGTTGTATGGTTGTGTTCTTCACTTTTATGTCTATTTTTTTTATTATTTTTATGCCAATTGTGAACAGTAAATAAAATTTTAATGAACTACCTTAATGGAACATCATTTTTGATTAAAAGCAGCAAAAGTTAATATTATTATAGTTACCTAGGAGTGCATCTTTGTTTTATTAATTTAGATTAATTTAAAAGGTGTAAAAAATAAGGATTTTTCCCTTCTTCTCATTAAATTCTTTCTTTTATGTTCCACTCATTTGGAAATAATAGATTCAGGTATTTAGATTTCTATGCCTTTGACTAAAGGCTATTAGATACTTTATATAAACATATGTGATATACATGAGTATTAACACATTGTTTAAAATGCATCATGAAACTCATAGATACATTTTTATCAACTCCTTGGATAGGGTATTGTACTATACAATCAAATTTTGATTTCTATGCCCCTCATATGATAATTTTATGAATTTATTGTATACTGACAAACAATGAAAGATATAATTGTCTTTGTGTAAGAGGCAAAAACCTTTCATCCTGCAGTCATTACATATACGTAGTATAGTATGCTTGGAATAAAAGTATATCTAATGACACAGGAAACCTTATCATCCTTCATTAAGAAGAGCAAGGAGAAAAAGCTGGTCTTCTTTTCCAAGACAAGAAAAAACCTAGAGGGGAATGAAGAATAAACAATGCGTCATTTTAAAGTAATAAACACATCTAATTTCTCCTTTGTTAGCAGGTATATACAATATATACTTCTTCAAAAGGAACTTATATGGGTTCAAGGAGTTATGAGTAATTAATAAAGATATATTAAAATGAAATACTGTATTACTTATGTATTGATTTTTCGTCATATTTTTGTACTTACAGCCATATTTACATGATATATCAAAATATTATCTTTAGCTGGTCGTTCGGTACCTATTGCAGCCTTATTACCAAATTTGTATTTTAGCTGTACTTTAAGAAATATACAGATTGGGGACCCAAAACTTACCGTAGGATAACTAAATTACGAAAAAGAAGATCTTTATAGAATAAACAACAGACAACTCAAAAGAATTTTTTGATACATTATTATACTTAGCTATATTTCGTATGTAATTTGTCCTTTTTCAGGACTAATACTGGCAAGTTACAACGTCTACCCTGCATTTAAACGTTTAAGTGTATAAATTGCAAAAATATCATTGAAAAATATGTACATATATGTAAATACACACGCAAAGACGTGTACACGAATGAAAGATGTAGTAACACAGACTCTACGTACTGGCGATTGGTGGCTCTTGACGATGAAGACTGTGTCCATGGCCTACCTCGCTTTCATAGTGACGGCAACTCCAAATTTGATTTATTGGTGCAGTTGGCATTCTTTTTCAAGATGCCCTAAACTGCAAAGTCCAGGAGACTTAAATAAGGGCTAGAGTAAGGCCACATGGAGGCAAGCCAAAATTAAGCCTTATTATTGATGTAAAAGCTTTGGCTCTTCTTGACTCTATGGGGATCTAATAGACTTCTTGATGCTATAGGCAGTCCGGATGGAAATACCAACGTTCTTTGCAGCCTTTGGTACTGACACTGGTGTAGGGGAGATTGCAAACCCTTTATCTTTTTTTATTCTTTCTCCAACATTTTACACTTCAAGACATTGGATATAAAAATACTTTTTATTTTTATTCAGCTGGCGTTTGCTTGATTAATGAAACTTCGTAATTAAAAACAATTGAAAGTACATGCTATTAAAGGTTTTGGGGTGACAAATATGTTTGTATATACATAAGCCCGGGGACGTTGCTTGCTTTCATCAGAAACTAGCAACTCTCCTTTATATTCCTAACATTAACCCTATTTGGTTCACATGGCTTATGGTCGGTCAAACTTGCCTGATTTAAAAAAATGAAAACGCTTGTTTATTTTATAAATCTATGAACTGATTGAAATTTTGGATTTGTTTGTCAATATAATATACTCGGTCTTCTGTTAGTATTTACTCATCTCTACTTTGCAAATTCGGAGAGTTAAGCAGTCATTTTTTTTACCATTTTTGCTCTGAGCAATGTTTAGAATACATACGTACCTGCTGATTTCGAAGAAAAACATTGACTTAGTCGGCACCATGGGAAGCAATATTTGAAGAGGATTGAGATAGCAGTGATTTTCCGTGCATAATTGTCCCAGAAGTACATCGGGGAGCAAATTGAGACCCCGAGGAAGACGTTTTTCTTAGCAATCGACAGTAAATTATGTATTCTGCAACATTGATCATTAAAAATTGTAAAAAGTACTCTTGACCTCGCAAAATTAGCATAATATAGATGAGTAAATAATTACAACCGGGTCAGTACATGTAGGACCTTGCCCTGACTAACATACCGAGATTCTATGCTATTTGAATAAGTTGTTTTGAAAGATAAAATATCTCAAATTTCTTCTTACTGAGTTAGGTTTGAATTTTGATATCATTATATCTATTGATCTTACTTTAATCCTTCAAAAAAATAATTCATTTAATATTTTGAAGACAAATTTGCAAAAATTATAAACTTTTATTCATCGGAGAAACTCTAATCCTGAAAAAATAGATTTTAAAGATAAAAAACCTTATTTAAATTACTTTATTTGCATTTGAAAAACACTTAGTTTTTACGTCAAAAGGAAACATTTGAAGCTTAAATGATTAATGGTTCATTAACAAAAGATAATGTATGTTTTTAGAATGTCTTGTTACTCAGCAATATTGATTCCTTTTCTGTTTTATTGAGGAAATAACGGCATGCAACAGTATTTTCGCTCGTAGTCAAAACCCATAAATATTATTCTCTTGTCAGCTGTACAAAAAAATGAGCATTAAAATATTCAAACTCGACAGATTTGGCCTTCAAAGCCTTTTATAAAAATCCCTTAATCTTGATAAAATTAAAAATTCAAGGTACCGCACAAAAATGGAGCAATAAATAGTTAACTTTTATAAATACTGATTTCTTTGTATCAATTAGTCATTTACTTTAATTTTCATTTATATAGCTCTTTCATGTCAAAGTATGCACTGAACCATTGTTTTACCCCCAAAAATTGATTTATAAAAAAAGCTTTAGAGGCCAAACCTGTTGAGCTTAAAAGTTTTAATAGTTTTTTTGTGTGTGTTTACAGCTTAAATAACAATAATAAATGTGAATTTCAGTTTACAAGCGCTACAAGACCTTCATTTTCTTGCACAATGTAATCAATAAGTGGTTATATTTGAACTTATTCATTTACTTTTTTCTACAAATATCATGTGATTGATTTTTTACCTTAAAAAAATCAAATCGATTTTGCTTCTGAAATTACCCGTTTTAGAACCAAATATTTTTTTCTCCTACTGAAATCATAATTATGTATACTTCAAAAAAACACTTGAAATGCGATGTGTGAATCCTTTTTTACCCAAATCCATAAAATAAGGTTGCTTTTAACCTTTAAAGGGTATTTATTACCTCTAGATTGAACGATGGGATATAATATATAAACAAATATATTAATTCAGCATACAATTTTACAAATAAAAAACTTGCTATAATGTGAATAGCTGATATTTTTGAAGAAAAAAATTGTCTGAAATTATGAAATTAAGTCAAAAATTCTTAAAAACCAGCTTTGATGAGGAAAAAATAATATCTAGCATGTGATCCATATAAAAATTATTATTATAATTAATATAAAATTTAAAAGATCTTTGAAAAAATAATTTGTTTGCAATAAATTTTTTAGTGCTCAATCTTGTGTAATTTTTGCATAAAAAAGTGAAATTAATTCCATACCTTTAGTAAATACTAGATCTATTAGAACCAATTAATCTTTTGTAAAATGAAAGATCGACTTCAAAAGTCTCAACTGTGTTGTTTTATTTTAAAATATAAAACTAAGCCGTGATTTCAATTAAACAAAACTAAGAAGAAAAGTATTTCTTGGACCTTTATAAATAAAATTATGATTGAAGAATCTCACATTAAATATAAAAGCACATATGGAGTTAAAATAAAATTTCCCCAATAAAAAATCTATTTTTATATTAATTACTGATAGTTGTTCTTACTTAAAAGTTGAGCCAAAACCTTTGAAATGAGGAATTGTGGTGTATCAACATAAAAAACAATCAAGTAAAGGAGAAAATCTACCTTTTTTATTTTATTTCAAATATAGATACATCACAATATTTTATAGATATCTACATATAAATAAATAATTGGGGCTGTTTTCAAATTTGTGTGATGAGTTGAGATACTCAAGTACAGAATTAACAAATATCTCTCAAATAAAATATGTCAATTTTTCATTCCTTTATTGTAACTTTCCTTCTTGGGTACTCAAATATTAAAAAAGAGTAATTTGTTGATATAAATTGAAAGTATTTTGTAGAACAATACGATTGTAAACTACATACAAATTTTTTTTTAAATCGTTTTAGCTAGCGATATTGTTCATATAAATATTTTAAAAAAGCAATTAAAAAAGTCTCAAAACTAGATTTCCAGCAAAAAAATTCCTTACAGTTTTGAGATTTAATATTTTGTATAATTAATAAAAGGTTAAAAGTTAAATTAATGTACTATTTCAACCAAATTAATAAAAGTTAAGGGAATGCTTTCATTCTTGTTTGATATATATATATACCGGTAGTTGCATAAATACACGGACTAATTTTTAAATGCTTATATAACGAGGCTTCGTGACCGAAAATAAAAAACTCCAGCACAAGTAACTCGGTAAATCTTTTGGCTTTGTTTTTGTTTTTCTTACTCGCATCAAACAAAGTCGTTTACGATTAATGACGAGGCCAAACGTCATATGGTTGCCACTTTCCTACGCGGCGGTAGGTCTGTCAAGGAGATAATCAAGGACACTGGACTATCCAGGACTACTGTGTTCAAGGCCTAGAAGCTTGTCAAGGAGGCCTTCACAAAAACATTTGGCCACCTCATTCACCTGATTTGAATCTCCTTGACTACAGTGTGTGGTGGCAAATTGGGAAGAAGGCCCGTGCTACCTGCCACCCGAACTTGGACTCATTGAAGACTAGCGTCAATGAGCAATAGGCAGCCATAGAAGACCATTACACCATCAATGTGTGCAAGGCCTTCTGCGGGCGCTTGGAGGGTGTCATAGCAGCTGATGGCGGTTATATTCAGTAATTATATTGCATTTTATACCGGAATAAATTCTTTATTCTAGAATTCTCAAAAAAATACGTCCTACGAATTTTATTACACATTTAATTATTTGTCACAAATATTCCGCGTATTTATGCAACTACCGGTAGGTTTATTCTTACTCAGATGTAATAGATGTGCATTGCTCAAGTTTGTGTCATTATGTAAATGAAATTAAGATGCTTCAATAGAAAAGGTCACATTAAAAACTGGACATTTTATATACAAAAACGACTATAAGCGGAAGTTGGCAATCTATTGAGTATCCATTCTAGTTACTAGAATCTTGGAATCAAATTTTGATTATTTACGTTGAAGTAATACTAATCTATCAATAAGTTTTTTGGTTGAGTTCATATAATTTTTAAAAAAGCGTTGAGTTTTGAAGGTGGAGGAGTTTTTGATACTTGTAAAACTCGAATTAAACGCAAAAATTTAACAATGGTACGTTTCTATTGAACATTCATTACATATCTGACATTTACCGCAATTTTATTCAAAGAGAAACAAATAGTTTTTTTACACAGACCCGTTTAAAATTTAGTACTATTTTTATATGTATTAGTATTAAAAATATTATTTTGCATAAATAAGTCTAAACATTTCTATTTTTTTTAAATAGAAATGGCAATGCATTTTATCGAAAAACAATAAACATAAACTTAAAAAAAATAATAAAAGAAAGACTTGTCTATTTTGCTCTACAAATACAATAAGTCTTTATCAAATTTAAACTCTTCTCATTAGTTGCGAATAGTTATTATAGTTGTAAATTATGACTTGCTTATAATGGTGAGAGATTGGCATTGAATATAGTTTATAAAATCCAAGTACATCGAAAAGAATTATAACATGGTTTTTAAACCAAGTGCCTCACGTTGAAGTTAGAGTTGCTTTAGCTATATTACGTGCAAAAAGGGGGGCGTGGAGGTGTTGCAGCTATCTAGGCCAGTGGCCACAAAGTCAAGGGCATTTGCAAGGACAAAGAGATGAGAAGAACCTTCCCATCTTACCGTATAAACTCGTACAGTGTCCTAAATTACGTTTCAAATGTACCTTTTTTATCCTAGTGCATCGGGATCAGATCCCAGGGCCAAAAATGATGCATTTAGTAGCATCTGACAGTTTTTTCCATCCGATTAAAGCTTCAGCCAAATAGAACTTAGTATATGCTTACAACATGCAATTGAATTTTTGAATCATCTGAAACTTAAATACACTATTTTATCTTAATCTCATGTGAAATATATTTATAAGATCTTTTAAAGAATTTTTTTTTTTTCTTTTTTGAATTAAACAAAATGGATTTTTCGTTTTTTAGAAATTACGCATTATTTGGGTAGGTAATTGTTCTTTGTTTATTTGAAACGCGCTATATATCGATTAGTACATTTAAGTTAATATCAAGCTTAGAAACTTAAATATGAAGAGTCTTATTATCTTTTCTATACATTAATAATTATTGTTTCAAGGTATGGAATATTACTTAAAACATGAAGATCAATTTTCGTTTATTATTATATTAAAAGCTAAATATTTTATCCACAAAACATAAATATCAAGCAGACTTTTTGATATAGATGTAACAAAATCTAATAAATGCACTTTGCTATAATAAAATGATAAAAAAACTTTTAGTAGAGTATAATTAGATTAGATTATTCCATAGCAAAAATAATAGATTCATTTTATAAAACTAGTATGAAATCTTTAATTTCATTTTTACAAAATGTATGATCTCCTTAGTAATTTTCTTAGTTCTATTTTATATAACAGTGGCATTATTGGTGTATTTTCTCATACCCAAGGAAACTGAAAAAAATTAAAAAATGGTTTTTACAAATGTACTTCTAAAGATAATTCAAATATAAGTTTACTTTATGATAAGAAATTCTGGATCAATTATGTAATTTTTTCTTCTATTTGAAAAAATATAATATACTATGTAAAATTGAATATATAACTATGGGTATGTTCTTAAATTACATTATTAATAAAAGTTGACTATTTAGTTTTATCAAAAGTATACATTTTCTCATAATAATAAAAATAGAGATGCCACTATATATAATATATATGTGTAATTTTAAAACCATATGAGAAACTTGGTGACAAGATGGAAATAAATTAGAATAAAATTGAATTCATTATTTCAGACAGACACTTAAAATACCTCTCGCCCTTCTAATTTAAGTACATTGTGTACTATTATCGCGCATAACCAGTTGTCTTTAATCTAAAGATAGGATTCTCATTTCAGTTACGTATTATTATTTTTTAATTCAAGTATGTTGCATTGTGACTACAAATTTCCAACTTTAGTTTTTTAAAACAAACGTCATCATAATTCACTTTTATTAGCAGATGTAATCGTCCATACTTTTTTGTATTTTTTCAACTATGTACACATCTGTACCTTAATTGTATGGCATAACCTTTTTTCAAAAAAGAAATAGAAAAAAGCCCCAAAATCAATTAGTAACTAGTTGATTCTCTCCAACTATGTACTTACTATTAAATACTTGTTGGAAATTGTAAACAAGGGCTAATGTTGGATTCAACCATTCAACATTAACAACACTAATATTGGGGAAATAATTTGAAAAAAAACAGCTGACGACAAATTAAATTATATTTTATGGTGTAGTTGGAGTGATTGAAATTAATTCATATTTCTATTTATTAAAGCATAAGCAATTAGTTACAATACACAACAAATTTGAGCTCTCCAGCTAACGTACAAGTTGAGAAAATGACAATTGAAAGTGATTGACGAAGTTCCATTTCTCCCTTCCAAACAGTTGGGCGTCTCCAATACCACTGTCTCCGCTCTCAGCAAGTCTGAGACGTTGGAGAACCAGAAAAGCTCTGTCAAAAAGACAACGCTGGAACTAGATCCCTTCAAGTCCATTAGGTTCCATCCAAGAGATATCGGGAGTTCATACCAGACTGTCCAGATTGTTATAAAAAAACGGGAATATAAAGAAGCTCCTTAATAAATGTGGAACAAAACAGGTTTTACTACCTGGGCGTTTAGCAGTCGCAAATAAAAATAAACAAAGTACTTTTACTTACATATTATGTATAGATGATGAGTTTATTTCAATAGTTTCATTTGCTCCTATGGAAAATGATTTAATTAGATAAAATTTATATGTACGGAGGTTTACAAAAAAATAAAGTAATCAAGTTCACCCCGCATGTGTGATAAAAACTTACCATCAAAACCCCCAAAATCGAAATTACCAAATACGTCTAGAAAATGGTTGTATTTATGTGGGGAATAAGAAATTCCTTAAAATCACAAATAAGGCTAAAACATTGTCAAATCATATCGAATCCCAGGTAAAAAGAAGACTCCGAGAGAATCCGAAAAAGAGGGTAATGGTCCAACTTAGGTAATGTATTATTTGTGTGTTTGTATAATAAATTGAACTAAAGCGCGCGAAAGATGGGAGAAGAAAAAAAAAAGGGAAGAATGATATTACATAGGACATACTGAAATGTTAATATTTGCTTGTGATTTGAAGGGAAGAAGGATTGTAATATATTTATTATTAGCATTTAAGATGTGGCTTACCAGTTTGTGTAGAGAAATATATGTATGATACGCGTGTACAAATGTAGAAGTCTCTTGTATTTATTAACTCATTATTCTAAAAATATATCCGTGATAAAATCAGATAACACAAGGACTCTTTTGAATGAGCTTTGAATTAGTTTTTTGAATTCTTTTGAACTATTTTTTGACACTTTTGGCCCCTTACAGTATTAATGAAACCTCCACACTTTGAGACTGCATGTTGAGGGGAAGGCCTGCCGTGTTCTTTATCCTAACACCGATCCCCTCAAAGCCACTGTCAGCTAGCACTAGGATACAATGACAAAGTACTACGCCTGCAGCAGGTGCCAGGCCTTACCCTGCCACTAAGGACATCTATTTATAGCATTAATTAGTTTGTTTATTAATAAATTAAATCTTGTTGAAGTTTAAAATTTAAAGTCTTCAGTTTTAATAGAACACATGATTTAACAAAAAAAATTATATAACTATGTAAAAAAAAATAATTGGTTCGTTTCATAATGTATGAAAATGAAATCATGAATAATTTTTGTAAGATGTGTTCAATGCTCTTAATACATATGTCATACATCTTATTTGGCTTTATAAACTATCGACATTAAGATCTTATGCCATATAATTTTTCCGTAAAATTTTTGAACATACATAGAAGCATTTAACAATCTTGAAATAAGAGTAAGGAGTCCACGCTTTACTCCTAATTCAGTGTAGAGATAGCTAAAACAATTACAAAGGCAAGACATACACGTTTCTCCACATGATGAAGAAACTAGTCTTAATGTATTGCAGACAAATAATATCTGGATTTAAGGTCATTAGCCTTTTCAATGAGAGTGTGTCTGACTTTACAAGATTTTCCTCCACTGATATTGAGAGAAATTAAGGGATCAATTCCTAAATTTTCTTTTTAATTTAGCAAGTATGGGGTAGTATTCTTTTTTTTTTCTAAATTATATTATCAAAATAAATATATATTATAAAAGTATGAACATTTGCAAATACAAAGTTGTTGGTACACAGAAAAGTCTGTTTATCCTGCAAAACTGTTATTAGATAAACTATTCTCTTTCAATCTCTTCCCCAATGAAATTTCTCCTGGACTGAAAAGTCTATGGAAACGTTTTTAGAATTCTGGGGCATACGTATCGGAGAAGGCTTCCGAAGCACCTTGTGACGTTTCCTTAACACAACTTTCTAGTTCCAGTTTCTACAGACAAACAACGTGTGTAGCTTCCGATGAAGAACCTTTCTCTCCGTCTAATCTATTTCTATTATTTTGTGAATCCATACAATCTTTTACAGACAAACAACGTGTGTAGCTTCCGATGAAGAACCTTGCTCTTCGTCTATTCTATTTCTATTATTTTGTGAATCCATACAATCTTTTTCTTAGGGCGGCGGCATTGAATGTATATCGGGAATTTCAGTACTCTCCCTTGAAAGAAATCATTCCATTTTTGTAAAAATCTCTTGCACTTTCTTGTCACTATTTTTTGGTTAATGTGTATTGTCACTTTCTTGTAATTTGGGATTTTCAGTCCTTTCTTTTGAAGCAGATCTTTCTACACATGTAGAAGTCTTGTTAACTTTCTCGTCACTGCTTTTTGGGTTCATTATGAGTATTACATCTATCATTTTCTTCTGGAACTTCCTTTTCTATAATTCTGTTTTTGAAACGGTTGAGTGGGAGAAATCCAGGTAGTTGACACTTAGGGATTATTCTTAAAGCGAAGTTAGCATTATTTAAACCCTTTTATATTCTTTTATGAAAAACCCATCTTGATATGGGGAGTGAATTATAACTTTTTTCTCAAAAATAATGGGATTTCCAGAAGAGTCCTTCCCTTGAGTTTTTAAGCACTTAACCTTTGCATGGGTTGCTTTGTCTTTTTCTGCTACTTTCCTAATAGCAAACTCATCTTCAAGGTGAACAAAGGCAAACCCCAATGTTCAAATCTATGTTAGGAGCAATAATAATAATATTTCTTGTCTAGTACCAGCCCAAAAAGTCTCAAAGACTAGGTTTTCTACTTATTCATAAGTAGGACGGTTAGGTGAACGATCACCATCAATCGTTTGAAGTACTATTCTTATTTTGCTTTTAAAAGCATTTGCATCTAAGTCTTTTTTTTAACACATTTAGATAATTATATTGAGGGTGAGACGTACCTGAAGATTAATTCATTTTTAGCTATTAATTTCACAAAAAATTAGCTGGCAAACATACAAGCAACGACTAAAACAAATTTGTTTTTCTTAATAGAAAGAAAATAAATAACAATCTGTTTGCTTCTCTTGTACTTGTAAACGATCTCTTCTCATTTATTATCACAATGTCCACACACTCACCAACGTATCGTTGTTCTAATAATAATTATTAATTATCCTGTTTAATATGCATATACTATGAGTGAAAAAACAACTACATAGCACTCGTATTATCTTAGGTGTAGAGGCGAAAGAAGCAAAAAAAAGAAACATTATTCTGGGATATCCTTATTTCTGCTCTTAAAACAAAAATAAACGATTTTACTAAAATCCTTGAAGAAAGGTCAATCTTATGATGCTACAAAACTCTCAGTATGTCACTTATTTCCAAATTAAACTTTATTATTTCACAGAAAAATAAATAACAAGTCTACTTTTTATCAAAGTTTATATAGAATCAGGAGAAGTTTATACTAGTTTTTTTTAAAGTGTAATTGATATTCTTCTAGAATGCGCAAAAAAGTTATCTTTTCTGTTGTTTTTAGGACTAAAATACACGACACACGAAAAAAGTAAATCTGATTGAATAATTTCTTGGGATTTATATGGACAAAAAGAGAACAAGGCGCTCAAGGAAAACGTTCACGAGAGATGATACCATAATCAAGTTGACTGTTTCAAAATCTCCACTAGTTTCTGCAAAAAAAAAAAAAAAATCAGTCCAATTTGATTCGAAAAAATACAAAATAAGTGTCAAAACTATTTCACGACCTTTCATTCAACCGGTCATATTTTGCTTTATTTCTAAAATATTACCTCTTTTGATAAAAGTAAGCCAAGTGGTATAAAATTTGTGTAAATGGTTGTATATATTCATATAAGTATTTTAGTTTGTATTTAAGATTACAAAATTTTGCTAACTACCAGATGATTTTTCTATGTAAGGTTGTATGATACAATAAAGTAACTGGTGGATAAGCACTGGTCTTGTAAAATCGGCACTGACATAAATATAATTAGAAATGAAACCCAAAATCCTTCATGTGATGGAACCCTATAGTATACGAATCCAAAAACAAGAATGCTCCTGGGTTTACACCCAAGGGGAGGTATTTGTTGTGAGTACCTTAATACTCTGAGGATTGAGGGGTGATATTTCTTTTATTTTTATTTAAGTTGTCGTGTTCTTCTTATATAACTATTTGGTAGGGAGTCGCTTTGAATACTTAACCTTATATATCTCTATAGATCCACGATTTGGTACACATTAAAATATGTCTTTGTTATTATATTACTTATTCTGCTTATGTTTGACCTACTAATACATATTCTAGTTCTTTTGTTAGTTTATTTATAATTAAAGTAACTTTAGCATGCTTGATTTTATATGATTGCCTATAGCATGGTTGACAATTGAATAATAAAGGAAAAAAGGAATTACTTTTGCATGATAATAAAATAAATTAAACAGTCTCTTAAATAAAATATAGTTTTAAATCTATAGTTAAAATTATTAAGTATTTCAACACATCCTACAAATTTGAATATACAGTTTATAACTAATTCAAATATGTCAACGAAATATTAGACAGTGTATATTTTAAGTAAAAAATTAATTGGATTTTTCTCCTTTGCTTGATAATTTTTCGAAAAAATTTGTATGTTGACGCATTACAAATTTAATGTATTTGTATTATGTGAAATAGTTAAATTATATAATTTGTTACAAAAAAGTTTAAATAAAGAGTCTTAAATGGAACAGAATACTTTTAAATATGTACCATGTGTCGGGGATTATAAGATTCATTAAAATTTACATAAATTTATCAAAAGACTAGTAAAACAAGTGAATTCATTGAACCATTATTTACAATAGGGTAAATATACAAGGGGGCTCAAGAAATGACAACAAGAAATAAACATTTAAAAAAAAATAATATTTGAAATATTCAGCATCAAAACACTGCAAAAATAAGCAATTTTTAGTATCTCAGATCAGAGCTTAATTAAATTTAATATACATGCAGATATTTACCGCTTAAATTCAAATCTAATTTAATTTTTGCTATGACGATATTGGTTTTTAAGGTAAGGAGTCCAATATTTTGCCATTTTTGAAAAAAATGTATTGCACTCCAAAATTCAAATAGTCAAATCTTCTGAATTTGTGGTTTTACTCAAACAAGATGTGTCTCCATGACAATAATTTGATTTTGAATAAAAAATGGAATAAAGTATATCATGTGAGCTCAGAATAAAACTTATTGGCCCCCCAGAGCGTCTTCTTGTTTTGTATCATAGTTACAGATGTCCTTTGTTTTATAAATAAGCAAAGTAAAGATATCCATTGATGTGTAACAAGTTACTTTGTATAAAACATATTTGTATAAGGACAATTCGTATAAACCATTTTCGTAAAAGGGCATTTCCTATAAAACCATTTTGTATAAATTTATGAGAAAACGGGGCATAGACTTTATGAATTGTCATTTTATACTCCAAACTTTAAAAACTACTAAGAGTCCCTTACACCCCAACCCGCCCCCCAAATCGTAATCAGAGTATTGGGTGTGTTTTCAGGTACCACTGGGTCCCAAAACAGGATGCAACCAACCACCGATACTTGAAGAAACTAATAAGAGCCCCTCACAAACCCCTAATTTACCCCGAATGTTGGGGGTGTTTCGGGTATACTTCCGGGTGCAACCAACCGTTGATAACTACTAAGAGTTGCAACGCCCCCCAATTGTACCCCGACTGTTGGGGGTGTTTTCAGGTACTGTCTGGTCCCAAAACGGGATACAACCCATGATACTTGAAGAAACTACGGAGAGCCCCTCAAAACCACCCCATTGTACCCCGAACATATAGCTGATTATAATTTTAACCCAATAAGAATGGAAAACACCACCAAACATTCAGGGTAGAATGGGGGGGTTAAGGGATCTTAATTGTTTTTTCAAGTATTGGTGGTAAGTTGCATCCTGTTTTGGAACCTGGCGGTACCCAAAAATACAACAAAACATTATGGGTATAATAGGGAGGTTGTGAGGGGCTCATAATTGTTTTTCAAGTATTGGCAGTAAGTTGCATCCCGGTTTGGGGATCCGACATCCCCCAAAAATACCATCACCATTCGGGGTACAATTGGGGGTTGTGAGGGGCTCTTAGAGGTTACTTAAGTATTGGCGGTAGCAAAAAAGCCTCCAATATTCGGGGTACAGGTGGTGGGTTGTAAGGGGCTCTTGGAGGTTACTTAAGTATCAGCAGTTGCCGAAAACGTCTTCAATATTCGGGGTACAAAATGACAATTCATAAAATCTATACTCTATTTCCTCATAAATTTATACGAAGTGGTTTTATACGAAATTGTTTTTATACGATTTTTTTACACAAATTGTCCTGATACGATTATGTTTTATACAAAGTTACCGTACACCCCATTGATGGTATAACTTGACTTTGCCTAATCATCTTAATAACCTTTCTTCTTCGTTTACAATCAATGTATCTTCATCAAGAGAATAATTGTCGGCAATATCTAAGTCAGATGTCTGGAAGAGAGTTGTTCTTTTAGTGGATGAAGTCGGAGGCAGGAGTAAGAAAATTTGTATCGACTCAGACTACAAATATTATTATAATTTATGTTAATAAAACGTATTTATAATCCAAGGATTAAGATGTATATAAATTTGTCTTTTCTAAATTTCATAAGCTCTATATAGTATATACAATCACAATTCCTCAACATCTCTAAAATCTAAATTAATATATGCGTAGCGCATAGCAACTATCTATACTATTTAGGTACTTGCAACAGAATATATGAACTGCAATGGAGTTTTATTTCAACACCCTATCCTAATTATATATAAAAAAAAACAGTGTTGAACATTTTCTGGTTTATTTTGCAAACAAAAAATAAATTACCGCAGTCCCTGTGTGGTTATATATGAATGTTCTCAGCTACTGTCAGAATCTCTTCGTTCTTCATCATATTGACAATGAACACACTATTTGATGCATTAAGTGGTTATATGAAGGGTTTTTTTGTCAGCAATTTATCCTTGATCATGATTTTGAAGATTTTCTGGGACATTTTCCTTACAAATATTACCTGTGAGCTCAATATAAAGCCCCTTAAAACACTGTATATTTGCAAACTCCTTAAATTTTTCCTGTATTCTAAAAAGATAAACAAGTTTTTTTAAAGTTATACCAGCATTGCTTGACTATTTATTTAATCTTTAGTGGTCTCTTATAACTTTGTGATTTAAACGAGACAGTTGTAGCTTTCCTAAAAAATATCCAATTGTACATACGTATTGAAAGGGAATATACTAATAACCTGCATTACATTCAAAATCCTTCATCAAAACTGCAAGGTAAATTTTTTTGTAAAATAAAACTGGCCAATAAATGAGATTAAAAGTCTGAAAATACATCATGTGGAACATCTAAGTCTATTTTAAATTTATACATATAAGGCCCACAAATTCAAATATTTTATGACTATATAGTTTGTAGGTATTTTTTTTCTTTTTTAAATTAAATTTTATACTAAAAAACCCAACACAATTAATTATAATAGCAGGTAGTAATATTTTCATGAGGTTAATATTTTAAGAAAAAAAAACCACAAAAAGAAAAACTTTTTCTCTTGACAAAAAAAATTTATATACTTATGTTTTAATGATAAAATTTTTTATTAAATATACCTACACGAAAGAAATAACATAAAAATAGATATGAACAAAAATCAAGAAAGTAAAAAATCCCAAGTTAGTTTTTTACTCAATACACACATCCATAAATGTGAATATCTTATAAATATATCAACATGTCTTTTTTTGATTGCAATGGTCCACTTTGCCTACTGTAAGGGGAATTTGTGGTGACTCCAAGGTCACAAATAATTTGCAGATTTAAATAGACAATCATTTTTCGTAGGATACAAATATAATCTAAACTGAATATTGAGAAAAATCATCCATTTTGTCTTGACAAATCACATATATTCATTCCATTATGAAGTCCAATCATTTATGCAAGTGATGTAAATCAGAAGATGATTTTAGACAATAAATTCTTGAGATATCTAAGATATTTCCATGTCATTTTGTCCTTCATTAATTTAAACATCATTGTTTAAGTAATATCTCTTCTCAAAGTAATGGAATAATTCCATCCAGAGAGACATATTTTGTTTAATTTGAAGTTTTTGATATGATCAGAAAATGGATTATGTCTAACCAAAGAAAGTTCAGAAATGTATAAAATTAGTCAAAGTAATAATAGAATCAATAAATACAATTTCAAAGGTCCATGATGGTGATTGCCATACGAAAATGAAACAATCATGAAAGGGCAACTTCTGTTTTATATTATTATCCTTCCCTCGGTCACTGAAAGATGAAAAATCAGCTGAAACCAATCAGTCTACCCCAATCATGCCTTAAGTGTTATATTTGATGAAATTTTTAATATTGAGCAGTTGGAATGGTAAATATGGCTTCATTTAAAAGAAAAGTAGAGTATAGCCTAAATAGCTATGAATGCATAGTATTATATTATGTAATGGAATTTCTTACTGCATTTAAATGTACATTATACATCTTCAATCATATTTAATCTGGATGTAATCTGGAAAATGAATTTAAATATAGGAACATCAATCCAAAAATGTACGACTATTAAAAATACTCGCTATGGTATTTGCATGGATACCCTTCAGCAATATTGAATTATTTTCTACGACATTATTTTTTTTACTTCTTCTCTTACTCGTAAACAGTTTCCCTTGTTATCCGTTGTCCAACTTTGTGTACATTTGTTTTTGGCTCTTCCATAATAGTAATTTTTAATATTTAGCCTATTACAATAAAACTTATGCGTAAGCTCTGATACATAATTGATTCAAGTCAATAATTCCACCAATAATAATAAGTCCAAGATAATTGGTTAGTGTGGTGGTTTTGATTGTTTGAGTATTCAAATTATATTCTTATGTATCACTTGAAAAAAGGGATTTTAAATTTCCTTTTTAAATTTAACATTATTACTTTAATATTCAAACTTCTGAAATTCAGCAATATAACTATAAAATTCTAAATTCTAAACCCCTTTACAAATAGAGAATGTCATTTAAAAAAAGTGATTTTAAATTGGCCATAAATATCAAAAACAGGTCATTAAAGACTGAAACTTTAAAAATATCAATGTTTCTTTAAAATACAATAAAAGATCGAATTAAGAGGTCATCTTAAAAATTGGAAACCCAATTATACACGCTAAAGTAATAAATAAGAAGAAGTTGATATTTTTTATGACCTGTGACCTTTTATATGACCTTAAAACTGTACTTTATAGACTCCAAATGTTATATAACTATTGCTTTAGGCATAAAAAGGATTTATTGACAACAACATTTTTAATTTTCTTCTTATTACTTCGAAAATAGATTAATAAAATACGTATTCATGTGTAAAAAAGTAATTTTCAGGGTAGCGGGAAGTTTTTAAGCATTTTTTATTGATTTAAATATTCTGTTAAATCCCCAAAATTGGGTTAAAATTTAATTGGTTAATTTTCATAAATTAACATCACCTCCTAGTTTACACATATAATAAAATTTGTTTATACTGGTCCAACGACCACTATAAACAAATTGATGGCGGCCATAAGGAACTTCACCCCGCTGTGCAAGTTGGTAAAGGCTACACCTTCAACTCCCACTAATATAGAATCCCAAGGGATTCAGGTCGTAAAATTACGGGTCATTAAAAATTTGCAAAGGAAGTTTGAGTAAGAGCTTCTTCCTTGGCCATTTGTAACCCTAACAATCATAATCTCTAGATGTTATTGTGTTTTGTAGAATATACTTAATAAGTTGATATTGTCATGTTTCTTGAGATATTAACAAACGGGAACACACCATTTTAAGTAAAGTCAAGGATTAAAAAGTAAGAAACGTTAATTAAAATGAATATATGTATTTTAAAGATTCTTAAGTATATTTATGATATTTGTATGTATTAAAATAGAGAAAAAGTTTGATAATTTGGTAAAAATTATACACTCTACTATTATACATATATACCTTTGTTAGAGAACTGGAATTTTCAGCAAGTATAAATTGATAAAAAATCGTTAAATCTATTTAAAATAGCTTTTAATGCTGGAAACAGAATTAGCATACTTCTGAAACGTCTTTTAGATTAAACAACTTGTTGCGAAAATGTATTTTCTTGGAAATATTTGAAAATTTTGCAGGATCTGTAAATTTGAATAATTTGTTCACTTTTAAGTATTTTTTCTTTGATTTATGTTTCCATTTTTTCAATTTAAGCTATAAGCCTTGCTTCAAATGTACATAATATCAACAATGATATGACACATTAATCTTATCAAAGTAAATGAGGCCGTTTTTTGATTTTTTGATGAAGTTTGTTAAAAGTATTAATAATTTATAGAATAATTTAATTGAATTTGTAATTATAATTTTTCAACTATAATAATTAAAAACTGTTGATGCCCAAATCGAATTTTGTCATAATTAATTTGCGTAATTTTGAGTCTTTGTCAACTGTGTATCCAGAAAATGCAATTTGCTTAATTTTGGGATAATGTTTAAAGAGCATTTTGTTAACTGAAGAACTAGTCCAACCTTATAATAATTTTGGTATATAATTTCAAAATTGGGAAATTGTTTGGAACGTTCGAATCTGTTTGGTGTTTGTACATTTACAATTAGTTTACTCTTAGTAATAATGGCATTAACGTCCTTACTTGATACGGTATTAGACTTATGTTCACTCCATTCTTAGGAGCTAAGCTTCTCTCTTCTATAATATTATTTACATTGTCAGGGGCACCATGTTGATTTTTGGCTAATTTTTTTTAGTTGAATAAAAGGTTTACAATTTACAACCTTATCTATTTTAATGCAAATTATATATATATATATATAGTTATATTAATGAAGAAAAGAGTATCTACATTCGGCTTATTTTTCGATCTCAAATATGCTTGGGTTCCCTGCTTGTATTTAAAATATCTGTTTATGTATTATTTGTTTGACATACATGATGAGGACTAAAAATTAGAAAACCATAAAACCCGTTTTACTTTTACATATTTTTATTTTGGGCCATTTTTATGACAAACTTTTGTTGCAAAAGTTGGTAATTTAACAATTTTTTACACTTTATATTCAATATGTATTTCCATTTGAATAATGGGTGCAATACGAAGACAAACAGAAGCACAACTTACTTTGATGAAGTCCGAGGAGAAGTTGTTCCACTCTTTCCTGATCACGGCCTTCAGTGTATCTATATTCGGGTGCGAAGTCTCGTTCGTCTTGCCTCAAGACATACGAATAGCCAAGTTGAGGGGGTTCACATCGTTTGAGGACAAAGGATAGAAGTCTGCTAACCAGAAGGCAGAACGTGGGAAACGTGCTCGTCAATTATGACAAAACATGGTACCTGAGGTTATCGTAGAAGACGTCCGTGTTGACTTTCTCATTGGCCTGGAATAAGTAGGTAAGCATATTGCTGCCGTCGGACGGCACGACACCGGGTACCATGACCTGAGCTGGATTTTTGGTCGTAAAGGATCCCTCGAACTGAGCTCATGATTAAGCCAAAAAGCGATCATTTCTCCTGTTCAAAACAGCGTCCACTGAGAAGATCTCCTTGTAGGAGATCGACATACCCCGTAGAGATCGCACAACCTATACAATTTGCTTTTTGCTCGGACATTTTTGTTCGAACAAAAACAAAACAAACATCAAATTGTAGCTAAATGTCTGTTCTTTCGAATAGCACCAAGTACAAAATTATCAAAATTTTAGCACTAAAGCTAGATGTCCTCGAAGATGATTCCAATTTTTGTTTCCTCACCCTGTAAAAATTTTTGTAACCCCATGTTTTTACTATTTTGATGCATTCGATTTTCCCATGCATACATTAAGTATGAACATTAATTTATTTATTTCCCAAGTGTATCTTCATCGTTTTATTTTCGAGTAAATAAAAATGACACCCATGATATGGAAAATACGTGTTAAGGGAATAACATGAGTTAAGCCGGACTGCCTCATCTATCTAGCGTCTAAATGCAACTTATTTTATAAGAACTTTGTATATTATAATATTTAAAATAACTTCAACAACTCTCCCTGTTAAAAAAAAGAAGTTCTATGAATTAAAAAGTTTCTTGTTTGGGAAGAGAAAATGCACCGTTAGTTATTTTTTTTTCTTCTAAAATGTATCCTATTAGTATATTTTTATGTATTATATACACTACAACAAACAAAACAAATTTCAAATCACGGAACGTTTTCATTTTGATAGAGATAGTTCTTGACACTTAAAATTATAATATGCAAAGTTTCTAGGAAAAAAGTTGTATTTACATACACATAATACATTTGGAGATATCTAAATTTTTTTGAGAAGCTACTACTTCCCTCAAAAGTTGTTTTATGCCTTAGATTTAATTGCCATCTATAGAGTTTAAAATCATATTAGCGAAAACGATTGTTAGACATTTTGTAATTGTAAACTAAACAGTGTTTTATTATATTTATCAAAGCTGTTATAATACTTTTTTAATTTTTGAGTGGGAAATATCTAAGTATGTTTATCTGTGTACGAGAATGACGGAAAGTAAAACTGATGATTTGTTGGGGAGTAATGAGTGTATACTGTATATCCTTGTTATACTCAGGATATAATTGGATATCGGCATCGAAGTTATTCTACATGTACTTTTAGATTTGGAGTAGGATCTGGTTGTAATTTTTTTTCTTGTACTCCCATAGCTAACCCCTGCTAATCTAATAAAACGTCATGAAAACTATTCTGCTCTCTTACTAAACATTTAAAAAATATACATAATTACAACATGGTCATATAGACGCTATAATAAAAAATGAGAAATGGATGGATTCTATTTGAAAGGGACTGAGTCGGAAATAGTGACTTAAAAATATCTTCTATAACATAACTAAAATTAATGGATATCTTAACTCACCCCACAAATTTGAATGGGAGAAAAGTAACGTTTTGTAAGAAGTGCTAAAATTATCTAATTTAAGCCTAGTATGGAGTGGTGCATTAAAATCCGAGCACTTTGAATTTTAAACTTTCATAGGTTATAATTTATAAATAAACCATAGAATTAGAACAAAGTCAATATTATATATAGATTTGTGTCTGGGTTCTTTAATCATTAATTTAGCCGCCCTTAGCGATAATGATGGCTTGCAAGTAGCAGAGGAAGGCGTGGAACGCGCTACGGATGTTGACTCTGCCATGTCGTCGCAGTGCTGGCTGAAACTGACATAGATGGCCTCGTTATTTGTATAACAGACACTTCAGGCCTTCCTCTCGGCTTGCATTCACGAAGGGTAGTCTAGGGGTTGGCTTCATCGCTGTAGGGGGCAAAAAGCCACAAAAAAGAGATTGAATAAACTCATTTCAAACTCATATAAACGAGTCTTGCAGCAGAAGATATTAGTTTCTTTAATTGATGATGTCATAAGTGGTTTCACCACTCCCACTGGACTGTCTGATGCCACACCGTGATACCTCTTGTATGGGCCCTCATGCACTTGATGCGATTGTCCTGGGTGTTTTTCTTTAACTTATGCAGGCCCAGTTTGGCTTTTATGACAGAGCCCTGCTTAATCTCCAACGGTTTGGACCAGCTTGGAATGTGCCAATGGAAACTAGTCAATCATTTTCAAGTTTCATTTTCTCGATTTGTACCTAAACTAAACATCTAAGGTTTGTTTTGTGTTGTACCTAATTGTTTATGTTTTAATAGATGTAAATATGAATTAATTCAATCACTCAACCCTCATTAATTATTGAATTATTGCTGATTTCAATGCACTACCCGGTATACCCCATTCGGTTTGATAATATGTAGCCAACGAGAATCCAACTTCATAATGCCTTTGTCATAGAAACCTTTGTCCATATTGGTAAAAAAAACGATCAAACAGTTTTTATTGGCCCTATTGAGAACAAACTTTTACCCCAAGTGCGTTGGCCATGTTCTCATATCTTGATTGTAAAGCAGATGAATAAAAACTTCCTGTGAGGATAGACGTCCAAATGTCCCGTCCCGTGTTCGAAGTCCTTCACGTCAACGGTGACTCGTTCGAGTCTACCCCTGCTACAACCACTTCGCATCACTCGGAAGCACCGGTTCACAAGAATCAAAACATTCCTGAAGCTGGAGAAGAAAGTATCTTCACCACCAAGGAATCCCTTCTAAGAGAATACTCTGACGTCTTTGACGGAGAAAAACATCCCAAGGTCATGGATGGACCTCCCATGGTCATCCACCTCAAGCCCAACGCAACTCCTTTCAAAATTAGACGTCCCAGACCTATCCCTCTACCTCTTCGTGAGCGGGTCAAAAAGATGCTCGATGATCTAGAGTCCCGAGGAGTAATTCAAAAGATTTCTAAGCCTACTGAATGGGTCCACCCTATGTCAGTTGTTGCCAAGGGAGAAAAACTGAGGCTCACTGTTGATTTAAGAAAGTTAAATGAGCATGTCCGCAGGCCGGAGCACCCTATCACCTCTCCCAAGAATGCAGTGTCCAATATTCCTCCTAATGCAAAAAATTTTACAACTCTCGACGCCACCTCTGGATATCACCAGATCCCACTTCATCCATCAAGTCAAGATATCACTAGCTTCATCACCCCGTGGGGACACTATAAACACCTTCGTCCAACCATGGGCCTCTCGTCTGCAGGAGACGAATACAACCGCCGGGGAGATGAAGCACTCGCAGTGATAGAAAACATGGAAAAGGTTGTTGATGATATCATTTTATACGATAGTTCTTTGCATCTTCACGAACAGAACATAAGGAAACTCCTCGATCGCTGTAGAGACACTGGAATCACTCTCAATCCCAAAAAGTTCCACTAGGACAATCGTATGGCTCACGCACTCTCCCGCTCACCTGTGGATAAGCCCACCCAAGGGGACGATGACTTCACCCAGAATATATATGGATCAATCCACACAATAACAGCAAATCTCTTAGACACTCTCAACAACTCAGATATATCTCAAATTGAGTGTGACCCCATCACCCTTGAGAGTATTGCACGTGATCCTATCTTGGAAGAAATCGCTGAAGCATCTCGGAACGATCCCATCTTCCGCCTCTTAAAAGATAACATTTTGGGAAAAATGGATAAACATTATATCAATCCTGTGCTAAAACCATACTCAAAGATTCTTCCCCATCTCACCATTGACGACGATCTCATCCTTTTTGGCGACAGAATCATCATCCCACAATTGAAACGGCATCAAATCCTCCAACGACTACACTCCAGTCATCAGGGGACAGAAAAGACATTAAAACGGGCTCGCCAAACTATTTTTTGGCCTGGAATTACAGCTGATATACGTAACATTATTAAAGCTTGTGAAGAATTCCAAACTCGTCGATCAAGTCTACCCAAGGAACCTTTGAAATCGCACCCTGCCCCTAGAGATGTTTTCCAGGAGATTGCAACCGATTTTTTTTGAAGTCAGAGGAAAGCACTATTTAGCAATAGTCGACCGATACTCCAACTTTCTTCTCGTTCACAAATTTTCGTCAGCACCAACATCTAAGTCTCTTATCAGCAGCCTCCTCCACCACATCGCCACCTTCGGTAGACCGTTAAGATTTTTTTCAGACGGAGGACTTCAATTTACAGCAGCAGAAACACAAAACTTCTTCGCTCGCTGGGGTATTGCACATAGATTATCATCATCACACTTCCCTCAATCCGACGGACTAGCAGAATCCGCCGTTAAATCAATTAAGGCTCTGCTCCTTAAAACTGGGAATACTGAATCTGAAGCCTTTCAGGAGGAGCTGCTCGAATTAAGAAACACACCTCTACGACATGGCTCACTGTTCCCATCCCAAATCGTCTTTGGAAGACCAATGAGATCAAGACTCCCTGCTTACAATTTATCACTTGCCGAAGATTGGCAGGAATGCCTCAACGAACACGACCACCACATCGCCAAGCAACATGAATATGCAAAGAACCACTACAACAAGACATCAAATGAGCTTAACCCCATCCTTATTGGCTCCAAAGTCTGGATCCAGGATCCAACTTCCAAAATATGGGATCGGACAGCCACTGTTCAAGGCAAGATACAAGATAGAGAATATCTTCTCCTGCTTCCATCGGGCAAAACACAATGTAGAAACCGACGCTTCATCCGTATTCTCCGAACTCGCGAGGACATAATTACAACGCCTCAATGCGAAAGTACCCTCAAGTATAACAGCCAAACTGACGAGCCTTCGAACCTACAACGACTTAAAAGATTAAGATTCGCTCCAATCAAATTTACCCATTCGGATTGACTCAGGGCTCGAAAGGGGGTGTGAGGATAGACGTTAAGAGCTTGGCTCGTGAGCTATCTCCTCATCCCTAATTATACGACGCTCTGACGTCATAGAACATCTCTGACGATGACTAGAAATACGTATTAATTACATAAGATTATGTTATATTATTTAATTGGTCTTATGGTAATCCCATACTTCCCATCCGAGCTGAAGGAGTTTCTGAGGCATCATCAAAGATGAGCAACGCCTGGTGTTGTCTTCATTAAGCACGATTTCTCTCATATTCACTAATGGTGGTCACTTCTGTTCGATTACCAGCTTCAAACGGTCGAGTTGTTCACAGAATAGAACCTTTGGCCATAGGGGAATATTAGACTATTCCCTGCCAATCTTTTCAAGCACAATGCAACACTTTCATTGGAGTAAATCTTGACTTGGGGACGGTCTGGGCTACTTCGAGGTTTCTCGACCGCGAACACAGTCACTTGACATTTACATATTGATAATCTACTTTAGAAATGGATTGATTTCTTTTTCGATTAAGCCCCAATTCGCAACTTGAAATTCGGCCCATGAAATTTTTTGGGATTTATGTGGCATCCAAAAAAAAGAGGTGTAGTCTTCTACAAATGGTTGTTTCAAAACGGTTTTATGATTGATATTCAGGTGCTGGGCGTTGCTATGACTGCTAATGCTCTAAATTTTCTATTATTTTATAAACATTTTTGACGACAAGCCTGCCAGTCAGTGCTTGATCATTCATCTCTACCATACCAAAACCTAATCGCTCAAGCCACAGTTGAGCAAGACGAGCCGGAAGAGTATGGGCCCCATAAACAATGCATTTTTTCTTAGTCGATTTCGACGGTTTTTTCCCCCTTTGAGGTAGTAAAAATGTAAGATATGACGAATATTTTCCTTTGAGAACTTTGTACTCGACGTACTATAAGTCATCCATGAACCGGCCATGGGAAATACTGTCCAGTTAGCCTTTGTAGTCTACACTTAAACCTTTACAACGCCTTATCGTATAATATGAATTGACCTATAATGAAAAAGATATACTTAGTTAAATAAAAAGGGTACCAAATACGAAATTTCTTTTTCTCCAATCTTTTATATGAAGTATAATAATTATTGAGAATTACTCTTCTTCTGGATTGTTATTCAAAACTGTTTTTATGCTGACACACAACATTTATGTACTAATTAATAAATTTAAAAAAATAACCCATATTCATTGAAACATAATATGTTATCTTTTCTTACACCTATTTACTCTTTTGATATTGTTTTTATATGTGTGTGCATATACTTACATAGATACTTCTACACAACATTAAATTACAGTTAAGATAAAGGTTCTTTCTTTTTATCAGACAAATGGGACATTGAACAATTTAATCTTGTAAAATGAGTCAATTTTGTCGTGAATAAAAATAACTGGTTGATAGCCATCTTTTATTGCTTCACAAAGCCATTTTATACTTGAATATAAATGTATTATTTGTTACAAGTGGTGTACATAAAGCGTATGTTCTTATTATGTAATAAAAAAATGTGGTATTCAGTGTTGGGATAGAAAAAGTGGACTATTAATTAATGTTAATTATCTCATTAGTATAGAAAGATTAAATCATTATTTTTTTTTAAATTCTGGTTCAACCATCCTTTGTGCATTAACAAGCTAAATAAAAATTATGTGATCATTTGTGAGCAAGATGCCAAGAGACATTGAGGAAGTTGAGGTGTCGATGGTTATGGACATTGAAAAGTACTTCCGAAGCCTAATTTTCAAGCTGGACAAGATTAAGAATGAAGAAAAGACGTCTCAGAGAAAATCAGGTTGTGGAAGTACAATTTAATCAGGGATCCGTTATTCATGTCTAGCTTGGAGTAGAAGATCAAGGGCCACCACCACATCGAAGAATTGCCTTTCATACTTTCACCTTCTCAATAGGCTCTTAAAGTAAAGCTTTATTTAAATGGCAAAAGTAATCAAATTTGAGAGATATTCAGAGGTATTCAGTGAGATGGAATTGCTACTCGAACTTTTACGGATCATTAATAAGATCCAAGGGATTCTTTAGATCTTAATAAGATTATAGTCTTCCTCAATATTTAATTTCAGTTATAATAAGAAAATATTATCTTATATTGAACTTGGCATCCCGATCATCTGATAGTTAGCAAAATAAGTCAATCATAACAAATGTTATTTATCTCTTACGTCCTCCCAGACGACTATCATTATCATATTATTTATTAACAATTTTTATAATGAATTATATATAAATATATTCTCTATAATTTACTATTATAGTTGTATGTACATTTGTTTGTATGTCCACAAATAAAAAAAGCATAACCAGGGTATTTATTTCGAAAACTGAGACAGATACAAGCCTTAAATATTAAATCAAAGTCGTTCAGAAGTCTGAGTTTCATTCTGATTATACCAGATTCCTAGGCTCTGGAGAGCAAGTTGTTCTTTTCCAAAATAAGTCGATTTTTTTCACAAAAAAAGAACGATTCCTCGTGGCTCAATGTTTTTTAAGGTATAAATTAGAAATTTCACTAAAATAATGAAAAATCCAAAAAATGAAAAAGGAAAAACATACATATATTAAATAGGAATAAAAAAAAGGAATTAGGAAGAGAATTGGCGAGTTTGTCTTAGTATTTATTTAATATAATATTAAAATCTTAAATTGTATTTTATTCAATACTGTATCAAAAGAACAGCGCAATACATACTTATGCGTATATGACAACCATACATGTAAATCCGGTGTGTTTTTAGATATCCCGTTAATTTTTAATTGGTAGTATAAAGGAGAAATTTTATTTTCTTAAGCTGTTGTCATTATTATTTAATTCCTGAATAGTGAACCTCCTTTCCATAATAGACTCAAATATATTCAAAGCCTGTTTGAGAGTTTGTTTGTACTCATTAAAGACAGAGCGTAACCCGGAGTATTTGTTGTGGAGTTATAATTATAAGTATTTGTTGGACTCAGAGCTGAATTGGGGATCGACATTAGAGTAATTCTAGCAAATGTCCGTGTTTATATCCTTTTTTCCTTCCTTTTTTGTCACAGCTGATTATAGCTGATCGAATGAAATGTCATGAGCAGTATTCGTTCTCTTCTCCACAACGTTTTCAAATTGGCAGGGTTACCTTTTGACTTTTGTTTCTTTTTTTTAACATGCCCACTTCACACTGGATTTTCACCATTGATGATAACCAAAATTTATTCATAGAAATAATAAGATGGCCAATATATACTTACATACAAAGAGGGATCGACTAGAAATTGTATTCCAATCCTTATGGAAACTGAGCGTAAAAAAATTAATTTTTTCAAAAAGAATAAGTTTTGAAATAGCCATGACATATGCAGTGAAGTAAGTTAATTGACAGCTGACAACAAAATATATAAGTTATTTTTGGTTTTCAGGGTAACGCAGTGTGAATGGTTAGATATAATTTAGTCACTATTTATTTTTACACACTAATAAACTATTAAGGAACATATAATTTTATAGTTGGAAGAATTGACTAATTACCAAGCGATTTAGGGGTGTTTTTCTGTTTCCTTTAGGAGGATAGGTAGCAAGATGCAATAAAGTAACAACGTATCTGATGTTATTAAAATTATGGTATAATACTAGTAATATTGATTGCCTCATTGTTGCCGGCATCCTTAATCAGTAAAAGTGTAACCTTAATCCGGATCCTATTTCATTAAAAGTTGACCTTAGGGTAAAATACTCATAAATATTGAGACAAACATCAGTCTAATGGGGGTATCGGACCTGGGTGGCCAAAATTTACTCATATATATGCTTCTAAAAATCATAATCTATCTGATTCTGAAAAAATGTGGATCTATGATATTTTTAGATGTGGTCTTGCTATTTATACTTTAGACTGACATTTTTGACGTTATGTGGATAAAATACTTTGTTATAAATACAATCAATCTAATTGATCCTTTAATAAGGATGAAATATTTTTACTACAAAAACTACTAAACCACGAAATATACTGGTATTGCCATAAAATTTATTTATGTCTAGATACAAAATTAGAATTGTAAATAAATTTATGATATTAGAAAAGATTGGATATATCCCATTTTTTCCAACCTAATTTTTTTAATATACATGGACCAAACATTAAGAAGCAAGGGTCACCATTAAATATTAATTGATGTCAAAAATATTTTTTTGACACTAGTTGTTTTTTATAATGGGCACAATCTTGAACTGTGAAACGTTCAAAGTAAAAAGTTTCACATTGGCTAAAATTCTTGGATTGGTGTTATATAAAATGTATCAAACTTTTTTTTTAATTTACCAAATATTGTATTGTCCAGAACCTTACTGTTTCCAAAAATAGCATACCATGCTCCTCCAATTACCACCTCTAATATATTATGTCTGCAAGCGAAGTAAAAAAACTTTTCGCCCAAGTTTGTCTTCAATCAGTTTTGCTATACCGTTGTTGATGCGACAATTACTAGCTGTTGTGTCAAATCATAAACCAACAACTTTGATTTTTAGCCTCTAGGTTTCTAATAAGTCCAATGTAGCCTTATATTGTTGAAGTCTGGTGGAACCTGTTATGAAAGGAATACTGTGATATTTCCCTTCCTCGTACAGTGGATTACCTTGGACGAGTACAGCGAGACTATTAACAGGGCAATTCTAACAAAGAACGTCACTTAAAACTTATCCATCCCAGTGAAATGTACAATATTTTGATTGATTTTCCTTAAAGCTATTCATGTATAAAGCACAATGCACAAGCTATAGAGAGTATTTATCCTATTTCGTCTAGTTATTGAGGTTGATAAGGTAAAATGGTTAAGATATGAACCTCTTGCTTTTAATACTGCAGATACCATGGCTATAGTTTGGTTGTCAGACAGGGATAAAAGACCTGCTGTACTGCAAAGTATTTTATTGAAAAGTACTGATTGTAGCAATTTGAGATTTATTCTTTTAGGATTTGATTAGAATCCTTATGTGATCATCGAATCCTCACTAGAAAAAGCTTTAGCTTTGTTCAAGAAAAAAATGTTTTTATTTTTTTGTATTTTATTCTATTGTCTTCTATTTTTGTATACGTCAAAATAATAATAATTTAGGAAAATACCTATAAGGACAGGAGGGAGGGGGGGGGGGACAAGGAAAATATAAATCACAACTATTTTTCTAATATCTTGGGAAAAATTCAGCCATGTGTACAAATAAAGGGTTAATAAATATTGCTACAAATTCAAGCACAGTTTATTTGTTTTTATTTGATACCCACGTCAATGCTATAAGATAAACCCTAGAAAAGCAATAGTTGAAAAAATACAAACAATCGTGTTTTTTAAAAAAAAAATTGAGCTTCCAAGAATAAATTTTCAAGGGCTATATTCGCAGTCCAAAATCCAAGTAACTTGTATCTTTAGTTTCTATAGACCTTGGAGAATGGGGAAAAGTCAAATATTAAAAGCATTGAAAAAAAAGGTCAGAATTTGAACAGGTCTAATAAACTCTAAAATTTATTTTAATATTATGTACATTGTATACAAGAAAAAAAAGATCATATTTTTAGAAAATGTGTATTACAAGAAGTACTTTATCATAGAAATACTATGATTTGTTGTTTTTTAATCATTCTTACAGCAATATATGAAGAAATCCTAATTATATTTTAGTCAGTGCTGGGAAAATAAAGGAAAGTTTATGTATGAACAATTGGAAAAAAAAAAAATTAAGCACATTATCGTAATGAGAAAAACTTTTAGAGTCTTTCTGATGATAGCAAAATAATTTGAAATAAAAGCAATTAAATCAAATAAATAATCCCATTACCAATAACATTGATATTTGATTTTTCATTTGAAAGGTACAGCTAAGAATGGCTAAGTCTTATGTAGAGTGTGTTTAAACTCTTAAAAAAACGTTTTTATGTGATGTAAGCATTGTTGTCGGCCATCTTGGATGCCATAACAAATAAGTTTTATAACAATGATACCTATTTTTACATTAAAAAAAAAATATATATAAAAAATAAAGGAAAATATTGAATTAATGCCGTGTATTGAGACGTCAAAATGGGATCAACAAATAAAAAGATATAATTTTATAACATCTAGTTTGTTTTATATATCAGACCCTAAAATATGATAAGCAATGTTAATACATCACTTTAAATTCATATTTATATAAAGTAGACAACAATTAATCATTATATTTGATAAAACTTGATACTTTTCCACTTTTATTATCCCTAATGGATCCAAAAACAAATTATAATTTACATAAGTAAGGAATTTTTAAGTAGATATTAATTAGTTTTATTTGACTTATTACTGTTTTTCTTTTCCATCAAGCTTCATTTTATAAATTTTTTAAGACTTTTTTTATTTGCAAAGCCATTTGATGAAGTTTTTTTTATTTTTAATTTAAAAAAATATAGGAAGTGACGTAACTTCCTGAACAAGCTTCTGGGGGAAATTATAACGTTGGAGTCAATATGCGTGAGTTTAATTTAATGTCGCTCCTAGAAAACGAATAATACGTTGTGTATTGTAGGGATTGGGCAAAGTACATTTAAATGTACTTCAGTCGAGTACAAGACATTGATTGATATTTAAAGTACAAAAATTGTGCTGATTTGTTTTGAGGTATTTCAGTAATTCAGAAGTACCTACAATGTATTTAAGTATTATGATTAGTTATATATTTACTTGTAGCTGTATCTAAATCCCATTTTATGAATTAGTCTACTTATACAGTCCCTTCCGTCTAAAATGACAAACCTTTTTAAATAACTCTTTGTCCTATATGTTATATTTCGATGTTCAAACAAAAAAACTCTTTGTTGTTTAAAGAAAATGAAAGCAAAAAATAAGGAAAGTCAACGGAGAAATAAGAGTGTCATAACCAAAAACATGGTGTAACGTAGAGCTGTAATTCTGGAGCTATTCTTGCGCGGAAAATAAGGATTGGAGATCTTTAATGTGTCTTTGTGGATTGGGTGACCACAAAAGGTACACCAAAAGCTCCCACGAGGTCCAGATCAAGGTCAAAGAGGACAAAGGAAATGGTTGAGGGAGTTAAAGGAACAATTAAAAGAAAAAGAGACCGTCAATGATCTTGATTGTAAATTGGACAGGAGCAGGATAACTCCTCATCAGGGTTTGAAGGTTTTGCAATGATACAGCCGCCATAATCTCAAAGAAACTCCAATTTGTATATTAAACATAATGCCACTTCTAAAGCTACACATAAATAGTTAATAAAAGGACTAAATATCTCGCAGGTTAACTACATATACATTTTTTTAATGTATGCTCACGAGGATTTGGAGCATTTCCACATCCTTAACTTAATATATGGACTTCAAAAACAGTCTCTGGTTCAGATGGAGTAATACCATATTGTCCACTTATACTTAATTAATTTCACTCCATCCAAACAATTAAAGGGACCAATTTAAAAAATATTAAAAATGAGCTCATAAGATGACATCATCTTTCATTATCATATCATTTAAAATACCAATAAAAAAACTTTACTTTTGTATACGTAAATATGACTCGAAAATATCAACATTAATTATTTTCTTAACATAAAGTTATCCAATTTGTTATGCACACAGCTCATGATAAATCGAATGCACGGGATGCTATTTAAATCATTTGTCATAGACCGAGGATGTGTTTATGTCATTTATAATTTCTAAGGAGAATATATGTACCTTCTAATAGTTGCACTTATTTTTTGGAAAATACTATTTATACTAATATTATAAACTTTTAATTAAAAGAAATATTTGTTATCCGTAATATACGCATATACTTTAGCCTATGATCCAATAGAATTCGTTTAATAGCTAAGCTTATCAAATATTAGATAACCTTATGGACAATAATGATTTTAAAGATAAGTTTTATGTCAATGTCAATGTAAGCTGCAATGATTTTTCACAAAATTAAATTTGAATTTAATGTTTGTACTCTTCGACAAATATTCGTCATTTACTATCAAAAATTATTCTTATTAATCCTTAGGAGTCATGGCAAATTGTACTTAGATGAACCAAAATTGATCATAACAATGAATGAATGAAAAATTAATACATATGATTTAAAATGTCAAATCCAGCCCAAATTAAAAATAAATTTTTATAATTCTTCACAATTCCCGAATTCTTATAAAATAAAATAAAAGTTTCTTAACTATAGCCAAAATTCTTGGGTATCTCAACTTATCCCAGAAAATTTGAAGACAGAGTTGACTTTAATATGTATTTGAAAGATTAAACTGTAAGTATATAGATTAAAAAAATAAAATTTTCTCCTCTTCTACGATATGTTTTGAGAAAAATAACTCCAGCTTGTGTTTGGGTTTCCGGGTCGTATATATAAATGAACTGTTATATATTATTATTTTCCATTTCATTATGTTTTGGCAACTTTGTTTTTATATTAACAAACTACATTAAACCTTTTCAAAATGATACTATTGTGAATTTTAATATTTTTTCACATTTTTTCCATGCTCTTAGATGTTAAACCTAAGGCATACCTTAAGTTATTTTAATGCAATGTATTAATCATGTGATATAACTCACTAAAGACATCCAGCGAAAAGCACTCAGAGTTTTGTACTTAATCTAATATTAGTTAAATATATTTTTTGACATTTAATCGTGTGTTTTTTGTCTAACCAAAAATATCAAAAATGACATTTGAAAAAAACTTTAAGGGCGATGAGGCGGGGTATTAGACATATTTAGATCCTT
The DNA here is from genome assembly GCF_016086655.4 of Lepeophtheirus salmonis. NCBI lineage: Eukaryota > Metazoa > Arthropoda > Copepoda > Siphonostomatoida > Caligidae > Lepeophtheirus > Lepeophtheirus salmonis. Next base: position 10,149,525 of record NC_052139.2, read on the forward strand.
AAAAAAATGAATTTCGACCTTCTCACATCTTACAACTTGTGATAAAATGCAGAAACATTTATTTAAAAAAATATATAGTTTTGAATAGGTCTAACATTACATTTGTATAGAGAAGCACTTTGAAAAATTATTAAATATTTATGAATAAAAACATGAATGAAATACCAATAAAAAAAATAGAATGAATTAACTAAGAAATTGAAAAATTAAAAAATTTATAATAATTTATTCAATTCTTGATGTATTTGCAAGAAGCATTTATTAATTCTGAATAGAGTAATACATCCTAAATATTTTTTAACGTGAGGATTATTTTGTTTTGGTAATCTAAACAGTGTTTTTTTTCTAAGGATTTATTATTCTTCTTCTTTCTTGAGGAGATAATGAATAGTTCTAAATTGTAGCAGAGGGTGTATTGTCTCATTAATGACGGAAAGTAAAACTAATGATTTATTGAGGAGTTATAAATGATAGTCCCTGTTGGAATACGAGTAGAATTGAGGATCGAAAACGGAGTCATTCTTCCCTATAGTCTTGCTTGATACAGAGTTAGTTTTCTGGTTTTTATAGCTATTACGTGTATGTAATCTAATGAAACGTCATTACAGCTAAGCTTCTTTCCTTCCAAATTTTCTTTAAATTGTCAGGGGTATTATGTTAATGAGATATTAGTGTGTGTACTCAATACTTATTGAGCTTATTGGCGCATGAAAATTGGAACAATACCAAAAAAGAACACAAAACAAAACTATACAAAGCCAAAAAGCATTCAAAGAAAAATATAAAGGATTGTATCCTAATTTGTGATGTCACTTTAATTATGCTCAGTATGATAACCTATTTATTGTCTATAAGGGGCTACAAGATGAAATCTCTGCCCTCTTTGTCTCGCTTTCCGAACAAATTTCATATATAATTAAATATAACTATGATATATTTGCTGTACCGTAGCTAATGCAGTAAGTTATAGTCTTCCCCCAAATCATACAACAGGCAACGGATGTTAACATGGGTATTAATGTGGTGGAGCTATTTTTCCTAGCCCCTGCCTTCTTATCTCACTCTCCAAAATTTCAATATCCATTCATATTATAAAAAGTAAAAATTGTATAGTACCTGTTAGTCCAGCTCTACATTTTATTTATTTTATTATGACTCATTCCATTAATAAAATTTTAAACAATTACCCGATATTATTTAATATATTACGAATCTTTTATTTTTTTATTCGTAAATAAGAGAAACAATATAGTATTTCTACAAGATTGATGGGTTATTTATTTATAATAATTAATCAATTTTCAATCAATTAACTACAACCTAGATATTTGTACAATCGTCAGTCAAGTTATTGGAAATATAAAATGTTCCTGTTAGGGTATCAATTGTTACCTCTTATAAACCATGAATCTCCTTTATCATTTAGCTTCTTTTAAATTTAGATTATTTAATAAAAGTTGAGGTATCAATTATACCTTAGGGGAAAAAAAGTTTAATCCAATATATAGCTTGCTAGCAGAAAACATGTACAATGTACATATTTTATTATATAATTTTGAATTCTTTTTTTTTTACAAATCTTTCCTTGTTCATTACTTGACAAATTAAATTGTTTATTTGTTTGAAAAAAATGAAATAAAACATTCATATTAAGTTGACAATAAACAAATGGCTTCTATGCTAAATTCTTTCTTTATTTAACACCAGATTCAATACTCTGAGACAACATTAAATGTAAGGAATAAAAATAAATCATATTAGGTAAGAAAGAATATATTAAATAAATTTATTGGTATCTCAAATTAAAATTGTTTTACAAGTAGGTATAATACAGAGTATATGAATAAAGTATTAAAAACGATTTCCCTATAAATTGGGAATTTATCCTCGTCAATTTATAATATTTATAGCATAGGTAATTTATTAATCAAATCGAATGAAATTTTTCAGAGTTGTTGCCACAGATCTTGTGTTTTGATTCATCTGATGTCACCTTCTCCATCTTCAATAACCTTTGTGATCCTTGGCCTGAATCGTGTTCGAGCATAGATTCCATGGTTATCCTGCAGTTATTGATAATACTAGCCTTTAGGAAACTAAAACTCTTGTAGTAGTGTTTGTTAACCTGTTCTAGAAATATGTCCACAGATAGTAATCGAGACGGTTCAAATCTAGATTATTGCTAAGCCAGATTTTAGCCTTGCAAAATACAGGAACATGTCAATTAGGAATGACTGACTTGCGTTCAAGGCATGGAACGAATTGGAGCCCTGAATAAATACCAAATTGTTTTTGCCAAAAAAATTTCTCCTTCCAGGGTAGCAAGAAATCCTTTAATATATTCAGGTACTTAGTTGTGTTGATCTTAAGTCCATTTTCAATGAAATATGCTATCCTCCAAGAATTCTCTCATATATCCTCCTGCAACAATGAAACTAAACACCAGTGAGATATAATTCATTTTATACAGTTATACCTATATACCCGGTGGTCCATTGAAATTTGAACCCTAATTCAATAGTCAATGAATGTTTTCATACGCATACTTCAAGAAGCTGGGCGCCCCTAGGACCACCGTCTACGCCGTTCGTAAGTACAAAAAGTTGGAGGGGAGGAAGGGTTCTGTCAAAATGGCCTAACTGGATCCGGAGGAGTTAAAGAAAACAGCCCATGCCAATCCCATAGTGTCCATGAATGCTCTTTCAAGAGATATTGGGTTTCCACATCAGACTATATGGATAGCTATCAAAAAGTGGGTGGAAAGAGGCTTGGGAGGTGGAGAGGCCACTTTTCATACTAGCAATGAAAGAACCCATTTTCTCCTCTGCAAGATTCTTATGAATGAGTGTTTTCAGTTCTTTTGAACTGTTTTTTACACTTTAGGGCACCTTACAGCCCCGATGCCTCCATCTTGACTACATATTTTGGATTCACGTTGAGGGGGAGACCTACAGTTCCCGTCATCAAAATTCAAACGCCCTCAAAGCAACTATCAGCCAGTACTGGGATGCCCTGACAGAGGACTACATCCACAATTAATAATTTATATATTTATTGAATGTTAAAATCTAATGAGTTCAGGCTTTAATGAACCCCTGTGTCCTATAATGACTTTTTTTCTTTATATTCCATTGCTGTATGATATACATAAGGGAGCACAATAGACGGTGTCGCCTGTGACTGTTTTTATAAATTCAGACATACATACATACAGATAGACGTTTGATTTATAAATGATTAGATTTCATTGTACAATGTCTTTTTTTTACAGTTTAATATTTTTTTTAATGTCTTAAGGGCAATTGATATTATTGGGCATCCTTAAGTACTTGCCCATTGATAGTTACATAATTAAACTAGATGGTAAGGATAATAGAAAAGAGATCAAATTATTATACTTTAAATTTAGTCCTGGTCATTTGTTCAAGAATATCCATCTTACTTAGATAGAAAGTCTTTTTGACGATCTCCTGGAATAATTTTAATTTATTAATTAGATCACAGTGAATGAACCTATTATTTAAAGAATAATAGTTAACATTTATAAGTCAATTTTTGGAAATACTTATATCATAGGTTAAAAAATAGAAAATAAATCATGGTTTAAAACAAGAAAACGAAATAACTTAACAAAATTGTAAAATATTTAAAAAAAAGAACTGCAGACAATGAAGAAAGTTAACAGATCTTCCAAACTAAACATTCGTCGTCTGTTCATATGATCGTGACTCTCCGCTCGGAGCATTTATTCAAAGAGTTGACTATAGATATCCAAGGATTGAAATAATAACACGATTTAAACTATGTATCATGCAGTAAAATCGTTTTAAATTTGAGGTAACGTTTAACCCCAGTTCCTTAACTAAGTAAACAAAGGTTCATAAATAAAGAGAACGCATCATCTTATTCTTTAACATGACAACTATTGTTTATGAAATCTACATGGAATTTTTTTTTTGTGTAAAGTTCAATATCCAAAATAAGACTTCAATCATTTGTTTGAGACATATAAGAGATTATGTTTACTCCAAAGCCTTGAAGGGACTCTTTTGTCCCATCTAAAATTTTGGTATTATTTTCCACATAAAAATAAAATAAATCATCAATCACAAACATAAAGAGACATCAAATCGAACAAAAAAAATTATGTGCTTTGTACTGAAAATATAAGAATAGAATGCTTTCAATTTTGTATCTGGAAAAAAAAGAAAGCGTTATCGTTGCTATAAATTATTTTGTGAGCTAGGCACATAGTAGTACCGGTGTAGTGACGCATTTAAAACGGTACTATATTAAACTAGCATTATAACCGGTAATGGGAAAATCAATATCTGATAAAAATGTTAGGCCATCAATAACTTAGCCCTGCTCTTCCCAAACAACATTTTCTAAAAATAAGTAAAAGTAATTAAATTTCATTGTTAGTCCCCATCCCAAACAGAAAATTTCTGCTAACACCCGAGTAAAAGCATTGCTCTGAAAGACTTTTTAATTTCATTTTTTTAATTAAAAAGTATCGAAAGCTACGGTAAGGGCTGAAAGCAATTTTTGTATCCTAACCAGTACAAAAAATATTTGCATCAAAATAACATTACACCTAGGCAGCCTGTCAACACAAAAGCAAACTTGAATAATTTTCTTTAAGTTGAGTTAGGATTACATTTGTATACCTATGCCAATTACTGTCAATTTCTATCTTAAAAATTATTCTTCTTGACACTTTGGAGGCGTTACAAAACTACACTTGAACTAGGAAAAATTTATGGTACTAATAAAATAATAAAAAATTGATACATTTCGTTTAATAGGTAATATAGGCCTCTTAAATTAAATGAAAGTATAGCTTCATCTTAGGTTTTCTAAACTCATCTCACTAGTTGAAATATAAATCAATTAATTCACTCATATATTTTTTTTAAATATTTGCCTTAATGTAAGTATACCGTGTGGTCAATTGAAGTATAAACTCTTACTTATTCAATAATTAATTAACCTTGAGTGATTGAAATTAGTTATATATATCATATTAAAACATACACAATTAGTGAAAAAATAAAATAAATTTGAGCACTTTAGCTTACGTAAAGGTCGAGAAAATGACACTTGAACGCAATTGACGAATTTAAATTCGTGCATTCCAAGCGGGTTGGCGTCTCCTGGACCACTGTTTACGATGTAAACAAGTCTGAAATGTTGGAGAAGAAAGCTTGTCCCGGAGGAGTTAAAGAAAACAGCAGAAGCCAATCCCCTCAAGTCTATGAGTCCCCATGAAAGAGATCTCAGGGTGTCCCACCAGATTGTCCAGAGAGCTATCAAAATAGCTACTTTTTAAACCAGTATTGAAAGAAACACATCTCCTCCGTTGTAAGACTCTTTTGAATAAGTTTTGAAGGAGTCTGTTGTGTTCTTTTGAACTCTTTTTTGACACTTTTGGCCCCTATATTGCCCCTCTCGACTACACTTTCGGATCCATGTCGAGATAAAGGCCTGCATTGTCCGTCATCCAGACATCCAGGCCCTCAAAGTCACTGTTAGCAAGCACTAGGACGCCATGACAAAGAACTACATCCGTAGCGGGTTTCAAGCCTTCTACTAAGAACAGCTCCATTAATGTGTCAGAGAACTCAGACACACCTTTATTTAATTTTGTTGAAATTATATTGTTAATTAATAAACGAGATTTCAAAAGTAATTATCTCAGTTTTACGATCCTGCATTTATTTTCATACATCTACAGCAATTTACAAAAACTTAGTAGTCATTCCTAACAGTATGATAAAGCAAGCTTCGGCTGTTAGTATTGGTCGTGAAGAGAAGAACCTTTTATCAATCATAAGGCAAATGTTTGAACACCTTGTTATTAGCAATAGCATGGAACATCATTTTGAAGAACCCATTTACTGACACACGTCAAGAATGGCTGAGGGGCAGACTAGGGACGTCCTGAATTTTTACAAATAAGTTCCGGGAAGATCCAAAGGAGATAATTTGATATTTTGGCCAAAAAGTATTGCAGACCTATTTTCATTGATTCTAACAATGTATAAAAATTACACCGATCCTTAAAATGTTGGGGGAAAAAGTCCAGAGAAACTTTCATCTTAGATTGAGTCCTCCAATTGGCTGATTGTAACGTCCTCACGGTATATGAATTGCTGGAAAATTGATTGGCTAATCTCGAAAGTACAAGAACCAGGAACTCCCTTCTTGGCTTTGTGATAACGTTTCTGAAGCATTATAAATGATCGGCTGTCTCTCTAATGAAGGGATACTAAGACTATATTCAGTATGAATATACTAATATAGAGTTTTTACTAAGGATTACTTGTCAGAGCTTGCTCGAAAACCTCACATCTTGATCTGATTAGTACACTACCTGTTTTTCTTTTTCTCCTTCATTAGTGTAATTAAGCTTATAATATTTCTAAGTCTTCAATTGACGTAATGTATTTTTATATCTATATTTATTATTTTGTTTTTTGTTTTGAATAACAATCTTTTATGATGTTTGACATTATACAATAGGTGTAAAAAATAAAAAAAGGAACTGATAATTTTAAGCCAATCAGAGAAAATAAAAAAAATTATTATTTGTATATGAAGTAAAAAAGTATATTGGGATTTTCTCAATTTCTTGATTTGATTATAAGTAAGGCATGGAGCTTTTTCATTATACACCCTATCAAAAATTTAAATCCATAATTTTTTTTTGTTTTTTTAAAAATTGTTTATTGAATTTTGGTTGCACGTTATACAGGGCTTAAAAACTGTGATTTTCACAGAACAAATAACACAAAACTGTTTAAAAAAAATTAAAATAAGACTTTACCCAATTATTTTAGTTTACTTTTCTATAGTCACAGAGACAATTCTGGCTTGTTTTTATATTAACTATATTTATATTAACGTCACCTTTGTCAGTACTGAAAATATTTTAAATTTCTGTAAGTTAATAATCATTTTTTTCATAAACGGTTTTGAAACGAAATCTGTATAATAGCGAAAATCGGATGGAATGAAACTGAAATATACAAAATAGTTACCATACTTTCATAATTTTGCAGGTCCCATACAATTATTTAATTTTTTTATTACGTTAATCTACAAAAGTTACTGTAAGAAGATGATAAATGTTTTGAATTGTTTTTTTTTTTTCTACATTATCATGAACTTAAATTAGTTAAGAAAACTTTTTCTTAACTGGATAAATTGTATTTATATTTTTTAAGATATAAATAGTTTTACTTATTTTACTCCACCAGAAAAGTTATTTTGAAAAGTTTCTCAAATAACCACACCTAATATTGATAATTTTATTTATTTTTAAGATTAAATTGATGACACTGAACAGATTAAGATTTAATCATTAAGTAGCCGTATTACGAAAGGCGTTTTCAAGCTATAATGTAAATCATTATTATAATTGCCGAAATAATTATATACATGAATCTTTTATAAGTGGTAGTCATTATTTTAATCATACTACTTAGACATATAAAACAGCAACACTTTAATTATTAGTTAAATTCTAAGCTAAACAAAATCTTATTCTTCCCTAAATATATGATCATGAATATAAATTTATATCTTATTCTTAAGATTTATTTGAATGTAACGATCCATTTTTTTTATCATTTACATCAACCATGGCAAGAAAAAAAATATGTCAAATAAGAAAAAAAACATACAATTCAAAACTAATTGTTGCAGGTATTTGAAAGCTTAAACAATTTGCACAATAGCTTAAACTTGGTTCCTCTCCTCCGAGTAAAAAATAATAACGTATTAATGAATATGTATAATGTTATTATTGTTTTTGAGCAACTTTAATAATTAAAAATATTGATGTTTAAAAAAAGTGTCGAAAATTTAACATCCCAAATAAATTGGTAATTTCTTGAAAATCCTTAAATCTACAAATTGGATAAAAAAGAAACTGTGATTTTCTAATTCTGAATCCAATTCTCGTTCAATTCAAAAAAAAATTATTTTTGATTGGGTTGATCTTATTTAGTGGTGGACTTAATTTTATTTTTAATAAATCGGAAATTTGTTTGTCGTTGTCTTCAAACTCAGTGAAAGATAGGTTTTGTGATACAAGATTCCTAATGTAATGTATCGGCTCAATTAAAGACAAAACGAGCTATAATGAATTTGAAGCATCTCTCAAACGGCTTGTACTTCATGGCCATATCCAAAGAGCTCGGATGCAGCTGTATTATTGTTTATGGTTCCAGGGACTTATTCACCACCACAGCGGTCTTGGGCGTTGTGAACAGCTCAGACAAAGTCTGACCTTCAATTTTTGTGGAAAGGAAGGAGCAGCTTAATGCCGATGATTACATAGAACTTCTGGGTAAGAGAGTGCTACCTTGAGAAAAAGAAAAGTTAGGAACAACTTTGTTTCCACTGAACCCGGAGCTCCGTCTCATTGCACTGCTAAGGCACAGTAATTCCTGGGAGACAAATTTCGAGACTTTTAGGACTTCAATATTGCCCGCCTTCCTCTCCAGACGAGAACCCCTTAAACTACTCTATGCAGGTCTGTCTAGAAGAGAGAGTGTATCCAGTCTCTAGAGTCTTCCATAATAAAGGACTGGACTAAGCTTGAGTCTGACTATAAAGTCAAGGGCTACAAGGGATTTAGGCTAGAGGTGAGGGATCACATAATGAATAAAAGTTGTGTTGAACATTATTTTCAGATTATTTTTTGAACAAAAATTTCCTTACAAAATCTGTTGTTTAAATTTTCCTCTTTAAAATTAGATAATAAAATGTGTACCACTAAATGAGATCGCCCCCAGTATATTTGTTTAAAATATTAGCTATTACTTTGTTTTTGAAATAAAAAAAGTTTTGACGTCTTTTGGTGTGGTCATCAGTTTTGTATTATTAAATTAGATGAAAATACTCGGGAAAATGCTTTTAAAAACTTTTGAAAGATTGTATATTTTTTATTGTTCATAAAATGGTAAATTTTAAATTAACGACTCTCTTTCAAAAGTTTTTAAATAATTTTCCTTAAACTGATTTGTTTCAACTTTTTTATAATAGCAGAAAATTGAGAAGGACATCATAATACGTTTAATGTTTTTATATTTGAAAAATAGAACAATGAAAACGTATAACGACATAAGAAAAAAAATCAGAATTTAATTCGAAATTAAAAAATATTTTTTTTTTATCAGGTCTTGTAAAAGGACAACTCTTACTTTATATAAAAATACGTAGATAGATCTTTCAAATGATGTCAGATTGACCATGTTCAGAGTCAACATTACGTTTGAAACATATTAGACAAAAAATATCTTTTGGTGTCATCAGGGGTAATGCATATACCATATTTATCTCTAAACTAAACTATGAACCAGATAACTCTTTCAAAAATTCTTAAAGAATTCCCCCATATTTTTATTTTTCAATAGAAGGAAAGTGCAGACGTTTTTATCTAACTAAAACAAACTAAGAATTTAAATGTTGTAGATTTCAGTACCAACATATTAAATTAATTAATTTAAGAATCAAATGAGAAAAAAACAGTTTAACTCTTAACTGACTTTTTGTAAAAAGCAAGTTCATGCTTTATTTAAAAGAACTTTAATTTAATTCTATTATCAGCCAGCACTTGGACGCCAATACAGAGGAGTACATTTGCAGAGGTTGCCAGCCCTTCCACCATCGCTTGGAAGCCATCATTGTTGCTAAAGGCAGCTACATTAACGACTACAAGAGCTCCGACACACATCTATTTAAAGTATTAATTTTGTTAAAATTATATTGTTAATTAATAAATTATATCTCGTGGAAATTTAAAATTCAAAGTGTTCAGATTTTAATAGACCACCAAGTAGTTGGGATTTTAGTTAATATTGTGTGATTTACATTATAAACAAAAAATAATTTGTTGGTCTTAGTGTATTGAAGACAGACCCTATGGTCCAAGAATGATGAATTTATACTTAAGATTCATGGAATCCAATATCCTATTGCAAAATCAACTTCAAAATTATCTGTAGGGTAATAATAGGCTAGTAGGTATTTTGGTTTTCAAAAAATTTATGAGCAGATTCATTTTTCACGCTTTTTAAACGCAGTTTTAAAAATAGATCTTGGAGGATTGTCTAAAATTCAAATCTGCTTTAATTGCTCAAAGAATAAGCTGAAATAAAATATACAAAATAGAAAATTTTGGGCACAATAATGTAACAATTTTAGACGACATATGTATAAATATACATAGGTTCGAGGGCAAAAAATAAAAGGAAAATAAACCCCTTTAACAATAATAAAAATGAGATAAAAAATATTATTCCTTTAAGGGATAGACGTCTGAGTAAGTGCTCTCTGCTTAAAATTATTTTTTAGAGTGTTTTATAAGCTAATTTGAGACAAAAGTGTTTATAAAAAACAATGGATTCGGTTCCTAAGGGAAGGTATCCCAAAATTCCCGGAATGCCAATCCGAACCTACTAATCACGGATATTCACAAATAAGGAATGGCTATATGAAAAATGCTTGTTCATTGGAGGAGACAAAAGAAAAAGAGGAAACTGGCGGTATTAATAAGGGAGCGAAAATAGTGTGCAAAGTACAGGATATGTCAGACTCTGGCGTTACCAGAAGTAGGGAAGAAGGAAGATAAACTAAAACAAATAAAAAGATTATGACAACCCTTTCTGTGAAATTTTTTGTTTGGATTGGAGGGATAGTGAAGAAAATACACTGAGAGGATTTATTCCGACTCCTGAAGATTATAAGAAAATATTTGATGATCTTAAACTCAACTGGGATGAAATAAAAAGATTAAATTAATTAAAAAGTTGAGTCGGGTATATTGTTATTACAAGAAAAAATCCGATCAGCATGATAGTTAAATTTCATCATATTTTTGGCTTAACTAAAATAAACGAAGAAGTTAGTTTTACTATTAAAGGCTGAAAGGGATTGACCATCTCTTGGTGTTTGATCCAGATGGGTTGTCTGTATGTTACACTAGAATGTTGGAAGTGAATTCAAGTGATTGTTTTCCCGTATGTTATGATGTTCTGTTGGTATCTGCTGTTAAAAAAGTGGCTAATCATTCTTCAAGGGGAATTTTTCTAATGTCATTAATAGGGAATTAAAGCCTAAGTAGTTAGCTATGGACGTGGGCAGTAACTACTCTGTGCTATCAATAAATTGGATGATTAGATATTAAAATCATTTCAATTTACATGCCTAATAAGGATGATCTGTCATTTATCCGCTCATTGATTCTATGTTTTTTTCAGAGAGTCTTCAAAATAATGAAGATGTTATATTTATAGGAGATTTTAATGTGGCTTTAGATCAAGATAGGGATATTTTAAACTTTAAGAATACTAACAATAAAAATGCGAACAAATAATTAAAGTATATTAAGTAAAAGAAATCTGGAGAAGGCATCCATAGAGTTTAATAAGACTCCTGAACATTTCTTTTTTATTAGACGTGGGGAGTATGTAAGTAAGAGTTCGAGGCTTGACTATTTTTTTGTATCTGAGGATTCATTTTCGATTATATCAGATTATGAAACAATAGTCACTCGGATGTTAGGTCATATTGCAGTTTTGTTAACTATGTAAGATTCAAAAAAACATTCCAAGAATCAATGGAAATTGAATACGAGTTTACTAAATGATGATATTACTCATTAGAAAATTGAATTTACTATCAAGGATATTCTTAACAAATTAAGCATAAATAGGATAAAATATCCGTTACATACAGTAAAATTAATTATAGACTGCTGTAGAAGAGAGTATATTAAATGAGGTGTTAGATTGAGTGAGGAAAGGAAAAGGAGGCATGATAACCTACTCCTAGTCATGGCAAGAGATATAGGTAGTGGAGATACTGCTACAAATGAAGAATTACAACAGATTCTCTTAACCTATTATCAAGGTCATTTAATTAGGTCTTGACGCATTTGTGTTCTAAAAGAACAGGTACTCCTCAATAGGATAAAACAAATGGAACAAAGTGGGAGGGCCATGAAAGATGTGAGGGTACTTCTGGATGCACGTGGCAGAGTGGAGACAAATCTAATGCAGGTAACCAAAATGGTTACTAAATATTATCAAGAAATGTATAGGTGCAGAGACTGCATGGATTATAATAAAAAGTCATGCATAAAATGTACTTTCAACTCAGCATACCTTGCTGGTGTGGTTAAAAATGGTGATATATTTAATTTAACAAAAATGGAAGGGTCTCTTAAGAAGGTATTAGAAGAGAAAATTGGTGTCGAAGAAATTAGAGAATTCATCAGGTCATATAATAAAAATAAAAAATCCCCGGGACCTGATGGTTTTCCGATGGAATTTAATAACAAATATACTATGCTTCTTTCCCGATTGTTAGAAGAAGTTTTCAAGGAAGGTATTTCTAATGGGTTTTTTGAAAGACACACTTCAATAGGAAAATTAATTCTTATACCTAAAAAGGATAAGGATACAAGATCTATAGAAAACTTTAGACCTTTAACTATGCTTAACGTATCGTATAAAATCTATTATTGAATCTTAACAATGAGATTAAGAAATGTTTTGCATCATATTTTAAACTTGTGACAAAAAGTGTTTCTTCCAGGTAGAGTCATGGTGGATGTGGTCAGAGGAATTAAGGATTCCATTGCACAGGCAGCGAAACCAAATTTCCAAAATAGAAATGTTGACGATTGATTTCATGAAGACATTCGACTGAATACTACACGATTTTTTAATAAAAAGTCTAAAAGCGCACGGGCTGGGAGATAAATATATAAGAGTGTTGGCAGTAAGTCTCTGTGATCTTATTACCTTTTATGAAAGATGAGAGTAAAATTTCAGTGGGAATAGAGGATACCGTCAAGGAAAACCTATCTCCCCAGCTTTATTTATTACCCCCTTAAATCCATTATTAGAGGAAATAAATGCATCAAAATATAGAAAAGGAATTAAAGTTGGAGAGATAGAAAATATAATTGAAGATTTCGCTGATGACATTACTATGATTTATTCAGGAAGTCATAAAGATATTCATACCACTTCTATGCAGACATTACATATTTTAGAAGATAACGGGAAAAAATTTGGATTAAGGCAAGGTTGATAGAAATACAAGGTTATACCATAACGCGTGTACGACTGATGTTTGACTTACACCACGCTTTTAAGATTGACGTCATAGTAGATGAGTGGTTGCATGTTTTGTCAAAATATGTTTTTCTTACCTAGCAGTCAGTACGATAGGTTAAATTAAAAATTCTAGTAATAGTGACGTTGTAGACTATCAGTGGTTGCGTGTTTTGTGAAATCTGCCTATCTTACCCAGTAGTCGAAAGAATACATCAGATTGAAAATTCTAGCAAGCCCGATTACGTGATGGTCTAACTTTTTATTTCTATTAACCTTGGATTAAGGATTAATCTTTAAAAAAAACATAGATAATGGCTGATTTTCTCATTTGAACGGTATAAGTGTTACACCTAGGATGAAAGTGCTAAGAACAATCATAACTTTGGATGGAAGTGATGTCTCTGAAAAAATGAAAACTATTGAGCAAAAGATTCAAAAAGCATTCTCCAAGTACCCAATTTTTGTAAACAAGAATATAGTGGCAAGAATTCAAATATGGAATTCACTTATTTTATCTAAAATAATTCATATTTTGAAACTGACACCTTTTTCGGATATTTTATGCCAGAAGATTGACAAAATACGTGATAATTTTTTTTATCACCGAAAGGAAGAAGCAGAAGTATATCTTGTACTCGTATTATTTCCCCCAAGAAGTAGGCAGGCTTGGTGTATTAAGATTTAAAGATTTTTGCAAAACAATGGTTTTTACTTGGTTTGGACGAATTTTGCTAAGGATTCCGTACGGAATAAAAAAATGGAACAGACATGCACTGAAAAAATGGGCACTGCATTAGAGGGAGAGAAAGACAACGGACCATGCAGAATTATACGGATAACTAATGATATATCCCCAATACTCGGGAAAAAAATGTAGAAATTAATAGGGGATTGACGGGAAAAGTTTTAGAAAGAATGGAATGGCAGGAACCAGTTTTAGAGAATAAAAGATTCGCATATATATCGGATACGTCAATCAAAAGGAAGATATCGTTCTTGGGAGATATTTTTAATATAATTTGTGAATTTGAGGCAAATCTGAAATTAACCAACAATTCATCATATCGTCGTTATTATATTATGAAAATTAATAATGCAAATTTTCATTGCTCTGTAATTGTAATGATATAAACTATTACGTCTTTTAACCCTAAAAGGATGTTTAATTGTGGAATTAGGGCATTGCATTGTGTGATCATGAGATACACTTTAAATATACAGTGAATTGGTACAGCTTAACAGAATTGAGTGAAACATATGTTCTTTAAAAAAATCGTGTTAATTGTCGTGAAGAAGTATTTTAAAAGTAACATTGATTTAAATGAAGAAACAATAGCGTATGGATTTTTGTATGTTTGAAAATATATCATATTCAAATGCATGTTTTTGATCTAAGAAATAAGGATGTAGTCTTATAAATTTTAATATCTTTGGCATTGAGTGTCTCTAGTGCTCTGTGATGTATATCTTATTCAAATATTTGATCGAAGAAATAACAAGTCGTATTAATAAAATATTATAGGTGTTTTGCATGTAACATCGAAAGTGTGAACCAAATGCTCAGCTAATTAGCACTAGAGATACTAAATTAATCCCTGGCTCATCAGTGATAACGTAATATTATTCTTTTTTCTCAAGCTATTTTTAATAATTTTTTATTATTGAAGAGAGAACATGTATCATCTTTGTATTGAGTAACTACATGTGTAGTTATCTTCTATACTTTTATGGCAAACGTTTGTCTGTTTTACGAAGCCTAATAACAATGGCAATTCAGTTAAAGTTTTCAAGGTAAAAAATATATTTATATCCTTGTAATTAGTTATAAAATTCCTCACTAATCTTACATGATTGTAAAATCATCTGATATATAAGCGAGATTTTATAGATTGTTATTTTTTGAGCGCGGGATTTTCCACTGCAAAATCGTGTCTTCTCGTGTTAATTAGTTTTATAACATTAATCAACGTTATTCCAACTTTTTTTCAGGCAGGGCACCTATCAAAAGCTTATAAAATCTCACAGTGCCTCAATGTAAAACATGATTGAAAATGACACTGCATAGCCTGAATGCAAATTACCTGCTGATTTAGACGAGACATTAATGATTAAAGCATAATACTAACTGTAAATAATAATCAATTTAACCTATAAAAACAGAGGTTTATAAACTTGCATGACGGCCTAAGTGATACAACAACACATTACCCAACAATTAGAACTGGACAACTCAAACAAGTAGGGTGAACCTCCAACTCATAGTCAATCATGGTCAACTTTTGTGGGTTTATTATTTTTAGAAAAAGATCCATGATTATGTTGCTTATTATTTGTTCTTTAGGAAATCAATTGATTTTTGGCAGTTAAATGTAAGTCAATTTCATGCACACTGCCGTCACGTTGAACCCAACGGACTTTCCATAATAAGTACTTGAGACAGATTCTTACAAATAATTTCATATTTTTATTTATGTAAAATAAGTTTAGGATTTTGTATTTTCATAAGTAAAAATAATCTACTCATTAGAACTGGTACAGTACGGGAATTTACCACCGTTACGTGATTTTTGCCCACAATGAGGTAGGTAAATATATAAATATTTACTTAATTTGATATTATAAAATTTTGGTTACTTAAATACATATATTTTTTTTTAAATTAAAAGATTTCGGTAGTAAAGTAAGATTTTAATAGGTAATCTTTTTTTTATGGGTATAAGAAACCACTTCTGTATTTTTGTATTAAACTGATGCATCAATCAAATCTTGAAGAAGTCAATTCGACAATACTCCACCCGTCGGATGAAATAAATGATAGATGGCTGCTTACTAAAAAAACTTTAATGTAATAAATAAATGGTAATACCAATGAATTTGAGTCAAAAGAATTAAAACAACATCTAAAAGAAATAGAAAAAGAGATAATGACATACAACTGATAAAATGCATCCCAATTGACAAAAATCCAGGGGTGTGGTGGTGGGATAATTTAAATTTATTTCGCAATGTTTCCAAATTAGCTTCGAAATACCTTGTAACTACAGGTGCATCTGTATCAAGCGAAATTTTGTCGGCAGATGGCGATATTGTGACTGTCCATCTTGGTTATTACAGAAATTGTAGTCAACTCAATTTTTTGCCAAAAAATTTATAAATTTATGAATAATTGTATGATATAACCTATATATATTGTATGTTAACCTTTATTTTTAGAGAAGTTAAGTATATTTAGGAATAATTTATTGTACAAAAAAGAAATTATTAAGGAATAAGATATCAAAAAGACTTGAAAAACTAAATTAATTCTATTTAACAAATAACAACATCTTACTATTATACAGTACCGAATCGCGTACCATGAAGGGTGTACTGTAACTCTTACCGAACTGCGAGTGAAACCATTATTTTTTAAGTACCTGGATACTCACCTAACACGGAACTTTTGTTTGAGATACTGTAAATAAACTTACATTAGGTTGGTTTTATATGCTCGTGCTAACAGCCATAGCTTTGAATGTACTTTAGAACCTTCCATCCGTGTTCTTTGTTTAAGCCATCAAGAAGGTTTAATGCCAGTAATTTATAATATCTTACGTGAGCGTAAATGAAAGAAAAAACACTAATAACGAATGGATCCCTCAGACATTTGCTTTGGGGAACCTTTTAAGTTTTCCTTTCGACGAACGAGATAGATCAACTCAAGATATTATGTGTCAATTCTGGGGATATCTTCAATGAAGTTATATGGTCACTTAATACTCATATAATTTCCAATCAGATATTCAGGAATTGCTCTCATTAGCATCGGTTTCACGGGACTATGAACAAGATATTCTCAACTTAACCTTATGAAAAAGAGATGATTAATAAATACTTTACAGTATCAACAGAAGGATATATAAGAAGGCTGCTATCTTTTATTTTGTTCTTATATGTACATAGTCTATAACAGAGCCGTAATACTCAGATCTGGACGTAGACTCAAGTTCTGATTATAATATTTATGAACTCGTCTCTATCTTTCCTTATGCTATTTAATTGGCCTTATAAGACAATGGGTCTCCCATTTAACTTGAAAAGCAAGTCTATAGTTATTTCTATTTTATAATAATGTTAGATAGTTCATAGAAATATGTTAAAGGGTTAAAGACGATTTTAGCTTAATATAATGTAATATAAGTGATTAAGTAATATACATAAGAAAGACTTTATAAACTCGTGGAAAATCTAAGAATTATTTCGGAAATGATAATTTGATACACTTTTCCTTCATTAATGGACTCTGTGGAATTAGTTTTATGTTCATTAAATGTTTCAATTCATTCAAAAAATTTCATAAAACATTTAATATTTCCAAGAGAAAAAAAATATTTTCTACATAAGTTTCCTAAAAATCAGGACTTCTAATAATTATGGAAGACTTCTATTCCAAAGGAAAATATATACGGTGATATAGTCTTATTTTTCAATTGCATTAAACACACAAGGTTTCCGACAATTTTCACTAATTTCACTTCCACTAAAAGATTATAATTGATTTGATATACGTATTAAATAATATTCACAATCATTATACTCAAGTCAAAGCATTTTTATTTTTTCTCCTTTTTGTGACAGAAAATAAGTATAAGAAAAAAGGCATGTGCAAAAAAGATAAAAATTGTTGCATGGTCCTGTTGATATGAGGCCTTTTATCTAGGTATTTTGAAACTTTCAAGCCTTATTTATATAAAGAGTTTTTTCATAATTTCGTTAATCAAGACTTATACTCAATATAATACATATACGATAATTTATTTGTTTTAAACACAAATAGTAGAAACTCATCGTTATTTAAAATTTATAATAAGATTTGAACCGTTTTCTCTTCCTCTCAAAAGCGCATACATCTTCCTTGAACACGAAAAAAGGGGCAGCTTTCTACTTGATCAGCTGCTGCACTGAAGGAAACTTTCTCACTCTAATTCACAAAAAAATTAATACAAGTTAGTATGGACTCATTCATTCAATAAGATATATGCTCAAAAAGTTTTTTGAGCCTTAAGAAAACTCTTTTGAGTAGATCACCAACTTTGTACACATACGGCAAAACTTTCAAGAAAAGAACATTTATGTATATAATATTTGGGAGGCGCAAAAAGGACTTACAATGGATATAAAGAAGACTTATGCGCTAGATCATATGGGTTTGGTATGGATAAATAGCTGAAGAAGCTACTAAGGCAAATGAATCAATTTAAACGAGAAGAACATTAAAGTAACGGATTGAAGTAAGTAGCTTTTTATACAGAAAAAATAACTTAAAATACCACATCCTGTTTTTGAGGGAGGGAAAATTCAAAAAGGAATTTGTTACTTGTAAGTAAATTTAGTTAAATATGAAGTCCTCACCCGGTACTGTTGTATAAAATCAAGTCGAGTACGCATATATGCCTATAATATAATGGAATGGAATTTAATTTCTTATATGAGATTTTTCTAGTAAAATATCAATGTGAAGATCACTTTTTTTTTTGTTTACAATTTAGTTTTTTTTCGAAAAGCATATATTGTAAGAACTTGTTTATTACATAGAAATATATACATATATTTGAATAAAGTATATTCTTAAGAAAATACATCTTAAGTTTTCATATATGGAATATTTTAAAATTATTCTATATAATCTTCAAAATATGAATCTATCGAAGTATCGAACATATATAATATGTCCAATAAAAACTTAAAGCCTTAAAAGAATTGAAAATATAATAAATACCTGTATATTTTGGCAATATCTTTAGTCAAAAGATAGTTTTTGAAAGAAACATTATGCATTTCCCGTACCTATATGGGTATACATATACTTTGTAGTTGAGTTGTAATAAAATGATGGCTCAATATATGTACAAATAATAAAGTTATCTTAATATGAGTATTTAAATCCATCAGAGTGAGTGAAAAAGAGAAAAAAAATGAAATAAATAAAAGGAATTATAGGTTTAAAAAGTCCTTTAATAAAAGAGCTCATTTTGACATATTTTTATACAAATACATTAAGTTATAATTAATGTGAACTTTCTTATGAAGCAATTATCAGCTTATTCCCTTGTGGAATACTAATATCAATATACTAACAGATTGAATATAAATTTCATAGAAAGAGTAAGATATAAGTGGTGTGTCAACATTAAAACAATTTTGAACAAAAAGAAACGAAATTTTTTTTAATCTGATATTGATAAATACTTACCGTTCCATATTTCATTTAAGTATTTAAGTGAACTTTTTATTCTAATTTGTGGGATGAGCTACGATAGCGAAGAGTATTAGCTATAGTTTAGAACCTTCATTTGATTTATAAGAATTATATTCACTCAGAAATGGCCCTTTTAAATAAAATAGATCAAATTATCATTCTTTTATTGCAAAAATCAATTTTGGACACTGTAAGTACAACTTGCAACACACCCAAAGGGTTGATACAAAGTATTTGTTGATAAGAATTGGCCATAATTCGACAAATAATACAATTAGGGGTTGAGTACTCAAAAAAAGAAGCCTCTTAGAGGCTGTTTAGCCTCAGTTGTAAAAGTCTGACAATTTTATACTTGAACCAATTCGAAAAAGCTGACAAAAAGCTCATATTTGATGTTTATTTTGTTTTTGAGCAATAAAAATGTCCTAGCAACAAGCAAAACGGTAGAAGGTGTGCAATCTCCTCCGCGCACAAGTCGATCTCCGACAAGAAGATCTTTACAGTGGACGCTATTCTGAAAGGAGAAATGATCACTTCTTGGCTGAATAAAGAGCTCAGATGGAGAGAACCTTCAGGGCCAAACATCCATCTCAGGTATAGTCCTCGGTGTTGTTGTGTCTGACATCAGCAAGATGCTACTTCTTCAAGGTCAATAGAAAAATCAATATGGACGTCTACTACAAGGATCTCAATTACTATATTTTGCCATGGGTAATTGACACATTCCCCAGGGATAACTATTTGTTTGATTAAGACAGTGCCACGACACACACGTCCAAAAAAGTGCACCATTTATGCAGGGAGAACACAGATGCATTCTGGCCGTCAGACTTCTGGATTTAGTCCACATCTCGACGTGGACCCCCAGGTCTTTGCTGTTTGGTGTGTCTAGGAGTTCAATAGAAATAATACTTCTCGCCCGAATGTCGATTCCCTGAAGGATGTGATCACAGAGGAGTGGAAAAACTTGTCCTCGGACTTCATCAGGGCCTGTTGTTCTGTTCGTCCCTATTTTGAAGCCATAATTCAAAATGGAGGGAGACATATTGTCCAAAAAGTGTAGAAAAATGTGGAATTACTAACTTTTGCTTCAAAAGTTTGGTATAAAAATGGCACAAAATAAAAATATGTAGAAGTGAAAACGGCTTTAAAATTTTTCTAATTTCTAACCTGTATACGCCATGATAAATTTGACCATAAATCATTCTGGCTTGCTTTTGTGTTGGCTGTCCACATATGTAGACGATTTGAATAAAATGCTTTTAGTTCTTTGAAATTCATTTTTCATTAAAAAAAAAAAAAAATAGTGTTCAATTAACATTACTACATGACATTTTGGTTGTACATATTTTGCTCAAAATGGTGAAGTACAAAAAATATATGTCAATACTCAAAGCTACTTTTGTTTTTAAAGAAAAGTTTTCTGCAAACTTATCATTATTATTTTTACAAAGCCAACTTTCCAACTTTTATGCATAACTTCTTGCATGACTTCTTTATTCATTTTGGTATAATAGATAGTAAACAATATGACCGTAAGTAAGCCAATACTTTTTCATATCATAATTATAATAGCTAAAAATTATATGCATATTTATTTAATTTTTTTTTTAAACTAAAACTTTATGGATGTGTCATTTTCTTTTTCTTTTCTTTTTTTTTGTACTAAATGTCTTCTTTTTTTTCATTTTTTGGCTTATTCTCCTATTAAATTAAATTTTAAAAAACAATTGATAACCTTTTTTTCGTCGTATATATAAAATTGAAGACATTTTATATATATATTTTGAGTATGTATAAGACAAACAATTAAGTGATTCTTTTGTTTTCCCCCTTCTTTTTAAATAGTAAACCCATTGAGTTGTCGAAAATGACATGTTGTAACCCATTAGAGTAGAGCATGTATTTAAAAAGCGCCAAAATTTAAAGTAGAATATACATTCAATATCACAATGAATGTCTTTTATGTGATTTTTTTCTTTTTCTTACAATACTCATGATTAGAGATGTGAATATTGTCTATATTGGGGTGAATATAAAATGTATTTGTTTGTAAAAAACAATGTATGAATTTTCTTATAAATTACTCTTCTCAATTTTGAAAGATATAACACATCAGCAAACAAGGAGTACTGTCAGTAGTAGATAGGTCGTTTCTCAAAGTTACCAGATTTTTAGAGACATTTTCTCAGGAGTTTTTTACACTCACCTCAATTTAATCAATACTCACATCCCTACAGTCATCGTGACTAACTCTTATAATTGATATTTGCAACTTTATTTATAGGGTTTAGTTCAAAAATGGGGAGTTTGAAAAAAGAGAAGACACTTTTTTACAACATGTTTTAAGTTATTTTAGAGTTGTCAGGGAATATATGAACAAATTTTTAGACTTATAATCAATTTGTTATTTATAAATAAAAAAAGAAGGAGATATTCTCCTGTTTCCTCTAATTTGGACAACAATTCGGAGGTCCGTCTGTCAATTTTTCTGGCATTTTTATTTTATTAGGTAACATGAATATATTTTTGGAAAACTTTGAGACTTATAAAGCCAGTTTTTTTATAGTCATGTGACCTTATGTAGTATGTTTGTTTTTGCTATATATTGCTTGTTTTTATTGAATGGGCTAATATTTTTAATTAAAAAAATATCATTTTATTATAAATTATGTTTAAATATATGGAAAAAAATCGAAATGTTTAATCGCAATATCAAGAAAATTATTCATTGTAAAGATTAATCAATATACTAATATAAGAGGTGGAAATACAAAATGGGGTTTTTAGTAGAAAGTAAAATAATCAAAAACACGATTTAAAAATTTGATTGAAATTTTAAACTGTTTTTTAACCTCAAAGAGCTAAGCAAAAATATTATAATATCGAAATAATAAACAAGGCCTGTATTATTCAATAACTATTTTTTGTTCTTAACAAAAATCCTCAACATTCCATAAAATTTCATTATAGTTTATTTTTTTGTTTTTCGTGCTTAACGGTCTAAAAGTTGATCCAATATTGCTTTCTTTATGTTTGTTTTTTTAGTTTTCTTTTTAATAGAATATATTTGAGAGAAATCCACAAAATTTACACCTGCTATAACTTTATATACACTTTTATGTGTTTAACATACACATAACGTAATAGTCATTTTTGTTTTTATTAAACAAAGTAGGAATATTCATATACGCTTGGATTTACTCAAGAAACATGACTAAATATTCAATATTTTCCGAAAACATCTGCCCCCAGAAGTAAATTATCTATATGTCACATAACTTAGAAGGAAATATTAATCTAATAAGTAAATACTAGGCGTTTCTTTTTTGTAATATATACCCCATAGATAAAGTCAAATTAACATGTGAGAGACGTGAGAAAGTTGCAATATACCTTTTTCCCTTGTAAATAATAAAAAAATGAGCCTCAAAATTGACATCAGAATTGTAATTTACAATATAATCAATAATTTTTGTAATTTTTTTTAGTTATAGGATAAAAATTTATTTTTGGGGGGTTTTAATTGTAATTTTTCTAAAGTGGAATTTTTTGTACTAATTGCTACATTCCATTGCTTTGGCTATAACCTATATCATATGAATATTTGACTATTTTTTACCAGTTGATATGTATATTTATCACATTTCAAAACTCACTCATGGAAAATAAATTTAAGATAATATAGCGCTCAGTACATAGGGTTTCGTTGCAACAAGTGTTGTAATTTTCCTAGTATATTCTATTCTATTTCTTTTATTATATAAGTATATCTACACTTCACAATAAGAATGTTTGTTAGTCAGTGCGTGAGGAAGTTTGTTAGTCAGGACTAAAGTTGGGTAATAGATAATATATCTGAGTTATAAGTTGCTTATTACATATTACTCCTGGAAAAGTAATTTAGTTATGCAACTAATTGCTTAAATTAAAAATGTAATAGCATAACTTATTTTTCAATATCCCCTTCAGACACAAATCTGAACAATGCTGCAATCAATTCAATGCGTTTCCTATATTGAACAATGGTTAAGCGAATATTTGAAAATTAGTATATAGTCCTACACTTTATATTTTTTTTTTCAGATAAACAAAATTGAAATAAGTAAATATTAATCTGCAATTTCTAACTTTGCATCGTTGGATTGAAAATCTCAACTTGTTGTTTTATTTAATATTTGTACAAATATTTAAAAAAAAATAACAACAGGTGCTATAATCTTAAATCTTTAATTTTTTTAATTAAAAAAAAACAAATCAAGACGTTCAAATAATATCAGACATAAACTTATAGCCTCTTAAAATAACATAGTCACAGTGTTTGAGATTTTGTTGATCGTTTCCTTATTGGAAAACAACGTTTGATAATTAACTCAATTAATAGACGATTGAATCAGTAATGTATAATTAGTGATGATATATTACTAAACTAAAAATTATGTTCGTTATATTAGTTATTATTTCTTTTGTAAAGTAATATAGTTATTCTAAAAGTAATATCATTACATTAATATATTACTAACTAACGGATTGGTATTCAACACCCAGTCCGGACAGATGATTGAAAAGGTTTGAGAAGATGAATTTATCTTTCATTTATAATAATCTGTGATCTATAGTATCAATGTAGTAATACTGTAATCTGCAATAATAGATTGAAAGTTAATAATTCAACACCGTGAAAGCTCTAGTTATGTATTCATACAAAAAGTATATCTTGCAATTTCTGTAATACTCAAACTCCTTTTTTTTAGCCTGTAGCAACGGTACTTGACTACGGAGGCAGTTGGTACATTTGGCAAGCCACACTCAGTATTCAGTTGTCTATCTGGTTTTTAATGTTTTTCCTATATTTAGAAATAAGCAGAATTTGTTTTCTATAAACAAAAAGTTAAAATACCAACTTTGTCTTTAATCTCAATACTGGTTTCGCAGTTTATGCAGTTTTAATATATAGTAGTATTGGTCCGACTGGCCACCACCTCTGAATCTTGTAAAAATTTTATAATTTTTGCCACAAGAATATATTTTTATTATTAGAATCAATTTAGTGGGTAAAATAATTAAAATTTAAACTTTGATTTGGCATTCGTGTATTTCAACTAAAATTTGGTTGTGTCTAGGTCAAACTTACTTTGAGTAACTGCTTCAAAGATAAAAAGTGTACTATGGTTTCCACTACTTCCACTACTTATCATTTAAATAAAATAGTAATTGCATAAAACATGTCATATCTACAAAGTAATATAAATGATTTTTGAATTCCTTTCATATCTGTTTTTGATACTTTTTTTTTTAAAGAACTTTTTTTTCATGTTGTCTTTTTATATTCTTATTATTTCAAATATTTTTTTTTGCATTCTGTGCTACATATTTTGATTATTACGATTTTTTTTTTCTTCAAATAAAAGAACGTAGATGAACACATTATTATTCTAAACTTGATTTCATTTGTTTTAATCCAACTGTCATAACCCATTCCTAAATTTTTCAATCATTCCTTCGTCTCATATTTTATTTTCTCACTTAATCATCAATCATTCCTTATAGTTATATATAGATAACTATAATTAAAGAAAAAAAAGTGAGAAGATGCATCACATTATCCTGTTCAATCACTTAAGTATTTTATGAAGCATGCTCTTTTTATTCATCTTCAGTTTAAAAAAGTAAACATCATCGGGTTTAAGTTTTTCAGAATTTTCCCACATATTCTCGCTTTAAAACCAAAACGTCTTAAAATTTAAGGAAAAAGCGGATGAAATTCATGTATGATAATTATTTCTCCTCTAGTCTAATTTCAAATCAAATGAAACTTCCTTTTTTTGTTTGTTGCTGTGTAAAATACAATGTGTTTCATGAGTATACTGCAACATATTAGAGATACAATGTAGATAAAGGAGAATAAGAAGCATTTTATAAATCTCAGGGTGTAGAATATTTCCAAAAACTAATAGATATATAGACGTACACGCATAATAGATGTGGTAACTCTCCTTAATACTTCAATGTAATGCTAAGTTTAAATAGTACATGAATTCAATAAATGACAAAAATCGCAATTTTATACAAAGAAATAATATTAGTTGTGTATATATTGTTATTTGCATTATACAAAGAAAAATTACGTTTTCACAGACCTAAATTTACTCATAAAAAAAAAAAAAGTTCAATTAAGTATCAAATATTTCATGTTAATACAAATTGCAAAAAAAGGATATCAATATATAAAAAATACTAAAGTGCTTAGTTTTTTTTTTCCTGTGCCACAAATAATTTTAACATGAGAAAAATTGTCGACTCTAGCAATTTTGATTATTTTGACTTCATGTAATACTAGGATCCAACGCTTATTCTAAGGGATTTTACAAGAAACTGTTGCATTTGATAGATGATAATGATAATGCTTCAATCCTTTAATTTAAAGAATTACTTTAACTTTTTGAGAAGAGGGAGATGAGAATGAAAGGAAATACATTTGTATAATAATTTATTGCTCTTTCAAATATGAGTTTAAAGCTTTTTGGTTTCATATACTCAAATTTATCTATTTATAAGATAGAATAAATGTATTTCATTTATATCCCTTTGGGGGGGAGTTGTGGACTATGAATGCTTAATGTGGTATCTGCTTCATAATTTATATGTGACTTTCAAATGCAGACTGTTATATAATACCTTACTAAGTACATATATATATGCTATGAAAATAATAACTAAAAACTAACAATATTTCTTATTCTTCCATTGTAGGAATCATTGTATATTTACATACAGGAGATTCCTGATCCGCTCAAAACACTTTGAAAATCAAAATGAACTGGCTTCAAGCATTAACAGCCCTTGTGTCTCTCCTCGTGCAAGGAGTTCAATTTGGTGGACTCGTTCGAGGAGACGAAATTCTTCAAAAACTAACAGAGGAACCCTATCATTCCAATGAACGAGTTCCCTTATCTGATTTGGTTGACTCTGATGATGCCTTTCGTTATGCCAAAGTCTGTGCCAAAGGAGACGCCATTTGCATTCCTCGTAATTACTCAAAGTTTGATCTCCCGAATGAGACTCAGACTGTCGTCAATGTTGGGATTGACATCAAGGATATCCCTAAAATAGATGACAAGGACTTTAGTATAACGCTCAATTCATTCTTTGTGGTTCGTTGGAAGGATGAGAGACTCATCATTGATCAAAAAAAGATGGACAAAATATTTAAGAAGGGAGAGGATGCAGACTCTTGGATACCTGTGGATGTGAGCTTCATTAAAGAATTTTGGCTTCCAGATGCAGAAATACTGAATCTCAAGGAATTTAAAACCCTGGATGTTCTTTCCAAACTAGAAGGTCTTTGGCTGAATCGCAACTTTGAAATCATGTACGCTGTTGCAACACGGATCACCTTCATTTGTCCAATGACCTTTAACTCATTTCCTTTGGATGTACAAGTCTGCAGATTTCAAGTTGGGAGCTTCAATTATGACATTTCCAAAATGGTCTTTCATGATGAGTTTATAGCGGATCAATCACAGATCAGATCCGTTTTGGACTATTTCATCGAGATAAGGAAATTACCGGATGAATATCAACACTACGTTGCGCTCACGGGTAAGATTGATAATAAACACATCATTTAAGGAGTAATTAATAACAATAATAAAAGGTATATATCTATCTTTCCATCGATTGTCAGAGTGTGTGAGGGAAAGTTTGAAAGGAGGAGAGAGGAGAATCATTTATTGTGTTCATATATGTATATAATATTCGTGAAAGTTCTTTAGTCTAAAAAATAAAAAATATCTTGCAAACGAAGGAATTTTCTTTAATAAGGGTGTTTGTTTGTTCATACTGGTAGTAATGATATTGAGAGTTACTAGTGTTAAGAGTAGGTCAATGACCAAACTTTTTCTCCTTTTGTTTTTAATTACTTTTCTGGACTAATTTGGACCAATATTTCGACCTAGACCAAGATATCATATTATATACGGAAATTGACCCGTTTTCAAATCGTAATTGGATTTATTTCTGTCTTAATATATAAACTTATTATTTTCCAGCTCACTCTATAGACCGATTGGATCCCCTCACATATACAGTGTATTTATTTGTCAGCTATATATATTCCTACTTCTTTTTTTCTGAATTAAGGTTCGGAATGTTGATCATTTGGATAAGAATTAGCTCCTTTGAAGAAGTAAACAAGTATTAAATAAAAACTCCACAGTTGTGAATAATCGCCGAACTACCAACAAATTTTAAGAATTTATTTATTTTTCTTTTGCTGCATGACACAATAAAAGTAAAAAAGTACATTCTTTTGATGTATGAGTTGTACAAATATGATTTATGTAACACATTTAACTTCAAATGTGTCGATGGTCATAATTTTCAAACTTTACGCATTGGCCGAATAGCTAAACCAACCTTCAAAAAACTAGATTCTTAATTTTATGACAATTTGTTCTTAAGTTAGTGAGGGTTTTTGTAACGTATGACGATACTTTGGTAATTTCCAAAACAATGCATCTTGAACGAAAAAAAATACCCTTTAAGCTAAGCAATCGAAAAAAAGTGTTATTGAGACTCAACTCCTTAAAGCGAATAATTAAATAACATAAAAAAAAATTGAATGAAAAAAAAAAGGGTTTTCTGTGTTAAGCCCGGGATCTTTCAACAATTTTAAGTAACACAGATTTTTTTGTATGCCCGAGCCGGATGTAATTTATTTTTGATACCAGTTCAGACCAAACTTTCTTCAGGGATTGAATTAGTTTGATCCAATAAAGATGATTAATCTATGAACTGATTTTCTCCCTTTTTGAGTTGTACAAATATGACTTATGCAGAAATTTAAACTCATATGACGTTATTGAAGGTTGTTGCTCATCATATTGAAACCCAAGTGACTTAATAAACAATACATTTATAGAATAAGTCTAGACGGAATAATAAATGAACCGTATGTATGCTTTTGTATAAACGATCTAACAGAATTATTTTTTTTGGGGTCAGATTTAGACGAAATATTTTTTTTTTGAGTTCAATCTATACCGAATTTTCTTAGACCGAAATAGCTCAGTAAAATAAAAGACAAGTCAAGGATTTTCAGACCGAACCCCAACCTTAGTAGGCAAGTTCATTCTAAAAACTTGGTGTGGCATGATGCAGTCCCAGCACATTACTCTAAGTCACTTTGGCAACATTTTTGGCTTTTTTAGACAGCACACTATTTGGCACTCTAAGAATTAGAAAAAAAAGAAGGAGATGAGAGAGTGTCAGAGAGAGAAAGGCATGGAACTGGATTTCCCGAGAATTCCGTCACTTTTTTTTTGGAAATTCTCTGTATTTATGTAATATAACACTCAGTGCACGAATGAAGGCTTGATTGGACGGTCTACCTGACGGCTCATAATTTTTTTCTTTAATCAAAATTGAGATGATAAAAAACTTTAAATATTTTACTTTCAAATTCATTTTTGGAGTCATCACAGTTCAAAATAGATATTCCTCATTATTCTGACTACCTATATATCCACAATAGTACATTTTGGATATATATTGGATCTAATAAAGTAAAAAAATAATCCCATACTGTCTTATTATCAGTGTTTAGGTATAGTGTGCTAATTCCAGATGTCCTACTATTATAAATAGTGTTTTATAAATGTTATCATTATTTTGAAAACAATTGAATAAAACCAAATATGGACTAAAAATCAGTCAAAAATAAAATACTCCGATTTTAGGAAGAAAAAAACTACATAAAAAGGATCATTTATAATTATAAAAAATGAGCCCCTATTTTTTAAATTTAACATGAACTGCGCTCTTTAAAGTACAATTTAAACGTCCATTTATTTATTTTTTTCAAATTTATGATAGTTATACTGTCTAACATATTTAGATTTACAACAAACCAAAAAAAATGAAAGAAAAACCTTATTTTTTCTGTTTTCCATTGAAAAATAAGACAGTAACGTGAATTTATACATGTATGAATATGGCATGGTTTCATTGACAACTTTTTCAAAACTGATAAGAGTTACAGATTTCGAATATATACCAAAAATATTATTAATATGTTAATCTATTGTTTGTTTTATTATGCTAGCTTCTACTACTTTTTAATCTATCATAATATTGCAACAAAGTCACCCTTGAAACACGTACTTTTAAAGACATAAGGAAGTATTGAGTTAAAAAGCCCATGCCAGACCAGATACTTGGTTGAAATTAAAACAAGGTGCCGGAATTTCTGGCTCGTAGGTAGATAGCAATATATATTTTAAATGCAAGTAGATAAGAATCATTTTATCAAAACTAATGAATAAATAAATATGACTACATATGCAAGTTCAAAGATCGATTTGATTAAAAATAAAGCAAACGGAGGTAAAAACATAATCTATTTTTCCCAATATCAGAAGACAACTAATACTTTCTTATTATTAAATTAAAATAAAAGGAGGAGACAGAGAGTAAGAAGAACGTGGGAGGGGATAAAAAGAGAAAATAAAGAAAATTCCCTTTTCCTTAGAAGCTCATAAATAAAAATAAGAAGTGTGAAATGAAAATGATGGTCGTGGACTAAGAATTTATATATCATTTTGCTGAATGTAAATACTTTGTTCTATTAAATCATCAGGTAAATTAAATTAGCACAGGACAAAATAATTTCTTTATGCCCTATGTGTGTGTTGTCATTTAATTTTTTTATGTACAAAAGAAAAAAAAATAAACTTTTTATCTCGAAAATTTTTGAGATATTAAATTATATACATATGAAAAATATAGAACTGACTTTATAATCTACAATATTGCTATGCAGGAGGCCCGTTAAGTTTAAAACAATCATGAACAAAAAAAAAGAAAATTATAATTTATTATTTTACACCCCAATATTTCATAGACATATTTGAGTGAATTATAGGCTTCTTATTCAAATTTATGGGACGATTTAATAGAACGAAGAGTTTTACTCTAGAATCTTTATTTGATTTAAAATACTTATATTACCCCGGTTATAGTATTTGGGAATAAACTGATCAATTTTTTTATTCTTTTATTGTGACAATCCATTTTTTTCTACTTTAAATACAGTTTCCAAAGTAAAATTGATGAATAAATGGCAATCAATGTATATACGTGCAGTGTCAACCTAAAAAATACAATCTTGTACAAAAATTAAGAAAAAGAGACCATTCCAATTTATTTTTTACTTTGTATATACAGAGTAAGGCAACAAAACGTGGACTTGAGTGATGGATTTAGAAATACTTCAATAATTTTATATTAAAATTTTTTTGTTTCATAATATTTAGAAAAGGTTTTTGCCAAAAAAAATTTACTCGATATTGCCACCTTCTTTATCAATCACAGCCTTTACACGTCAGCTGAAGACCAACCAGGAGTTGGTGACAAACTTCTGTAACAAATTGTCCCATGCATCGAATAACGAGGACTTCAGTGAGTCCACATTTGGCTGAGGTACTGTTGGTTTCTCTCTCCAATGTGCTCTATATAAAAAGTTCAAGTGGGCTAGAATCTTGTGAGGAAGGGGCCATATCTATTTGGACCAGAGTCGAGCCATGTTATTTGTACATAACTTTTGGCACTTGGCAGAATTGTGAGGGCATGCGGTCCTAATTCCAGATGTAATTACCCTTCGGATAGTTGGTCTTCACTCATGGAAAGATTGTGTAACTAAGCACTTTATGGTAGGCCTCCTGGCCGATTTTCTGTCCTGCCTTGAAAAAAACAAACAGATACATCTTTTTTCTATCAGAGACCACAACACCGAGGGCAATCGTCTAGGCCGTATTTTTGGTATAGCAAACCCCTTAGACATCTTCTTTTGTCTCTGAAAGTCAGCGGTCGTTCCGGTAGTTGTGGAATTGATCAACTGTGAAACTTTTCTTGTCCAATAAAATTTTCAAAATTGACCCATTTGCCTTGATTTATGTGAGGTTTTTCTTGACACTGTCGAGCCTCCTGGTTTTCATGTCCTTTGTCGGAATGGGGTGTGGGTCCTTGTGACAGAAACTAATACCAAATTCTGCTTAATAGGTTTCCCGATGGTCCTTGTAGCTACAGAAAAGTCGTTGGCGAGGCAATTCATCGACTTAGTTGGATCCTCCTTTATATTCTTCTCCAAACTTAACAAGAACTTTGTATCCCACTTTAAATTATGCCTTATACTCCCTGACATCTAGGAGGGATCATATCCATTTTTTTCACGTTGGCCAACTTAAAAACTGACTACTAGCACACTTAAAAATGTCCTTAATCTTTGGCATCTTTTGCTTGTTGCTTGCTCATGATGATGAAATGAGTAAATAATTTTCATAGTTTCCGTACGTATAAGGACGACGGAACAGAATTTCAAAAAAAGAATTGCTAAATCATTGGAAGCAAATGAACAATCCCTTAATTACCGGAAGTAAATGACCAATTCATGGAAATCAATTTTGTACTCCTTTCTTCCTATGCTAGGCGTAGACGAATCATTGAACTTCTACCATAGATTGAATCATCGAAATGAATTCTTCGAGGTATTCGGAATTTATGCAAATATACAATGGTGGAGCACGTCCACAGATGCCACACAAACGACCTTCTTGCATTTTAAAATAATTATAAAAATTAAAAATTGATTAAGCTGTATTGTACAAAGTTTCATAGCCCCAGCCCCCCCCAAAAAAAAAAAAAAAAAAAATTGTGGGGTCTCCGGCTAATTTGGTTTAAACGTCTCCTTCGATGGGTTGTAAACCGTCGGAAGATGTACTAAAAATTTAAAAAAATATATATTTTTGCAACTGGACTAAAAAAAAGTGATTCTGCTAAAAGATAGCTACTTCAACCCTTTTTGCAAATAAATCGAGAGTCTGCAAAAAATAAATCGAGCTACAAAGAGAGACTTCACATTCTGCAAGTTCAGCTGAGTGACTTCAAGACATCTGTTTTGGGATTGCACAAAAGTAGTTAACATTGTGTACATGATCACTGATTTTTTGAGGAAATCCTACAATTCAGAAATAAAGATTGGGATTGGCTTGTAATGTCGTATTATTTCATTACAATGAGAAAATAAATATAAAAAAATATGCAATGATACAATTTTTTCATCAACAATTTATGTGCATCATTCATATAAAGAACGAACATAAAACTATATAAATTATTCAAAAAATTTGTATTCTTTATATACAGAATCTTTAAGGAATCACTCTGCAAGCTTTTCACTTTTTGCAAATGTCTTGTATCTGCCCGATTACCATTTGTTGAGGGATACTTTATTCCTTCGAGTTTGAATATTGTAGCTATTCTATTGGAAGGCATGATGTAACAATTATAATAATTATTCAAAAGTAAAAGTAAAGGACTAAATGCATGCCAAACCTACTGTAAATTATGTACAAGGTATATATAATTTGCACTTGAATATAAGTCGTTCAAACCAAATTACTTTATTTTATAAAATTATTATTTATAGTCGTTAACATTCATACAATACTACGACGTAGTATTGATCAACGTGACGTCACGAAGCAGGAATCTTGTTTATTTATTTAATACAATAGTAATGAAGAAGAGCCATCTCGAATCTCTAGAAAACTCCCTGGTCCATCGTTAAGCTTTATACGAACTCAGCGAGAGCCGTCCTCCATAAAAGCGTCTAAAATGGAGATTGACTTCCCTATGAGTTTATCCAGCCACATATGTATGTTTGAATTGCAAGACCTGGCCGGGCAAAGCACTAGTAAATCATAAATTCTGACTGATTCCCGTTTAAAGTGATTTTTATGACTGGGAGAAGACATTATCAGTCACTTATCTCATGAGATTGGAGTCCCATGCGCTTCTTGCAGCAACCCAAAGGCCAAAGCTACCATTTTGGAGACTCTTGGAAATCATGAATTAGATGTCTTAAGGTTTCGATTGCTGAACTGCAGAAGAAGCACATCCTCTCCTCTTCATCCTCCTCAGATTTATAAGTGTACTAATTCAAACTTTGATATTAATTCTTCTTTAAAAAAATATATAATTAAAGATTTATTGTTTGAAAAGGGTCTATGATTGATTTTTTTTTTTTTTTTTCGTCTTGAAAAAAATATTGACGGAAATATAAGTTTTTTAAAGCCAAATAAAGCTTCTAAACTATAGTTAAAATTATAGTGTATATTAACTACCTCACAAAATTGAAAATAAAGCTTATAATTTACTCCGATATGTCTATTGAATATTGGGTTGTAGTTACATATATAAAGTAAAGTAATAAATTCGTATTTTCAATTTTTCTTGATTTTAGTACTTTATATATTTTTTTATTAAAACTTTACCACTACTGAGAGGAGAAGAGTAAAGCAAATAATGCTTTGTTTTGTAGATAAAGTACTTAGTTATACAATAAATATTAAATCATCTATTTGATAATGTAATAAACATTGCATATTGCAGACACAAAATCTGCAAAACCATTAGCATTAAATATATTAATGCTAACCAATAAAGTTTGTATTGTACATTACTTTATGGGATTTAAAATAATTAGTGATATTAAATTTTTGCCACTATTTTTTTAAATACCCAGTGGTCCATTAAAATTTAAACACTTTGAATTTTAAAATTCAATCTGATATAATTTAGTAGCGAACGTTATAATTTTAACAAAATTAATACTATAGATAGATGTGTGTCTGAGCTCTCTTTTTAATTAATGTAGCCACCCTTAGTTGCAATGTTGGTTTCCAGGAGGCGGTGGAAGGCCTTGCACATGCTGCAGATTTAATTCTCTATCATAGCGTCCCACTGCCGGCTGACAGTGTGTTTTAGGACCTCAGAACATGGATGACATACACTGCAGGCCTTTCCCTTGCCAGGCACTCAAAAGGTTTATTTGAGAAGGTTAGCATAGGGGATGTAGGGACACCAAAAAGGTAAAAAAAATGGTTCAAAAGATCTTAAAAGAGTCTTGCAACGCCGGATAATGGGTTCTTTCATTGATGGTGTAAAAAGTGGGGCTTTCCTTCCACTTTTATGTATTATAGCTCTCTGGACAATCTGATTTGAAATCCTGAGATCTTTTGGATGGACCTTCATGCCTTGAGGTTTTCTTTGGGGTTCATTTTCTATTTATGCCTTTTTGACAGAGTCCTTCTTCATCTCCAACTTTTCGGACTTGCTCACGGCGTATACTTTCGTCCAAAGACGCCCAACTGCTTGGAGTGCACGAATGGAAACTAGTCGATCACGTCAAGTGTCGTTTTATCGACTTGCACGTAAGCTAAAGATCTCAGGTGTGTTTTGTTTGTCACTAATTGTTTATGTTTTAATATATCGAAATATGAATTACAATCACTCAACCTTCATTAATTATTGAATTAGTAGCTGTTTGGATTTCAATGCATCACTCCATGTAGGGCAAAACATTAAGAAACATAATTTTTTTCTCTTAACTTAAATAAAAAAAAGGGTTGTCAATGTCAATTTATTTCATTAAGCAGAGTTGAATGATAATAAAATAATACAACGGTGTCATATGTCAAAACGATTCTAGTTTGCTTGAATTGGGAGTACCTTTCAGATTGCATAGCATGTATTTATCTGTCAAAAAGAACATTTTGCCTGTCCCTGACGGGCAGACAAGTTTTAATGTAAATCCCTTCATTACATAACAAAAATGTTCAACTATCACAAAATGAAGATGATTTTTGGAAGAGAGAGAAATATACTCATGATAAAAGAAATGTCTAACCAACTTTTAGTTTGTTAAATATACCGTTTATGAGATATGTGCTCCTTCTCTATAGTTATGCTGCCTTATTTAACCATAGTATATAATAAAAAGTTGAGCAATATGCAATTGACTAAATGTACCTAAAAATTTGGCTAAGCACAATATCAAACCTTTATAAATATTGCTTCATAAATGATCATAAATCAATCTTTTTTTAACTGCGCTGTAATGTCAAGACACAAATTATTTTCCCATCTCTAACTGAATTGTATTCAACATTTGAAATAAGTAAATTAAGCATTTTACATACATAA
The DNA here is from genome assembly GCF_016086655.4 of Lepeophtheirus salmonis. Classification (NCBI taxonomy): domain Eukaryota; kingdom Metazoa; phylum Arthropoda; class Copepoda; order Siphonostomatoida; family Caligidae; genus Lepeophtheirus; species Lepeophtheirus salmonis. The sequence goes on from NC_052139.2 coordinate 10,184,943, forward strand.
ATAATGTAATGCATTTACTCTATTATAAATAAATATTTATGTATGATTATATACTATTTCAAGCATTCCTGGATGTGTATGAGTAATTGTATTTACCTGGAAAAAAATAATTTAAGTTAAAATACGTATAGCACAAAATATAAATTCAGTTTCTATTAGAAAAAATATAATAATAGATTGAAATAATATATTCATGACATACATTTTTAAAATGAATTAATATATTAATTAATTTCTTCTTATTTTAAAAAAGATAAAAATCGCTTATCAATATATGTTTTAAAAATATATAAATAATCATTTCAAGCAAGAATCCCACAAATTAATTGTGAAAGGGTTGTTATATATTCATTTTTTTTTTTTTTAATATTTCAAAATGATATAAAATCATAAGAATACACCATTAATTGAGTTTAAATTAGGATCTTTTATTTTTATAGCAATTCATTTAATCATATTTATACAATAATTAATATAATAATAGATTGGGGGAAAAAGTGATTTTATATTTTTAACTTTATTTCAATGCTTTATATGAAGTGTTACAATCATCCAATTTGAGCCAAGTATGCCTTGTTCTATATGATAACTTGTTGTGAATGAGAATCCAACCTTATAATACCCTTTTTGTAAAAACCCTTGTCCCGTTCTGACAGAAAACTAAGACTACATTTTTGCAGGCCTTTATTAAGGCCTAATTTGTACCAACAAGCGCCTTGGCCATAGAGAGGAAGAGGTGGTAATCACTTTTTTCCAGGTGGATCCATAATAACTTCCCATCCGAGCTCCTGGAGCTTCTGGCGTTGTCTTGATGATGTCTTCTTCTCTCCAATTTGTTCGATCACCAGCTTCAAAGGATCGATTTATTTACAATATAGGGCAGAATAGATCTAAAAAATTTGCTCCTACAAGGGTTTGAAACATAAAACAAAATTGTGTCGTTGAAAATTCTTGGTCACTTTCGATGCGTTTTTGGTTCTCAGGTAGTAAAAATGTAAAATATGGCAAATTTCTTCCTTTGAGACTTCCATACACGACGCATGATAATTCACAACTGTCCAAACGAACATATGTAGTATACAGGGTGTCCACGATAAATTGGAACTACTTTAAACATCATTCAGATCCATAATGTGGATATTCGGGGTTAAATCATACTAATATAAAAGTTTGCGTGAACAATACACTATAACTTCCACCCCAATTGTTTTGACAACAAGCAATAGTCATCATGGAACGAGCAAGGCGAGACGCCATCCTCGAATGGGCTCGCTCGGGACACAGGCCCTCTGCTATCTACAAGCTTCTTAACTACCCCAAGACCACGGTGTACCGAGTCTTCAATGCCTGGGAGGTTTAGGGGAAGTTCTGCCGCACGGCCCACAACATGAGAAGTGACCTAATCCGCACTCCCCGCTTCCTTGAAGGCCTCCGGAAGTCCATCAAGGCTTCGCCGGGGACTTTCTTGTCCAGGTTGGCCAAGAGCCGTGGAATGAGCAAGCAGCTGGTCTCCAAGGCTGTGAATGAGGACCTTAGGTACAGGTCATACCGAATGGCCAAACAACACATCCTCACGGCATCCATAAAGGCCACCAGGCTCACTAACGGTAAGCATCTCCTCAATGACCTGAAGAGCCATGGAGGAAGAATCCTCTTCTTCTCCGACGAGAAGAACTGGACTGTCGACAAAAGCTACAACGTCCAGAATGACAGTTGGCTTGCCAAGGAGAGAAGGTCCCTGCGGTCTTCACCACAAAGTTCCCGGCCTCCGTGATTACTCTGGGTGTCATCCGCAGCACCGGTGAGGTGATGCCTCCTTTCTTCTTCAATCCCAAGGAAAGGGTTAACGCAATAAGGTACTGCAAAGTCATGGAGGAGTTCGTCATCCCCTGGATGAAGGTTACGGTTGCTGGGAGGGATTTCATATTCCAACAAGAAATAGCGCCCGCACAAATCGCCATGATGACCACTAACCTCTTCAACTCCCACGACATTACTTTCTGGGATCGCAACATCTGGCCCTCCAACTCACCCGACCTCAATCCGTGTGATTACTACTGGTAGGGGAAGTTGGAGAGTGAGGTGTGTAAGGTCAGCCACAAGAGCGTCGCGGCTCTGAAGAGCTCCATTACGAGCAAGTGGAATGCTGTTGATTCCGCAGAAGTCATCAGGGCATACAAATCCTTTAGGGGCAGGATGGAAAAGATGGTGGCTGCTGAGGGAGGACAAGTTGAATAAATTTATTGTTTAATATCATGTCTAACTTTTTCATATTAACAAATACACTCCAAATTCCATTTTTATCAAGCAGGTTGAATTTTAAGATAGCTCCAATTTATCGTGGACACCCTGTATACTCACACCTTTACAACACTATATCATATGATCATCCTATGTGACCAATAATGAACAAAATTAACTAATTTATAAAAAAATGAAGAAATTATTACTTTTCTCCCAACCTAATATCTTATTTTGTAAAAATATGATTATGGTTTGGAGTGAAAAACAAAGTATTAATATTTTATTTCCATTTTGACATTTTAAAATTTGTCAAATATCAAATGAAATATTCCTTTTTTTGTATGTTGCCCATAAGAACCCCATACTTTTACCATAGAAAATTATTTAGAAAAATGTTTTTTAGAGATACGATTGAATGAAGGATTATATCAGTAAAATATTTCATTTTAAGCTTAGGGAAGAAAGTTGTTAGTTGACACGAATCTCAGTTTTTGGCATATAACTCAGCCCGTAGAAGGGATATTGCGATCTTAGTTTTGTTCTTGTAAAATTCAAAACAATATAGTTTTAACTTTTGGCACCATTTTCATAAAATAATTCAGATTTTTTTTTTTTTTTTTTGCAGAAGTAATTTACAATAAATAAAAGTAGAAAATATTAATTTTCATCGTTTCAATCGAAAATTCATTCGTTTAGCCCAAAATTAATACTTCAAATACATTAATAAACATACAAATTACAATATACACGCATGTTTAAACAAGATTTACTTTTGTTGAGATCGTTCTCCAAACTTGTAAAAGAATTGAATTATTTTTTATGGCCTATATTTAAAGATTTTGAAAATTTAAAATAAATTTACATATACGGCTGTTTTTGAAGAAATGGATATTTCATGTCCAATTTTTCCTAATTTTGTTGCTTTTAAAAAAGTTTTAGTTCTAAAAAAACAGGAATTGGTATATTTTTATTTAATTAAAAGTATAGCACTGCACTATTTCTAAATCTTCTTAAGGTTTCAAAAATAAATATTTAAAAATTATAAATAATATAAAAGTTTTTCTATATTATTGCACGATATATGCTATAATAACACAGTTTCATTATGGTTATGATCCTTGTTTGAGTAGGAAAGATTTATGCTTAGGGGATAACTAATGATTTATATATTAAAAATTATGTAGAAATCTATAAAATAGTAAAAAATTAGGTTAATAAATTGGAATTCATTGTATTTTATTAAAAAAATACATTTAAACCAATCTTCAATTAGAAAATAATAAAAAAAAACCTTTATAAAATTTTAAAATTATATTCATTTCTTTTTAAACTTACGCAGCATTTAGTCAAAATGTTACACTACTCTTTTAACTTTTCAAACGTTACTAAAATTTTGAGTTGATGTCGAGTTATTGCAACTAAAACTATTTTTTTATCAAATAAAATAATGAAAAATTTGGACAGGAAATATCAATTTCTACAAAATGGCCTAATAAATTTATTTTAAACTTTCAAAATCGTGAAGGAAAATTAAACTACTTTCAAAAGTTTTTCGAAAAAAAAAGTTATGTTTCTACATCTGTTCATATAAAATATATTACAAAAGCCATATTTAAAGATATATTTATTAGAATATCGCACAAAAAAAATTATATATGTAAGCAAATGACTTTGTATTGAAATGACTTAATAAAAGCTTCTTTTTTCCTTTTTAACATTTGCAATAATCACTGTAGTTGTTTTATTCTATTCACTTAAAAGGTACTTAATTTTTTCCTTAAGGGGTAAATTTAATGACGTTTTAAATTACCAAATAATTAACAATGAATATTATTTAAAAGTTTTTGGAAATGAAATAACTTTTTATGTAAATGTTGAAGTAAATGTAATAATTTAATAATAAAATTGAATTAATCGCTTATTTTATAGCTGAAAGAGGTATTTTTTTAAGTGAAACTCAAAATGAATTGAATTGCTTTATATGTTTATAGATTATAATCTTCTGTTTTTGGACTGATATTTTAGACATAGTTTGCTTTGGTTGAATAAAAATATTGTGCATCTAGTCTTCAATAATATTTGGTCTTTCAAATGTACTTAATCATTGGGGGTTTCACTGTTATACCAAACATCACGGAGAAAATTTTTGTCCTAGTTATAGTTGTTGAACAAAAAATAGAAAAATAGCTTTGATACAACAAAACACAAGTTATTCAGCACGTCTTAAACAATTTTTATCTCATAATATCATCATGAGTGTATTAGCTCACTCATTTTTTGTTTGGAGTTGGCAAACTGAGGAATAAATAAAAACATGATTATACGTGATATTTGTTTCTGTGATGACTTTTTTATGGTATTTTTTTTTTTTTTTGAACTTATTGTTCTTATTTTGTAGACATTTTTTTTTCGTATCCATTGGTGCCCTGATAAATATGCACCCAAGGTGGATTTTAAATCAGCAAAAGTTTAGCATAATGTACATATACTACAAAACTAATCAACAGCAATTCCCAATTCATTAGCATGTACATGAAAGGGTCAATAGTAAAGTCTATCACTCAAATCATCCTACCTCCAGCTTCAATCACAGCCTCCAACCATACACAGACCTTGATGAGGAACTCCTTATCCATCTTGGGCACTGCCTCGAGAATAGAAGCCCACATGGAGGCATCAGTGTTATGCAAAAAGTTATTGGACACATAGTATTTAAAAGGGATGAGATCTGGCTAGCTTGGGGCAGGATTCCCTTGGCATTGGCTTCAGGAATTCTGTAGTGTATTTTTTACTATAAGAAGAATCATAAGCGTTCTGTGCTGGTTTTCCCCGATACATCAGACTCCTTGAAAGTCTTGACAAGATCGTAGCAGTTAATTTGGGGAACTTTGTAAGATTCAATAATCTGATTGGGCATGTGCAAGGAACAAAGGGACACAATAATGGCTGCATGGGATTTGTATTCGGAGGAGATGTCAAGAATTTCGTATAATTTTTTATAAAGTTTTGTAAATTAGATCTGAGGAGCACACTTTCATAAACATACATCTGAGGGTTGCCAAGATATTGAAGTCTAAACTGGGTCCGAATTTAAAATCCCCACCCTTTATATGCGACATATTTTAAATATTTTTAATTAAAGCCCATATAGCATTTTTAAGCGAGGTTTTGTTATTTGAAAAATATTTTATTAATTAGAAACTAGATACCAAAATGAATGGAATAAAAATGTTTGGACAACTTTTTGCAATTCTTTCAGCACGATATATATGTATATTATGTTAACTTAACATAAATTTTCTCTGCAACACAAATAATGATTATAATTATTTGCACGATTTAATCCTAGTTATAGATTATTTATAATAAAAAAAAGTTGAACATTATTTTTGATACAAAAAGGGAAATTATTGAGCATATTTTAAACCCCATAAATTATTTTTTTTCAAAAGGTGCTTAATATTTTTCACTGATGAACCAAATAATAAAAAATAATCTAAATACCATTTATAACTCATAAAAATATCATAAATTATGTAAATTGGGTATAATTTGTGGCTCCTCACCCAATTTTTTTTAGTGGGGAAACTGAAGAATAAATTTTAGTTTCATGATTTTTTTTTCTCTCTCTCTTGGCCTTTACTCGGTATATTTCTAAATTTTAAACAAAAAAAAAAGAGACAAAAACAAAATAAAAATGCAAATAAATAATAAACAGACACACACTATACACTCGTGTACAGCTTTTCAATGTTTAAAACTCATCTAGTGTCTTTCTCTTTTCTTGACCTTAATGCATACAAAATATGCTGTGCTTTTGTAAGGGCAAGATTAACTTTTTGACTGTCTGTCCCACTAAAAAGGATTAAAAAGGCATCGCTTGGGAGCTCGTACCCAAAAATTGTCATTTAAAACGGAGAAAAATTATCTATATATTTTATTTAAAACAGGACATTCCCACAATAAAAGATTGGTAATCTCCATTAAAGAGAAAAAACGACATTCTCCACTTTTGTCTTCATAAAATTTACCTTTTTGCATTATTATTTAATTCCTGAGTAGGCAACTTCCTTTTCTACTCCATTCAATTATATTTAAAGCCTGATGGAATATTTTGTTTGTGCCCATAAAAGAGGGAGACTAACCTTAAGGTATTGTTACAGAATGATAATTGAAAGTCCTTGTTGTACTCAGACTATAATTAAGGATCAGTATCGGAATAATTCTTATCTTTGTCCTTTTCTATTCAGTTTTATGCCCTCCTCCGCTACGTACAGCTGTTTGTAGCAAATCTAATCAAACTACGTGACAACCAAGATGCATTCCTCGAAACCATTCTTCTACATTCCGGATCACCATGTTGGTTTTCCTATCTTTATTTTGACATCCCCAAAAATACTCCAGATTAGCATCACTAAGATTTATAAAAGTGCAAGAGAACTGAAATTTAAATATATATGTGGAGGGGGGGAAAATCCCTCAAAAATAGGACTGACTAATGTAGATTGATGTATATTTTATATATGTATAATATGTGTCAAGGTAATATCAAGCAAGAATGATTTTCTCAAAATTGAGTGCGGAAATAATTTGTTTTCTTTGATGAATTATTGTCCATTTCATTAACCTTTTCTCGCAAATTGCACTTAAAATAAACACAATTGATTGGAGTAATAAAAGAATAAGAAAACAACAGATTTTATTTAAAATACCCAATGGGGTCCAATCTAAGTATCATAAACTAAATAAAACTTCTAAGCTATAGCTAAATCTTCAATCACTTTATAAATTTGAATAGAATTTGACACAAATATGTCATTCAAATATTGGGTTGTATGTATATGTATTTCAATATAAAATAAATTGGAATTTTTATCCTTTCCCGGTATTTGTTTAAGATTGTTTTTATGTTTGAGACATAACATATGAATACAGATGAGGAACTCTCTAATGTTTTTTTTCAAAACATATATAAGCTTGTTTTTTTCTTCTATTGTTTTTTTGAAAAATTATGTGTTAGCTCTATCTTAAATGTATAAAGGAAATTCAATGTTGAAAGAATTTACATATTTTCTATAAATATATGTTTTAAAAAATTGTTCTATGCTTTTTTTATAGAGTTATTGAGTTTTTATATCTTTTTGCTACGGCAATTCGAGTCTTTTTCACTCAAGGGGATTTAATTGAAAAGTATTTTTCTTGTTCATGCATAAACATGTGTAATTTACAAAATTTATACATTAGTGGTATCGTTTTTTGTATTTTTATATGTAACCCACAGAAAGATATGGTGTATAAACTACATTGTGACACAAAATACATTAAATATAAATTTTCCCTTTTAGACTAATATATTGTTCTATGATCTAAAACTACTACATATTATCTGTTGAAAGCAATCCATACCGTCAAAATATAAGGCAACTCCAAACCTCTGTTGCGATAAAATATAGATGGCAAATAAGTCATTTAAAAATTTTTAATGTTTCAAATCTATGGAAAAGTAAGAGAAAATATCGTTTAACAATTGGACAAAAACTTTTCAGTTTCAAATTAAGGTTAATTGAATATTATAAATACATCATTTGATTTATGGGTTTGAATTTAAAATAGTATTAATCTGGGGCTAGCTTTCATCAATGAGGGGAGGGAGGGAGGGGGATTATGAGACCAGTTACATAATTACTTATATAAATATGTTGATTTTATATAAATATGCGAATATATACAAGCAGAGAGAAACAGCGTTGTAAGGCTAAGTAGAGGTGAATAGAAACAAAGAATGATGGTAGAAGAATAGAGAAAGGTATGTAATAATATACCGAAGGAGAAGAATGAAGAGGCAGAGAGAGGGATTTAGAAAGATACCAAGGCAGAAGAGAAAGAGAGAGATATAGAAAAATAAAACATGAGGTTTGATTTCGTTCAAAATCAGCCTCTTAATGAGCTTGGAGGCCCATTATTAAATGGTTGGCACTATGATATAAATAATTTAAGAGGCTTCATATTGTATTTTGTTGTTTTTGTTGACTTTATCTATCAAAAATCTTATGTATTAAAAAATACTTTAAATAGGATAGTCTAGCATGTAAATATTGAAGTATATTTATTTATGTTGGTGTTCATGTTATTTTCGAAATAAAAGTGATTGATGTGCCTTTTAAGGAAAAATGTTTTTATTTGAGAATTCACATACTAATAATGTTACATTTGTACTATTATTTTTATACAATTATCAAGATAAATAATGAAATGCAGATGGCGTTATCATAATAAAACAAAATATTAATAATGAATATATTTGAAAGTCCAACATAATATCTAGATTAAAAAAATCACTAGAAATTCATTCAACATTAACTATATATATATTTTTTTAATTATTTATTCCATTATCCAAAATTCACATTTGTATGTTTAAATCAAATTAATGGCAAAGATTTGAGACGTTTCTACTTTGCCGAAGGGATGGTTTTGAGTCTTCTTAAAAAATCTTCTTTTCAAATCCAAGAAAGTATTATCATCTAGATTCCATAACATAACATTCTTTATTTTATCTGCAAATAGTTAGGTGGTCAAATAATATTTCACCACTTATAAATCTTGCATTGGCTCTATATTCTTAGTTACAAGTATCAGCTTTTTAAAATACAGAGAAGGTTCCTCCTGATCATCGCTTTTCTTCCCATCTCATGTGGGCCTAAACGGAACACCCATGTTTTTTCTTCTAATTCCTAATAATCCAAAAATCTCAATACCAGCACACTGAATTGTTCAGTTTTGGTGCACTCAGAAAAAACTACCTATTTTTCAGCAACCAATGGGGTATACATTGTATCGTACCCCTTTCCCAGGAAAATAGTTGCGTGAAAGCTATTTGATCAGACTGTACAATTACACACCGTATTTTGCTAACATTTATCAACGCTATTTGTTGTTTGCGTTATTTCCTACACTCATTTTAAGTATATTGCAAATTGTTCTGGGTGTTTATTATATTACACTTATAAAACCTCAAATCTTATGTGTCTTTGTCTTCTTTTCTTTGTACTGGGGGAATTTATCAACAATTTTAGTATTCAATATCCCCTATGATTGATAAACTTTATAGGAAACGAATTGTAGCTACTGAATGGGCTATAAATTTTGATTGATATAACTTATATGTTGTCAAAAAAAAAATCGATTCTATACCTAATAAGAAGCGTTAATTATGTGATCAAAGCAGAAAGTCAAGAAAAAATCAACTTTCGTCAATTTACTAGGTTTCAGATCCATACTATATATTATTTGAAGATCCAATAAAGAAAATTGTTATAAACAATAAATAAAAGCACGAATAACTTAATTTTGTGGTATTAATCCATTTAAAAATAGATTTCTTAAAGGGAGGATTATTTAAGAATTATAGAAATACCTAAACTCCTAAAAGCAATAGTAGATACCGCATACCTAGAGGGTGTGTGTATCAGGGTTTCTCTTTCAGGATCTCGGGATCTTAATTTCCTGAGATTTATCCCAACTTCATGAGTACACAATATTTGATAATCCTCCTATTATTTCATCATATAAATATCATTTAATTATATATAAAATCACCAAGAATTAGCTTGTTCTTGGCTAAACCTATAAATTACTTTTTGCGGGTCGAATTAGGTAGCCAAATACAAAAAACAGTTTCCCCACGGACTTTAAAAACCAACTTACACACTATAAGTGGTAATGATAAGGATAAAGTAAGTGAGAATTGAGAATATATGGATAAGACTACTTTCGAATTGATTATTCCTTCTTCTTCAAAAAAAAAAAAAATACTTAAATTATATATTATTTACAAGAACTTCCACAAAAACAATTTCTCACGAAATGAGAAACCTTATTGTGTATAGGAGTATAGTTAATGTATATATTTACTAGGAACCTTCACATGTTCAAGTTTCTGAAGATTATCCTTATAGACTTTCAATATTTGACCTTATTTAGGGATGGCTACAAATCGTTGACTATTAATTAATATTATTTTTTTCATGAATATAGGAAGGTTTAGAGATTATTTTTGACACTCTGGTTCAGCCATCCTTTGTATATAAACTAACTATAATAAACGTTTTCGTCATCCCATCATCATGATTGAGCAAAACCCCAAAAGACAGCGAGTCCCAGATCTTATAGATGTTGAAGCTGAGGTGGCGAGGTGTATGGTTATGATGAAGTACTCCAGGAAAGTCAAGGTGACCAAGATGAACTAGACTTCTCCAGAAAAGTAAGAAGTGGTGGACAAAAATCTGTGATTCCTGTCCAGCTTGGAAAAGAAGATCAGAGAAGTATCCACCAAATTAAATAATGACAGCTCGCCAACGACTTCTCTGTGGTTGATAGGACCGTCAGTAGGGCTGTTAACCGCGACATTTGATTTATTTCGTACACTATGCCCCTACACCACCTTCTGAGGGAGGTTATGAAGGCCAGAAGGCTTGATAGTTCAATTTTTTTTCCTCCCTTCATCTTATATTATTGATAGATGTGTTTTAAATTTTTTTGTCAAAACAAGAGCTTTTAAATTAATAAGAAACTTCGTAATATCACTATGGCTCACATGCCTACAAATAAATATATGTATATTAAAGGAGTCAATAACAAATGTTTGCCTTAGTGTTAAAATATTGTGTTTCTCAATAATTTTACTTCAAGAGACAGAACAATAACCTCGTAACACCAAAAAATTCTGCTTTAATGACATACAGAGAGTAACCTTAATATACTTTCAACATAGCTTGATAGTTTCCTTTTTTAACAAGATTATTTTTTAAAGTAACATATATTCAATAACTTTTCAACTATCAAGTTTTTTTGGGTGCTCTAATTATTTATGGAGTTGTATATCTTCACTTTAGAACTATCCATATTCTTTCCCATTGTGCTCAAAAATGACAAATTTATTGGACTTTTCATGTTTCTTAAGGTAAAAGCAATGAAGAGCACAATATCTCAATTTCAGGGGGAAAAAATGAATTTTGTTCACTTGAGCTATTGACACTAATTTTTTATCCTTCAAAATGCTTAGATAACTTCATTATTTATTAAAACGTTACTCAGTGTTATAAACAAACATATTTATGATATTACTTCATAATGTGCATATGGGGGTGGGTCAACATAAAAATAATATTGAAAATAAAATACTAAGATAATCTCAATATATTTTTTTTTAATACAAGATATGCAGGGTGGTCTATGTAAATTGGTTTTATACTCGACCCTCCTCAAGAGATAAAAATCGTATAGGTTATGGTCGTGAAAGTTTTTGAGCCAAAAATTCAGAATCAATAAGTGAAGAGATTTTACGCCCAAGATATCTTGTACTTTTTTGGACTTGTGAGCCGTTGCACTATCTTGTAAAGGCTTATAACAAACGATATAGATGGGGTAAAAATATAAATTTTTTTATTATTTGAATGCTAAATTCAATGACATTATCGTTATAAAATAGAAACATATATATATTTGTAAATATATCAAGGTTTTGATAATTTTTGGGCTATATTACACATCATTTGGGTAATGTAGGTAGGTTGGGTCGGTACATTGTCTTCTCGGAAGGTATAATTATTTCCCTGGGCTACTCTGGCCATCTCTAAAATGTAAATTGAACATACAAAACCAGAACTTATAAAATATCAAATTTGTATTTTCAGGGTTAATAAGGATAATTGTAAAAAAAATAAACGATAATTAGTCAAAAAAACAAATATAATCTACGCTTAATTTAAAAAAAAAAAATTCTATATAGTTTTTGAGTTCTTAGGCCTCATATGAGTATAGTATACTTTTTAAATGCTTTAAGTAAATACTTAGATTTTCTTAATCCTTCAAAATTGAGAATAACTTTTTTCCTTTAAGCTTTTTGTTTGTTTTTTGTGCCTTATTTGGTTCGAGATTAAAAAAACGTTATCTTTACAATTTCATTTTTATATTAAGTTCTATAAAAAAATTATATTTTATTTTGACTGTAGATTTGTACAGTTGGCAGTTGAATTTTATAATATACAACAGAATACTCATAATTCCCGGTAGTCCATTGAAATATGAACATTTAGTAATTCAATAATTAATTAAGGTTGAGTGAGTGAAATTAGTTCATATTTCGATATATTATGGCATAAACAGAAAGTTACAAAATTTAACAACTCTGAGTTCTCTAGCTTACGTACAAGTAAAGAAAATGACTCTGGAACGCGATGGAAAAATATCCATTCGCACATTCCAAGCAGTTGGAGTCTCCAGGAACACACTCTACAATGTCAGCAAGTCCGAAACGTTGGCAAGGAAGAAAAGCTCTGTCAAAAAGACCAAACTGGATCCGGATGGGCTAAAGACAACATCCCAAGCTAATCCCATCAAGTTCATGAGGGCCCATTCAATAAATCTGGGGATTTCACAAAACACTGTCTAGAGAGCAATTAAATAAGTGGTTGAAAAAAAACAACATTTTAGGTTGGAGATGCCAATTTTAAAACCAGCAATGAAAAAAAAACCATCTCTATTGACTCTTTAAAGGAGTATTTTGAGTTATTTTCAACTTCTTTCATATTTTTGGGACCCCAACAGCCATGATGCCAACCTTTTTACCAACACCTTTTGCGTACATGTCCATGGGAAGGCCCTCAGTGTCCGTCATCCAAACACTGAGGCCCTCATAGCTACTGTAAGCCTGCACTGTGACGGACTACATCTGAAGCAAGAGCCAGGCCCTCTGCCCTCCTCTTGAGAGCCATCATTCTCACTAAAGGCGGCTACATAATTGATTTAGAAAGCTCAGATACAGATCTATTTATAGTATTATAGTTGAAGCTCTATTGTTAATTAATAAATTATATCTTATTGAATATTAAAATTCAAAGTTTTCAGATTTTAATGAACCACTCGGTATCAAAACAATTACATATAAGTATTCAAATTTTCTCCCGTCTGACTTGAGTTTTTGCCTTTTTCGATGAAACCCTGTAATTCTCTCAGCGGGTTGATATCTTTGACGACTGCTCAAACAAACGTGACTCAAACAATAAAAAACTGTTTGGAACGGTTTTTTTAGAATAAAATCTTATCCTTCTAAGATGTCAATTACAAATCCCTTCTTAAAGTTATCCATTTTTTTGTTACTCTGCATATGCATGTTAGAACCTAACATACGTGTTGGAGAACCAATGACGACATGTCTTTACTCCCATAAAAAACTTCTTAATGAGAGAAATTATTTTTACAATAACAATATAGTTACAACAAACTTTTGCACAGAAAACATAACGTGCATTGGGAGAAATAAATCTATTAATGTAGTGAAAGGTGGGGGGAATAGAAATGCATCAAGTCATTTTTAATACATTTTGTACATAAATGTAAGTACATACATATATAGAATTAAAAAACTCAAACCACTGTAGTATTTCCTCAAAAATATAAGAAAATATTTGGTCACGTAATATAATCTTATATATTCTTAAGTCATATTTTCCCTACCTGTCTCTTTTACTGTGGCTTTAAGGAATAATTGAATTTTGCGAAAAAAGTTTTCTTTATATCAATGAAGGATAAAAAAAAAGTATAAATGATTGAAAGATTTTATTTTCTTCAAACAAAATATGTGATCATTCTAGCAAATAAATAACTATGTAATTGAAAAACAATGAAACTGCCAGTCAAACACTTTTCAATATTTTTCTATAAAATTATTTTAAAGTTTTGAAAAAAGGGCGAATGGCCATAACAAATTTGTTTTAATCAAATAATAGGGAATAAACACTAGAATAACAGCTATAAATGGTAAATATACATTCCTATTTTTGTGGAGGGGAAGTAGCGGGTAAATGCAGATGCTTACATCGAACTTTTTGACTAGAAAGGTCTACCTTGGTCTACAAAATAGTTTGGGTATAACTTGGTTTTCTTATCCAAATTTGTAACACTATGCTGGCAAACGAAAAAATTATGTTTTGCGTCTGTTTTGATTCATATAGTCACAATAAAAATTAAAAATTGCTTAAATCATCAAAATTTACGGCAAACTAAAGAATTGACGTTGTCGGATAAAATTGATGACCGCAAGTAATTTTTCAGGAGTTCATTTTTTCTCTTGATTTTTTTATCCAAAGAGTTTTCCCGAGGAGATGAAAAAGATATCTTTGCGTTTTTCCTAGTAATTTGAGGTTTCTTGATTTGAACTTCGGATTTATTTTGTTTTACCATTTTCCAGTCATCTCTGAGTAGATTATTTTCTATTGTGTCAGTTTCAAGCTTTTGTTTGGCAGTAGGTGGGATGCTAAAAAAATCTTTGAGTCCTACCATGTTCGTCCTGATATTGAGTCGATGAATAATTATATTATTCTATTTTGTTTTCATTTTGGTTATAATCCTTCACAAGATAGTAGATTTTCTTTTTCTTCATTTTGGGCTTCGTCACTTTCAACCAAACGGGCAGCGTCAATAACTTCTTCTTCTTCCCTACAAGATCCATTACACTACCAATTCTTATAGGTAGACCAATTTCCCGTATAAATACGGTTTCATATTATTTGAATGATGTTTTGTTGAGAGTAGATTATTTACTTTTTATGTGTCTATTCTTTTAGACATTTGTAGCACTGTATTTGTTGGAATTTGGAAAGCAACTCTACTTTCCCCCAGTCCCTTCTTAGAGGTACAATTTATGGAGGCTTCCAGAAGGATACATTTAACCTTGAGTCTTCCACAAACAAATTTATTGATTGTTGTAGCTGGGTCCTTTTATTCTTTGCATTTAGGTACAAAAGAATGTGGCACAATTTATTCAACCATATAATACTTTTGCACAAAGAATAAAAAAATAAAACTTTCGACCTATTCTTTTCTTTAAATTTTATTAATTCCTTTAAATTAAAAAACTTTATTTCCATTAATA
The DNA here is from genome assembly GCF_016086655.4 of Lepeophtheirus salmonis. NCBI lineage: Eukaryota > Metazoa > Arthropoda > Copepoda > Siphonostomatoida > Caligidae > Lepeophtheirus > Lepeophtheirus salmonis. The sequence goes on from NC_052139.2 coordinate 10,200,121, forward strand.
TTATTTCTTAAAAAAAAATTAATAAAACTATTCTCTGTAGTTATTACTTGAACTTAAATATTTCTCGTTATATTTTATGCCTGCAACATGTAATTTTTTTTTAACAATTAACCAGAGTTTTTGATTCTAAAAGGTATATTTTAGCTGTTATATACAACTCCGTTGTTTATCTATTAATATTTGGCTAAATTGTATTCCTTTTTTTTCATACAAAATAATTAATTACCCAGAAAATTTAACCTCTATATATTTCAAATATATATAACAGCTTCACCAGACATTTTAGAAGAAATTACTTTTTGTAAATGAAATCTTAATTATTTCAGTAAAAAAGAAGTACCTTTGTCGTAAAAACAACACAAAACCCAAGGTCTTATTCTTTTTCAAATATAACCCATAAAATATAGGGGTTTTAATGTTGAAATTGTATTTTCTCAAAATGGTATGATAGCAGATCAAATGTAAGTGGATAGATGAAATCCCTTGTGAATTGACCCTACCGCACATACACACATCCTCATTGATGAACAACGATGCTGAATTCGGGAACCTACTCTCAAGAGCGATTTCATTTCACACTTTAAATCCACCCCTCCTTTTTTCTCTCTCTTTCTTTAAGGGATGGCGTGCAAATATATAGAATTTTCTTATGAAATCAATTCAAAATGAGTTTTATCCTTCTAAAATTGTCGGGGCCTATTAAATTGAGATATATTGCTTTTGTACTTTAAGAAAAATCTGATTTTGTTGGATAGTGTAATGAACTAAATTATATTTTATTTCAGAACATTTTAACGCATCCTTTTTTAATAAATATTCTATATAAAAGAATTAAAAATTTCATTGAAAAAATCAATCAATATCAACCTTTAATATTACACCTATATATATATAAATGTATAACCTATATAATTATTAACATTGTAATAATTCAGTACTAAAGGTGTGTTATCAAAGCTATCAAACGTACACACGAAATACGTGTATGAACAATGTATTTCTAAAAACTTTGTATACATATTATGGTCCTTAAAGTTATGTAAATATCAGCTGCTTGTTATATGATTTTGTGTGTAAAAAATAATTAATGCTATAAAAAGGAGAACCTTTTACATAAGAAATAGCATTAGTAATATTTTTATTATATTTGAATTCATATACTTGTATATATATTTGACTATGCATTTTTAAAACAATTTACACCAAAGATATATTCTGCAATTATATCCTAATTTATAAGTAAGTATACTGTTTATTATAAGCCCGGAGTTTTACCTGGTATTGCCCGAAATTAATTAGGGGTCAGCTAAAAGACAAGTGGTTCATTAATTATATAGAATATAATTCCCGACTAAATCCTCACTGTTACTCTTTGTTGTACATGAGCACACTCACACGAAGCAACTCAATAGAAAAATAATAATGGATTGGGATGACTAATGAGTGGATATGATTTTTTTGTAAGAGGACTTGGAAAAGGCAGGAGCGAGACACACAATTTTAATTAAATAAGATCTTTGGACGTATCAGCTGCTTGTTATATGATTTTGGAGCGAGAAAATTAATCACTGCTATAAAAGAGGAGAACTTTCTGCTTAGTGATAACCAATATCAACTGTGTACTTAAATAGAATCAAACCAAAAAAGTATAATATATATGGCAATACTTACTATTCTTATGTAACCAAATCAAAAAAGCAATGCTCAATTTGAATGGTGGTAGAAGCCTTAATCACTACCTATCTAAAATTGTGATATATCAAAGAAAATATTCCATCAAGGCAATAACTGTTTGGGTGGTAGTTTATTTTTGAGGGTATAAACTAGCATCAGAAACATATTTAGGTATATGTATCTGATGATTTATAAAAATGATGTATCGTTAAACGAATGTTATTTCATCGTTCCTCAAGTAGGTAAGTAGAATGTTTTTCTCTATCGTATATATAGATGTATAATAAAAAAAATGTATAACCATATCCTTGTGAGAATTTATCTTAGGAATTAAATAGATAGACGTATAGAAATATACACAGAAACAGCATAAGACAAGAATCACATTAATATTATGTTAGTAATGGATTTACGTAAATTTTTATGGGTATAACTACCTTCATTATACCAATATTTGTAAATACAGGTATAAGAAACATGAGTTGAATATATTTATGACTAGCAGGATAATCCAGGATTGTTCAGAGTTATTTGGCGTTGAAGAGCAGACAGACAAATTTTATTTTAACAATTTAAATATTTATGTACTCCCCTTTTTCTTTTATTTTTTAATATGGCGCCCTAAGCTTTAATTTCACACGCTTTTTGTTAGAACGAGTCTCCTATACACCCGACCATAGTGAAAGTTGTTAAGCCCAAAAATAGCATAATCTCCCATTTCTTCGAGTCTCCCCAACGTTGTAAGGTTAAGGGGGTTAATATCAGGTGAAGAGGGAAGCCAAAAGTTTTTGTATCGAAAGTGATCCAAATTGGTCCATTTATGCACTTGATTTGCAGTGGTGGCTGAGATTTCATGCTAATCTTGCAATATTTCTTACATGATTAATAAAATATTTAAAGAAAATAATCTCAATTTAATTTCGATAAAGTTAATCAAAGTCTAATTCTAGGCTATATTGTATATATTAATGTTTTTTCACATAAATCAAATTATTGTTATTATATTACTTTTCCATAAATAACATTTCGAAAAACTAAATACATGTGTCAACACTTGTATCTAATGGGAAGGAATTTTCTCAAAATTGAGTGTGCATGACATTAGGATTCTTGAACAAAATATTCTTCGTTTTTACAACCAAATTATTTTCATAACCCCTTTGAGTGTGCCGCATTTAAGTCCAAAATTGATCGTTGCTGTAAAATAATGATCCAATATTAAGATTTTCAATCCAATGAAGGCTTTAAACCAGGGATGTACAACCCTTGGCCCACTTAAGGGTTAAGTGCGGCCCACTGCTCATTCTTACTTCAAGTAGTATTTTTTAGTTTTACATTGTTACAATATCATCAAAACGCGATGAACGCTCATAATACGTACACACACTCAAAAACAATTGATATATAAAGAAATTTTTTAAAAATTATCTGTCTGGGGAAAAAATTTTATTGAGAAAACATAAATTATTATTTTTTTTTTTTTAAGAATTTCTTTCTGAAAATAGGTCATTTCATCATATTATACAGCGAAGAAAAAGTTTAAATCGAAAAAAAACATACACCTTTTTTAAAGCAGATTGGTCTTGAAAAATTAGATTTGGCCTAAATTTAAAATAAATATCTATGGATTAGTTTTGTTTTATGAAGCCATTTTCATGAAATCTAATTTAATATGTTTTATAGCCCATTAGAACATTTTATGTGGCAACACAGCCATTCCTACTCTAAGCTTTAGTTTAATTTTTGGATATGTGAGCTTATCCTACAAATTTACATACAAGTTCCATAGTTAACTCAATTATGTTTATGAAAAATTGGACTGTATATATATGTAAAATATGAAGTAAACAATTTAATTGGAATTTTCTCTTTTCATGATTTTTGTTTAAATTTTTTTTCTTATTTCTCACACCACATATATAATATATCAGTTAGAAAAGTAAACAAAGTTTAAAGTAAATTACTGATATACGATATATATTATTTAAGTTTTTTAACTTTGATTAAGGTGTAAAAAAAATAACATATAACGTATTGGAAAAATATATTAGAAAGAGCCAACGGAAAAGGTTCAAAAAGATAAGAGCAGTTTATTGTTCATAGAACTAACAAGTTTGTGAACATACCGCAAGATCAAAATCCTTGTTTTTCCTAACCTTCATTAGTAACTCACGTGTAAATTATGTGCCTTTGTAATCAAGTTGATAAATGATGAATAATATACACAAAACGTATATATACTCTACTATGAATGCTTGTAGAAACTTGCAACAAATAAAAGAAAGATGGATTACTTTTAGCAAATTTATATCTACCTTTGAATAGCAGTACAATATTGCTTACTTTGTTGATAGTGGGGAGAATAAGATTTTCATTAATTATTCTAAATATAAAAAGGATAAGTTATATTTTTAAAATTTGTTATTTTCCAACTCACTTTAGTTATTTTGATTTGATTTTTTTTTTTTTTTTTTTGTAAAATTAAACAATTATGAAATTGTTTTATTTAAATAGACTATGTACGATATTCTCTTAAATTAAAAGAGGCTTGGAGCGCAGATAAAGTGACAATATTGAAAAATATCTTGAGCGATCATCACCTGCTGGGTGTTCTAAAAGGTTAGGGCTTTAATTAATTCATTGTATACCAAGTAGATAAATTACTTAATAAGCTGAAGATCCCTATTGACAGACTTCCAGCAATACAAGAAAGCTGCATTTCAAATTTAAGTAGTTTTAGAACTGAGTTGTATCCTTTTTTTAAATGAATTGATTCTGGCTTGAGAGAGAAGGGGAGAAAAGAAAAGATTTTAAACATTTTGAAAGCTTTAAAAGTGTTGGGGGTGTGAAGTGTGTAGAATTTTACAAACTCATATTAACACCCAGTATTTATTGTGCAATTATTGTATTGGAACATTGCTGGAAGATACTCTTTTAAATGTGGAAAACTGGATAACATATTTTTACGGATTGTGAGAAAACAATAGATCTTTGAAGGCTGGGGACATAAATTGGAAGGAGTTTAAATTTGTAGTACAAGTGGAGGACTTTTCTTTTCGGCCCACCCAAGGAAAGAGAAGAACGGCTATTCGAAGATTTATTTTAAGCCAAATAAAAAAAATATAATATGGTCTGTATAATGGGTTGAAGAATAAAACCCTTAGATATACTGACGGGCCCGTCTTATGAGTTACCTGTTGTTAATAAATTATTTGAACAGAGAACTTTGCCTTTTAATGGAGACAATAATATTAAAAAGCTTTTTATATTTTTCAGGTAATACCTGTAATACTTTTTTTATATGTATGTAGTTATATTAAGATAAAATATAAATATATTATTTTTTATACTTTGCTTTATAATACCTTGGGGGTTATTGGATTGTGTTTTACTTTTGGCTAAATTATACGAAGATGGTTTGACTTGGACACGTCAAAATGTGACAAAAACAACCAATAAATGGATACTTTTTGAACCTCTTAAGGGATTATAAGAGACCATAGTTTTTTTTTACAATTTAAAAAAAAACAACAAATAAGTTAAAAATAAATCAAATAAGACTATATACTTTTTTTAGAAATAAATTAGAACTGTACTTTTTAAGTAGTGATAGGACGACTAATCTGAATCGGCTTCGGGAAATGGGGTGTGATTTTGGATTTTTCTATTTCGATTCTTATATACTTTTGCTATTTTACTATGAATTACTTGTCCAAGTTATGAAAAAAAATGTATATTAGATAATTTTGTCAAGATACATCAAACAATCATGAGAATTTAAGACTTCAGTCTTATGATTTAAAAAAATATCGTAATTAAAAAATTTATGAAGCATATATGTTCCAATATTAAATAAAATATAGGCTCAAAACTATAGTTAAATTTCTTTGGTATCTTAACTTATTTTACACATTTGAGTACCAAGGTTATAATTAGCTCAATTAACTGTATATATATATAATGATTGCTTTAGATTGACAGTGGAGATGGTTTTTTTGTGGTTATATTCTGGACTTTTCTTTCTTCCAAATACAAAAAATTGAATTTATACCAAAAAACTCAATTTTGGTCTCACCTTCTCTTTAAGATTCCTTTGAATCATTCAGTGCAAACTTTAAACGGACCCGTACTTTTCCTATTTGAGCAAAGGTACATTCATAGGAAATCCATTACGGCTAGCGTGTTAATAACAGTTTTCAATTGAATTAGGATATCAGCATTGGGGATTTTTAAAATTTTGTCCATGATCCTATTTATATATTTATAACTTTACTCTTATGAAACTTTCTGGATTTTTTAAAACATTCAAATATATCTACCATTAAAATAGAATACTTTTCTTTTTAGTATCAGGAAGCAGTCTTACAAAAAAAGCAAGCAGTCAATTATAGGTTGTTTAGTATTCTGACTTACGTATTTATGTTTCATTCTGAGTATAAAATTCAATTTAATGAAAGAAAATCGATTCCTCGTGTCTCAAAATTTACTTTTAGGTATGAATTGTTGATTCAAAATGCCTACAAAAAAAAATCAAAAAAGCGAACTGTTGTACAAACGGAAAAGAGAGAACTTATATTGAATACTAATAAAAGAGGAATTAGGTACATGAAGGAAGAAGAGGATTAGCGAGTTAGGTATAGTATGATCTTCATTATAGTTGAAGGAGGAACATACTTTTAATTATAATGGCCAAGGGATGGAAGAACTTTAATCGTTGTTTATCGACAATTTTTCCTAAATTCTGGAGTTATTTAAAGCATTAATAAATTATATATTATGGGTACTATAAAAAATTATAAAGAATACTTAACTACATAACTGTGTGAATGTACATATGTAAGGTCGTATATGTAATATCAAATTGAACCATTCATTGTGGCTATTTAATTATCATTTGAATTAATTACTTTAATAAATATTTGTTATTACTATTATCTCAATAATTATTTATTACAGACTACCAATAACTACACATAAATACATAGATATTCGTTATGATCTATGAATGTTTTTATACATATAATTTAGAAATTGCCCAAAACATATATTGTTTTGATTTTTACGAAGAAATTAACAGATTAAGTACGTTTTCTATGAAAATAATACCACAACGTACCTAGTGGTGCATTAAAATATGAATACTTTGAATTTAAGCCACAACAAGATATGCTTTATTAATGAACAATAGAGTTTCAACAAATTTAATATTATGAATAGATATGTGGCTGAGCTCTCTTAATCATTAATGTGACCTCCCTTAGGGGCAATTACAGCTTCTAGGGGGGCTGGAAGGTCTGGCACCCGCTGTAGATGTAGCCCTCTGTCATTGCACCCTAGTGCTGGAAAACAGTGACTTTGAGGGCCTCTATGTTTGGATGAAAGGGAAAAGGAAATTATTAAAAATATATATATATAGCCAGCCTTCTGTATTTTTCTTGTTGCAAACGTTGAAGTAAATTATTCATAGCGACAGACTAAATTTCCATAAATTAATGAAAAATTAACTCCAAGCAATGTCAGGTACATTCACTGGTACAACATAATACCACTGCAACCACTCCCCCTGACATCAACCAAAATTTGTGATCGAGGAAGTAGGGGTCCATAGTTGTTGGGGGACCAAAAGTAGCAAAAAAAAATTCAAAAAAGTGGCAAAAAAAGTTCAAAAAACTCCAAAAAGAGGTCAAAAGAATATTCAGACAGAGGAGGTTTGTGACTATTGCTGGTGTCAAAAGTGCACTCTCAAGGATATTATCACCTACTTCTTTTTTATCCTTCTGGACAGTCTGGTGTGAATCCCCAAGATTTGGGATTGGCCTGGGTTTTTTTATCTCATCCGGGTCCAGTTTAGCCTTTTTGACAGAGCCTTTTTCCATCTCAACGTTTTGGATTTGCTGACATTGTAGACAGTGGTATTAAAGACGCCCAACTACTTGGAGTGCGCTTATAAAAATTCATTGATCCCGTTCAATTGTCATTTTCTCGACTTGATACAGGGCTCAGGTTTTTTTTTGTCTTGTTACTAATTTTGTATGCTTTAATATATCGCCATATGAACTAATTGCAATCACATTACATTCATTAATTATTGATTTAGCAAGTCTTGAGATTTCAATGTACTACCCAGTATACCGATGCTCCAAATAATGAGATATATAGATAGAATTTAGTGTTGGATTTTTGTTTGGAGATCCTACACCAGTCTGAGACCGTCATAGTTTATTTGGAGAAATCTATCTAGGTCCTTAACATTAGAAAGACGGTAATGTAGTACCTCATTTTCCACACTGTTGGTATCAACAATTAAAACCAACTGTTTTTAATCTTTTGTTAATGAACTGGGGTTTTCTGAACGCAAACTTCAACAAATTGGTTAAAATTTGTTTGAAATAGATTAAAAAGTTGGAACTTTTTAAACTACTCCTTAAATATCTTTCAAATAAATACAACTTTTTGTTATTGTAAAAATGCATTTTCTTCAGGAAATACTTTTAAATTTTCTTTTACTCTAAATTTAAACTATAAGCGTTGCTACTTGTGTATATCAGTTGTTATTCTTCTATAACAGCCAACTTCAACAAAATTAATGAATACATTTTTAGTACCTAAAATTCATTAAAAAGAATTAGTACTTCTTGAAGTTTTAATAAAAAATATAGTTAGAATGTTTTACTACAATAGTAACAAATTGTACCTTGTTGATACTTCAAACTAATTTTGTTAAGATTAATTTTAAAAAAATGTGTTTTAATCGTTTTAGTTAATATTTATACTTGCAAAATGTATGAATTAATTAAGAAAATATTACAAAATTATAATCTATTTGTCTACATAAAAATTTGAAATCTATAAAAAGATTTATTGAACTTTCTAAATTTATTTATATCAAATAATAGTAAGTACATATCAAAGATAAATGGTGGTATAGCAACTCCATTGGCAGACTCTTGGTATCAAAAATGACCCCACCAAAGTTTCAAAACTATGCTGGGTAACAAAAAAATTAAGTTTGTATCTGTTCTGATTAATATATGCACAATACAAATTAACTTTGAGGCTAAACATTAACAAGATGAATTCTAATAGGTCTGAGTAAATGTTTGAGCAAGTAAAAATCCGCTAAGGAAGGATAAACTGTTTTAGGCAGCATTAAAAGTATATGCCTCAAACTTATAATTAGTTTATTTTAAAAATCTGTTTAAAAAAAAAATTAAGAAAGAATTTAAAGTATATGTATAGCAAATGTCTTCATTTCGTTTTACCGATCAGTTTGATATTGTATTATTAGATAATACGTATAAAAAAGAACAAATGTGGCTTGTCAGCACGAAAGCAACCTAGAATGATATTAAGCGAAATTGAGTGTGTAATAAATTCGTACTTTTAGACAAATTATCTTTGATTTCTATCAACAAATTAGTCGTATTACCACTTAGGATGTGTTGCAAATTTCACTTTAAAAAATTAAATTTGATCATTATAATATAAGAAGAATGAGGTAACAGTATATTTTATTTGAAGGGGGTCATATAAATCAAATATAGGTTAAAAGTATAGATTATAGTCATCAATACCTTGTATTAAATAATTATTTATACTTCCCTTATACTGGTGATGTTATTAATATTCAATCTTTTTATATGCACATGTATATATTAATCCGTCACAAATGCAAGTCCTTTAGAGAACTAGACATGGCGCAGTTAGGTTTTTGAATTTAATGCATTTCCATAATCTAATTCAACTCGGTGCTTCTCAAATATGTTCAATTCAATACGAATCAATTTTATTCTATTCATTCCATTCAATTCTACAAATGTATGTTCCAACAAAAAATTCTGACAGAGGTTCCAACGAAAGATATATCCAATTTATCCAACTGGCTAGAAAAACTGGACAGCTCTGTACTATCTACAATATCCACCAATGACCTAGAACAGACGGGTAAATCAATATCTAAAATGGAAAAATCATTACACAGTCTAGAAGACTCAACTCTGCTAATGTTTGATGTATGAAAAGAGGAAGAATTAGCGAAAGAGGAGATCCAGATACAAAAATTCATTCATACGGTCAGATAGTTAAACTCAAGCCATAGTAAAGGTTTTGGGTATTTTTATGCATATCACAAATTTGAATAGAAAGCCAATAATTCACTCTAAAATTGTGTTGAATGGAATATTATTTATATGAAGTAAAAAAACAAAAAAACAATTGGATTTTTTCATTTTAGTTTAACATTTTTTTCCAGTTGACACACCACAAATACTATTGATATGGTTTACAGTAATGCTCTATTTTATATAAATTACCTATTGCAAATGGAAAGGTAATATAAACTATCATCAAAAATTTGAAACCCACATTCTGTATGTGGAAATATGGTAAAAAATACTTTTTTCCTTTTTATGTTTATAAATTTGAAAATTGAGTTAATTTAATATGGTCACATATTCAACTTTGGAATAAACAAAAAAAAATATATCCATTACTGCATAATTTCTTCTTTTTCAAAAACTATTTGATTATAAAAAAAGGGAGATAATGGAATCATTGTAATATAATATTTACATGTAGCAACTTTTTTTGCCTAAAACACAAATTTCGCTTTAACAATTTTGAAAATAACATCCCAAGTAATCATCAGTGTTATTTTCCACTTTTATTAGTACACTCACCCCTAAACATATTCAATACATATAATGATTCATATGTATTCTCTCCTCAAGAATGCAAAAATACTAATGAGGGTTTGATAAAATATCTTATAATATTTTTAATGAGTACTTTAGTTACTAGAGCGCTCACTATCAAAACAAAAAAACACGTGATCCCCGTATGATATTTACAAAACGTAGTTAATCAATTATTATATACCAGTGTTTAAGGTATATTATGTTCAAATCATAACATAGGATGTTATGCAAATTAATTATGATCTACATCAATGAGAAATAGCAACAACAAACAGCTCCCATAGTATAAATGCACAAAAATTTCATGAATATTACTGCATGGTTATTTCTCAGATCAAAATATGGTTATAATATACCATGACTGTTTTTTATATTTTCATGCATACGGATAAATCTTTCCTCCATTAACATAGATAAAACAAGAGCATGGGTGATACATTCACTGTGACTAAGACAGTTTCAAAGCAGTATATTTTTATAAAGCTAGCTGGAAGAAAGTGGAGAGAGACTTTCAATAGTCTAACTGAATTAATTAAGCACTTGTTAATAACGGGTATCTGATATATGATTACAGGGGGGTTGAATTACTTCTGTAAAGAGGAGAACTTTCTACATTTGAATTAACTTTAGTGCAAAAAAAGTATTTTAATTATATTTAAATATGCATTTAATATAAATTTAGTATTTTTTTTAATGCATCAAAGAAATGGTAGAAGGAATCTTTCAAAGATAGTTGATATATATCTATCTGACATAGGAAATATTTTTGAAGGCAATAAACATAATGTATATTTCCTTCTGTAGGAATGATAGGGAATCCACCCTACGCACGATGATTTTAAGAGAGTAACTTCACTTGAGCACAGATTTCACTATGCACTAGCGTTCTAGAAGTTGATGTTTGCATAAGTATTCGTTTTATTAAGGGAGATATAAATTATTTTATTTAATTTCTAGGCATATGCCATTCATAGAAATTAGAAAATTTTAAATATACTCTTAAAATCCATGTTTTAATTATGTTAAAAAACTATCAAAAAAATATGTATGTCATATGTTTCAAGTGAAATAAATATTAACAATAAAAATAAAATTAATCAATAAAATCTCTATTAGCTCGGACCACACATTGATAAAGTCAACAGAAACGTTCCACTGCCTCTTTGATAGTCCTACTGGGTCATGCTCAGAATGCCCTCCTTATCTCAGCACTCAGGGATCTTCTGGTACTGTAGGATCCTTCATTGGAAACCTGTTCAACAATGTCAGACAAAATACTCTGAAGGGTTCAATTTCAGAGATAAAAGAAGCCAATCATATGGGAGGACGTAGATCACATTATCAGAATCACGAAAGTTGAGTATTATTTTGCTGATGTGAAAAGGTGTCCAAACTTGTCACCACATCCTCTGTCGGGTTTTCATGATGCTGCAGATCCAGGGGAAGACTTTGTTGCGTAGACCACTGATGTAGACTTTGGTGTTGACCTCCAGACCCTGTTTGAATGTCAACGACAGAATAACTTAAGAGCAAACAACGGCAAGAACTATAACTTACTATGGATACTTAGCCTTTATTATCTTAAGGGCATTATAAGGCCTTTTTGTCGACAATCTACTGTTCCTCAAGTTAAGCTTACGGGTTTGACAGACATTTTTCTCATCTGAATAGAACCAGACAAGATCTTTCACGGGAGGCTTCTGTTTTAGCTTGATCAGAGCTAAAGGTTCGAGTGAACCGTTTATCCCACTTTGACGGAGTTAGGAGTTTCTCCTTGCAACCCACATAGCCATTGGTACCGATCGTTGTGTTTGATGACACGACAGGACGCTACTTCGATGCTGTCATTGATTGCCTGGGATTATCCTCTTCTTCCCCTCTCTATAGAGCAGGAATTCAGATGATTTTGGCCTCTTCCAGGTCATAAGGCTTCCAGGAAACCATTGTAGTGGCTACTTACCATCTTGCACGACACATTTTTTGAATTTCGGGTGGATCAAGTATTGTATCCGACCGATTTATCCAAAAAATGTGTTGCCTATTTTACCACCATTTTAATTGCACGAAATACACAAAATTATTGTTCCTGATTAAAAGAAGACGAGGTATGTTGTCCTAAGGAAGCATTATGAGCAACTCACGTGATAGGGTGATATTTGTATCAGACTTACTCTCCATTAGTGAGTGTTTTTATTTCAACCGGTTTCTAGGGGATTGGATGAGCCAGAGAGAAATGCAAACATGTTAATCGATAACTCATATAGTTAGGCTCTCTACATGCATTGATATTCAAGTGTATAAAAGTGTGAATTAATTAGGGTTCAAAAGTTATTAGCATACTTTTGTAAACTCGAAAGCCTACAAACAATCTACCTCATCCTTGCAAAAAAAAAAATAGTGAGTGGAAAAGAATAGAAAAAAAAAAGAGTTAGCAATTCATCTTCTGTTTTCTCGAGATTTTTTTGATTGACGTTTTACACAAATAAATAAAAGGTTCTCCATTTTGAATGACGTACAATAATAGTAAGGCAAAAGTCAAAACGAGAAAAGAATTTATATTGTAGAAAGAAGAAAGTGGGGGAAGGATAAAGAAGAATAAGTCCATTAACAAGAAGATGAAAGAAGGATAACCAAAAAATCATACTTATCACTCTTTTCTTTTCAAGAAAATATAGGTATATATAAATACCATTTATTATAATTAAACTATGAATATTTTTTTAGAGTCAAATCAAAAAATGTAGAGTTTTAACAACTTTTTTTTAAGAAAAATAGTACATGGCATATTTAAATTTATTTGATGGAGTTTACTTTTATCAATATATATATTTAAAAAGTTCAATATTCTTCTTTTGATTGAATTACACAATTTATTAAAGACTACCTAATAGTTTGCTTATTTATATTTTTGAAAATATTAGTTACTGTAGTTGTGTAAAAAAATAAATTCAGAGGTAGAGAATACATTTAGACAGCTTTTAAAAAATTTGATCATCCTATAAAATATTTCACTGTAAAGATGTATGCATAAATAATAGCAAAACTGTGATGAGTAAAACAAAACAATATGGAACAAAATTAAAGAAAATAAAACAATCCTTTCTTTAACTTATAAATATATTAAGTAAGGGAAAAGTAATTTCGTATTTTTTGCTTTATTTCAATTCCATATGGAAAGTGTTACAATCATCCAATTTAAGCCAAGTATACCCCATTCTGTTAGATAACTTGATGCCAAAGAAAATCAAGAGCATCATTCCCGTCTTGTAGAAGTTCTATTAACAAAAAAACTCGGACACCCAATTTTCACATGTCTCTATTGAGGCTAAATTTGTAGCCCCAAGTGTGTTGGCCATACGAAAAAACAGGTTGTAGTCATTTGGTTCCAAATACAGACTGTATTATGGATGCATAAAAACTTCCCATCCGAGCCACCAGAGCTTTTGACACGTCATCAAAGATGTGTACGGCCTGACGTTGTCTTGATGAAACAAAGTTTTTCTCCTTTTCGATTTTATTTAATTATCCAGCCTTTTTAAATGGTAAAAAAACAGTTTTATGATCAATGTTCAGCACCTGGGTGATACAGCGTAATATTTAATAAACACATTTGAGTCTTTGATATACTTTGTCAAAATATATATTTTTGTATATTTCAGAAACGAAAATATGCTAACTTTAATTTCCTAGGATTTTTTTTTATTTTTTTTGGTGCGAAACCATTCTATGTGACTTTATCAATCCTATCTGCAATGCAGTGTCCTTAGATTTGAAAGAGTCTTCAAGTTTTTTGATACATTTTCAAAACTCAATTAACGCACTCTCGAGTGATACATTTTCTTAAACGCCGCATAATTTTTACAGACGTACTTTCTTTCTTAAACAGTTTAGTCTTGGATTCCCAATCATAACTGATCAAGATTAGCTAATAATAAAATAAGTTTATGATGGAATCCTTATATTTCTCCCCTGTATGTATCTCCAAAACAAGAATTGATGAATTCTTTAAGAGTAAAGACGAGTTAGGAAACACAAATGGACATTATCCACAATCACCATAAAATATTACTACTAATAATGTGAAAAATAAAGCATATTCCTACATAAATAACATTCCGTTATGTCGTGCATCTTCTAAAAAGGATTATGTTGATGACTCATTGTGAATCTACACGTTTTTCAAACTATATTGGTGCATTGCTGATGGCATACATCGTGTTTCAGAGTTTGTCTACACTAAAATAATGAATACAGAGATGAATGGGATATTTTATCAGACAAAGTAAATAAGGTATGACAAGTGCATGATGTACGACGCCAAAAAGGACCCGGACTGATGAAAAACAAAGACAGAACAAAATTTGATGAACATCATAAAAATAGACCTTCATGAGAGGAGATGAGAGTTTTTACATGAAAGTTTTAACTTCCAAGTGTATAAAGTGAGAGAAATTCCCAAAAAAGTTGTTGTATTTCTTTCACATTTAAACTTTATTCTACAATCCAAACCTGATAGCATAGTTTAAACTGAATTTGAGATATGTTGCGTACAAAAGTTTAACATCTGCTAAACCTATTGTAGAAATTAAGTATTTATAAGAGATATAGACAATTAAAAACTGACAATTTGTTGTCTACGTCATGTTAAGAATATTAGCAAATTTTGAATTTCATAGCTTCAATATTTGTTAAGATATAGTCACCCAACATTGAAAGTTAAGTTTCTCAGTTTCCATCTTCTGTAAAGATAAAATAACTGAATGAATGATTTATTTTCACTCAAAACGTTTCCAGCCTGCTTTCAAGCTGACACGTCATGGGTATCAAGAAGTTAAAAAAAAACTTGGATAATAATTTTTCCATAATAAACATATGAGATATGCAAAAAATCGCTTTTATACCTTTTTGACATGGAAGAAAAATAATAAAAAGTAACAAGATGTCAATAAAAGTAGCATAATAAAATAATAATGCTTTGAAGAGGTAATTTTCTTTTTTATATAAAAGACCTGTTGGTCTTTTATAAAGGTGGAAAAACTTTTGTGTGAAAGGACCAAAAAAAGGAATTTTTCATTTTGAAAAAAGTCTTACTCAAAAAAGCTTATATGTCAAAACAAAAACAATCTTGAATAAATATCAAAAAAGGAGAAAACCAAATTTTTGGTGTTATTAATAAACCTATATGTACAACTTTATTTTTGTATAGGGTCTTTAACGTCAATTATGGGATATATATTCAAAATTATGGAATGACAGGAGATATCCAATAACATTTACAATAGTTTTAAATATTCATGGCCTTTTAAATAGAATATATTAGAGTGTGTAATAAAAATCATTTGAATTTTGAACATTTTAAAAACAAGGAGAGTAGTTTGCTTGTCATCACGTTTAATGAAATCAGCTAAATGAGGTGTAATAAGGGAGGAAAGAGAGAAGTAATTAAACAAAGATATTTCCAAGAACTCCACTAATGTTGAACCTCAATTTTACTCTGAGTACAACAATGACTAACAAAGTTTTATAACTCCTCAACAAATCCTCCAAGTTACTCTCGATCTTTTATGAGCAAACATGATTGTTCAATTAGATTTTGAGTATTATTGAATGTAGTAGGAAATTAAGTTTACTACTAGGAAAGCTAAAGGGAACCAACATCAATCTTCAGATTACCAATTCCAAATGTAGCTGACCAGTTAAAAACTTACATTATTATCATAATATTTTTCTGTAATAATGACAAAGAAATTTTTCCAATCATTCAATATAATTTGGAGAGCCTTCAAACAATTAGTCAGGTTATATAAACAAAAATAACGTATAATTATTTAAAAAACACAAATGTAATCCAGTCTCAGCTTAGATAAAAATTTGACTAACTTGTTGTACTGCTTCATGAAAGTTTATATGTGGGACACAAGGGGTACCTGGGCAATAGTTTTTTATCTCCTAGTCAATAAATTGGTTTATCTAATGTATATTTATTATTTTACACGAATATGTTCAGCTTTTATCCTAGAAATTTTCTTTAATCTACAAGGAATAATGAATTACAGCCTTATAATTAAACTAAATTTTTACATCCAGTATAACCTACAAAGAACATAAACGTTTCCTTGAATTGAAACAAGATTTATTGTAATTTGTGTATTCGTCTTCTTTATATTATATTTGGTATATGACAGTATTTTTGTTACTTTATTTTACCTGTTTCAGCAAATACTTACTAATCAAAATCTTAGCGTACACTTTTTTTTCTTTAGTATTATTTTATCCTTGAGTTGTAAACTTGACATGATTAATGGCAAAATGTGTTTGTAGATATATAAAAACAAAAATATTGCTTATTTTTTGTCTATGGAAAGCTTTATCACTTTCCATATTATGATAAATACTTATTATGAAGAATATAGTGCCATAAATAGCAAATTTGATAGATGAGATTGGTGTAGACGGAAAGTTCATCGCGCTCTTCCCCCAGAAAAGTAAGTTCATCACAAAGAATGTTCATTTCCAACAATACATATAGTTGAAATTATTCTTAACGAAAAAAATCAATCAACTATGATATAATATTAATATGTTGTTCTACTTTCTAAGAAAAATGTTTAAGCAATCAGTCATATAATAACTATACTAATAAAAAAGTCCTTAATTTAATTAAGGACTTATACTTATAACGAAACACGTTATTTAACCCTTAACCTTCAGTTTAAACAAATTTGCTACATAGCTTTAACATATTTTTATTTTCCTAAATTAAAAATAGATATATTACTCATTGAACTATCACTCCTTGTGGCAATTATCTCAAATTATTTATTTTAATTTTATTATATAGTTCAAAAATACATTCTGAACTCTGGTAATTATATTTTATTACATGAAAATATTTTTTCTTCTTCGGGATGAACTTTCCTTGCGATGAATTGGCTTTGCAATGATCTTGTCCTTGTCTGAATTTGCCTTGGGATGAAAATATTCATATAAATTTACTGTAACTGAGATTTGGAATCCTTGGTTTTGAGCCATTTGACAATTTTTAGGGTGGCGTAGGCTTCATGTATACAATTGTCATTGGATCATTTAATACACAAAAATACGTATTTTTGATCCATAACATTCCAGTGTTGCAAACTTTTTGCGTTATCTAAATAGCTATACAACAACGAGATTTTCAAAAAATTACAACCCTAATTTTAAAGGTGATAAAATGAGACAATTCCTCCTTTTTTATGTCTAAAAAATTGAAAAAACATTGAGTTAGTTACTTCGTATAAAAAATCAGCTTATGTCAGTGGAACAAAATTAATTAAATATCTCTATTTAAACAGAAAATCCAAAATCTATAACTTTGACTAGTTTTAACTAAAAAAAAGCACATATTTTTCTTTAGAAATGTAAAAGTAAGCTATAATTATTTTTCTCAAGATTAAGTTTGAACTACATTTGTATTATTTGCCAAACTTTTGACCATATTCATCATCAAATTATTCTCATCAACTCTTTTTAAGTGCTGCAAATTGCACTTAAGAGTGATCATCACAATAAAAAAAATGATAGACTTTATTTAAAAGGGCTATATCAGGGCCAATATAAGTCTCATTAATCAAAGAGAGAGTCTAAACTATAGTAAAAACTCTAGACTATCTTAATAGGTCCTACAAATTTGAATAATAAGCCTATTATTGACTCAAATATGTCTATAAAATACTAAGCTGTATTATCTTATATATAAAATAAGAAATTATTGAAATTTTCTTCTTTTCCTTATTTTTGTTCATGATTATTTTTAAATTGACTCATCACAAATGCACAAGAAATCAATTTTTTCAAATAATAAAATAAGAACCACACAATTACATAATGGTCATTATAGGGTTAATATAAAAAACAAAAATTATAAATAAAATTTTCGTTATACTTATTGTGTATAATCATTTTGTGTAGACTATGTTAAAAAAAGGCGTCTCCGTACGTACATATACTTTTCACAACATCAATCAATAAAGCATTAACTTCTCTACATTTTTTTTAGTGATGATAACCTTTTCAATATACAATTGTAGGGCCACATCATCAATCATTTACATGGAGATATTTCATATTGAACGGAATTATATTTTGGTGGTATTCTATGAATAAAGATGTTCTTTATATTTATCTATATTAAGAATATGGACAGATATACTTTGTCTCTTCAAGATTTTTGTGTTCATAAATCGGAATAAGGAAAATGATGTTGTTGTTTTTTCAATAAAAATTAAAGCTTTTTTTAAACGCAAATATTTCAAAAGATCTTTGACAAATGCTATGATAAGGGCGCCACCATGCCATTGAAAGTAAAAAAAAAATCTTGAACTATTTATTGAGACTTAAAAACCTACAGGAAAATTTTTAGCAAAATCCATTCATTGGTTTGGGCATGATTTCCAGACAAACACACACCGAAATTTGCCTTTAATATATAGATCAACATTTTTTTATTCGTTGGGTGAAAGCCGTGGTTTGTAACTGACATATTACGCCAGTGTTCGAGCAATCCTAAGAAAGATTCCCTAATCAGCCTCCCCCCTTCTCCATTCCAGACTTTCTTTTATGGATCCGATCTTTTTTACCAATCAACAATTCTAGAGGGAGATTAGTTGGTCCTTCAGTCGTAGCTATATTTTAATTTATTAAACTCGGACTAGCTAGGATTGCAGAATATAAAACGATGAAAATAGTTAATGATATCTAGAATATATAATACATTAGCATTATAAGCACTAACCACAAGCCTCTGGTGGCGTAGTTAATAAACTACGTCATTTCAGCTATTGTAGTTTCGTATATAAGACCCATTCGCAGGACCGACAAATTTTATTAGGGATTCAGTCTTTTCAGACCAATCCAACAGTAGTCTCGGTTGACCAAAATTTGATTTATATCCGTGACTAATCAGGCCTATAAATGTAATCAAAGAAACATCATGAAAACATATAAGGTCCCCATACCAACAAATGGATTTTTGCTGATATAAAGGTGTATAATGGCTTCTAAAAATCATAATTCTTTCTTATGAAGTAAAATAGCTAGACTTCATTTTTTTCAATTTCTTCTATTTTATATTTATTATATTAGATAAGTCAGTATAAAACAATATTGAACTAAGGTCAAAAAAGAAGAAATTATAAAGTTTATTTTTTTAAACCATATATTCAATCATGGAATTCGAAACACATGGAACAATCACGCATGCAGCTTCGCTTGTTTTCTTTATTTCCCTTCTTCAAGGAATGGAATATAAAAAGACGTTGACTCTTGATTTCCCTTTTTTTAACCCATTTTATATATTCCCTCATGTGAAAATAAAAATTGTGTGTGATTATTTCAGATCTCAACAATTCACTTTACAATATTTGTACAGAAAAAATTGGTATCATAAAACCTATGCTGTTTTATTATGAGGTTTTTCAATAAATAAATAAGACAACCAAAAATAAGGAAAAATTGCCACAAATTTTAAGGTTTCAGCAAATGAATCTTTATATTTCAGTGAAAATGACTAATTCTTTTAATAATATAATTTTGATATGAATAACTTAAAATAGTATATTTATGTATAAAAAGCCATAAATTAAACAAAAATTGGCCTAAATATAAAAGAAAAATTAGTTTATAACACTATAAAGTAAAATATTGATTTTCAATTCTATCAGAATCAAAATATTGGTCAAACAAAATAATAGATCGCATAAAATTAGTTATATTCACTGAAATATAAAGTGTTCGTGTGCTAAAACCATAAAATTTGGAGCATTTTTTCACTTTCAAATCAAGATAGTCTTTAAATCTTCAATGATGACTAAATTTTAAAGATATATTTATTATTTTTGCTATGTTAGTTATAAAATGAAAAATCTCATACTAAAACAACGCAGTTTTTTATGATACTTAACATTTTTTTTTGTTTGTGACACCTTAATATATATATATATATCTTAATATTTCAACTACATATTTTTAGTGATCTATAGGTTTTGTAATCAAATTTATGGAATAAGTTGAGATAGACAAGCTTATAAAATATCTTTTAAAGCCATCATTTGATTTATGAGACTAAATTTTACTATGATGATGGTTTTTATCGTCACTGTGACGATGAATTTCAACTAATTTAAGTGTTAAGGATCAATTCAAAGTATTTTTGGATAAAAATATACGGTAATTCGTCAAAAAATAAATGTAAATAATCCCAACTCATTTTTTTAAGAAATCATTATATCTGGGTTTTATGTTGAGGTACAAATATTAAATAGATAAAGAAAAATAAGTTTTAACAACAATATTTTCATTCAATACAGTTTTTGCATCGTACACATTGGAAAAAAAAAACAATTCGACATTGAAACATGGGATCACTCATTTTTGCTAATTACGTTAGACCAGTTAAGGAAATAATTGTTTTTATTTAGAGCACTTTCCATAGATAGAAAAAAAATAAATTGACTTAAATTAATTCTAAGAATATAATAATCTTTTGTTAAAACCATCAATTAAAACTGGATTAATAGAGAATTACATTTAGAAATGAATGATCCTGTGTAAGTTTTTTTTGTAGAATAGATCAAAATAAATGCTTATTATAAATAAACCCACATAAATGTATGACCTATTTACATATGTTCAGATCTGCAGGTATTTTTCATATAAACCAACTTTTATTTTATCTCTTGAATTAATAGTTTTTATCAAGAAAGTTAAAAATTAAATTCATAAGCTTTTTATTCCTTTTTTTAAGTTCCTTGTTAAAAACTTAAATAAAAAGTATTATATATGTATTTATTTATCCAAATAACATACATATAAGTGTTCGTTTTGGATAATTAAAAATACTTTCTGATGAATATTTTTTACTCTCTTTTTAGATATTATATATTAAATGAGCGAAACCATTAATTTATATTTATTAGTCTAACATTTACACCACCCTTTTGCTATACATATTGTATAAAAGTTATACTTTCTTGATTAAAAATATTTACAATAGATATAAATTTTCTTCATGAAGTTCCACTCCATGTATTTTATATACATATATAGGGTTATAACTTGGGCTCTGTAACAAGTTAATAATGAGATAAAATACAAATAATAGATTTAATTAATTTTATATTCTATATTTATTATCTTTAAATTGCAATTAACCCATCATATAGACTTTTTCTCAATTAGACCACTTTTTGCTGCAATAATCTTTTTGAATATTCACGAAACAACTTTTACACAGACACGAAGAGTATTTATTCGAATAAAAATAAATTCCTTCACATATGGTTCCTTCTAGTATGAAATAATTACAGACTTTTTCATTTTCTTATACAAACAGTCGAAAGGATAGTTCCAGTAAAATTATTTTGCCGATAACGGGTGCTTGCACCTGTAGGTATTGAAGCATTGTCATTTCCAATCACACAGTCATTTAGATATTAAATGTGGTAGAAATGTTGAAATATTTCTCATCAATAAATATGAGATGGAATATGGAATAGTAATTCCATAATGGGATGAATTGGCTCACTAAGAAATTATTTTTGGCCTTTTTTCTGTTTTTATAAAAAGGTTGCCAAATATATACGGGGAATAATATTTTCAAATAAACGGCAAACTTAAATGAGGAAATTGTAATACTTGTTCTAAAAATAAATTTTGGGCAAATAAAATTTGTTGGAAAATACCATTTATATCTCACAATGCTCGAACACTTGTTTTTTGTATAACTTTCAAAACTTGATGCATACTGAATAAATCTAAATACTATTCAGACAAGTTTAAATTTTAATATCATTTCCAGTTTGTCATATTAGTTTAAACTACTTTTATTCATAAATTTCGAAATGTGTATCTTTAAACCTTCAAAATCCACAAAGTAGGGTTACCAAAAACTTTTAAAAAAAAAAAAAGGATTTTCATAATACTTATCACACAAAAAAACTTCGAAAATGTGTATAAATGTGTGAATGTCAATGGAAGTTATATTCTGAATCGTTCTTTCGTAGTGTGAGAACAGGGATAGTTGACACAAAATTCACTTATTAGCATATTACACATCATTAAAAATCCATATTCAGATATGATTTTTTTGCCAAAGTTCAAAACAATATGCTTGTTTTGGTACACATTTCATTACAAAATGTATGGTACTTTTGTAGTAATATGAAACTTGAAGTTGCCTTCGTTTTCTCAAGTTGTTCCCATCCATGCAGTAAGTTGACACAACAGTAATTGCCAATAAATAATAATAGTATTAATATAAGTACATCAATATTTTATTCAAACAAACAGAATATGATTTAATTAGTTTTATTCTATGATGATTTTGGATTGAGATGCGAAAGAGATGCCTTCTAACCCTCTTCGATCATGCAACAGATAAATTAGAAGTTGTCAAAAAAAAATTAATAACATTCGTAACTTAATTTGAAGAAAATGATTTGGAAACTTCCGGAGTGTACTTATGTATCCTTTCAATATTATTAGAGGTCTATTTTATTCCAGCATTTAAGATTCTAACTCATCAAGTAATATACTTTTTTGGTTTTTTGGGGGGAGTGGAATCCTAAACATTAGAGGAAATAACTGAGGATATGATATAGGATATGATGAAGGAAATTTATTCATAATATCCTAAGTCGAGGCTGTCTTACACGAAATGGAGACGAAATTCATCTCAGAGTTAGAATGGGATGAAGTAGAAGCCAAGAATGAGAAGATTATTCTTCAATAAGTTTTAATTCCATAAAAACAAAGGAAAGTAAATTTTTTTCCTGTCCAAAAAGTCAAAACTTCAAAAATAAATAAGGATTTGAAGCCAGAGATACTCACGACATACTCGACATTGGTGGATTTCAGATCATGGCAGATAAGTCACATGCTCTACTTTCAACAAATAAGATGAGACAAATGAACAAAGCAGAGAAACAGGGATATTTAAAAAGTTATATACATGAATTTAAAAATACAAAGTATATATCACGCACAACAACTCCAGGCTCTCCAATAATGGGCATCGAGGATATTTCAAATGAAATATATTTAAAAAAATCAGGTCATTCCCCTCCTAACGCAAGGTTATGGTTATGGCTTCTTTCAATGTCATTGAAAGCAGAGAAAAAGTTATCAGACAGGCATCTCAGTCATAGATTACAGAGTTACCACCACTCCTTTTCCTTACAAAGATCGACAAAGACAACTACAAGAAATATCATCATCCACCAAAACTTACATGTAAATGCTATAGATGTGGCAAATCAAATACACCACATTAACCTTTTGAATGTCTTTCTAAAAATGAGACGTGTAAAAATGTAAAAGGAATGTCCATTTAGAGAACATTTGCTTACATGGGTACCGTCTGTCCTCGTATCAAAATTGGAGAAGTCTAAAAAAGACATCACAGCATACGTTACTCCAGATTTGCAAAATGAATTAATTGTTTCAATGCATTTTCTACAAAAACTGAGGATTATACTTGAATCTTTTCCTCAAGGCATTCAAGTATCTCCACATGAATCAATTATTTGTAAGACAGTATCAACGACATGGAATACATCTTTCCAAAATATAAAAACAGAAGTGACGGGAATATCAAATGAAATTAAATAGTTGATATCAAGCTGTAACTCATGCAATGAGCTAGGCTCTTCATTACCTCTAAAATCACTGGCCAATCGAATCCCTGTCTTCCCACCTAATGGAGGTCAACAGGAAAACAAATATTGTCACTGTGGACTGTTATTCAGGGTGGCCCCTCATAATTCAGCTACAAAAGGATTCAACTTAGTTAGTCACTGATATCATGTTGACGTGGTCTGAAGATTGGGGGCTTCTAATGTATATTCGAACGGACAGTGGACCAAAATTCCGGATGGAATTCGAGGACTTCTGCAAAGATGTTGGGATTAAATATTACCTCACATCCCCATACTCACCCCAAAGGATGTCGTCAAATTAATATATAAGATTTTCAAAAAATCTAATAATTGGGCTTCACATTGTTCATCCCTCCTGGAATGGAAAAATAAATCCAGATCTGACGGACTCAGTCCAGCCTAATATATATTTGGCTACTCACAAAGAATTCGGGTTCCAGCATTGTTCGCCGTCTACGATTGCATATCACCTTCCATTTTGATGGAAGAGAGAGAAGAAGATAGACCTCTCAACCAGACAACATTACGATCGCACCCTGCTAAATCGAAACCCTTTGACTCCTGGCGATCATGCTGGGATCCAAAATACTAACACAAAGATGTGGGACACATGTGGAGTAATTAGAAAAACATATTAAATACAAAATGTAGTTAAATATAGTACTTAACAATATCACCAATTGGTTAAAATTATCAGAAAAACTTATATATACATTGTATTTCCATTTTATTTAACAAATTTTTATATTTTAATAATAAGAAAAGCTGTAATATGTGGTGCACATATGATATTTGAACAAAAAAAAGAGTATTATTAATATAAAAAAAGTAAATTTTCAAAACTTTTAACCCCTTAAGTATTTTTTTTAAACGGTTCAAAATTTGTTAATGTTACCTCTTGATACCATAAACATACAATATGTTGAAAATTGAAAATATGAGGGCCACCCTAATGCACACTGAATATAATACATAACAGATTTACGTATTTATTCGAAAAATACCACACATACATATAAGTCGTTTGAAATGTGGATTTCTGGGATATTGTTTCAAATATTAGATAACATAAATCCCGGCATACTTATGCTGTAACATTAAAGAAAAAATAAAACCATTGTATTTAATGTATCTTTACATTCCTCGATGCTTTAATGGAATTCAATATGTACAGTATATCTCAATATGACTCAGCCACTTTTTGAATCAGCAATATATTTCTTATTCTTTTGTTTAGAGTAAAACTTTTGAAATTGTTTTCTTGACTCTATAACTTTTTTAATTTGTTTTAAATTTGATTATATGTCAATAAACGGCAAAGTTATTTTAAAATGTTTGAGCTACTAAAAAAGAGTAAGCAAAGATTGTTTACTTCTTTTTTTTAAATAAATATGCTTACTGTGGACTGTGTGGTCAATTTTATGAGTATCAGATATATCAACAGAAATACAGAGGTCTCATGTGTTACATATTATATATATGAGATGGTCAAAATATTTCCAATCAGCCATGCTGTTTATCGCGGGCTTAAATCTGATGAGGAAGGTGGCAAATATCTCTTTGCCTCTTTAGCATTCGAGCCTCCTATACCTTATGACCTCTATCAGTCCTCGTGTATAATGAAAATTCCAAGTCACCCTTTATGGTCCTCCTGATGGTCGTAGTAGCCACAGAGAAGTCGTTGGCGAGGTGATTCATCGATTTGGCGGGGTTTTCCTTTATCTACTTCTACAAACTGGACTGGAACTCCCAATAACTCTTTAAATTGTGCAATCCACTGCTTGCTTACCTTCATAGACCATTTCTATGATTATTCATCTTAACCTCCTTGAACCCCAGGCTCCTGGAGCACTTCATAATGTGCATAATCCTCATCACCTCAGCTTCAGCATTTATTAGATCTGAGACGCGTTACCTTTTAGATTCTTACTTAGTTATAATGACAATATTACGAAATATATATAGTTTGTTTATGCACAGAGAATGAATCAACCAGAATGTGAAAAAATAGACACCAAGCCTTTTTATACTAATGAGAAAATTAAAATTAATAAACATTCCTCGTTTTGCTGCCAAACCATGTAGTTATAATTTATTAACATAAAAATAGATTGTAAGCTCAAATAATTAAATAAGTACTGTTATTTAAATTATATTTACAACTTTTTTTTTTTTTTTTTCGGGGGAAGCCGCGGTTTTAAACTATTTTATTATGTGTGACCAAAGTGTAATATACAATATATAACATAAAAATAGTTTGGCTTTAATGGAAAAATAGCCGCGACTTCCAAGGCTTTCAATCATAAAATCATAAATCATAAAATCATAAATCATAAAAAGCTCAAATCCTTACTTATATTAACCATATACAGTTATTAAGTTATCCTCTTATTAGGGTACATAATGGCCTATAAAAAAACATATGATCCTGTATTATGAAGTAAAATAGCTAGAAAAAGAATAATCCTAGCTTTCATATGTTCGTTTTTATCCCAGTCTGATTTTATGTTGACATGTCACACCTATAACATCGGAATTAGAGTTTTAAAAAATTATTACGAACAAAAGTTTCTTAAGGATACGTTTTATTGTCTACTTACAGTAATACTAATAAAAGTTACGACACAGCCCTTAAAAAGACTGCATTTGTAATTAAAAAGATAATCTAATAAGGAGACATGGATTACTATGTACTTATTTTAAAGTCTTTATGTATGTATATTGAATATGACAAAGACTGCATGAAGTGTCAAAATCTGATTAATTATTTGAAGTATTCTCTGTATGACAAAATAGTAAATATGATTATTGACTTGATATTTATTTTTTGAAGGTTCTGATATATATAAATTAAACATTTCCATACCATTTGCAGCTCACTAGAGTTGTAAATCGTAGAAATTATCTGTACTTTAAAAAAATTAACATTGTAACCCTGACATTTTGAAAAAGGTTTAAGAGCTAAAAAGGGTATTCAGCAAAGGCATGAACATCAGTATTAAACTCCTTACTTAATTAATAATCATTAAATGTTTTGCAACCCGTAGCCACCTAAAATTGGGAAGTGAATTTTCTGCTACGGTCAATTCTTGTATTGGAATTTATGATAGGGCTTGTTCAATCGTCCTTTCGACTTAGAATACGAAGATATTTCCCATACACCGTGATGGCTTTAATTAATACTTTTTCAAATGAACATAGGACAAGGAGTCAGCAAACAGTGTGGTGCTACTGTCGTTTGTAAAGAGA
This sequence comes from Lepeophtheirus salmonis, assembly GCF_016086655.4. Taxonomy (NCBI): domain Eukaryota; kingdom Metazoa; phylum Arthropoda; class Copepoda; order Siphonostomatoida; family Caligidae; genus Lepeophtheirus; species Lepeophtheirus salmonis. The sequence continues at coordinate 10,227,434 of NC_052139.2, forward strand.
AAAAAAAGCTTCCCTTTCGAGAAAAGTTCATCACATTTTACATTATGAATCGAAATTACGTTGTTATCCAACACTTCCCATTCTATGCTTATAGGATTTTCAAGGCTTTTACAGAAATATATCTTTCCCCTATTCTTATGTATTACGTTTATTGTCGATTCAAAAACTATGTAGTTCAGCCCCAAAATTTATTGAGCCAATTAGAAACATGTTTTTTTCGTGGGAGGTGAATAACTGAGGCTTTTTGGAACATTCAAGTGACACTAGAATCAGTAAAGTGACATCAAATGTATGGTACCCTTATAGCTATTGATTTTTCGAAAGCTTTTGACTCTATCAGACACGTTTTTATTATGAAGACTGTTAAGAAAATCTTGCCAAAGAAATTTTATAAATCAATTTGATGTCTACTTTTTAATGGAGCTTCAAAAATATCTATAGACAGTGTTGGAGCGTAAATCAATTGAATTGAAGAGAAGTTGTCCCCGGGGAAATCCTTTACTTTTCGTTTCGGCAATTGAAGTTCTCAGTAACATTATCAAAAGGTAATATGGCGGATTTGGTATTCAACTAAAATCGAGCCGGAAAATAAGATACTGTATGCAAATGATATTACTCTTACGGTAGAGGATAAATCGGACAAGAAAATTATTAGAAGGGTCAAAATTATCTTAGGTTACTTAGACCAAAATTCGAGGTTACATAATATGAGAAAGTTTAGAAGTTATTTAGAAGAAATAAGTGGGACAAATACGGAGTAACATTGGAAAACAGGATTTCCCTTAACAGTTTGATCGATAAAAAAATAGCAGAGTGGATAAATTTTAAGTAATACAAAAGGATTGGTTTATATAGCGCACAAGTAATTCCATGGATCTGATATAAAGCTTCTACATCTCTGATAATTGGAGAACATCCGATTATGGAGGAAAAAAAGAAGCCTTGGAAAGTTATATTAAAATCATACATTCCTTTACTAAAAAGAAGCTAGGAACAACTTAGAGGTGGACTTGCCACGATTTCTACTATCTTCCCTAAGATATTCGAAGATGTTTTCTTAATTTAACTGTGAATCCGGATGTATGTAGGAGGCCTTGTATTTTTTCGAGTTGGATTTGGAAGTGGATTTTGTTTGGAACGAAAATGATAAATTTGCAGGGGGTCCAATTATTTTCTTTTATTGGGGCAGCTTAGAGAATTTTGTAGTTGAACTATGCCTTTATTTATTATGAGTAAATGAATTCCTTGCAAGGAAAAGCTTTATTAGAAATTAACAAACCAATAAATATTACATACTTTGTGCGTCAAGATAAAAACAACCTTGAACAAAAATAAGGAAAAATGAAAAAAAATCAAATTAATTATTTTACTTCATACATTTTATAGACATATTTCAGTGAATAATTATTCAAATTTGGGGGATGAATTAACATATCCAATAGTTTTAAATATAGTTCAGACACTTTATTTGATTTGAAAAACGTATATTGGCTTTTAGATAAAATCTTAGATAATCTCGTCTTATTCTTTTATTATGACAATCAATTTTGGATCATTTAAGTCAAATTTGCAGCGTCTGAAAAAACTCGTGGACAAATACAACATGATCCAAACTCAATTTTTTTAAAAATGATTCTTCCTGCTTTGTGTTCTGACATGCCAAATATGTAAATACTCTATTTTTGGTCACCAAATACAAATTTTAATGTTGATATTTTATTTCTGTACCACGATTCAACCTGCCCTTACAGTTCCTATATTCTAATAGGAAATTAAAACTATGATTATTTTATTCTATATTTTCATTCTTGAAAGTAATTGTTGACATAAGAATAAATCCGTTTTTAATTATTTGCATAATAAAAGCACCCGTAAATAATTTTATTAAAGGAAAATAAATTTAAACCCATTTTTCTTCCCTATGGCTTCCTTGCCTTTTTTTCTGAAAAAGGTATATTTCTTCAACATAATAAAAGTATTATTCATTAAGTTTTTTTATTTTTGCACAAAAAGATGTCATTGAAATAGATATAAATTGTATATATAAATTAAAACTTTTAAGCTCGAAGAAACTAGCTACAGAAAAACATTTTTAATTGTCATACCTATCTAAAACTGTAATTTTGTGCTTTATAAGACTGATTTACTAAGAATTTCAATTTATAATATTATAAATATGTATTTGTATAAGATAGTCAAAACTTCTTCATGTAAATAATATGATGAGAAAGGATCAACAGGAATTTGTATTCCTGTTCTTTTGGAAACGGAGTGTTAGTATATAATTACCCAGTAATAATAACTTAATAATTCATTTATTAATCAAAAAGCATAGATTTTGAAGTTGTCATAAGGTATCTAGTGAGACGAGGGAATCGACAGCTGACAACAAAATACGTATGGTATTTTTGTGTTAGGGAGGTAATATGTATAATACTCTAACAAGGATAGGCATCAAGGAATGAACGAGTTAGGACCTTGATGAGAGTATGCTCTAAAGGGATGGCTCCAACCTTGCTTGAGTCAAGGATAAAGATAGTCAGCTAAAAGAAAGCATTGCCCTAGTGACTCATAAAGATGACGAAGTTATGATTGGCAGAAGACAGGACATTATTAGTATTCATGTTTTTCATTACCATTCCGGACAATGCAATAGGTAGAAGTTATTTTTTTTATATCAATGTGTAGAGGTTTGGAAAAGAAAAACCGAAAATGAACAGGATAATCTTGCCATTTTGAGAAAATATTGTGAAAAAAACAGCTCAGCTGTCATGAGGTTTCATCATATTATCTGTATGTAGCTATGAGATGAAGGAAATAAACTATAGATGTACCAATGCATCGGAATCAGCAAGATATGGACTTTTTGAAGTTTTGGAATCGGTCATCGGAATTGGCTTAATAATGCCGATTCCACGGACACCTATGCATAATTATCTATACATTTAATATGACTTTTTTGACCATTTTTTTGGAGACCGAATTACGGTTACAAATTAACAAATATCTCTACTAGACATAATCGTTCAGACAAGACAAATCCAATAATAGAAAAGAAAGTGAAAGTAAAGGGAAAGTTTATACAAATTTTTAAGTTTGTATTTGAAATGTACTTGAAAGTAAAAATTTAGAAATAACCACATTTTTAGTCCCCCGTAAATTTGAATTGTATCATGAGTCGTTTAAAAAGTTCTTAATGGTGGGGGTGTGGCTGAGTGGGGTAGTCTTATACCATTAAGTATAATGTTCAAAAATTTATTTTTATTTATAATGTTTATATTATATATGTTCTTCAAAGATATTTCATGGATCAGATGGATTAATTCTAATACTATATAGTATTTAATTATTATGTCTAATCAAAGCAACTCCATTTGATCAATGGGAGAGGGGGAATACTGATGATTTTGTACTAAAACTGTAAATATATATATTTAAAAACAACCTACAATCAAATATAAAATTTCATTATTGTGTACACATTTTTTGATATGGGTCAACAGGCTTTTTTTGTTGCAAAATATCATATTATAAAAGTGAATTGTAGTGTTTCTATTGCTTAGCTTTCTAAAGATATATCACATAACAACATATGTTATATTATACTTTTGAGTGCATAGTTTTTTTTTGTTTGTTTTTTTAATTGTGTCAGTTGTTGATTAATAGCTTTATATTTTTTATGTCACTTTAAATTTGACATTAATTGATAAATATCAAACAAATTTGAGAAGATTGGATATAAATATCATAGCGTATTGCATCTACATATCAAGTCAATAAAATCAGAAGCATTTTAGGCATGTTAAAAAAACGAAAATCCATATGGTGACCTTGACAATATGAATGATGTTTTGGAGAAGAGCAGCTTAGCTGCCATGCTGTTTCATTAGATCAGCTACAAACAGCTGTGACGAGGCAGGAGAAGCAAATAAGCATGGTCATTGACAAAAAATTACTCTGATGTCGATCCTCATTTCTAATTTGAGTCCAATCAGAACTTACAATTATAACTCAGCAACAAATCTTCAAGCTCACTCTCTGTCATTTATTAGTAGTTCAATCAGGTTCGAAATCTTGTAAAAAAGGAAATTCATGTTATCTTTACTATTTATAGAAAGTTTTGAACAAGAGCAGCTTATCTGTCCTAAAGTTTTATTAGATTAGTATCGTCCGTTCATAAGACTAAAAATATCCCTTCATATTTAGAATAGAATTACTTCGATATCAATTCTCAATTCTACTCTGAGTCCAACATGGACTTACTCTTACAATTTAAACTAACTATGAAAATCTTGTGTATTTTGAGCATGTTAAAATAAAGAAATTCGCAGGCAAACATTGTAAACAGGACAATTTAAAGAAATTTTTTGGAGTTAAGTATTTTAGTTGGTATGACATTTTATTAAATCAACTACAAGCAGCTGTTACAATTATAAATTATTTTTTACAGTGCTCTCACTCAGCACCGTAAACGCAGAAGCCATTTAACAAGTTATGCAACCTTTTATTAACATTGTCTTTCCAAAAGTGTGATGAGGAGACAATAAATTTACTATATTTCAACTATTCTCTTAAATGGGATTTTAAAACAAGGCACGAAAGGTCAACACTACTTTGAAGTTGAAGGGTTTAATGATTAATTCTTGTTTTACGGCTTCAATTTGAGCTAAAAATTGTTTTAGAGCTGAATTTTGTTGCATAATTTGTTTTGTTTTTTGTCTTGTATCTGCTAAATAAAACTAGAAATATATATATAATATGAAAATAATAACTAATGTTTTACTTACATAACACAGCTTATCATAATATTATAATCAATTTGATATATAATATTTGAAAATAATAACTTGTAATAAATGATATCATTAAGAGTCTACATTTGGTAAATGTTGATGATGAAATCTACCTTCACAAAAGAAAAAAGTAGAATAAGATATCTATTAGGGTGTCACTAACTCTGTACTTAAAAAAAGCATTTTATTTTCATTCCCTCGCCTTCTCAATTGGTTCTAATTTTGAAATTATACTTCACTACCTAAAATGAAACATTTTAACTTATTTCAGAGGTGGCCCATATTGGCGTGTAAACTATTTACTACAATAGTAAATTAATCAACATTCTCTATTACTTTACAACACAAATAAAACGAAGAATAAAGGTAAATTTATTGTCTACCGATAAGAGGAGAGTGCACCAAATAATAGTTTTGTTTTTATTTTCAATATTAAATTGTATAATTGATCCATAGAAATTGATTTAATATTGAAACTACAAAAACCCACAAAATTTGTAAAGATATTGGTATTGGCAAGTCATATATTTAATTTTATAGACAACGTTGCAATTGTATCTTCATCCTATTTTAAAGAATTGGAGATTTCATTTTTTTTTGTTATAATTGTACCTTCCAATATGAATAATTATTTCTGAAAATGTGGATTTTATGTGGTCATCATGTCATCCACTTGAGGCCTGTAGGACTTGCACAAAGTTGAGTTTCTATGGCCGTATGGTTATTTGATGAGTCTTTCTGCCAACAGTAATCCCCTTCAAGGAAGTTGGCACCCATCTACGAACGTTGAGATACTTGGTCTTTTGATGGTGGTTGACGAGGATTCAATTTCAAAGACCAACACCGTTCAAGAACTCTTGAGTGACAATCTTGTGGTGTCTTCCACTCCCTGTCTTCTGGGAGGTGCCTTCAGTACTTCCTCCTGACCTTACACACAAGCTTAATGGAAAAATTAACAATGTTTGCAGCCTTGGGTATGACAATCCGTTGCCTTTTTGCATCCATTGTATTTGTTTGTTGTCGTATTGCAACCAATCATACAGCGTATGATAGATGATTAGTCGTGAGACTATTTCTTTGTTATAATCCAACATCAATTACAATTGTCTATTCGGGACTCTTATTTGTGTGCTACATTTTGCTTACATAAATATATATATAGATGTTCTTTCGGGTGCAACCTCCAAAAAGAGGACTATTTAATATTTTTAACGGAACTGACAGTCAAAAAGTTGAGTCTCTCTCAAGAAAGGAAAAAAACACTGGAGCAGTTTTTAACATGATAAAGCATTGCATGAGTGAGTGGAAATATTTATACTTGTACCTATGGAATTAGAAAAAATGGAGATGTGGAGTTATTGTTCGGCTAATTTTTGAATATGGAGTAGCGAGGGCCACCATTAAATATTAATATATGTCAACAATATTTTGTAGAGCAAACGTAAATTCTGAAGGGAACAAAATGGAAGGGTAGAGTACGTAAAAGACAAAGATTCATTTTCAGAGCCACCCTAATATCTATGTTTATTACCATTTTAGAATCCAAGTACATTTACATACAAAGGGTAAAGAATGGAATAATTTGGTTACGCATTTCCATTAAATGACATAAAGAGATATCTTCATACACGATCAAAATGGAAATAATATGTGTAAACATTCCCTATTTTTAAAAGAAATAATACAAGAGAAAATATTTATCCAATTATTTAGAAACTGTCCTGGGAAATATGATTCGAATGATATCTATAACTATTTATAAGTATTAGGAGGTAAAAAAGTAATTTTGTATTTCCGGCCCTTCTATACCTAAGTATGTCTTGTTTATGTTTGGTCACATCGAATCATGCGATAAAGTGTTCTGTTGGCGTATTACTATTGCACTTTTGACAGCAGTAAGGAAGTACGTAAGCAAAAAAAGCGTCGAAAGCGACTAAGAAAATTTGTAATTCATTTCGTTTTATGTTGCATAACACTAGTATGAGCGATTTTTCCCGCTCAATTCGGCCCTCTACAGTCAACAACTCAACGTCTTGAAGATGGCAATCCAACAGAAGCGGTCATTACTGTTGAATAGGAGAGGAATTGGGTTTCCTCGATGCTGCCGACCGCTATAATACTTAATAGAGGTCTGTGAAAATTGGTTGTCGAAGAAAAAGGGTCAAGGGCTTCCACGAGAAGGGCATTTATGAAGTTAGATTATTGTGGGAAACAATTTTATAAAACAGAACAGGGCATAAGTGGGTTTAATTGAATGATTATAACACTTCTTATAGAGCATAGAAATTAAGCAAAAAATACGAAATTACTTATTCCTTAACCTATTTTTTATAATACCAAACGAACAAAATATTAAAATGTGTGATGCGTCAACATTAAACCATTTTGAAAAAAAATCAAGAAAAGGAGAAAATCCCAATGTATTATATATATATGTATATATTGGAATGTACCATAATTACAAAAGGTCGGAACTGAGTAAGGCAGGAAGTTATTTTTCCAAAAAAAATCTCCTTCATGGTCATGTTTTGTGTTGAATATCTCTAAAATATTGAAAACATTTTTTTTTTTTTTTCATGTTGCTCCTTTTATTTTTTTAATCGAAGGTTTGATCAAAGAAAGTATTGTAAATTAGAAATATATCTAACAATAATATTGGATCAGCATTGCTCCAATTTCTTTTTCGTTATGTGAACAGTAAATAAATATACTCTTTACGTATAAAAATGGAATGAAGTACTCATAAGGAGAGGTAAATTAAAGGAATGCTGGTCAAATGTTATTGTTAGATATACTTGTTATCTAAAATATTCTATGTAATAAAAATCCTGTATTTCGATTTTCCTAAATAATTTATAAGGTGAAAAATGAAAAACAATCAATTTTCCCAAAATTTTATAGGTTTTCAAATAAATACGCGTTCATAAAAAGACGGTTTTTCTTGTCCAGAATCATAAATAGAAGTAATAGCTTTATTTTATTTTACATAAATAAATTTTAAAAATATATTTCAGAATATTAAATTGTAGAAATTGTATCAAGAAACGAGATTTGATTTGTAAAAATGAAGAATCAAAACAAAATTTATGCGCGTAATACTTGGTACCAAAAGATTGGTTTATTTATTTGCGACATCTTTAGGACTAAACACTAATGTTGAAAGATAATGAAGTATCTCGATTCAACTCGAAAAAAATGAAGTGAACGACATAAAACAATCATTTTTTTCGATATTTTACAGATTTTTAAATCAAAACGTGATCAGAAAGGACATTTTTTGAGACAATTGAAGGTTATTTGGTTGTGAAGGTGAATAAAATGTTAAAAAAATCTTGCGATACCAAATTCTGTACTTTTATCATTTTGGTACACCCCATTATTCATGCTCTACAATATATCATAGACATAATTAAGGCTTTGTAATAAAATTATATTAAAGCGCCCTGACATAGCCTTTCAAATAGAATCTGTCCATTTCTCAATATTTTATTGTGATTTGGGTACTTTAAGTGGAATTTGCGAACACCCAAAAAGTTAATAAGAATTATTTGCTCATAGATATTGACAATCAGTTGCCAAAGAATACAAACACTATTAATTATAAGAAAAAAATATTCTAACATGTAATAGTGTTGATGAGTACATTTATGAGTTTGAGTATATTTATTATAACAATATAAAGAAAAAATAAAAACTTAAAAATTAATAAGATTATCTTTCGTTTCAGGGAATTACTCAGTCGCAGGCTTCGAGCTAACACTACAAAGAAAAGTATCCCATTATATAATTACCTACTACCTTCCCTCTGGGATGTTTGTGATTGTGTCCTGGATCAGCTTTCTAGTTCCACCTGACATCGTCCCAGGTCGCATGACTCTTCTCGTCACTGTTTTCCTCGTACTCGTCAATATATTTAACACAATAACTACGAATATTCCCAAGGCTGAGGGGCTTACTGCCATTGAGGCATGGGTCATTGTGTGTGTTCTCTTTGTCTTTGGAGCACTGATTGAGTATGCAGGGCTTCTACTCAAAATTAAGCTTGGATCTACACGGGTACGTCAACCCAGTAATGGGAATGAGGGATCCATGATTCTGAATGGGAATATTGATGAACGAAGATCCAATCGTGGAATCATGACAAGGCGGAGACAAAGGGAAGAGATGTCCCATGCACGATTAGATATTTTATTTCTACTTTTGTTTCCGCTTTTTTTTTTAATATTTAATGTGATATATTGGTTATCTTTTTTATATGGCCCATGTGAAAATTGTAAGTAACAATATGCATCATTTGTAAAAATTTAAACATTCACCTACATATTATTATATTATATAAAATCATAAATATTTACTAAAATAATTATATAGAAATAAATCAATACCTATAAATAAATTTATTCTATATTAAGTTATAATAAATTCATCACTTACTCAAAAAAAAAAAAAAAAAACTTTTCTACTATAACAAATTTTGAATAATTACTAAATAAAGTATTGATCCGAACTGTACGAGTACACATATAATAATCCCTTAACTCCAATATATCACTTATTTCAAAATGAAGAGATTTTGTGATTTAAAATGTATTTTGTTTGTAAGATTAAAAATTGTGATAGTTTTTGGAAGCACAAAAATTAAATACGCGGCCTTTTCTCTCCCCCAAACAAAAAAATATTTTGAATCAAAGAACATCCATGATTCTAAAAAGGATAACTGTAAGATTATAATATTGGATGTTGTAAAATGAAATCTATTATTTTCTAAATGGATGGCTTCAATGATGTTGTATCCTATAAGTGTAATCACTTTTTACTTGTATGGTATACTAAATAAATTTATTTAACAGTTTCGTGATTGTTTGACTCAGATTTATCTGAGCGGTTGTCAATGATGGACACCAGCAATGAGAAATTACATTATATTTGATAGTTTTTCTCCAAACAAGTTGAAAACGTAAACCAGGCAGCAGTGTTTATGTTAAAAAAAAATTATGATCCCCGCTCTGAAAGACCCATTGTCGAAAATGTGTATAAAATAATAGAAATCCTCGAGTTAGACTGTCATGTACGCACTGTTTTATATTCAATGGAGATCCACATTAATGGGAAAAATGAATAAATAATTTGTTCAAAATAATGGATTTATTTTTACTATTCCTATTATGTAAAGTACTTAAAAATAAACAACGTTTAGACGCATGATGTATGTCGTAACACATCTTAACATGTTTAATATTGACCTTATTACCTTTTAACTTAAAATATATAAACTTGTGTGGAATGTTAGCACAAAAGCAATATTTAACAAAAATCTTAAACACGGCTTATACACAATATTCATGGAGTTGTGTAAATCAAAGACATATTTTGGTCCATTTTAGACTGTTATGGTTTTGTTACCGACGGTATTGATTGGAGGAACTATGCATGACTTACCATTAATAGGCAGATAAAGAGTACTACTGAACACATTATTAAAGGCCATCATCCCCTTGGCCAAGGTGATTATGGTCATGATTTTATTCAAATAAAATGTATGGTAGATGTAAAATGCCTCAGAATGTGAAAAATACTTCAAATCATTTATTTAATTCATGCAGAGCTTTACATTAACACTTGTCCGACCTTCTGGGACAGGCAAATTGCTATGTTTGATCAATTAATACAGATTAACTGCGTTCCCTATAGTATGCATGATCCCAATTCACCAAAACTAAGGCCATTTTGACATGTGGCACAGTTGTATTATCGTTTACAAATTAGATTATATTTTAACTAATTTATATCGACAGCCATTATTTACACAGAATATTATAAATATAAATTTTTAATGTTTGTATATATGAAAACCAATTTACAAAATCAAATATTTTATTTCAATCTCATAGTATGAAAATAAGATAAAATTGAATACATTAAAAAGTGTAAAAACAGTTACCGAGTGGTCCGTTAAAATATGAGCTTTCTGGATTTTAAACTTCAATAAGATATAATTTATTAATTTAAATTTCAACAAAATTAATACTGTAAATAGATGTGTGTCTCCACTCTCTTAATCATAACAGTGGCTGCCCTAAGTGGCTTTGATGGCTTCCAGGCGGTATTGGAAGCTCTGGCACCCGCTGAGGATGTATTCTTCTATAATAACGTCTTTGTGCTAACTGACAGTGTCTATGAGGTCATCAATACGTTGATGACAGACACTTTAGGTTTTTCCTTCGATAGGGACACAAAAGGTGTATTCAAGAAGGTTGGTGTAGGGGTGTAAGGGGCCAAAATTGTAAAAAATGGCCGAAAAGAGTTAAGTTGAGGTTTTGTATATTTAAATACATTTAAAAAAAAATCTGGATAAAAATACGAAAGTCAAATTGTTTGTCAAAATTGAATAAAATTCATATCACAATGTCTAATTACAATTTCAGCGACACATAAAAAAACAACAACAAAGCAAACACAAACAAAGAAAAGACTAAATGGGTTTGTTAATTTTATTTTTTTGAATTTCTTTATAATTTTATTTGCATTCCAAAAAGAGATTCGGTAAGTATTTTATCTCTCTTTCAACCATCGTCCAAGAATCGTAGTTTCCCAGGAAAGTATTTTCAGAGATAATACTGCATATATTCAATTAGCTGCCAGTAAAATACTCCTCAATTCCTAGAGGTGTTGCAGTTCGAACGATGTCATATTCTGTGCAATAAGAGCCTTTGCATACGGAATTGCACTTTTTCTTTAGCATCTGAGGTAGTATTGTAGCGTTCGATTCCAAAAAAAAGGATAATACTCTTCGAAGCAATCGACGTACAGTTTGAGAGGTCTTTCAGATTATACGTTAAACGCTTTAAAATGCTGACTGCTTGGTATTCCACATAAGCGTTGACTGTTGAATTGAAGACTTAACCACAGTCTTTACTCGGTCTTTTAAATCTGATAAAGTCCACAGAGATCAGAATTTTTGCCATAAACTTCCTTCCACCAGTAATTTTTGTTAAGGACTAAAAGATGTTCTTCTTTTTTTTTTCAATTTTGAGGGAATCTAAGTAATGCAAAGTATTTTTTGCATATTCTATCAACTTCGAAACTGTTGTAGGATCCGGACATTTTGAGATACAACGGCTTTGGGAACTGTTGCTCTTTCAAAGATTTTGATAGCGGGTAGATGTGAATCTTCCATCAAGAAAAATGTACAGGTTCCTCAAATTCGTGTAATGTTAAAACTTTTTTTCTTGATGTTACTATCTTCTAGATCTTTTGGATTTAGTAGATTTCAGAAGAAAAACTTTTTCTAAATTTTTTTAAATCACATCAATTGTGGAATTGCTTTCATAAGCTGTATTATAAAGGATTATTTTCCCAGCACTCCAAAAAGCATCTACTGACACTTCTGAAGAATAAGGGAAGAATATCACTTAATCAAATTGCTTCACATTCTTTTCTTGAATCCTTCATCTCCTCGAATCCGTCTCAGAATCCTAAAACGAATGTTTTTAGGCTGATACCAAAGAGGTTTCCGATCAATAAAGTGTGTTCTTAGTTAGGTGCAAAAGTTGCAGAGAAATAAGAGCCAAATCAAACATCTCTCTTTGTCCTCCTTTTTACCAAGAGTAGTTCCACGAAAAAAAATAATCATCAGCCTAGTTCAATTTGTGAAATGTCTCCTTTACAATACAACTGTTAGGGTAGGTATATTTATGTATCTTTCATTTGGGCCATACGCATTAACTAAAAAAAATACAACATCCAGTTCGTAAATACAAATTTTGTGCCACTCACTAAGAAAGGAATATTTTTTATACAAGATGTTACTTCAACATTTATTTTACTTATTAAAGTTAAGATTCCTCTTCTGAGAATTTTATATCATGTAAGGGAATTATATGAGCGTCAAATAACAAAATGTGTTTCATTAATGCATATTTTTCTGTTTTTTTCCCTACCTCCCCTGACGTAAAGGGAGATTATTTTTTTTAATGGATAAATTTCTTTTTATTTATTAATGATCCTATGCTTTAGGCTACTTTGATGGAGTTTTATCTTTGTACGGTGAATGTCTGGTTAATTTTCTTTTTTAATAAAAGATTGTGAGCAAATTCAATGTTCTAAAATAAGATGCAATTGCATGTCCATGTTTGATTTATTTGGATTGCTTTGTCCATTTTTCTTGAATATATTTTTGATTCAATATAATATAACGTGCAGGGTTTGAACGTGTTCTTGGGTCTGTAATTGATTATTACTACATCCTCCTTCTGTAGAAGGATATTGAGTCTTTTCTGAGAGTCATTCCTCTGTTGGTTTTGGTTATGAGGTGGATTGCTCCCTATCTTCAACACTAGCATCTTTATTCTTCCTGAATTTCTGGAATTTGAGAACCGTTGCACTCAACCATACGAGGTTCAGGGGAAGAATATCAGTGATTCTTTTTTGAAGACCCTGATCATACTTGTAAGTTTTCTTTTTTTTTTTTTTCAGTAAAATATTGTTTCATATGCCAAAATGGAAGCATTTATGACACTGAAGTTTGACTCCAGAACACTTTTTTATGATTAGATGCTAGAATGGGTGCAATGTGTGGTTTGATTAAGGAATCAGCAATTAAATCCACAATTTTGTCGCTGTCACGACATACGTAGTTCCTTATAATTTCTATGTTTTTCTTCAGCCTTAACATCAGAAGGGTTTCTCTTTGTGTAAAGACTTCACCAAATTGTTCCATCTAATCAGACATTTTATTCTCATTGACCCTTTTGAATGTAATGATTAATGTAGTTCTTAATTCTTCTGCTAGTTATTTCCTTTTAACTACGTCGATTTTATTAGTTCCCTTAAGCTTGAAAATGCAGCATTTTCAAGCTTATTTCGGATATTTTGCTTTCTTTAAGATCATGGATCCTTCCCTTACTTCAACACAGAATCATGTATCGAAGCAGACTTGACTTTGACGATACCACGGAATTGCACCTTAAATTTCAACCACACAACTTTAATGAATTAGTAAACGTTCTGATTCCATCAGACCACCCAGTATTACAATAAAATTCAAGAAATAATAAAATCAGTTAATTACACATTAATAATCGGCGTAACTTTTCAAACTGTAGAATAGGTAAAACAATTGTAACCAGTCCTAGAGGACAGGTTAAGAACAAAATTAATGCCTTGTCATGTAGCCGAATTTTGTCCCTTTCAAATATAATCTGTCAATTTGAAAAAGAATTAACCAGAATCACATGTGGGCCGAAAATGATGACAATTCTTCGAATAATACGAATGTCAATTATGGGAAGAATTATTTAGACTGGTTTTTATAATGACGTACCATATAAAAGGAAACATTATTCATTTGAGAAAAATAAATTGAATACCATAGAAATTATATATCTTCTTTTTTTTTTTTTTTCAACATAACTTTATTACAATTAAATTATATTGAAACTTATGAAAGGTTCATATGGATTAATCTTCCCAAATCTAAATTACTCAAAGCTACGGAACGGTAGCATATTATTTTTGGTAAGTATAAATTATTTCATATGAGATTGACATAATTCTTATTGATATATGATATTCTTAAATACAATCTTGTCAATGCCAATATCTGTTGTTGTCATCAGTACAAGAAGATATTAGAAAAGAAAAAGACACGCACAATAAAATCTAAATGTTTTTATTTGTATTATTTAATACTACAAATAACTGGATATAAATCTTAACTCAATGGAATAAAGAACAATCACTATTTGAATTTAAGAAGATAAATAACCAAAATACGGTAGAAACAAAATGGATCGTTTAAAGGAGAATCTATTGTACTTGTATATCTAAAGTGAAAAAAAATAAAGAAAAGAGGATAATAAAATCCAAATTGAAACATTCTGACAACGGCTCAAATTCCTATCGCACAGTTATGGCCAGAGTTGCAGAGTTGGAAGCAGAGTCAGAAGTAAAAAAATTAGAAATGAAATGTAAATTATACTTATTTACAGTCCATGGATATTAATTTTTTTCTGAATTGTTATAAATTATAGATACTAAGTAACATACATTTTGTAAACTTTAAAAATGAAACTAATTTATAAGTTTAGTGCACAAATTTCAAACATTTTCTGTATTCTTTACAATCAAAATTCTCTAATATTTCGAAAGACTTTAATATTATTTTACGTAAAACGTAGTTTACTGAGTAATGCATTTTTTAAACTGAAACAAATGGCAATAAATTATAATCTTTCAGTGCAAAAATAATGGGGAAAAAAACACATGGTGAAAGTTCTCACAGATAAGGAGGATATTGTGAATTTCTTTTAATGCTAACTTACAGAAAATAGTAGGTACAGGAAAAAAAGTGCTACCCTAAAAGGACATTATTCCCATGTAATTCCTAGAATAGACCATTCATATAAAGGATAGTAAAGCCTCCTCAATTTCTCTTTTGGAAATGAAAGGATCCATTACTTTTTTTTACATCAGTCATGATGTTAAGTGTGATTGAAAAGCCTTTTTTCCAGTCTGTCTTAATACCAGAATACCAAAAAACTCTTGAATACATAAGTATTTTGGCCCACAATGTATTTACTATTATCAAAAGCTCCTATGGGGTTGTAAATTTGGTATAACTTAGGAAGGGGATCCCTGTCACAAATTAAAGATCACTCAATCCTAATTGAAAAAAAAATGTAGGTAAGGGGAATTTTGTTCCCAGGAACTTTGTCCTCTGACAACATCAAACTTAAATCCTCTTTGAAATCCACTATTAGGAAACAAAACTCTCTGGTGGAGCACTAGCCCAAAACATCAGCAATGATGGTCAAATATGTGTGCCAAAGGCATAGAAGAAGGGTAGAGATATGTATTGCTGAAAGACAACTCAATTTTTGAAAAATAAATATTTAGATTACAATCAAGTAAAAATTTACTTTCTATTTATAATAATTTATAAAAAACTAATTTTGCTTAGTTTGTTCATATATTATTTTCTCTTTCCACCTTTTCTGGTGAGAACAAGAGGTTCTTATCAAAATATAAATCTTCCTCAAAACTTAGAGAGGCAAGTCCATCACTCTTAAATTCGAATCATCAGATGCCATCAAAAATGCGAAAACTACAATCCAGAATAACGAAGTTTATATCATATAAAAATAATGCTATAAACGCAATAACGTATACATCAGGAGTTTTATCTCTCTCTTTTTTTAGTGGTCAGAATTTAGAAGATTTTCTTGCAAATGAGACTTCCATTTTTAATTCCTTTGCTTCTTTCTTGAATCGTTTCTACTATTTGTATTAAAACATATATTTTACCAACATTTGTGAAAGGACCGCCGTCTTCTTTCAACTTTTCTTACAGCATTAGTCTTTTTGTCTTCATTTTTCTGCTAAGCCTTCTTTTTCAGTTGCACTGTTTCTGAACCTTTCCTTCACATTTTCACTCAATGTCGTTTTTATATCTCGTATCTTTGTTGTTTCTCATTAAAAATCTAAATGATACATCAAATCCCCTTCTTAACTTTAGAATATATGGCTTCTACTTACACCTTCAAGTTGTTTAAGTCGGTAATCCACCTGACCAGACATTATTTTCATGGAAATATTAGTAACAGGGGGGTAATCTATATTTCAGGCCTGTACCTGAACGGGATACTGAGCATGGAACTCACCAGAAAGACTATAGTCTCTTCTTTGTCTTCCCAGAAAGATCCTCATCTCTGGCCTAACGAAATGGCACAGAGAAAGACATTCACTCATATAATGTGATGTTATGTTAACTACAGCTTGGATTAAATGCTCAGATTAATTTTTATTTTCTTTCGAGAAAAAATTATTGATGATGTATTTGAACCAAGGCTCCTTGAAGTTGAAGAAATCAACAATGGACTGCTATACATCTCAGATAATTATGTCTAACTTTTTCTTCTCATCATGTCATTATACCATATCGGATCTACGCCTTTGTTACATGACATTTTCTTTTCAAACCGCTAACCTTCTAACTAATAATGATCATTTATCGACATTGAGACACCAATTCCCATGCATTTATCCTGTCATAATCAGTTGCAGCTATATCAAATAGCTAATCCCTCTTCTCTTTGAGCTCTGTATCATGTATATTGCCTTTCCAGATTTTTTTCCCTGTTTGCAACCTTTTCTTTCCTTCCTTAAATATGAACCAATCTATATAAATCTTCTTCCAAATACCAGCTGAAGTTATGCACTTTGTTGTGTCATGATACTATTTACAATAAAAACCATTTGTTACATCTTTTTTGTGATGCTGGTTGCTTGCCACTCTCAATCAGATGCCACAAAACACCTTTGACATCCCCATAGGTTGGGAGTTTCGTTCCATCTGAAAACTTAACTATGAGTGGAAAATCAAGACTTGGCTCTAAAAGAGGGCCCAAAGACATTTACTCGATAAATGCTTACAAGTACCATTTCATAGTTTTTAATTATTGTTGTCGAATTTAATAGAAAATTCGTCACCTTTTTGCCCTAATAACTCTCCACTAAGATATGCGTTCTTTTCACTGTTATGCTGAGTGAGCAAACCTTACAAAGACAGATTCAGCTTTCCCAGTCTGTTAGCGTTTAATCCTTTCCGTAGTGATGGTAAAAAATAGAGATAGGACGTTTTTGGACTCAGAGCGAGGTACCCCGGTATGGTATAAGTAAACTTGTATTATCAGAAAAGATCGGACCCCCAAACCAGCTTCAGTTCCTTGAAATTTGATGGATAATAAAAAAGATCTGATGAACTCTCTGGATCTTACAAAGCTTATAATATTGCTTATACTTAATCGTAGATATAAAACAAGTTAGTATCTATTTAGAACGTACACTAATATTCATCTTGATTAATTATATTAAGTGTCTTGGACACAACATCTACCTGAACAATTGCAGCACATGGTTATTTTATTTGGCTTTACCATTCACATCGTTACATGAATGTATAAAACAGCCTTTCCCAAGAAAAAAAAACCTTAATTCAGTTGGTAGTTAGCCTGTTCTTCCCTATTATGGAACCAATGTTGAGAATTGTTCACCCATTAAAGGAAGTTAATTAAAACATAAACAATCAACCTTAAGAACACTGATCAGGAAAAAGGAGTAAAAATATTGACAGCTCACAAAAAAAATATATTTTCTTTTTGTTTTAACAAGGTAAAACTGTACATATATACAGGGGGGACAAGGGAAATGGGAAATCTAGAATAACTTAAGATGCTAATTATGATAATTGTATAAGAGATAGAAAGATTATTTTGTATTCATTTAAAAACCAAATAAATGTAAATATTTATTCATAATGAAGCCTTCCTTCTCCATTATGATCAGTACACGGCGCCTGAATGTCCTTGCTACCTCTTGTACATCCAGATCCTTAATTATCCAGACGATAAAGGTCTACATTTTCATTGAAGTAGGATTATTGTTGCAGGCGATCATCTTTACCCAACCCCACAGTTAAAAATCACAGGGATTGAGCTCCGGGTTGTTGCATGGTCAAAGAATGGGTACCAAAAATCTGGTACATTTTGTCCTATGAACTCTAGGACAATGTTGGACTTATAAAATGGTGCTGTGTCTTAGTAGAAAGGATATGGACTCCTATCAGGGGTCTCATTCATTATTGGATTACAATGTCCTAGAGGATGACCTTGCATATCTCCTTTGATAACTTCCATTAAACTAACATTTATTGGTTAGATAGGAGTTAGTTCTTATTAAACTCTGAACTGTTATCAACTTTTACCACATAATAGTTGGTAAGTTGCAAGTATTGGCCAATTACTAACTAATATTTGGTGTTATTCTGTTTTCTTTTCGGATGAGAGGTGGCGAGATTCAATAAAAGTAACTACGTGTAAAATTTTATAATAGAGATCATTCTAATTATAATTAATAACTATGTTCTGAAATTATAACTGTAATCGTTTTCCCTATTTTATTTAAGTCCGCAATTCGGGTAAGATTTTTATAATATGCAAGACTAGTATCTGTTTAATTTTAGTTTCAGATTTTGGATCATAAAGTTCAAGTACCCAATATTTACATCTGAAGGTATAAGCCGACCTGTATCCGAGAAAATGTTGCCATGTCCTATTTTTAATCAGGCGGGCTGACCACAATATTTATTCTGTAATATAAAATAAGTTTATGATTGAATGAAAAGATTCAACTTGATATGATTAACAAGTTAATATCCCTTTAGTTTGTTTGTTAGAAATGAAATTTCTAGTAATAAAAATGCATCTCTTTCTGTTATTACCCAAAGTTATCCAGCAGGTTATGTGACATTCCCTCATAAGACTCTTTTAAAAAACTGGTGTTACAGAAAGATGTTCAGTGTCCTCGGTCTCTACATTGCAAAATGGGCAAACCATTTTCCTCTGGTCGTTGAAGAATTTTGCCCAAAAATTCCAACGTCCACGAGGGTGAACAATATTTGAACCAAATCTCAAAAAATGTCAAATATTTACTCTTTGTTAGTTTGACGTTTTCTTTTTCTCAAATAATAACTAGAAGGAACTATAGCGGATCTTTTGGAACATTTCCTGATTTCCGACAAGGAACCCCCTCGTGTCTTTCATTTTAAGCCTCAACACTCTTACAAACTTTAATTAGTGTATACAAGTAAGGATGAAAAAATCGTGTACCTGATTTCTTTGTGTAAACCCTCATATCAATTACATTGATTTATGTTGGCCTCATGAGACTCAGTTTCTTAACTGCTTTTTCTATGTAGTTTGATCACTGAAAAGTATGATTTCCATCATGAACGAGTTATGGGGTACTTAGTTGAAATTTGGATACTATAAAAGAGAGGAATTACAAAATCACATGAGAGGAATTGATAATTATAGACAAATTAAGACAGATTACAATTTTTTAGAACATTATCGCGTTAGACCTCAATCAAGCTTCATCTCAGGCTACAACTTTTCCTTTTTTTATTGTTTTCAATATGAAAACAGCTAATTAATTGTTGAGAAATCCCTTTATTGCAATATATATTGCTCAAACGTCTAAAAATATGTACATTACTATAAACCTAGACATAGAGACAACCCACTTATGCGACAATTTTGCGCAAGCCAACTGCTGATAATTAGATTCGATTTTATTTTTTTTAAGTTCAGTTATAACTCTAAGGTTACAATAAAATAAAATGCATATCGGTCAATTATTTTATGCTCTCTTGAGTTGTCAAAAGAATTCTTCTCTTCTTCTTATTGTAAAATTGCTAATTAAAGTATTGATTTCGTTTTAAATAGATGAAAAATGAAATACCTTGAATGAAAATATATTAGAGCATGAAATTTGAAAAAAAAAATTATAATTAGATTTTTCTTCATATTTGAATTTAGCTATTTCACACGGTAGTAGGTCATAATAATGTATTTTTGTATTTATTAAAAATTGACAATGAATAAATTGATGAACAAAATTAGAAAATTGACTTTTTTAATAAATGAAATATTGTTCCTCATAAGGCCAATCAGCACCAATAAATGTAACCAATATCACTAACAAGGTAATTCTCTGCGTTCTTTATTCGTTGATTTATTGTGTACCAGCTGTTTAACATGAAAGATTCAAATTAATATACAATATAGCCCATGAATGCCTTTAGAGTGACAACTCAATATGTTAAAGTACTTCATAACGCTATTAATTAGATTCGAAACTCGTCAAGACATAATTTTTCAGTTTTCTAGACTCATTTCTCGTTCCAAACTGCAATCTTAGACTGTAGATCCAAATTTAATCATTTCGTAATCGTGGACTGATTTTTTCGGTCTCAATCTATGGACCAATTCCCCCCCCCCTATCTCTTTTATTGATGAGTTGTGCAAATATGAAACAATAGATTTAACTTCATATGACGTCATTGTAGGTCAATGTTCACAATTTTGAAATATAATATACGGCATCAACAATTCATCTATAACATTGTTTAAACCGAGTTTGAAATGATATTTTTTGTTATAAACCGTACACAAATTTTTATGAGACCAGGCCGGACCTAACTACTTTTAATGACTGAAATACTCGTAGTTTGGTCTGTTAAATATTATTAAGGTTTCATTGTGTTTAAGATTTTAAGACGGAAGCCCAAAACTACTATTCACGAAAAATCATTTTTAACTTTTTTTTAAGAATGGGATTTTTTTAAAGCAAACAATAGATGTAATAAAATAAATCCATTATTTTAAAATGTAATGCGTATTAGATTAATGAGAATTTTTTTATTTATCTGAAGCCACACACAAACAAGAACATTTTATGTGTAAATAAAGAATATTTGTAGTATTTTTGAAAATAAATT
Organism: Lepeophtheirus salmonis; assembly: GCF_016086655.4. Lineage (NCBI taxonomy): Eukaryota > Metazoa > Arthropoda > Copepoda > Siphonostomatoida > Caligidae > Lepeophtheirus > Lepeophtheirus salmonis. The sequence goes on from NC_052139.2 coordinate 10,248,566, forward strand.
TCCCCTTTCACGAGAAGTAAAGTTTTGTATAAATCTGTTATTTTCAAAATATACTTTTATACGAGTATTTTTTTCTTATAAATGTGAAATTTAAACATTCATTTGTTTTTGACCTTTGATGAATCTACTACTTAAGTTTAACAGCATTTTAGCTCAATCTGCAAGTGTCACTCCCAGTATTTACGTGTCACAGATTATCATGCAAGTATTTTTTTAGGGATCGTATAAATCAATTAATTAATGCAATTCATTATATATGGCCTTGGCAAACCATTTTAAAACCACAAGTTTGATTTCCAAAATGGTGTATTTTAACATAAATACATGTTATTCATCTCCTCTAAGTCTTTTACTATGAAACTGAATGCAATCTCCACTCTGAAATTTTTGGAAAATTTTGGTTTATATTTTTTTGCATTCTCTCATCACTAATATTAATTGTCCACTCACTGATTTTAGTATGGTTGGAGTTGTTTTCTTTATGATATGGATCTATTTTTTTTTTGTCTGAAGTCATTTTGTATCAATATTTGGACTAAAGTTGGATTGTGTAAAGTTAAAATAAAAACTTCAGGAAAACTTTGTTTATTAAAATTATGTATTTTTCAATAAAAACAATAAACAAATATATATTAGTTATAATGTTTTGAGAAAGTTTTGGTTCTTAATAGTTTGAAACAATAAATACTTTTGACAGGATTGATTTATAGTGACTTGAACATTTTTTAATATCTATGCTTATTTAATAACTTTGAAAAATACTTTCCCTCCCCAACCTATCACGAAATAACAATAAATATTTATGATATTAAATTTTATAATAAGAAAAACGACAATTTTTTATGCCCTAAAGATATTTCGACAATAGCTTAATTTGTTAATAAAAAATAATATTCAGCATAAATGTAATACTATTATAAGCCCTGAATTGCAATTTCTATTATTGAACAATTTTATCGCGATAATTTCTACAATTTAAAAAACAAAGATTCTCTTAAATAGTTGTGTGCAGACTTGAAAAGTTATAGAATTACAAAAAAGAAATAAATTGAAATGACAAAGGATTTTTGATTAGAAGTTCGGCATAGTGAGGGTATAGTAGATTAAACTTTTCATTCTGCAGCAACAAACATCAGCTATGACAAAGGGAATAAACAAAGAAACATAAATACCTTGACATACGTGTGCCACGAGGTGCAAATTAATGCGTATTTTTGCATATGAAGGGTTGTCCCTAGAATTTTTGAAGTCAGCCAAATGGTATATAGGACTTTTTTGTGAATATCTAAATAAGTAGATATCCTTTGAAAAAGTTTTGAACCTTATCTTCGTTTCAAGACCTGTATCTAAATTTGATATTAAAGTTAGTCCTGCTTAAGCTGATCGTATTGTGTAGAAGTCCATTTAAAAAAATATGAAATTGGTAAAAAATAAACTGAAAACAATATTGGAAAATATAAAAAATGGCACCCTTCCAAGCTTCAAAATTGATTTTGCCAATTTTTTGGTTATAATATTTTCGAAGGGGCTCTTAGTTCAATGAATTATTTTCAATAAATGAGAGCCCCCTACAATTTTTTTAAGAACTTTTACCTACTTATATTCTATATTTTCTATGAAGGAAGTGAAATACCCTTAGTATTTATACTAGAGTAATGTATATGTTATAAAGTTTTTACATAGATCAAACATGTAAATATAAAGGGGATCTACAAATCCCACAATACTCCCCCTAGGATTTGTGTCGAATTAAGATTAAATGAAATCCTTATTTTGAGTATACAAGTATACAAAATAAAAATGGTAAAAACATAAGTATTGGGAAATTAAATGAAAAAATATACAAAATTGAAATGGTAATAATGCACGCATTTGAAATTGAAATTATTAAATTAATAAGGTTAATTTAAACTGAGAGGCATAGACTATAGTGGATTAATTTATATGCATGCTTCAAAACATCGGAAGAATGTCTGTTATTCCAAGCACTGGTCTCAGACAATCTATCGAGAAAAATTATTTGAACGATCTCCTAGATCCATTTTGAAGGTACGTTCGGATTTAGATGAAATCTTGAAAGGATATTGTACACCTGAGCAAAGTTGAGTTTAATAAGCTTATTTGAACAAACGAAATTATAGCTCGTTTAAGGGTGTCTAATGCAGACTGTATTCTATAAGGGGGATTATTCGTGGAGATGTTTGCCTGATGTTTTGGAATTCCTCTAACATATTTTGATCATTTGGAGTCACGGTAAACTCTACCAGAGACCGAGGAAGATACGGAAGGGTTCCCAAAAGTTGGAGAAAAGGATAGAACATAGTCCCAGGGATTGAAAGGGCATACTCTCTTAGTTCAAGGAGGACAATAGGTAGATATTGTAACTACCTCCTTCCGGTTGCATCTTGTACTGGATAGCAGTTGTTAGTTTTTCATGAAACCTTTCTATAATCTCATTAGACTCATGATGATAAGAAGTACTGAACAAGGTTTTTGAACCAAGATGTTGTCCCAATTGTTTGCTTAGTGCTCCTGAGAACTGAACCCCTCTCTCCAAGTGAATTGACTCAGGTAAATTAAATCTTGAAACCAAACCATAAAATAAGGTGCTCACTATGCTTTTGGCCGTCGTATCCACTATCAGGAGGGGGCTCAGCCCATCTAGTTGACTTGTCGAGAATGTTAAGGAGAAATTTATAACCTTTCGTGAGAGAAAGTGATCCCACCATGTCAACGTGGATAACACTGAACCCACCAGGATTTTAATCGAAGCATGTTGCTCCTCAAGGTCTAAGATGATTAGCGCTTTTATTTTTTTGACATAAGAGCCAAGCTTTAACCCATGTTTTGACCTCATTTCAAAATCTAGGCTAAGCGAAAGACTTTGATATCTAGCAGTGTTGACTTAACCCCGGGATATGAAAGATCTTGGGCAGCATGAAACGCTTTTTTCTTTTGCTCCAAGAGGAGAAATGTTTCCACTCGAATGTGTGCCAGGAGCAGGGATAAGGAGTCTGCAACAACGTTTGACTTCCCTGATTTATGTATTATGCTGTAATGAAATTCAAAAATATATGAAAACACTCTGAATTTCTTTGACGTTCCTTTCAAATTTTGTATCCCCGCGCAACAACAGATTAATAAACCAATATATTTAGCCAGGTTTGGTATAAACCTGGAGTTATATTGTACCATTTCAAGGAGAGATTGTAATTACTTATAAGACTTCGGTGGGGGAAGTCTCTGGATGGCTTTGACTCTACTACGAAGATATACCTTGTACTAACACATGGTGTTCTAGAAAGTCCAACAAAGTCTAGACCTACAAGGATTTTTCTTCAGAGAGACGGGCCCAGCCTCTTAGAGTATTGACTGAATCACACCTGATTTTAATCGTTTAACAATGTTGGTTTTTTTAAAACTCTAATTTTTGGTCCACTCATTTTACTTAAGTTTTGCAAAATACTGCATTCTGGACGATATTATAGAGTAGGTTATTGAAAGCTTAGCGGGAACACATAAATCACCTTTTGAAAATAGTGAAGGAATATACATTTGTTTTCTTGTAGAAGAATAGAAGAAGGGGAAAAAGGAAGATGAGAAAAAGAAGTTACGATATTATCAATAACATGTTTCGAACGTTTAAATAAACTTTTTATTGCTCATGTTCTTAATAAAATTATTGGCTTTTTTTAAATCTGCACCGAGTCAAGTTACATAAATTCTATTTGTGTACAGCATCATGAAGTGCGCAATTTATTGATGCAGTTCCCATGGGGATTATTTTGTTACCCCCAAAAGCAACAAGAGAGGGAGACCCGACTTCTTAACGCTGTAGGGAGTAAGATTAGTGTGGAATATCAAAACTTGTACTCTCGAATTGATAAATCAGCAGATTTTGAATATTTTATCTTCAATATAAGACAATTCATTTTTAGAATAAGCTACCTCAGCTATGAAGAAATCAGGACTTCCTAGTGTTTTGAAAGGAGATTAAAAAAATACAATGAGGCACGTATTGGCTTCAATGTCATAGCTCATGTGTTCCCAGCTTACTTTTTTCTTCATCTTTTTATCTCCATGTCTTTTCTTTTTGAAAACTGCTGACGTTTCCTTTCCATAATTGTTAGTTAGAGTTGGGACTGGATTTATTCCAACATTTGAAATAGAAACAGAATTCGATGAGTCTTTTAAGCTATCGCAAATATCAGCCAAATCCTCTCTACCCAATTTGGCTTGGGATTGGACACAAGTGAATATAAACAGTTTCTACAGATTCCACATGTACCGGGTGTCCCGAAAGTCTTGACCGGTACCTTCGATGGCTTTTTTCGAGGTTTCAGAGACTATTTACGTAAATATTGCATAAATAAAAGTTAAAGACCTTCTACATATTAACAAGTTTTGATTTAATAACATTTCGAAATTCATAATTGTTTTTGATACAATATGGAGGCCAGATACATCCGATGCAAGCAGATTTTGAACAACATGAAAAGCAATGGGGACAGAATTCTCATTTTTTTCGATGAGAAAACTTTTACAGTGGATCCATTCTTCACCGCAAAAATGATCACTACATTAGACATAATGGTTATGTGGGATCTGAGAAATATGTGTCCATGACCAAACAACCAGCCAGCATCATGATGCTTGTAGTTTTTGGCTCAGATGGTAAAGCCATGCCTCCAGTCTTCTTCCGAGAGGGCTATAGGCTCACCTCGGAGGACTACATCAAGGTGCTCAAGACCAAGGTGGTCCCATGGATCAGGAAGGAATATCCTGGCAAGAGGGTGTGTTTCCAGCAGGATGGGGGCACCCGCACACACAGCCAAGAACACCCAAAAGTGGTTGAAGGAGAATGTGGAATTCTGGCCTAAGGACTTCTGGCCCCCCTCCTTCCCCGACCTGAACCCCTTGAATTTCAGCATCTGGGCACACATTGAGAGGCAGGCTTGCAAAAAACGCCACAGCAGTACCAAAGCTCTCATGGCCAGTATCACCTAGGCCTGGGCCAAGATGGACCCCACCTACATCAAGAACACCTGCTCCTCCTTCCGTCCCCGTGTTGTGGCTGTTATGGAAGCTAAAGGCCAAACTGTTAAAAACATATTATAGATTATAACCAAGCGAAGTTTTTTTTTTAAAAGCATTTCTTTGTATCTCTACTTTTAGTCCTTGTAGATCTTAATGAAGTTGGAAGTTAGAAATCAGTCAGGACTTTCCGGACACCCGGTATGCAAAAATAATATTCAAACAAAAGATCAGATGGTTTTAAATTTACTAATTTAATACTAAACTTAACCCTTGGACTGTGAAATAAATATTGCAATTCTAACTTAATGAATAATAATTTTTATATACTAATTTAATGGGATCACTACCTTCCTTTAACCCTATAACTAGAAAAGGTCATAATCCCCATAATGATAAATTCCGTCATTTTATTTAACATAATATTTAATTCTGTATTATTCTTCCTTTTATCCCCTCTAGCTTATAAAGGTAAATGGGTCGATTGTGAAAAATTTTTAAAGAAGAAAATTTTCACAGTTGATTAATTTCACAGCCGCTGGATGCAGAAAAAAAAGAGGACGAACAATGGGCTTACCACCAAATATCCGACCCACACAATGGTCCTTGGCGTTGTGGCCTTTAACGGAAAGAAGATGTATCCAAAGGCCTACCAAAAGGTGCTTAGGTACTCCATTTTGACATTGCTGAAGACCAGATATCTGGAGGTAGCTACTTATGGACTTAGGACGGCTTCTCTTCTCACACAGCCGCTAAGTGCCAAAAATTATGAGCAGATAACATGACTCAATTCTGGTAAAAAGAAATATAGCCATTTTTCTCACCAGATTTCAACCCACTGGACTTTCATCTTGTTTCAAATATTGTTATATGCTTGTATGTAGATAGATTTGAATTAGTTGTTCTTGCTTTGTGATATGTATATAATGGTTAAGTAGATTTTTCTTAGGAAGTGGATAATGATAAAATTATTATCGTTATTGAAAATGTTTATTTATGTTACTTTTTTAAGTTTTCCTTTTTTCTTCCTTTATTTCTTATGTCATTTGTGCATATAAAATGAAAACTTCAAAAAAATATATATTTTTTCAAACAAGAGATCGAATAAACTTAAATTTACTAATTTAGAACTAATCAAAATTCGTGGATTGTAAAATAAATAATTGCTATTCTAAACTTAATGAATAAAAAATTAAAAGATAAATAATTTTGTATACTAATTGAATTTCAAGATAAAAAAATATTTTTTTTAAATTACTATCTGGATAATATCATAATATAAACGTATGTATTAAATATTCTAATTCTAGGAAGAAATTTTTTTTCATATTGATCAGATAAATAAATCAAATGCATCCAATCCAAAAGTGCTTAAAAATTTACAACAAATTGTAAACATATATATATATATATTTCCTTCCAATGTACAAGAAATGAGTGGTTATATTACTATAAACTAATATAGTGATAAAAAATTATTGAAAATTTTTGTCATTATCTTTGTTTACTATCTATAAAGTAATAATTCATCAATAAAAAATGTATTTTGACTCTCGTGAGAAGAAATGGTGGTCATTTTGCTCAAACCTCCGTGAAACGACTGTCATGTAAATACTTTTTTCTTTTTTGTTCTAAAACAATACGGTTAAAAAAGTAGTTTATGAATGTACTACTTATATATTTTCTTGAAAAATCATGATCCAAAACGGTCTTAACTCTTCTTCATCTTCGTTACTCTTTCCTTGTTCACTGAAGCCAGTCAAAAATCATCTAAAAACTCTTTGGAAAAAACAGGAAAAAAGAAACAAGAGACGAATAGGTGAACGAAGCTTTCTCACATAATATAGATTCTCAAATAAAAAGTTGGTTAGCTGAATTATAAATATTAATTATTTATAATCTGATCCAATCAAAGAGTTTTCTTTTCCACATAGAAACTCAGACTATTCGTTGATAAATTTCGAAATTTCTTTTTTGTCTTATATCAGCTTTTTACCTCTATTTTTACACCTTAGCTACGAATATATTTTGTAATGCTTGAGCAATGATCATCCAATCATTCAAAAGTGCTAGTAACAAAGCAAAGAATAAAGACTAATACATAGTTGATAGACTCATCAACCTACAATAATGTTGCCACCATATTAATATTTCCACACCGGCCTCGGCTTCAAAATGATTAAGGGTAATTTGATACTTTTTCTACTGAACATATTTTTTTTTAAATAAATGAGAAATGGTATTACTTTTATAGAGTTAGTTCATCGGCAGATAAATAGTGTATGACAATTTGGAGCTAAAAGTACCGTTTTCGATACCAATTTAGTACGGCGCAGTTTTAACTGTATCCGCTTCCTGGAAACGACTATAGTACTGGTATACCAGGCAATACTATCCTAGTTTGAATAACTTTTTTGTACCTTTAACGGGTATTCCATTGAAATCAATACACTTACTAATTCAATAATTAATTAAGTTTAGTGATTTAAATTAATTCATATTTCGATATAACAAAGAAAAGCAATGAGTTATAAAACAAAACAAACCTGATCTCTCTACGTTATCTACAAGTTGAGTGAATGGCACTTGAATGTAATCAACAAACTTCCATTTGCCAGCTCCAAGCAGTTGGGTGTCTCCAAGACCACCTGTCTACGCCATCAGAAAGTCCAAAATGTTGAAGAGGAAGAAGGACTCTGTTAAAAAGGCAAAACTGTAGGAGTTAAAGAAAAGAGCCCAAGCAAATCAGCTCAAGCCCGTGAGAGCCAATGCAAGAGATTTTGGAGATTTCACAAAAGACTGTCCATAGAACTATCAAAAAACTAGGTGGAAAGAGCCTTGTGAGGGTGAAAAGGCCACTTTTGACACCTGCAATAAATGAACCCCATGTCCTCCGTTTTAAGACTCTTTTGAATGAGTCTTTTGAGTTCATTTGAACTCTTTTATAAAATTTTGGCAACCCTACAGGCCTGATGACACACCCCTCGACTACAGCTTATTGGTACATGTTTAGGGGAAGTCCTGCAGTGGCCTTCATCTAGCCACTGAGGCCTTCGATGCCACTGTCAGTACTGGAACGCCATGAAGCAGAGCTACATCTTCAGAGGGTGCCTAGCCTTCCACCGTCACCTGGAAGCCATCATTCCTGGAAGGGGGACTACATTAATTATTAAGAAAAATAAGACTCACAATGATTTATAGTATTTACTTTATTGAAATTCTAGGGTTAAATAATAAATTACATATTGTTGAAGTTCAAAATTCAATGTGGTCAAATTTTAATGGGTCACTCTGTATTATAAAATCTGATTTATTTGCTTGGTTATCTGTTACATACGTCATAAAATTATTATTTTATAAATATGAATCTTTTTTGTTTGATGTTTCATTGTTATATTAAAGAGTTTTTTATCAAAACGAAGAGCCATGATTTATGACGGATAAATTAAGATGAATTGAAAGAATTAATATCTTTAAAATGTATAATAAAAGAACCCAACCCGATTCAATCTAATTTATTCATTACTTTGAAATGAATAACATAGTTTTTTATCCATCTAGAATTTGACAATTCCTATGTAATCTTGGAAACTCAAAAGTGTTTCATTTCAAATATTGTATTCCAAATTACATATGAGAAAAACAGAGTTTCAATTCACAGTTAGTTAAATATTTTAAATTAGTTTATATTTACAAACATGTGTACGTATGTATACTGTATACATATATTTTCCCACTAAATAAAGGAAAATGTCTACAATACTGTATACTGAAGAACAATTATTTGGATATATCTTTTCCAAAATATCTTTAGAAAGGTTGTCCATAGGAATATTGTCCTTTGTATGGAATTACCTACAGGAAAATTGCTTTCAATTGAAAATGGTCTGCAATTATACTATACGAAGGTGGTACAAAAATTTTCAACCACAACATGAACATGCCAATACTCGTAAATAGAAAGCTAACTACATCTATGTAACATCTGTAGACAGTTTTTCACCAAAATGTTTACCCATATTGGACGCGCAGTTGTTATATATCAATCGTTTGAGTGAGTTGATGTAAGTTTTTTTTTTTGTGAAAACGGACAAAATCGAGTACCAAGCTGTTTTAATTTTTTTTTTTTTTTTTTTTTTTTGATAGTGTAAGATTCAAACAACAGCAAATTTATTAGCTTTAATTTATAATATAATTTTGGATTATTATAGTTTTTTTTTAATAATTTTAGAATAAAATATTGTTAGGTTTTCAATTATACTTTATGTGTGCAAGTGTATAATCTATACAATGTCTACTTTTAAGTAAATCAAACAAAATTGTTCATAATAATGAATATGTTTTACAATAGCTCGGCAAATGATTACTCGGAATCGGTAAAATGCAAATCCTTCTCTAACAGAAGAGTATAAGGATTGGACTTAGAGTAATGAGGAATTGGCCTTAATAAAAATCATATAAGTGTCTCACATCTTGAACCATTTTTTTTTTTTTTTTTGAATCATTAAAATTCTGATTTATTTTTAAAAAATTTGTCAAATTCTAATCAATTTTATGAATTAATCTAGGTTAGTTTTCTTTTTTCAGTCTATATAAATCATAAAATAAGTTTAAGATATAAAAACGTAAGTAAAATTGATAAAATTTCCCGCGAAAATTAACCTAACTTTGAGATCCCACACCTGGAGCTATGATAAAACAGTGACACCCCTATTTATGTAGAACATATTTCCAAAGTTGCATATTCATAAGAGTTGGGTTATTTTTATTTATTGTTGATCAAGTATTTCAGATTTTTTTTTTTTTCTAAATCAAAATTGAGGTAATAAGAAATTTAAATATTCTAATTTTAACTAATTTTTTTGGAATCTTCACACGTCCAAATAGTTAAGTACCAAATTTCAAGAGGTTTAGCTCTTTTAGATAAAAATACACCAGAAAATGACCAGAAAAAATAGTGTCGGATAAAAAGAAATTTAAACAACGTTGAAAATTATGGTTTGAGACGAATAAAAACTATGTACTGAAATTTTGCACACTTAATCTACTCATGAAATTAATCTTGTGTACCAAATATCATCAAAATTTGATAGGGTTGAGTGACATTTTTGATTAATTTCGTTGATTTGACATGGAATGACCCCTGGTGTATCTTGATGAAAAAGTTATGTGTATAAAGTTTCAGTATTTAGTGGGCATTTTTTTACTTAAATAGCCATTTGAAAATGACTTTTTTAACGACATTCTCTATTTTTAAAGGGATGCAGAAGTTAATTTGATCTTCTCATGTGTTATGATCAAAAAGTTATGTTTGAAAAGTTGCAGTCTTCAATTCCCGTTTTAGTGACCTCTACATATAGTCATTTGAAAATGAAATTTTATCAACGAAATTAAAGTAAAGGGATATAGAGGTTTCAATTTTAAAATTATGATGCTGAATTTTTAAAGTGTCATTTTATCAAGCAAAACCTATAAATATGATCCAGATTTTTCATTTGAAGAAAAATACATTCAACATTACTACCTAATACTTGGGCTATATAGTCCTTGGCTTCACACATATATTGCCCTGACTTTTTTTGTAATCACCTCATGTTCAGTTAGTACTAATCTTCAAAAGACAGCTGTCAAAATTTCATGACAAATTGTTCTTTAGTTAGTGAGTTATTGAACTAATTGTGACGCTACTTTTGTTCTTTCAAAAGCAAATGATCAAAATACAATTTTGTATTGAAACTGCTTTTTGATGTGAAAAAATAATGTTCAAGGTAAGTAATGGCTTAAAAATTGTTTGGGGACTCTACTAATTTATATAAAAAAAATAATTTAAAATAATATAATTTAAAAAAACAATCTTCAATGTTAACAAAAATGTTTTATTTTTTTTTTGTTAAGCTGGGACTTTTCAGCCTTGTGTTACTTTAAATACTCAAATGATCAAAAGGACTCTACTCATCTCATAATTAAATTAAATAACCATTAGATTTATTTATAAACTTTTAATGTGTCAACTAGAGCCACTCTCCTATTTATAATTTGTATCATAATTAAAGCAGTAAAGGTGACGAAAAAGTTTTTCCCCTTCTTATTTCTGAAATAATCTTCAAAGTTTTTTTCATTGTATGAGTATAATTAAATATACATATATTTTAGCGTTACATATTTACAAACGTATATTTAGACATTTTTTACTAAAAATAAGCAAACTATGAGAATAAGTTTGAAAATGGAGGAAACATTGTTTATTTTGTAATGTTGTGGGCTCAAAAAAAAATTCCCTTTCACTTCGGGTAAATAGATTAAACTGTAGTTCATCTATTGTTGACGTTTTTTTGTTCGTTTTTTTGGCAACATGCCTATCAAATGCATGATGCGCCTCCTTGAAGTTATTGACAACTAAATATTTATATACCTAGGTACGACAAACAACCCATAATACACCCTCACTCCGTTATAGTCACCATGTCAAACGAGTGTTTTTTAAAGTGTGATAACTCCTTCTCCAAAGATTTGGAACTCTGCAATGACTGTCAGCTCATTTACTTTTGTTCACCCATTTGTAAATCGATTCACAAAGGAGGACGCTCAAGATCTTTATCCACTCTTATATCGAATATCCCTTGCTTACCATTTAAAGTCGAAGTGAAGTCTGATATTGGACGCTGCCTAGTAGCTGTCAGAGATATTAAAGCATCTGAACTGGTTCTAGTTGACACACCTGTCGTTAAATGTCCTCAATCCATACCAATTTGTCCAGTTTGCTTATCAAAACTTCCTCATGAGAATATTATTCCATGCAAAAACTGTCAGTTGCCAACATGTGGAATCCATTGTTCAGAGATGCATGTAAACCATTCCGAATGTGTGTTATATAAGGACCTTCACTCACTGGAATGGACACGAGGCGTTCCAAACATAATTTTCTCTGCTATCGGAGTAATACGCTATCTAGATTCTCATAAAAAGATTCAGGATCAATTACCAGATCTTTGGATGGATAAGTTAATGGATCACCTTGAGGATATGGTTAAGGATGATATCATTCGAGATTATTTGAGTTCATTGGTCGAATTTCTACAAGGGGAATGTGGGTTAAATTATCATTCAGCTTCTGCAATAAAAAGAGCTTATGGAATCTTGAGAGTTAATTCCGTTGGCATGGAATATCAAAGTGAAGGAAGGGCTCTATTTCCTATTCTATCCATGTTTTCACATTCATGTGTATCAAATCTGTTTTTTGAAGAGCTGAATGATAGCGAGGTTCTTATGTTGGCTCAAAGAAATATTTCTCAGGGAGAGGAGTTGTCTATTCGATACATTTCTTTCATGACGGGTAAAATAAAATGTTTTGTATACACATTTGAATAATGTTAATGATAAATTCTTCGATAGGAACAAATGGCAGACAATCCCTTCTCATGGATCAGTGGTATTTTAAATGCAATTGTATTAGATGCAATGACCCAACAGAGTTGGGAACTTTTTCTAGCTGTCTTCGATGTGAAAAACCATGTGATGGATTAGTGGAGATGGGCAAAAATCAAGAATGGAGTTGTAACAAGTGTTTCAAAGTGTTTGAATCCTCCAGAGTTTGTGATACATTGGGAAAAGCGGCAGTAGTGCTATCAAACGGTTCAGAGTCCATTGATTATTATGAAAATGCTATTATTGAAATAAGCACTCATCTTTTATCTCCTAAGCATTTTTTGGTTATGAAAATGAGAGTACATATTATATCTCTGTACTTGAAGAATCAAAGAATTTCTGAAATGAGTGAACGTTGTTTAATTTCATTCATAGAGCATCATATGATTTTACTATCATACTTGGACTCTGTTGACCCAGGGCGATCGTTACTGATGGGATCTTTTTTAAAGCATTTTGCTCAAGCCAAGACATACTTGCTTACTCTCAGAATGAAAAATAAAAGTATAGAACTACCTGATGCTTTAAAGGAAATGAAGGGTATTGCATTTATTGACAAACAAGTGAAAAAAATGATGAGCAAATATATTGATAGATAATTTTATGGAATCAATTAAGTTTTATTTTCTTTCTGTCTCAGTAAAAGATCTTTTTTCTTTCGTTCTTTATCAAATTTATGCTTGATTGAATGTATATAATATATTGTATGTATAGTATTAGAGTTCATCTTTTTAATTGATAGAACATATTGTATATTTGGGATGAAATTTAGGAGGAGAGAAGTGACTTGCGGCAGTAGTGGGTGTTCGCCCACAAAGTTCTCTCTTATTCTTCTTGTGTTCTTCTCTTTCTCTCTCTCTTTGAGTTTAAATGGGGAGACCTAAGAATAGAAAGCCTTTTTCCGTTTGAAAAAAAAAATGATTATGAGTATATATGGAACATCTTCTTGAAAGAGAGCCTATTAAATATTGTGTATGTGGGACACCTCAACAAACGTTTTACGTCTCCTGGATGACAACAAGCCTCCAAAAAATGTGTAGATTGTTCTGAAAAGGAGTAAATAGAAGATGATTTCGAGGAAGTTAGTACTCTTCTTCATGTTCCTCCTGAATGCTATCGGGAATACACAACAGTCAAAGGACCCCTGCTCATTTGAAAAAGCAGACAAAATATGTCTTCCGAAAAACTATGCCAAATATGAGCTCCCAGATGAGGATAGTGCTACTCCTATCATTGTGGGGGTGGATATAAAAGATATTCCAAAAATCAACGATGTGGATTTCAGTATTACATTAAATGCCTATTTTTACGTCAAATGGGTTGACAAAAGACTTCGAATACTCAGTTACAACTCCAGTGACATAAATCGGAAACCTCATATGAAAAAACAATCCATCGCTATTAATTCGAAAATCATAGAAAAGTTGTGGCTTCCAGATGTGGAAATTCTCAATTTGAGCTCTTTTGAGACTTTGTCAGTTCTTTCAAAACTGGAAGGAGTTTGGATCGGGGAGAACTCGGAACTAATGTACTCCCTCGCCACAAGGATTACCATCATTTGCCGAATGAAATTTAACGCCTTTCCTATGGATATACAAGTGTGCAAATTTCAGGTCATTCCGAATATTTTGCTTATGAAATAAACCACAATACTATTGAACACCTTGCTTTTATTTTATAGGTGGGAAGTTTCAACTATGATATGAACAAAATGATTTTCTTCAACGACTTTATTCCATCGAAGCAGAATTCACAACAAACAACGCTGGATTACCAAGTCAATTTTCAGGATCTCCGTCCGGATGAGACTCACTATCTTGCTTTGGGCATGAATTACTCTGTAGCTGGATTTCAAATCATTCTGACCCGAAAGGTCTCATTCTATATTGTAACCTATTACTTGCCTTCAGCTCTCTTTGTACTTGTTTCATGGATAAGTTTCCTAGTGAACCCTGAAGTCATTCCTGGACGAATGACTCTTCTTGTCACCATATTTCTTGTTCTCATTAATATATTCAACACAATTCAAACGAATTCCCCTAAAGCAGATGGGCTAACAGCAATTGAGGCATGGGTCATTGCATGTATTATTTTTGTATTTGGAGCGCTCGGCGAGTACACTGTGATTCTATTGAAAATTAAAATTAAAAAGATTTACCCCAAAAAGCGAAAAGTCATCGTTTTGTCACAGATCCCAAATACAAAGAATCAGCAACAAGTCCATAATAAAAAAGTTAAAAAAGCAATCAAGCTACAAAATTCACTCTGGTCAAACTCCAATGTCTTTCCTAAAAAGATTGATAAATATGCCCATACAGATCTCATTTTCTTAGCCGTATTTCCTATTCTCTTTTTAATTTTTAACTTATTTTATTGGATCACTCTCTACTACTGGAGACTCTCAGAGTGTAGTTAAATGCTTTGCCCATTTTTCCTTCTAAAATAATCACACTTTTTTCACAACATAAGTTTAAATGCTTCAAACTCAAAAGATTTTTTTTTTATAAAAAACTAAAATACTTATTAATAATAATAATCTTTGCAACTTTTCTTCTCTCAAAAAAAAATCTAATTCAAAAACTTGTCTGCATGAGTAAAAAATATTTGTATTCAATGTCATTATTTTGCGGGAAAAAAAATAATTTTATATTTTGCTCAATATATCCATCTCATGCAATATTTTCTTTATATAGTACATAATATATTTTCACATACGGATAAAATTGAAGTCGTTGCTTACCTATCATTTTAATTATTCGAAATAAATATGTATATTTTTTTGTTATAACATTATTAACTAATGTAATGATTGACTATGAAGCAATTTTCAAATGATTGCATGAATAAATCAGTCTTGTAGTTGTATGGATTTTTATTGTTTGTTCCATTTAATTTTTTTATTTTATGTCCAAAAAAAATCTTGTTTCGTTTGCAAACAATGTATGTATGTAAACTGATAAAGTATCTCCTTTTTTTGGCATCAAATTGTATTTGGACAAACTAAGTTACTAGTTAATTTTGATTTAATATTTTTTGTGTAATTTATTTGATTTGAATTATAATTACTTAAAGGTGACTATTACTTAACCACATAGATTAGAGTTTTATATCTTATTATAACTATATACAATAATGTTTATTGTATAATTTCATATATTGCACAAGCAGATAAAAATAGAAAACATTATTTACTTAATCAGAATCAAATCTTCATTTGATTCCCCAAATTATTATTTTTATTAGATTGGTACATATGTCCACATCGTTTGCATTGTTGATTTTTTTTTCACAGATGCAAAAAAAGTTGGACATATTTGGGTTTACTCTGTAATATGGAAAAAAGGGGAAAATATAAATGAATATGGGGATAAATTTTTTAAAACCTTTTGCAATATTATTTTTTCTTCGGGAATAGTTATGTATTACAAAATACTAAATATTGGAAGGAAATCAGAAAAAAGTAAGAGAATAAACTAAGATTTTGTGACGGCGGCAATAAGGGAGCTCCACAAAAAAACCTCCGACTTTACAATTTTAACTTTATATGGGCAACTGTACAATTATAGAATGGTCTCGCTTTCTGGCCTACTTTTATTAAAAAAGAATACGTTATTTTGAGCTTTTACATAATATTCTAGACTCATCCGTATAAAGCCTATTAATTATATAATTTTCATTCATATTTTGAACATAAAAGTTATTAACATAATAGAAATTCAATGCTATGATTTTTTATTCTATTGAAGGAGTTTTTGATTTTCTTTATTCATTTTAATATATCAATTCAGGTGTACCATATGGCTCGCTTCTGCCTTCTCCACCCGTATAAAAAGACGAAAATAATTGTAGTGCAAAGAAAATATTGTAATTATATTTAAAGTCATATATATATATTTAAAATTATTTACACCAAAGGTAGGCGAGAATGCCTACTTGGGAGAGAGAAATTTACACCACGACGACTGATTAAATAACGATAATAAGAAAAGGGCAAACACATTTTCCCTTTCCCAATTTTTAAAGGTATTTTTTTATTACCAACTACTAAACTATATTTATGAGTTCGACAATTATGATTTATGGATCACATTTAACTTCATATGACCTTTTGTTTGCCGACCTTAACATCTTGGAAATACAGCCGACGTCATTAACAATTCATCAACTTGATTTTTTGTCTTTATTTTTTATAATATTAGAAAATTGCGGAGGACACAGAGGCTGTTTAACCTTTATATTTGTCAAAAACAAACTAACAGTGCAAAATGGTGTATATTGTCAACATACATTATGAACATTTGCTTTTATATAATGGTTGATCTTATTTATATATTTTTATTAAGATCCATGGGTTTCATTTCCCTTTTTTAACAAGCTACACACATTTTTGAAAAATGTTTCTGTTTATCGATATTATCCTTATGTAAACCTGATACATTAGAAAAAAGATATGGCACCAATTATATTTTTTTGGGTTAGCTAGTGATAATTGTGAATATTTGATTGATCAAAAAAAACTGTCACTTTGTATTTGTAGAGACAAAATAAAGATGTAGAATAAAGATATATGAATATAATTTTTTTTTTAATACAAAATTTTGACAAATATACAATCTTTCAAAAGTTTTTCCAACGAATTTTCCACAGCTTGAATTATTCTTTCCATTGCTTTTATAGTAGAAAAATAATAATAATGACAATGCAAAACGGTGTAAATTGTAAGCATACTATGTAGAAAATTGTACGAACATAGTAAATTTAAAAACTGAATGATTGAAAACTTAATTCAAAACTGAAGGTGTTTTTTTTTCTAAGTAATACCTGATGAATAATCAAAAAAAGTCCATGGCAACTAGATCACTAGTTAATATATCTACAAAATCACAAAATTTATTAATATCAAAATGTGTCTTTTTTGTAAAGCAAAAGTCAAAAACTTTACAAAATGTTCCCTAATGAAAGTACCTGCTTAATAGTTTACTATTATAATATTTAAAAATGAATAAAGCAAATAAAAAAGTCCCCGAAGAGAATAAAATATCAAAGCATTGAATTTCTAATATGTAAATAACTTTTCTATTTTACATTCAAATTGAATTAAAATCAAAAAAAAATCGAAAACACAACAACATTTAAAAGTTTGTTCTCAAATGTATTTTATTCAAGAGGTAGACTCAAGTTTTTTTATGAATAAAACTTTTGAGCTAAATTGGAATATTCATATTTAAAAATGTTAGAAATAATGCTTAATAGTACATAAATAAAACCATTTTATTTATGTTATAAAATGAATTTAAATAGTTGTCATGACGATAAAATGTGACAAAAAATATTTAATTTGCAATTTAAATATAACAGTAATAGTCTTTGGACATTTGCAAAAAAAAAAATGATAAGGAATTTTTTTAATATTTATTAAGTGCAATACATAATACATGCAGTAAGGCCCAGTCTTCTCCATGCTTCAATTTAATTAGATTAAGAAATGATATGACAAAAAATCTTTAATTTATGTGATAATGCATTAGCATTGCAGAAACATAAAAGCTTTCATGATCATCATCTCTGTTATAATATATTCAGAGTATACTTTGACACTAGTGCTCTTTTTTCCTTGAAACATAGAAAAAGCTCATGATAACTAATAGTGTTTAGACTCGGTCCAAAACTGAATTTTTTCCGAAGTTATATCCAAGTGCACTTTTTTATACTAATTTAGATCGTTTTCAAACGTGAGCCACTTTCTTGGCCTCATATATAGACTAATTGTTTTGGACTCAATCTATGGATCGATTTTCTCGCGCATTTTCTTATTGATGTGTAAAGAAGGGATCTGCGTTTAGAAAAAACTAAGTTTAGTGATTGGAAAAGGAAAAAAGGGTATTTGGGTGTGTTCTTTCTTCTTTTATGTTCATTCTTTAATAGATCGTCGTGGTGTTAACATTTCTCTTTAAAAAAGAGTTCTCACCTATATTTGGTGTAAATTGATTTAAAAACGCATAATAAAATTAACATATATGAATATAAATATAATTAAAAATTAAACCGCAAGAAAAACGCTCACATATGGCAACTCCAAAAAATTTGACATCACTTATAAACTCTTCTAATCGAAGGTGAAGAGTCCCAATAATGTTTATCAAGCTTCTTTTTAGTCTCTTGAGGCGGTTTCCCGTTCATATATGTAGTAATGTTTAATCAAGGCACGAAATTATTTATTTTTTCACCATAATCTTTCCTTCTGATTCCTCGATTCAAACAAATGCTAAACAGAAAGAAATAGACTGATGGGGCTGAA
Source organism: Lepeophtheirus salmonis (assembly GCF_016086655.4). Taxonomy (NCBI): domain Eukaryota; kingdom Metazoa; phylum Arthropoda; class Copepoda; order Siphonostomatoida; family Caligidae; genus Lepeophtheirus; species Lepeophtheirus salmonis. Next base: position 10,267,323 of record NC_052139.2, read on the forward strand.
AGTTGGTTTGTGTTCCTAATTAAACAACCCTCGTACATTGTATACATTTGAACTATAAAAAGTACTTACTACACATCAAGTACAGTATTATTGATGTAATTAACAGTTAAATTATAAAATATCCATTTTATTAATTGGTTTGAAAGATCTTAAGGAAAAAGAACTCCTAAATCCTCAATGAGTTGTCATTCATTAATTAACAACTTCTGAGAAAGACAGCTTAAAAAATATGTACATAGTTGCAAAAAGAAGATAATTAAATGAAACCAAGTTATCATTTAAAGATCAATTTTACCCTCAATTTGACTTAATTGCTCTCAAGCTTCTAAGTAAGTAAATTAAAGAGTATTAATTCTAAAAAAGTAAATATTATGCTCAAAATTCGTTTATTAAGTAATTAAAGTGTATTATTATCCAAACAAAATTAAATAATATGCAGAAATTTTGTCTATTATCTAATTGAGCGTATGAACACTACCAACATAAATATTATGGCCCTAAAATGAAGAAATAATGAGACATATCCACTTAAAAAGTAGTTGTGAGTAATTTAATTTATAATTTTTCAAAGCGAATTTGAGAAAATGTGTGCGGGCAAGGTAAAAACAAATTTTAAAATTTTAAAAAAATATTCTCTTAGTTTATTGCTTGTTACTATATTAATTAGATATTTAAATACCTGTCTTAAAGTTGGCTAATTATCAATGGTACTTAAAAAGTTTATAGATTGAGATAGTAAGCATTTGAGGTCATTTGGTATAATTTCACTTAAAGATATGGGCGTGTAAATTGTCAAAACTAATAAAAGCTATCATAAAAAGTATTTGCCATGCTTATTTCAAGTATCAAATATTGTATCAAATTTTAAGACTGTTAAATAAACTTAATAAATTCCTAGAGTACGCTGCAATTTGCAGAAAAAATATTTAATTCCTATTGAAAGATTTTTTTTTCTTTAAAATTTTGTTTGAAAAACTATTTTTGGACAACAAACAATTGTTCTGAAGAAAGGTTTTTTATTCAATTATGAGTTTACGGCAAATAAGATTTTAGAAGGAGAAATAATTAAAAAAAAGTTGTCTTTAAGAGAAAAGAAATTGGCCCTAGGGACAGTTTTTTCAATTTTATGAAAATGATAGGGAACCATAGGTTGAGAATGTTTTTAGTGGGTAATTCAAAAATAAATCAATTTTTAGATCAGTAAAGTAAAAGAAAAATTAGATGTCTCAATTGGTAGTTGTAATCAGAGGTTTTAATTGAATGATAGACTATTTTTTATTTTGGATGAAGGTCAGAGTGTTTACCAACTTTATAAAGATTGGCCAACGAAACTTTTTTCTTTTGATATCGCTATAAAAAAAGACAGATGGATATTTTTCTATAATTGTTTTTTATTTGAAAGCCTCAACATTCCAGTTAATTATGGAACACCATTTCATTCATATGGCCGCCGTATGTGGCCTTACAGTAGCCCATTCTGTCGACCCAATTTTTCTATACATTTTCGATTGTGTGAGCTTCAATAGCTGCAATGGCGACTCCAATTTCGTGTTTCAAATCGTCAATTGTCTCTAGGTGGTTGGCGTAACATTTATCCTTGACGGTTCCCCACAAAAAATAGTCCAACGGAGTGAAATAGCAGCTACGAGGTGGCCAGTTGGCGTTGCCGTTTCGGCTTGTTATGCGATGGTCGAAGACAGTGCGCAAAAGATCCACTGTAACGTTGGCTGTTGGAACCAAATGTGGTCGATGTATTCCTTTTCCATTTGGAGAAACAAAAAATCTTCCAACATGGCCCGATAGCGCTCACCATTCACCGTAACGGCAGCTCATTACTCGTTTTTTTGCTTTCGGTAACAGCAGCAATGTTTTCGATTGACTGCACTGGATGAACACGGGAACGAGTTGTTTTATCCATTAACGAACCAGTTTCGCGCACATGCTTCACAAATTTATCCACAAACTGCCTGGAAGGCGCTTTATTTTGACCGACGTCATTTTCTTACAGTTTCTTTTGAAGACTCTCCATTTTGGAAGTTAGTCTTTGGTATTTCCCAATTTTTTCGGGCGTAAACTTAACCATTTCGTAAACCGGAGACCTTTTACAAAATATTAGACACAATGAAAATGTTACTACATCTTTCAAACGTCAAAAAAATGGTAGTTTAAAATGCAACTGCTAGATTTATCATCGGTATTTTAAATGGTAAAACATTGGAAGAGAGAATATGTATCTTTTGTAAACAATCGCTGGAGACATCCCAACATTTTTTGTTCTAGGGCACTCATACCGGATGTAGAAAAATAAATTTGACCTTCTAAAAATACATTTTGGAATACGTGTTCTTGAATAAATCTTAAAGTTCCGATTATTTTTGAATAGCTCAGATTCTAAGCGTTTGATTGATTCACATGTTGTAAACAAAAATTATGTACATATCGCGATGGAGGCAAGAAGAGCCATCAAAGGCAATTTAATCAACACCAGAAGGACCACCTCGGACATCATGAAAGCCTTAAACGTCAGCAGGGGCAAAGTGTTTCGGGTCAGAAATCGTTTGGCTGATGGGAAAAACCTTAAGGACAACCCCAAGAGTGGAAAATCCACCAAAGTGAAGCCTGAAGACATCATGGAAGCCTTTAAGGTCAACTACTCTTGAATGATCTGAAACACATCAGCACCTGGGTTATTTTTTTCTCTGATGAAAATACCTTTACCGTTAACCCTGTCTACAACAAGCAAAATGATCGGGTGGTATGCTTTGACAAGGCTGACAATAGCATCGGACAGTCACCAAGAGCAAACATCCGGCCGGTCTGGGGATGTTGGAGGTTGTGAAATTAATCAAATTATTGCAAATGTACAATTTCTGATTCATACATTTTGATGGAAATGAAATGCGTTACTTTTGTATTTTTCTGTAATAATATAAAATCTTGTATATAATATGTTCAAAAATTAAAATTAGTCTTTTTATAAAATAATTAGTAGAATATACCGGGTGATCATTTGAAATCTATAAACTTACCAATTTATTAATTAGTTAAGCTTGAGTGATTGAAATTAATACATATTCTAATATATTAAAGCATAAATAATTAGTTACAAAAAAACAAATTTGAGCTCTTTAGCTTACAAGAAAGAAATACATTTCTTCCGTTGCAAGACTTGTTTAAATGAGTCTTTTGCGATCTTTGAACTCTTTTTTGACACTTTTGGCCCTCCTAACGCCCTGGTGCCACCCTCTTGACTACCTTTTTTTGGGTACATGTCGAGGAGAAAGCCTGCAGTGTCCGTCATCCAAACACGGAGGACCTCAAAGTCACTGTCAGGTAGCATTGAAACCATCATTGTTGTTAAAGAAGCTACATTAATGATTAAGAGAGCTCCGATACAGACCTATTTATATTATTAATTGTTTTGAAATTATAATGTTAATTAATAAGTTATATCTTGCTGAAGTTTAAAATTGAAAGTGTTCAGATTTAATGGACCACTCAGTATAAGTACTCATTATATGTAATATATTTACATTAAATATATTTCTTTTTCTAGGAATGACCAAAAATCGAGCTTATGCACATTGAGTACAAGAGAATAATTCTCCAGAGCACAATTTGCATTGAGCTACGTCGTTCCATCGAGCTCCATTGCTTAAATATTAATATTATTATTATTTATAAAAATAATAATAATAACCTTTCAACAGGGTTTAAAGAATCTTGTGCTAAATTAAGATTATTTTTGATGTTTTTCTTAATAGTAGAAAATTGAAGAGCACTCGGAAAGACGTCGAGCCTTTTTATTTGGCAGACCAAAATAACAATTCAAAGTGGCTAATATTGTCAACACACGTTGTGAACAAACATCATATGGAAAGTACTTTTGAGGATCAAATAAAAAAGAAAATCAGAATTCGAAAATGACACTTTCTTTTTGATTAGAGTAGTAAAAAATCTTTCAAAATGATTGAAACATTGTTTTAAGTAATTGGAATAACATAGTGGTAATTATAATCAATAGCTTCTATTTATATTGTACACTAAGGTTTTTTTAGAAAACAATCTATACAAGCCAATCTATTGAGGAAGAAATAAAGCCTCATTTTCATAAAGAAATTGTTCTTATAACGAAATAATTTTTAGTTAAAAAAGGAAATCGACCATAATTAATCTGTAGATATTATTCTTGAGAGTAAAAATTTAGACACAAAAAAAAAATAAAACGCAAAAATAAATAATGACAAAATAGATAAAGTTATGGAACTTCAAAATGTAGCTTAAATACATCTGCCCCCTCAGTATATTGACCCTTAGGGGTCAATATATACAACTTTGAGAACCAGTGCTATAGACGTGTTTTTTTTTAGTTGGCCGTTTTTTTTTTGTTTTTTTTGAAAATGGCCACCTGAAAAATGAATTTTCTTTTTTTTCGTAGGTGGCATTGTTATTTAATTCCTGAGTAGTGAACTTCATTTTTTACTTCATTCAATTATATTCTAAACCTGATTGAACATTCGTGTGTGCTCATAAAAGACAGACAGTTTATTTACTTCTCAACTTCTCCCCTTATCACATCTGATGGTAGCGGATCCCCTACAAAACAATGCTTCCAATTGTTAGGGTTATCGTGTTTATTTTCGTTTTTTTCCTAACATGTCTGTTATACGCACTTTTAACATATATATATATTCACAAATGTAAACATATATTCAAAAATGAAGGAACTTATCTCAAGAATGTTTAGACATAGAATAACTATATTTAGAGTACTTTTATATCAACAAAAAATAAGCTTTATATATATATATATACATAGGTATTTCTTAATAATATCGAACATTAACTGCAATTAATATTAAGTTATATGAAAGGTTATTAATAATATTTATGATTTAATATAAAAGAATTTGATTTAAGTAATGCAATTTATCATCTATTCTTTTTATATCCATAAAAATATTGTTAAATCACCACAATCTAAGAAATATTAATATAAAATGAGTCCAATAGAATTACATATATACCATTATATTAGATAGTATATGGATAATCCAATCATATTTTACTTCTTTTGTGTACATAGAGTATCAATTCGTAGAGTGGCAGTGTCTAATTTTCAGATGAAAAAAAAATAAAAATTATAATAATTAGCTCCAATCTTTCCTATATTGTATGTACACAGATACTTGTTTAATAAGCAAAAAAAGTTAGTTACTATTTATTAGGCGTGAAAAATGTATGAACATATTAAATTATATCCCAGTATTTTTTAAGATCTCATTAATGCTGATTAATGGAGAAATAAAATACTTCAAGAGTCTTCTTTAATTTATTATCTGTTTGATTTATGTTTTAATTATGTGAATTTACACATTGCATGTCATCAAAGATGTTTGTGGCCTGGTGTAGTCTTTATGGTGTCTTGTTGTCTCGGACTATTCACCAATGATGGCCGTTTCTATTCGATCACCAGCTTCAAACAGTCGAGTTGTTCACAGCAGAGGGCAGACTCAAGTGGGAAAAAATAACTCTTACTTTTAACGTGTTTTTCCCTTTCAGGTAGTAAAAATGTAAAATGCGAGTAATTTCTTCCTTTGAGACTTGTATACTTTACGCTCGATAATTCAAGAGTGAAGCAACTAAGCGAAATACTGTCCTAAAAAATTTATAACATACACTCACCCTTTACAATCCCCTATCGTATGATTCAATCTAACCAATAATGAACAAGATATACATAATACTTACTTTAAATAAAGAGTAGGAAATACGAAATTACTTTTTCATCCACTTTATAATAAAAACAATAGGACAATTTATGTTATAGTCATATAAAAATATTTTTCACCCCTAAGGATTTCGTTTCTGGAAGAAATTGTGTGCCATATTCATACATCTTGCTTTTTTATAACTGTAATTAACACACCTTTAATATATAACAATCATTTTTGCGCTTTGAATGTTCCTCTTATTGGTCAGAAGGAGTTGCACTGATTAAGTAGAAGTAAACATAACCACATCTGACCTATGAATGGTCTTTAAAATCTAATATACACACACTGTATATATCCTTCTCCATGAACGACTTTGAATCAAGCCTACAAAAGTTGAGTGTAAGATAATAATTGTGATGAGTCAGCATTAAAGCAATCTTGAACAAAAATTTAGAAAATCTCAACTTTTTTTTTATTTCATGCTTCTCAATATTTTTTACTTACATGTTTTATTTAAATTATTCAAATTAGTGGCATAACTTAAGATGCGCTATAGTTCTGACAAATATTCGTTAGCAAACATTCTGTATTTTGTATTTCTATTTCCAATCGATGGAGAAGGAGTTCAGTATTTTAATTGCCTAAGAAACGTAATCATGGAGTCACGAAGGGAGTTCTTGCTTCACTACGTATATTATTATACTTTGGAGAAAATCCACTCAATTTCCCCCTATCCTTATACCTTGAGGAAGTTACAATAAACCAATCCGAGAGACTCAGTCTTACATCAAAGTTTATCAAGATCTCTTCCTCCACCATTTTAGGGATCGGGGTAATTTTTACACATTCGTTCAATGAATATGGTGAGGTAGTCAACTCTCCATGGCAAAATATCAATTTATCTCTTTAGAGCCTACCCAGGACATGTTTGTAAAAATACAAGATGTTCCTACTCTGTAGGTACATCAACCATTTTTGACGAGTATCGGTGAATGGATTCTTCAAAATAAAGTTTGGATCAGCATGTTCCATTTTATCTCCAAGAGCGAGTCTGTCTAAACTTTGCAGGATTATTTTGGAGGGGAACACATATATATTTATGAATAAATATATTTTTTTTCCTAAGAAAATTCAAAGTCCCAAGACTTTTTGAACACTCCTCATATTGCATAATAAGAAAAACATGAATGTTTTTTCAAAGTGTGTGGAATATTCAAAATACATATCCTATATATCTCAATTGTATTAAAGATATATGCCCAGGAACAACAGTTAAGAATCGATCCCATAGAACATAGGATATGTTTTAAGAATGAACTGGACCAAAAAAAAAAACCATAAGTACCGAAGCAACACTAGTCATAAGTATTATGTAGTAAACTCAATATATATAATTTTTTACTTGCTATCTGGCTCTTAAGATGTAAAATTGTATCTCATGGTCACATAATGAAATGCCCTAATTGCATTCATGAAACATCCTTTTAGATTAAAGAAAGCAAGAATAATATTATTTTTTTATTGAATACCCAAGAGTACAACTTTGTTTTATTAATAATAAAACAAAGAAAATATCTTCGAAATTGAGTATATTAATAAAGAAAATATGAACTTCCTTTTTTTCCCATTTGTTTAATATGACAGGGAGAGCTTTACTAAACAGGAAATAAACTAAAATCAAATTCCGTATTTTTCAATAATATAGGCAGAAGTTACTCCAATGGCCATCCCCAATTCTATTTTGAGTCTAACAAGGAATTACACAATGAACTCCTCTACCAATTATCTCTGTTATTTTTCGACTTTCAATCACTACTTGATTACTTTATACTCGTTGTTCACTCTTCAAGAAATAAAAGAATAATCATAATAGCCTTGAGAAATGAACTACATAGGTTGGGGAAAAACTAATTTCCTAAAGTGTTACAATCATCCAATTTAAGCCAAGTTTGCCTCATTCTGTTTGATAACTTCTTTCCAAGAAGAATTCAACTTCATAATACCTTTCTTGTAGATGCCCTTGTCCCTACTGGCAAAAAAACACGGACAAACAATTTTCAAAGGCCTCTATTGATGCCAAATTTGTACCCCCAGGCAAGTTGGCCATAGACAGGAAAAGGTAATAGTCAGTTGGTGACAGATCCGGACTGTAGGGTAGATGCATAAGAATTTTCTATTCGATCTCCATGAGCTTCTTGTGCGTTATCAAAGATGTATGCAACCTAATGTTGTATTGATGAAATATGAGTCCTCTCATATTTACAAATTCTGATCAATTTCTATTTGAATGCTAGCTTCAAACAGTCGAGTTGTTCACAGTAGAGGACAGAATTGAGCATTTGGTCATAGGAGACCAGCTCATACAAGATTATTCCTTTCCAACTCCACCAAACACACAGCAACACCTTCCTGGCAGTCGATCCTGGTTTGGCCACGGTCTGAGCCAATTTATTGGGTTTCAACCAAGATGTCTGCCACTTGATATTGAAGTGTTGATATTGATTCTATTTATCCCACTTCACAATCTGCTTCAAAAATAACTGGTATTCTCTTTCAGATAATAAAAATGTGAAATATGGGGAATTTTTCCTGTGAGAACACCATACTCGACGCACAATAATTCACGACTGAGCCATCCAAGCGCAATACTATTGAAAAGTGTTTATTGTATACAATCACACCTTTACAACGCTTTATCTTATCATCCAATGTGACCAATAATTTATAAGCTGTACTTAGTTAGATTACAAGCCTAGTATTTCAGGTAGCAAGTACAAAAACTCATATTTACACTGACACTCTACAAATTGACAATCTTTGTACACAAAAGAAGTAAAATATGATTGGATTATCCATATACTATCTAAGATAATATAATATATAGTTCTATTGCACTCATTTTATATTAATATTTCTTAGATTGTGGTGATTTAACAATATTTTTATGGATATGAAGGGAATAGATGATAAATTGCATTACTTAAATCGAATTATTTTATATTAAATTATAAATATTATTAATAACCTTTCATATTATTTAATATTAATTGAAGTTAATGTTCGATATTATTAAGAAATACCTATGTATATATTTAAAATTAACTTATTTTTTGTTGATATAAAAGTACTCTAAATATAGTTTAAACATTCGTGATATAAGTTCCTTCATATATGAATATATTCTTACATTTTGTGAATATATATATGTTAAAAGTGCGTATAACAGACATGTTAGGAAAAAAACGAAAATAAATATGATAACCCTAACAATTGGAAGCATTGTTTTGTAAGGGATCCGCTACCATCAGATGTGATAAGAGGAGAAGTTGAGAAGTAAATAAACTGTCCGTCTTTTATGAGCACACACGAATGTTCAGTCATGTTTAGAATATAATTGCATTTAGTAGAAAATGAGGTTCACTACTCAGGAATTTAATAATAATGAAACCTACGAAAAAAAAAGAAAAAATACACTTCTCTGTTTATAGCACTGGTTCTAAAAGTTGTATATATTAACCCCTAGGGTACTAGGGTACTATACTGAGTTGGCAGATGTATTTACGCTACACTTTAAAGTTCCATAACTTTATATATTTCTTGACTATTTATTTTTGCTCTTGAACCTTCTTTTTGAAGTTTGAGAGCAAAAAGATTGCACTAAATATTATTTATATTTGTTGCAGCTACTTAGAAGCTAATACAATCATTCCAAAAAAAGCACGCCATATAGGTGTACATCTGAAACAGAACTAGTGGAAATACTTCTGCCCACCTCTCTATTGTTTATTGATAAATTTAGTCTTGAGGTTGAAAGGTTCGCGTGTTATTATCTTTCTCCATTCAGTTGGACAAGTATATTTCACTCGGTAATGAAGTCTTTTAATTAGGGGGTTTATAATTGATGAAAATGAGCAAATTCGATTTTTTGCTCAAGTTTTTTTATGACCAAATATCTGGATAGTTTTTTTGCAAAGACTTGAGATTAAACTTGACTAATTTGAAGCCAAAAGTTGACAAACTGTTATTAAAGCCTCAAACTCACACTTCCTATTCATGAATTAACCATAATTTCCTTGTAATTATAAATACAAATAACTTTTTTTGGGTTTTTTATTAATTAAAATTTTCAATTTAAAAATTAAAAAAAAACGATCAGTGTTAGATATCAAAAAATATTTAAAATTACATATTTTAAGAAAATTCTAAGATGTCTACAGAAAAAAATGAATGGACAAATTTTCTATGGGCTAAATTTTTTTGAAAACCTTTGATTTATTGTCAAAACGGGCATGTATACAATATATTTATCTTGTTCAGTGTGAAGTGTCAATTTATTTATATTTCATTTTGTAAATTAAATAATGGAATGTGTACTGAGTGTTGTTGAAGCTCATTTCAAGAGCGATTTTTTTAATGGATACAATCATAAATATGTTTTTCGTTTTTTACCTAGATTTGGTCCAGACCGTAGAGCAAAATTTAATCGTGCACCGATTTTTTTAGTCTCTATTTATGCACCTATACTGATTTATGTGTTGCCAAAAGTGATTTGTCCAATGCATTTAATTTCATACTACGTTATTGTAGGTCGATGTTCACAATTTTGAAACAAACATGACGATCTATATAATCGGTCTAGACTTAATTTTAAATGAGACTGATCTAGACTGATTATTTCTTTGGAACCGATATTTTACTCGATATGATACGGATCCAATCCAAACTTCTTTATGTAACTGAATTAGTTCAGTCAACTAAAAATCATAGCAGCTTCAAACTGGTTTCCGAGACAAAAACCTCAAAATTAGTGCATTAAGGTGGAGCTCATTATATAAATTTTAGAATCTTAGGGTCTCAAAACTAAATAAAATGTATACAATATATTGATAAGTCCTAAATTGTTCAAATGAACGTTTTTTTTAAATTTTTTTCGTATTTTTTACTTATTCTACATTGTATTTTTTTTTCTTAAATAAAGGTTTACAAATATGTTACATCTTATTCATAAGGTACATCTGTGCAATTGTTTAGTGGTAAATTTATATTAAAATATTTTTGATACCAATTTTATTAAACTAAATTTTATATAATAATATTTTTAATAATCTAATATGAGGAATACTCGTATCTGTGGTATTAAAACAAAGAACCAAAAGTTTAAAAAAAAAAAAATCTAAAATTTAGGACCGTTAAGTTATCATTATACTCATTTATGTTTGAAAATATTTCACAGTTTGCATATATATCTTTTTAAAAAAAGAAAATGTAAGATTATAAGACTTTATTTCATTTCAGAAATTTAAAACATTATATTTTATTAATAAATAAGAAGTAAAACATCTACAGTAGGTCTTAATATCCCTTGGACACATTTAAAGCAACATAAAAAATGTATTTTACTCCAGAGCTTTCATAATTTGCAATAATGATTATTCTATGTATAAAAACACAAAAGTTATTTTAAAATGTCGGAGCTATGGAAGAAAGTGATTGCACAGATTATTTAGTATTTATTTTTAATTTAAAATATTTACTTTACAAGAGTACCACAAACATAGCCAATGATACAAAGGATGTTGCCCCAAGTGTTAGACATTTGAGAAATCAAAGTATCATCAATTAACCAAGATGTTAACAGTAATTGGAAGCAGAGATCCAACTCCTAATATATAATATAACTGAATCAAAGTGAGTGTAAAATTGAATAATATTATTTAAGCGATTATAATTTTGTATGGATTTTGTATGGAATACAGGGAATTCAAATATTTTAACGGGCATTCCTGATTGGAAAAGGTTTTTTTCAATCTTGTAAATGACAAAATAGATAACATCTAATAAAAAGATTTTTTTTGTCTCACAGTATTTTTTTCCTGTTCTCAAGAGCTACTATGGGGTTGGGACTTGGGTATGGAGTCAAAATACCCTCCATGTCACACATAAATGACAACTCAAGCCTAGTTAAAAAGATAATTAGGGCTATGAGAATTTTGCCTCTATCATCACTGAACCAGAATCTTTTTGACTACTGTGTGTAGTTTGCCATTGAAAAAAAAGGTCTGTCCTACCTATCACCAAAATGTCACCGTTTTGAAGACTTGGAAGAGCACTGGGCCAAAATGTCAGCATCAACTTTATAGTTAGTGTGGAAAAGTTTTGGTAAAAGAACTGATCCAAGTAATGCTGCAGACGATATATTTTTTGATAAAGTGATTAAAAAATAGGACAAATAATATTCAAAAAGCTTATAATGTATTTTTGTGATATGAAGACTTACTCTATATATATATAACTAATTGAAAATACTGTTGTTGTTTTTTAAATGAGCACTGATAATCGATTATTTATCGATTATTTGCTCTGCATTGTATAATGCAGAGCAAATATGTATCGGTTTAAGTGTAACTATTGGTTTTTATGTGTTGAATATAAAACCGTTTGTGCATTCAGCATACGAACGTTTGTTTTTAGATATTCATAAATTCAATAAAATTATATGGTACATCTTTTAATTATGATAAATAAATATACTGTCCAACATTTAAATATATATATTCTCCATCAAAATATCTTAGAAATTTGTAAAATGATTAAAATTCCACAATAGAACTATGATGCTACCATTTTTAATACTTATCTATGTTTGTGGTAAAATATTAACTAATATTCAAAGCTTAGCATTAAAAAATGTATTTGATTAAGTATGTGAGCAGTCCCATCCTGTTCAGTTCTGCATATCAATCTAAAATATATGATATTTGATGACGTCACTCAACTTTATTTTATTATTAAATCTGTTCTAGTACTAAAAATTCAAAGGCCCAACAGTTTTAAGGACTGTTTCTAAAACTAGACTGCACTGAATAAATAATGACTGACACCACACTTATTTTGACTATATTAGTCAAAACACACTAAAACATCATTTCTTTGTTGGGTGGGGGCATAGTTGTTGGAAATTTTGGTAATTCTCGTTATTTCCTGGGATCCTGAAATTTCAAAAATATTCTCCGGTTAAATAGAGACCCTAGTATGTAAAAACTTGATTAAATCATATACAAATGTAATTCAACTCTACTGTTATAAATAATTGAAAATTGAGTATCTTGTTTATTTTGAAAAATGGTGATCTGCCAAGAAAGGTGCTAGTGTGTATTTATTATTATTTTTTTAAAAAGGAAATTAGATTGTTCCCTAAATTTTTATCTTATTTCGAAATACTTTTATATGCAAATTGATTAATTTGCATTGATGAAAAACAGATGGGTTCATTTTGAATGACAAGTGCCTGCATAGAAGGATACTATACTACCGTCGATCCAGTGTTAAGCCAAGGAATACTCTATAAGAGTGAATTTGCGAAAATTGGTAATTGCGATATGATACAAAACTTTTATTTAAAAAGCATCTGCCTTACCAATATAAAAGCACTCTGTGTGAGTTTACTACTTCGTTTACAAAGTAAAATTTTGGTTAGCTGAGTTAAAACGAATCCGTACGAGCTGCCTAGACAAACATTGTAGTGGAGCACCTAATGAGGTGACGACTCTAGAAATTCTAAGACACTGGTGGATCGTAAACTGAAAGTGAAGGAGCAAGCAGACAATATAGGTATTTCAAAAAGTGTGATAAATTGTGTATTATCTTAAAATTTGGATATTATTATGTTGTTTGCAAAGTGGGTGCTGTGTTTGCTCACGATTGAAATTGAATGTTGATATTTTTGAATTAAAAAGTAAAAAAAAAAAAAAAAAATCTTTCAAATATTTGATTTTTTAAATTTGAAAACTTTGAATATAAAACTTCAACAAGATATAATTAATAAATAAATGTGTATCTCAACTTTCTTAATCATTAATGTTGCTATCCTTAGTGGCAATTATGGCTTACAGGCAGCTGCGGAGGGCCTGGCACCCACTGAATATGTAGTCATCTGTCATGACGTCCCAGTACTGGCTGACAGTATTTTTAAGGTCCTCGGTGTTTGGATTACGGATAGAGCAGGCCTTCCCCTTGACATGCACCGAAAAGCTTTACTTGAGGACGTTGACGTCTCTCCTGTATGGGGGAAGCAAAAGAGTAAAAACAAGTTTAAAGGAACTCGAAAGACTCATTCAAATGAGTTTTGGAACAAAGGAGATGTGTTTTTTGTTGTTAGTGTCAAAAGTGGCCTCTAAACCCTGGCAAGGCTCTTTCCTCCCACTTTTTCGATAGCTTTATCCACATGAATCCCCCAGATCTCTTGCATGGATCCTCATGAACTGGAGGGGATTGGCCTGGGCTGTTTTCTTTAAATCATCCAAGTCCAATTTCGCGTTTTTGACAGAGCCCTTCTTTCTCCCAACTCCTTCGGACTTGCTGATTGCGTAGACGATGGTTCTGGAGACGCCCAATTGCTTGGAGTGAGCGAATGGAAATCCGTCGATCACGTTCAAATGTCATTTTCTCAACTAGTATGAAAACTAGAAAGATTAAATATGTTTTGTTTTTTTATAACTAATTTTTTCTGCTTTCGAATCACTCAAACTTCATGAATTATTCAATTAGGAAGTGTTCAGATTCTAATGAACTACCCAGTAGAGCTGAAAGGAGATTATATTAAAAATAATTTATTTAATTTTTTCCAAAGTTTAGTATTTTCTTTGTCGGAGGGAGTACTTGTGGGACTCTTCTTGAACATGGAATATGCACTCCATTTTTCCTTTTTCGAACTAGTAAGGCATTTTTTTTATTATTGGAATAGTTATAAAATAAAAAAAAGAATAGAATGTAAACATTGCCAACATGTAATTAACAACTTAAGGAATTAAAATAATTTGTCTTACTCATTAATCAATTTAATTTATATTATATGTGTTATAATTAATAAATAAATTTAGTTCCTTAAGGTGTGTATTACACGATTGATTTAATTATATTACCTCTTTCATAGTTTAACCATTTTAAACATCATAAATAGAAAAATAGCCATTATTAGGTGTTTTAAAGTATTTTAATAGCTACAATATTGCACTTTTGAAGAGTAATTATATTCAACGTTTTAATACATATATGTAAATGTATAGTTCTTATTTACATGTTGATATTCATACTTGATATTACATCAACTTGGAGGTCATTATTGATGCCCATGAAGATCATACCAATAATTAAGAGTGTATAAACATATATTAAATCAATTCCTATGAAAGCAAAACTATGTTTCACTCTATCGAGCGGATTTAGGGTTAAAAAATGTTAAAATACTTTTTAAAAACTCGGTAGCAGTTCAAAAAAAATTATATTTTTCAATTTGCTATTTGTCTTTGTTTTATTTTCTAAATATATTATCATTTTTATTTAATTCTTGAGGGGAGGCCATATAAGTATAAAGAGTGTTTGCATTTGAATAACGGTGAGTAACGCTGATGATCTGTTGGAGAATTATAAGAGTAAGTCCTTGTTGAATCCAAGTTGAATTGGGTATTAACAGCAGAGTAATTTCTGTCTAATTGGTTCTTAGATACTCATAGGGTTCGTGTTAATTCCCTTCCTCTTCTAGGTGATTCTAACTAATCTAATGCAACGTCATGTGACCAATCTACTCTCCTCGGAAACATTCTTCAAATTAGCAATCATACCATGCTATTTTGTGGTATCATGAGATTTTACACGCCAAAAGTTCTTTGAATTTACAATTTTTAAGCATTCTTCAGTTAAAACCATGCCCCCACAATTTTCAAATCTTCTTTAGTAGTAGTCAAATTCCTTTAGATATTGGGCATCATTGCGGAAAGTAGTAAACCTATTTCCTAACAGAATCCGTAGCAGAAGAGTTTTATGTTGGTAATCTTATGTGACTTTTTATTTTTATCGAACTATATAATATATAATTTTATGTAATTGTAAGCATTAAACTAAAAAAAAAAGTTATGATTGCTCTTAATTCAGCCTTTAAAAAATATTTGATGAGATTGCAAATAATTTCATTCGTAGTTTTGAATCGTTAGAATAATGAATTGTGTCAAAAATTTATAAGCACTAATAAACTGTCTAATAGGAAATATATGTACTTTAATATGTGGTGCATCAACATAAAAACAATATTTTTTTAAAAATCAAGAAAAGAAGAAACTTCGTGGAGCTTAATGTTTCATAGACATATTTGAGCAATTTATAGGGTTTTTGTACATATTTGTGGGACGAGTTGGGATATCCAAGAACTTTAACGGTGTGTATTTTAGAACCTTTTTTTAATTTAAAAGACTTTTATTAGTCCCAATATCACCACTTTCAAATTTAATGGGTTATTTCTCCTTCCTTTATTGTGACAATCAATTTTGTTTACTTTAGGTATTGTAATTTGTGACGCACTTAAGAATATAATTTGAATAATTTGTTGATAACGACATAAAAGCAATCTTGAACAAAAATCAAGAAAAAATAAAAAATCCCAATTTATTTTTTTACTTCATTTATACATATTTGAGTCAGTTATTGGGTTTGCATTCAAATTTGTGACATAATTTAGGGTACCCAAATTTTAAGATGTAATTTAGAAGCTTTATTTGATTGAAATGAATTATATTACCCTTGATATAGTTATTCATATCAAATTTGTTAGTTTCTAATTCTTTTAGAGTGAAGATGAATTTTTGTGACTCAAAGTGCAAAGTGTTAATGAGGATAATTTGTTAATAGAAAAGGACGAATATTCGTAGAAGAGTACAAATTGAGTGTTGAGGGTCAAATTGTGGTCTCCCAAAAATATCTAATATCAGTTTAATTGCCTATATGTTATCGACGAAGTATAAGATTTAATGGTAACCCTCCATTCGTGAAAATCCCTTTTTACGTAGTTAAAGAATTGGAGTATAAAGTTAACCCAAATATTCTACAGATTGTATTTCGTTATACAGAGTCAACAAAGACTCAAAGTTACGTAACTTAAATTTGTAATATTTTCCAAACTATGCCATTTTTTGTTACAATAACAACACATCACAATATTATTTTTGATTAAATCTTTTATGAAATATAAAATATTTTAAAAAAAATTTAGGCACAAAAAACGTACTCATTAATTTTGTTTAAATGGGGCGTGATATAAATAACAACTGCTGATATTAGATGAGCAGCAACGTGTATACCTTAAATTTTAAAAAAAAGTTATAGAAAAAACAAAAATACTTACAGTTGAGCCCAAAACTATTCGTAAACCAAATTTAATACTTTATTACATGGCATCTGGCTTTCTTCAAATATTAACAACGCTTTGAGGTAAACACTGGGATCAATTTTGGCCCACTCTTCTTGACAGAATCTCCAAAGTTCATCGAGACTTGTGGGATAGCTTTTCCAAAATGTTTTTTTCAATGTAGTGCATAGATTCTCAATAGAGTTAAGGTCAGGATTTTGGGCTGGCCATTCTATAACTCTAACCATACACCTATTGAGCCATACTTGATTTTTTTGGATGAGTGCTTTGGGCCATTGTGTTGTAGGAACCACCAATGCCTTCAAAGCTTACGCATCTTTGCTGATTGATGCAGATACATTTCAAGAATCTCGGGGTAGTCTTCCTTTTTCATAGTGCCATCAATTCTGCAAAGTTCTCCAGTTACACTGGCACCAAAACAATTCCAAATCATGATGCTTTCAGCCCCGTATTTCACTGTTGGAATAGTTTTTTCGGGGTTGAAGGCATGGCCCTTCTGTTGCCAAATATGCAGATACTAGTAGTGGCAAACAACTCCACTTTAGTCTCATCTGATCGCAGTACAGTACACCAGAAGTTGAGTTCTTCATCTATGTAGTCATTGGCATACTTCAGCCGTCCTTTATGTGTTTCATTTTGAGGAGTGGAGTCTTTTTTGGCACACAATCCAGGAACTCATTCTTGTACGAAACACTTTTCACAATTGATTGTCCAACAAAAGTTCATGTTCATTCAACCCTTACTGGACGGATTTTAGATTTTTTGTAGTGGGATTCTTGTCAGCCTCTTGCACTGCATATCTCACTTGTGTTGAGCTCGGCTTGGGATTCCTGCCATGGTGAGGAAGATTTTGGGCATGGCCTGTTCTTTTGAATTAGGGATGGTTAACTTGATGGAAATCCCTTTGTAGCTATCACCTTGATTATAGCAATTGACTACAAGTTGGCAGATGTCCTCACTTTACTCCTTGGTATTGGTCATATTGAGTGTTGAATAAGACTGAAGCAATAATTTGGCTCATGAGTTTTATACCTGAAAAGATGGTTCAAAGAAATTCTTGATCCTTTGAGTATTTTATAGAAGTCTCTTAATCTTTCCAGACTTCAACATGATAAAAAAAAAATGTGTTTGTTATTTTTACCTTCTTGGAGGTGTATGAATACTTTCGAAAGAAGCAAAAACTGTTTTAGAGGCATAAAAAAATATTTTATATATAAAGGTGATATTTTTAGCCATTAAATAGTAATTATAATCAAAAGCATTTCAAAAAAGAAAATTAAAAACAATTCATACAGATTTCCCAAAATGGATACGTTAAATATTGAAAGGATATCAATAATTTTGGGATCAACTGTAAAAATAAAGAATTTCATTTATATTTTGTCAAACCTAAACCACAAACTGTGAAATTAATGAATAATTCACAAAATATACATTTTTGGAACAACAAAAATTTGTAGTTTCCATGCTTATTTATGAAGATTAATTATTTGAGTTATGACAATTTGGCTTTTTAGCCCACAAAATGTAATCAATTCACCGTCAATTTTTAGATAAATAATTCTAGATTGCTTTGGAATTGTCGAAGTCAAATATGTAGATATATTCTAGACTTAATGTGAAGTTTTGCATTTGATTCATATGTCCGTTAAATATATTATTTCTCAAATTTCATTCAAATTCATGATTCATTAGTATATTTTATGCTTAATTCTTCTTTTATCTATTGCCTTGGGAGAGATAATTGACACACTTACATTTTATATCAAGTTTCTAAGTGTTATTTTCCAGCACTTTTATGAATAGTTATGACTCTAGAAAGGTAGCTCATGCTTCGAGCCCAAGTCAATTTGGAGTCCGTACTCAAGTACAACTAATCTGAGTTGTAAAAAGTTTTTTTTTTTTGTTGCTTTAATTGGTTAGATGGGGTTGTGCCGATTCTCTAAAGTTAAACATTACAGTATTACAATCACTTCATCCTACTAAGGATTTATCTTTAAAGTCAATATAAATAATGTATATTTCCCTCACTAGGAGCGACCATAAATCTAACCGACAGTGTTCCTTATAAATTGAGAAAATATTCAAAGGCTTATAAGGAACAAACTAGATGGAGTAGAACCATATATTTGTTATTATTTGAAAGATACTTTTAATCACATCCAATTATTTATAATGAAATCCGCCTCTTTTGATAACCTTGGAGTGTAAAATCAGGGCTGTTAATATAGAAAGGTTGAACATCCTTGCAATACAGGGATTGTCACACCTCAACTTCCCGTGGCGCACACCCTCCCTGTAAATGTACATACAATTTATATATATTATGTAATTCTGGATCAAAAAATGTGATACTTGGACATAAGAATACAAATTGCAAAACACTACATTTTTTCATCGTCCTTTCCCACTGTTTATTTTGTGTGTATGGTGCATACAATTCATATATGACATATATTTATAGGGATATGATATCTTGCTATGGATGTGTATGCTGTACCTTGACAACAAATTTATTACACTTTTTACATAATTTGTTTTTATAAAAAGTATAAATTTAGGTTGTTACTATAAGGCCAGCAAGACTTTTTTATAATACGACAAAGTATGACGTATTATAAATCCGTATTTACGACATAACAAATATAACATCTATTGGTAAGTTGTTTTTTCTTTTATTTAGATTTGTAATATATATGTAAATTTATCATTCCATCAATTTTCATTTTTTTTATCCAAAATTGTCCATTTACAAACTATTAAACTATTTTTCCAGTATTACCAAGGTGTTCAACACATTGAATTTTAAACTTCAACAAGATATAATTTATTAATGAACAGTAGAATTTCAACAAAATTAATTCTATAAATTGGCTGAGCTCTCGTAATCATTAAAGTGGCCGTCATTACCAGACTTGATAGCTTCCATGTCACCCGCTGCAGATGTAGTCCTCTTTCATAGTACCCCAGTGCTGGCTTTGAGGGCCTGCGTATTTAGATGACAGCCACTGCAGGCCTTTTTGGGTGCATGTCGAGGGGGATGGCATCATGTCT
Organism: Lepeophtheirus salmonis; assembly: GCF_016086655.4. NCBI lineage: Eukaryota > Metazoa > Arthropoda > Copepoda > Siphonostomatoida > Caligidae > Lepeophtheirus > Lepeophtheirus salmonis. The sequence goes on from NC_052139.2 coordinate 10,287,291, forward strand.
ATAGTACGACCTATAGTCTCAAAAAAAGATTTAAAAAGATCTCATTTGAAGTAGTTTAGCTATGGAGGAGATAGGTTTCCTTAATTGCTGGTTTCAAAAGTGGCCTTGACTCCCTCATATAGCTCTTTCCATCCACTTTTTTGATAGCTCAATGTACAATCTGGTTAAAACCGGAGATCTCTTGCATGGGCCCTCATGTACATGAGGTAATTTTTCTGGGCTGTTTTCTTTAACTCATCTGGGTTCAGTTTGGCCTTTTTGACAGAGCCCTGCTTCCTCTCCAACGTTTCGGACTTGCTGAAAGCGTTGACGGTGTTCCTGGAGACGCCCAACTGCTTGGAGTGCGCGAATGGAAACTCATCTATCTTGTTCAAGTGTACTCGACTCGTACATAAGGAAAAGAGCTCAGGTTTGTTTTTAATAACTAATTGCTTATACATTAAGATATCGAAATAAGAATTAATTTCAATCACTCAAGCTTCATTAATTATGGAATTAGTAAGTTTTCAGACTTCAATGGACCACCCGGTAGTATGTTTAGAAAGGAAAACAAAATACTCTATGAATATATTGTCAGTGATATATCATTTTATCATCAATTTCCTTTTCTTTCCTTCCTTTTAAAAAAAAATTCCCTCATTAAATTTAAAGTTATGGTTGATTAAAAAAATCAGATTTACAAGATTTACTTAAATCTTTATACATAAAGCAATTTATATATTATATACAAGTTATTTATGTACTACATTTTGAGACATGAATCAAATCTAATTTTAATAAGTTTTAGCTACAGTTAATTTATCTTTATTAATGGAGTAAATGTTTCTCTGTATAAATGTTTGAATGAAAATAATATTCTTTTTATATGGGAAATAGTAATGTAGCCTTGTTGATTATATCTAGAAGTTGTTCTGCATTTAGCAAAGAGTGTATATACAGGATGCATTGCATATAATGCTCCCTGCGGTATATCATATAATAGGTAGGGGAGAAAAAAAATTACGTATTTCCCTTCTTTTTTTTAAATAATTATATCGTGTCCATTATTAGTCACATCAGATCATGTGAATATGTGTTTTTTACTACTTATCGGTAAGTATTCTACTTGGGTAGTTCTGTCGGTGTCCATCGTGCGTTGAGTATGAAGGTCTCAAGGAAAGGATTCCCCATATCTTATATTATTAATACCTGAAAGGGAAAAATGCGTCACAAGCAACCAAGAAAATTTACAATGTATACAAGGTCGATACTCCTTCGGTTTGTGTTTCAGAAGAGTGGTTTGAGCGATTTCGTTATGTTGTAGTGGGTTTGAATGATGAGCTGCGGTCTGGCAGGCCTGTCGTCAAAAATGTCAATAAAACCTTCAAAAATGTTTATATAGATCATTATATTAGTAGTCGTAGCATCGTCCAGGAGCTGAACATCGATCATTGAACCGTTTTGAACCATTTGCAGAAGACTGGAAACAAAAAGAAAACGCCAGCCGAACACATCTTTGAACTAAGCACCAGAATCTCTGGTAGCTTGGATGGGAAATTCTTTTTCATCCACCCTAGAGTCCAGACTTGGCACCAAGTGACTATCACCTGTTCTTACATTTGGCCAATGCCCTTGTGGTACAAATTTGGTCTCAACAGAGTCCTAAGAAAATTGGTTGTCCGAGTTTTTTGCGAATAGGAACAATGGCTCCTATGAAACAGACGTTATGAAGTTGGATTCTCGTTGGCAACAAGTTGTTGAACAGAACAGATCACAGGCATCCATCATGTATACAGGGAGCATTGTTTTTGTTATATAAAATAAAAATACTGGATGTGAAAGGTAATAGGCTGAGCAACAGACGTGTTTAGTTCAAGCACCGCTAGTTATTCATCTAGAAACTTAATTATACTCTACTTTTAGTTGTGAAAATATACATTTAAGTAATAAGGAAGTGGGAAAAAATCTATGAGGAATAAATTGAAATGAACAGTAAGCATCTCAATTAAATTTCAATTCTCAACAGAGCCTTGAATTGATTATCAATTTTTTATTCAGGCTTAAAGAGCAAGAACAACAAAAGCCATCCTAATTATCGGAATTATTTAATGAGGAGAATGGTGTTTCTAATCAATGTGATATAAATGTATACAATACAGTATTTTACAGCCTAATACTGTGCATAAAGCCTAAAAGAACTAAAACTTTTAGAAAAACAATATGGCTGACTTCTATCCTACCTCCATGTGGCCCTCCTCCAGCCCTGACATTTACTCCTTGGACCTTGCAGTTGGAGGTATCTTGGAAAAGAATGTCTACCACACTTCTCATCTAAATTAGAATTCACTCCATTATGAATATATAACAAATTGATTTTGAGTTGTCCTATACTGATTCCATAAAATCACGCTTTTTGTAATTAAGTATTGCTATTATAAGTTTTTTTATTTGTTATTTTTAATTATGAGATTGTTTTTATCCAATGTCATTTATAGATGTCGGAGCAACAACAAAAAAGGCAATGTGTTGGGGTTGTTTCTACGTCGGTGTTAATGCTGAAACCGTTGTCATTTCTTTCTGGACCACCTAAACCATTCAGGAGTGTTTTTTGTTTGTTTTTCTAATGTTCCTTTAGTTGGTTAGATTGAGTTGCACTGATTAAGTGTGAGTATACATTATAGTATTCCATTTTCTCCATCTCACCTAGGAAAAGTCTTTGAAGTCAATGTACAGAAGCAAATTTCCTTTACTAGGAACGGCCAATACGCGAACCTACACACATTAAGTTCGCAAGAATAATTTCTCCCAAGCACGGTGTCCATTGAGCTATGTGTTTCTATAGGAGGGTTATATGGTATATATGGCCATTCAGACCAGAGGCACCAAATTTTTTGTAGCAACAATAAAGCTTTATCCTGACCTTTCTTCGTGTGGCCTTCCTTCAGCCCTGACAAAAGCCTCCTATACTTTGAAGTTTGGAGCGTTTTGGACAAAAATGCCTGCCGCACCTCTCAACCAAATTTGATTTCATTCCGAGAAGCCATCATGACAGTGTTGATACCATGAATACAGCCTTCATCGTCAATAGCTACCAATCTGTTCTCCTGGGTGTCGAAACTGTGTTTGTTCGTAAAGTAGGACACGTTAAATAAAAAAATATAGCTAAATATAGGAATTAACATATCACAAATTGGTTTTAAGCTGCCTTTTCTTGGTTCCATAAAAAATATTTTTCCTAATTTAGTCATCCTAGTGCACGTTTTGAGTCCCCGCTCAATATAAAATTTTGTAGTGTTGTTCAATGTACCAGTACATTACGTGTGGGATCGAGATACTGATACATTCAAAACTGATATTGAACCGATATTTGTACCGTACTTCAGACGCCCCCGGGAGTAATAAGTTAATTTTTTTTTTATATTTTTAGTCGAAAAAGTAGTGAAACCGAGACATAAATATTGGTATAGAGACAACATTAAATCAATAGATTAATTATTAAATAGAAAAAATATTACTAGTTTTTGGGAAAATTACAAATATAATTTTATAGTTGTAATTTAAAGATTTATCTCCGTTCATTTTCCTTGAAGGAGGTATACCTATATAATTATAAGTCTAAAATTAACTAATTTAAATTTTTGTACTTTTCTCATTTATAAAAAATTGGACTTGAACTATGAATAATAGGTTTAATATAAAATGTTAATACAAATTATAATTAACATTGTCTCATTAACTTGAATTTAATAGGATAACTGATACGCTTGAAATATTTACTATATTAAGCAATGAAGTTTCCTCTTCACATCTCAATAATTAAAGAAAATTTTCTCATCATTTCTTCTTCTTTTCGTCCCATGGTGTGGAAACATAAAGGGCAATATACAAAAAGCACCACCTACAATGATATATACCATTACCACAATAGGAGTCCTGGGCAAAAATAAAGTTTAAGCTCTACCTCTGCCGTGTTTTTAAGCACCAAGAACCCCTTCTAATATGCTATAATACAACCCCTGCCAATGGGTTTTAAACTGCACCGCCCCTACATGTCTAAGCGCCAATAAACCCTTCTAATATGCTATAAAAAACCCTGCCTCGAGTTATGCAGACGAACTGCTGCGCCCGAGTCAATTTAAATTTTCTAGAGCCATAAGAACCTATATTAAAAAAATCAGCAAAATCCATCCATTAGTTCGACTCTGATTGAAGGAAAAACACACACACAGTCATTCACATTTAATAGATCGATAACAGCTTTGGAAAATAAAAAAACACTGGTCAGTTTGCCAACTAGAAAATATCCCAGAAGCGTTTTATGTTATATTTTCCACATACCTAAAATACAATAGTACTGAGACTTAGTCCAGTAACGACTTATTTCTTTTTTTCATTTTGGTCGGAAGTTATATTTTCTAGACCGATTTGAACCCACTTTTCGGTCGAGACCGCAGTCTCAGACCGTGGACCGATTTTTATTTTCGCTCTCACTTTGTTGACCGATTTTGATTCGTTCTCAATTTATATTCAATATATTATGAGAGACCTATTTTTTTTCTAGATCAACTGTCATTCATTTTTTCAAAATAATTTCAAAAGTACACGATAAGTTCTAGAAAAATACTGTATACATAGAAGAGACGAGATAATCAAAATTAAGCCAAATTATCTCTGTTTAAACTTCGTATAACGACATTGTACTTGAAAAGAACCTATGATCTCATGCTATAAACAATTTATCTGTAAAATCGGTCTAGACCGATTTTTTTGGAACCGAACTTTTCATTTGGACCGATCTAGACCGAATTTTTATATGAGACTTTTTTGTTGGACTGAACTTATTTGTACAATAAAATATAATGGTATCAGACCGGTCTAGGATTTCCAGACCGAAATGCAACACTAATATACAGCATGCAACTACTTTATGTAAGTAGTTGCATGTTGTAAACACCAAGTAACTACTTACATAAAGGGGAAAACTATTTCTTGTAGGAGAGTCGATATTAATGACTCGTCGATAAATAAAAATAATATTTGAGTTAATCACAAAGTTTTTTTCCCCTCCTTAAATTGAATTATTTTCAATATATTCGGAAATGATGCATGTGTGTTCAATGAAAATAATAAAAAAAATTGCAGAATTATCTTAAACTTATAATATTTCAACTTTTTTTAAACTAATGGATTGCAATATATCTATTATTATTTTTGACCTCACACTTTAAATTATTATTTCGTATAATATTAATAGTTATAGTAATAATTTATCATATGAGCATGTGCAATATACAGTATAATTTTTAAGTATGAAATCAGAATGAAATCATTAGGTACATTAATCATAGTTTCATTAAATATATTTTTTTAAAGCTTCTAACAACAATTAACTTTAAATGACGATTTATTTTTAAGTAAATATGCCTTTGAGAAACTTTTTTTAAATCCTCCATTCAAAATTACGGATACTCAAAACGTAGAGAAAAATCACAACTTTATTGTCCATTCTTTAATGGATCTTTGTGATGTTAACATCTCTCTCTGAATGATGCATTCCACCCTATTATCCGAAAACTTACAATAGCATTAAATTACAGTTTTATATCTGTTATTTTTAATTCCTATGTTGTTTTTATCTCACGTCTCTCAATTTATAAATGTCTGAGTAACAACAAAAGAGGCAAGGGGTTTGGGATCTCATCTACACCGGTGTCAGTGCTGAGAAGACTGCAAAGACCGTTGACTGCCTAAAACATCAAGAAGTCCATTAAGGAGGTTTGTTTTTAATGATCCTTCAATTGGTCAGATGGAGGTACACTGATTAAGTATAAGTAAACTTTGTAGTAATTCACTTTTTCTATCTTATCTAGGACATGTTTTTGAAGTCCATCTACAATAAAGTAAATTTCCTTTTCTAGGAACGTCCAAGACGCGAACCTACTCACATTGAGTTCAATAGAAAAATTTCTGTCGAATGTCTTATCCATAAAGCTATGTGTTCCGTAGGAGGAGTATATACAGCCCCATGTAGCCAAGAGTAACCAAAATTTCTGCAACTTCAATATGATAGTCTTCTAGCCTGTCTTCATGTGGCCTTCCTCCAGCCCTTACCTGTGCCCCTAGACTTTGCTGCTTTGGGTGACTTGGAGAAGAATATCTACCACACCTTTCATCCAAATTTGGATTCTCTACACGCTGCTTTCATGACAGTATGAAACGCCATGGACACGGTCTTCATTGTCAAAGATAACAATCTGTTTGGCGACGTGTCGAGGCTTTTATTGCTATTAAAAGAGGACCTATTGAATAAAAAATAGGCTTAAAAATATATTAAAAATTGATTGTGAGTTATCGTATCTTGATTCCATAAAAATCATGTTTTTCATAATGAAGTCATGATTTTGTAAGTTACTCTGTTGTTTTAAATATAATTTTAAAATATTTTGCCGGCATGAATGTTATTTTAAATGTTGAAGGTTTTCCTCTCTATACCAGTAATACATTTACTTTCTTTGAAATCATATGATAGTCAGCTGACGTCAACATGGGTCTTAATTCAAGTTTACCATAAGTGTAGCTCCCAATTTTTCTTCGTGCTCTCTGAAATGTCGGTCCCTATTGATGATTTTTTTAGTCCTTTTCGTTTCTTTGATAGAAATTAGTTGAAGTTGATTACTTCCTCAAGGGTCCTTACATAAGGAGATAAAAAAGGTCTATTTACTGGAACCACTTTCAGTTGAGAAAATCTTTTATCAAAAGGAAGAAAAAATAAAGAAAGAGTTAATTTCATGTGAAAGTAGATGTACTTAAGGGAATAAAAGACATTTGTGTGAATGAAGAAAGAGGACTTCTGAATGAAGTCTTTGTACTGTTGTATATTAATCTGGAGTAGGTAATGATATACAAGCCTTACTATATCTCAAATTTTAATTAAAATCATTTGTTGGGATGTTAGAAAAAAAAAAAAGAGGTGTGGAAAATTATTAGAGTTTATAGTGTTGCTTTGTGCGATAAGTTGATTTGTAATGTTGAGACTCGGTCCAACAACGAATGTTTTTTTCAGTTCGGCCAATTTTTTTTTATGTTTATTTTTTGGTCTCGAATAATGTACCTTTTTTTTTTCTGTTTCACCCTATGGGCTGATTTTTTTCGGTGTCATATATTATAAGAGACAAAATATCCTTTATTTTCGATCAACAGTCATTTATGTTTTCATTATATTAAAAACAGATCTTATATAAATTATAAATGCTACTAAAATAACTGCCCTGGAAAAAAAAATCCCAGTTAGGAGCATTTCCAGGGAGAAATTTCCTGTATTTTGTTCAAACTTCTTGATGAATGCATCACATTGTGTTCAAAAAATTAAATTAAGTTCTTTAAAACACTTGAACTTTTAACAGTGGCATACGGTGAAACTTTTCTGACTAAGAAAAATGTTTACAAGTGGTAAAAACTTTTCCAAGATAGTTGGGAAGATGCCAATGACGAGCCTAGTTCTGGACGCCCTAGAACGGCAACAACAGATTAAACCGTCAAATCCCTATCAGAGAAGTTACTGAGGATATAGACCAAGGATGGGCGACCCAGGATCTGACTCAGTGCGGCTTGTAAATATATCAACAATAATTTATAATAATTTTTAAAAAAAAGAAAAAAAATTATAATAAAACCGTTGACCGATAGAGGGCGCCATACGCAAACAATAGTGAGGCCCGGACAACCTTTCGTATGTAGAAGAAAAAAAGTCAAGAGGCACGAGCAATAGTAGCGGCAAATTGACAAAAGCTTGACCGAGAAAATCGCACTTTTCAGCCAATTTAGGAACCTCCTCACCAATTTCAAAGTGAAACCAATGTTTTTAGTTTGCCTGTAGGCATTATCAGCCCTAAAAGATTACAACTTCCGTCAATATTACAATACCTTTCATAAGGTTAAATAAATTAAATATTAGAAGTACACTGGAGATGCCAAAGCCGCCGTAGTATCTTACCTCAGATCTAAAATATGTGAACACCAGAACATTTTCATAAAAGCCTCGACTCTCAGGAGTCAGTCATTATAGGGCCATACAATGTGGTACTTGAACTTGCTAAGGCAAAGAATCCACTGTCGGATGGAGTAGTGGTCAAGATGTATCCAGTGAAAATGGACAAAAGCATTTGATGAGAATAACATGCCTAAAATCTTTGAAGCTGTGTCTTTGTCCAGACGCACAGATGATTTTTAAATCCACGATCATGTCGAGGTAAAACTCAAAAAAGTCATACAGGGCTTCTCATTAGCTTTGGATGAGAGTACACATGGGAGGGATGTTAGCCCACTCTTAATTTTTGCAAGAACAATGTACAATAAATTTGATGTGCACGAGGATTTATTAAAATTGGCATTGAATATGGCAGCAATCTTTTAAACACCGTTAAACGAGCTGTGAATGAATATGGTGTCTAGGAAAAGCTGTTTACCGTTGTTACATATGGTACACCTGCGATGCAGGGAATACACAGGTGTTTTTCGAGCTACTCAGGCAGAGCTGATTAAACTGCCCTATACTGAACTGGATCATCCATCGCGTGAGTAACGTCATATTAATTGTGAAATGTACTGTAGGCCTAGTGTGCCGAGATTAAACAAATAAAGAAAGACATAGAAATTTTATTTTTTCAAATTCTACTATTTTTTTCTAATCTTTTCAGGAATCCTTCTGTGCAAAGAAGCTGAACTTTGTCAATATCATGGATTTGGTGATAAGAGTCACTAATATCATCCAATGAAGGTACATATCTCTGTCACCAGAGGCTCATCACCTTTCTGGATGAAGTGGATGCCAAGTATGGGGACTTACAACTGCATATAGATATCAGGTAAATGGCTCGAGGAAAGTGTCTGGAGCGGTTTTTTATATTACCCTCGAAAATACCAGTGTTCTTGGAGAATAGTATTACAGGTATTAGTGCATACTACGGAAAGCTCAAGGATACAAAGTTTATTTGAGACATGGCCTTTCCGACAGACATCGCATTGTATCTCAATAACCTCAACATACCCTTGTAGGGGAGATATAAAACTGTGCGGGATCTATATTCTCATATGACTGCATTTCAGTGCAAACTCGGGATATTCATAGAAAGCGTTTCCTCGTGCTAATTTGGTACATTTCCTGTGTGGCCTGAGATTCGCAAAGACAGCGCTGAGTGCAAAAAATAAATTATGAATATCGATCCAAACCTCAAAAGATTGCAAGAACGATTGAACGATCGTTTCCAGGATTTCCATGAAATGGAACCACTAATTGCGCTATTCACATACCCCTCCCTTGCGTTGTCAGCACATAACAATCGAAGCTGCAGGCAGACCCGTTTTTCAAGCAAAGTGCAACAAGAGGGAAAATTCATTTTGGAGACTTTTTCCTGGTCACGTTTTCTACGTCTTGGAAATTTTGCCTTCTCAATGGCTAGCATGTTTGGAATCACTTACATTTCGGTGATAATTTTTTCCAGCATCCAGCACATAAAATCCAAATAGAGAAACAGACTCACCGATGATACTCTGTTTCATTTGATGCACATGGTACCACAAAAATTAACATCCAATCCAGTGTAAGCAAGCATGCCAAACCACCGGTCTCTCATACACATGTACAATTAATGTTGCTATTATTAAACGTTAGCTATTTGCACTTAGTTTTTCTAAACAAATATTTTTATATGAAGGAATTAAAATTTATTTTTGCACCTTTTTTAACCAAATCTTTTGCTAATTATAGACATGTAGAAATGCATTTTTATGAAGAAAATATTTGCATGTTGGTACAATAAACATATAACATGTGTTCTTATTGATAGTCATTCGTAGCGTCTGTCATATCTATTTATTTTAAGTGCCTGGTAATGTGGCCCTCCAATGGCAGTGCTGAAAAAAATTGACCCTGTTTATCTAGGAAGTGGTCCCTCTCTGATATGGATATATCAGTTGGCTCGTCCCATAAAATTTTTTCGAAAGGCTTAGGCATGTGATGAGTGTCAGCAAAGTTTTTCCGAAACTGCTTAATTTTGACCACAAGAATCACCGCATAAACATCGATCATGAGCTATTGACAAAAGTCAGTGATGATCCTGATTTTCTCAAAATAGTCATAACTGGTTATAAATCTCGGATATATGGTTATGATATCAAAACCAAATCCCAATTGTTCCAATATCGTCAATATCAAAAAATTGTTAAACACACATAATAAATTTAAACGTTATGCCTCTCACAAACAAAATACACATAATAGTTAGCTGAAACATTAAATAAACTTTAGGAACATACAAAAAAATTTGAAAAAGAAAATTAAAATCGAGCATACCAAATCTACGTTTACACAGAATTTGGAAAAGCCGCCTTACTTTTTGAACACACCTCGTGTATTAGAATATAAAACTACAGTGTGCACAAAAAGTCCTGTTGAATTAACTAAATTATATGTAAGTTGTGATACATTATGTTCACACTCTAGTTAGGTCAAAACTAGATCAAAACAACCCCGGAGCATTAAGTATAAACCATAATGTTTATTTATGTACTTTTTACGCAATTGCTCCGGTTTATTTATATATATATATATGTATGTTCTATATAATATATAAACCAAATAAAGAAGGTTGAAAAAAAAGAAAAAAAAATCATTTTTGAATAAAATAACACCTTTGTTAACCACAATGGAATCCAAGAGAGAGGCTATAATCAAGGAGTACCTGAGGGGCAAATCTTGACAAGCTATCTTGAGGAACTTGAAAAGCCTTGAGGTCCCCCCATGCTCATCGAAAGAAACATCGAGAGGTACGAGGAGATTCAATCAATCAAGCACAGATCCAGATTAGGCAGACCAAGGTTGAAAAGGACACCCAGAGTTGTGAAGGCAAAGATTGCAAGAAATTTCAGGAGAAAAATCACCAAACTGGCCAAGGATTCAAGCATGACTGCAACACCAATGAGAGACCTTATCTGAGATGACTTTGGGATGTATCCCTACGAATTGAAGAGACAACAGCACCTGTCAATCTAAGTCAAGGATAAAAGATTTGAGAGAAGCAATGTAATTCTTTAGAAGCTGAGGACTGGCACGGGTGGCAGTGATGAGAAGATTTTCACTCTGGGAAAAGGCTTTTATTACCAAAATGATCTGATTCTGAACAAAAAAGGTGATCTGGGAGATCATGGAGTCCACAGCGTGCAGAAGCCACAGTCTAAGATGGTTTGGACGGCGTAACTGACACAGGGAAGTCCCCCTTACGGTTTGTGCCGGCCGTGGTGAAGATAAAAAACAAGGAGTACATCAAAACCATCCTGAAGGAAGTTCATGTTCCCTGCGTCAATCAACAATTCCAGAATGAGCCATTGACCTTCCAATAGGATGGTGCCCTTACCACATATCCAGAGAGACGCAGCCGTAGTGTGAGGGCAATTTGAGTGGCTTCAAAGACAAGAATGTCTGCCCCCTCCAGCCCCTACCTAAAGGTTATGTGGTCCATTCTTGAGAACAGAGCCTATGTGACCCCCTGCCAGAATTTGAACGACCTGAAGGTCAAACTGGTAGCTGCCTGGAACTCATATCCGTAGACATGGTGCGGGCAGCATGCAAGTCTTTCCAAGGAGACTTCGGGCTGTGGTCAAGCCTAAGGATGACCATTCCTAATTAAAGTTATGTCACATGTTTTGGCAACTTATGCCGAGATATGTTTATAATTTTATGTAAATTATGTAATTAGTTATATGATTAGTACATTAATAAACATTTAACATAACTTTCCGCGGACCCTGTATAGCCATAAAATTGAAATATATAACAAATTGACAATATTCTTATTCCCCTATTCAAATTGGTTATAAAAGATAAAGGATACCTTTTGAATTTGAGTAAATTATTTTGTTTTTTGTACAAATTGTTTTGTCTAATCGTTCCGTATTCACTGCTTTTTAATATTAATTATTATATCAATGATAAATATCAAATTATTTTGACAAATAGAGTTAGAATAAATTAAATCTAACAAATTATGATCATCAATATTAATAAATAATTTTTATAAAATAGTTTTTTAAGCATTATCATAAATAAACGCTTATTTATATATGCAATTTTTTTTTTTTAATTATAATATATTCTTATGAATTCGTTTATTAATGAAGCAGATTATCATATCCTTTTTACTTTCCAACATTTCAGCAGTCATATAATTATTAGTGTAGGGGTTCAGTTTGGAAATACAAGACCGGTCCGAGACCGTTATGATTTTGAGTGTACTGAACGAATTCGTACAATTAAAGAAGTTTGTTCTGAACGAATCTAAAAATGCGTCGTTGGTTTTCCGAACGGCCTGTGAATGCATTTTCCATACAGTAAGAAGTATTTGGAAGGAGAGTCTCCCTCCTACATTCATCAGTAACAATATCTTGTGTCCTGACTTGATTTATTTAATGCAAAAGGAAAGTTTTTAGTAGAAAGGGGATTAAATAAAGATGGTCCTCTCGGTTATTCATTGTTTGTTATTGCTATTTACGATCTTTACTCTAGAGTTCATTCGAACCATCTCATCAAAGTTCTAAAAATTAATGATAAATCATTGAAAACTTTCTTATATGCAGAGGATTGCACAATTTTTACAACAGGATCACTAATCCAAATTTCAGGAGAAAAAAAAACGTTTTGAATGAAGTTGTCGAATTCGAATGAGCATCACACTTAAGAATAAACATAACTAAACAGAATTAGTAACCCCTCTAAACAACCAACTTGAAACATTATTTCCAAACTTTCAGTACGCATCCATAAGCAATCTCATTGGTGTTTCGGTCTTTTCGATATCCCAAGATTATATCATTAACAAGAATTACGAAAAAATTATGTAGAAAGTGACAAAGGAAGTTAACAAATATACTTCGTTAATTATTACAAAATTAAAATCCTGTACAAACTGGTAGCTCCAAAATTATCTATTTCTTGGAATACACACCATTTTCCAAAAGCAAGAAAATAGTCTCTCTCAGGAAATACCTTGTATGCAAGCCAAACCCATTGCTTTAGCCTTCTTTGAAGGAATTAACTTATTTTTGGACAGCCCAAAAAGAATTATTGCTGAAATATGGTTTGGGGATGTGTTTATATGACTTTCTATGTTCTCTTTAACAAAATTCCTCAATAACAGCAAAAAAGAACACTCAGCAAAACCACAAGCAACTGCATTGAATCCCTTAACATAATCTTTGCGATAATAATTAAATATTATGCAGCACGTAGCCACTTGAAATTGGTCAGTGAATTCCCTGCCATCAGCAATTCTTTTATTGGAATTCATTATATGGCTTGTCCAATCGTTTTCCAAACTTAGAATACGGAGATATTTTCTACAAACCGGGATAGCTTCTGTGGATATTTTTTTTAATAAACCCATTGTTATAGGCCAAGGAGTCAGCAGATAGATTTTTGACGTATGGAGTTGAAAAAATATCGTTTAGCTAATAACCGTATCTTAGATGATTTTTGTAATAGTTTAGCCAATTTTTGGTCATATATAGTTTTTTTCGGAGCAACCTCAATTGTTCACCTGAAAAATGATAGATTAAGGAACCCTTAAAAATTATAACGACTCAAAACTATAAACTATTTTCCGATTCTTTAGTTGTTTGTTGCTGAGACTTGACGATTTAAGAGGTACATATTTTACTTAAACCCACATTTCATGACTCGTTATATCTCATTCAATTGGATCCTCTAAACTCTTAAATATACCCGGAGGCACAGAATAATGATAGTACTTGATTATTGGTAGATACAAGAAAAAGTTGTAGTGCCTCACATTATGATATGTGATCTCCTCCGGACTCCTCATTCTTGATTCCACAGATCGACTCTGAGTACTTCCCCAAATACTCTAAGAGGCAAATATACAACTTCCTCCACATAATGAGACGTTCCATCTACCATCATAAACCTACAAAGTGCTAATTATCCGAATATTTATTAAAAAAAGTTGAGATCCCTGTTCTCCTACTGCAATAATATATTGCTTGCAACGTGTCACTTTGATTTTTTTACTTAGCACAGTTCTTTATTATTAGAAGTTTGCAATAGTTGATTTTCTACTTTCTGTTGTCGCTGTTTTCAATTTCGAGATAGAAAGAGAAAGTATTACTTACGGGCAAACTCAAACAGTGTACATAAAAATTATGTCTGGATTTGACTTACAAAAAATCAGTATTATCTAAAATTTGTTCAAGAAAGATTGTCTACATGAGTGCAATAGGGAATCCATTAAGGTTTCAAGTGAGATCTCAAGCATTGTTTTGATACATGTTTTATTTTTCTTATGCATTTTTTTTATTTGAGCAAAATCAGACGGAAAATGAGTGAGAAGAAATTAAAAAGGCAAAGGGTTTGGATCTTTGCAACAGATTTATAGTAGAATCACCTGAGGAAGTCCAAGGAAGGCCTTCAGGACAAAACATCCGGCCCTAAAAATATGCTTAGGAGTAATATCTCTGATGGGAAGGAAATTGATCCCTTTTTCTTAAATCACAAAGAGAAAATCGGGGTTGAGGTCTACTATAAGGTCCCAAGGTGGAAAATCTTGCCCTGGCTGAAGACCAACTATCCTAAGAACAACTATTTGAGGACCTAAGACGGTACCCCCAGTCATAAAGCCTAGAAGACACAAAACTTCGACAAGGAGTACTTTGCTGACTTCTGAGACAAGACCTTCAGCCCTCTTCTATTGTTGATCTCAATTCCCTCGACTTGAGTGTTTGGAGCGTCATAGAAAGAAGGTTGGGGAGACATCACACAGAAATGTGTAGGAGCTCAAAGCCAGCATCAAAAATCAATGGGCCATCATTTCCGCCGATTATATTGCGGTAACCCGCAACCTGTTTCGACCTCGTGTGGAGGCTGTGATAGAGGCTGGAGACGGCCATATTGAATAATTCTTGCCAAGATTGATGCTCAAAGTTTTTTCAAACAGATTTTCATTATACTTTTGTAATAAAAATTTGTTATGGTTCTACTTTTGCTTCTTGATATCGGAAAATTTCCCTTTTGCACTCTGTAGATGACGTCATAAGGGTTTACAAATTGTGAAAATTGCCCTATAGTAATGCCGTATGAAGTTGCTTTGCATAAATCATATTGTACAAATCATAAATAAGGAATGGGGCGAAAATTAGTCCATTAATTGAGAGAGAAAAAAGTTCGGTCTTGTACCGATTCTCAACACTCATAATTATCATGAATAAAAACAAAACAACATATTTATCAATATTTTATTTTTTTTTATATATTTTACAGATTTTTAAATATAAAAGGTCCATGAAGAAGAACCTTTTTGGTCGATAATTAAAGGTTATTTACTTTTTTAGATGAATAAAATTCAAAATTTGCGATTCAAAATTTTAACCTTTGGTTAATTAGAGATAAATTAATTCTTTAATTACAGAGATATGAGCTTCTAAAGCTATCAAAATTAAATATATATTTATGGCAACACTCATCGTGAGAAAGCAACAACATCCTTTAAAAAAGGAAACGTAATTAACTCTGAATAAAGGTGTAATTGATGAAAGATACATACATTTTCTCTAGAAAATATAATAATTAATATTTTCTTAGAATAAAGTATATTTAGGAAAGTATAGCAAGTTTAATACAGGAGAGTACCAGGTGGTCCACTGAAATCTGAAAACTTACTAATTCAATAATGAATGAAGTTGAGTGATTGAAATTAATTCATATTTCGATAAATCAAAGCATAAGCAATTAGTTAAATAACAAATTAAACCTGAGATCTCTAACTTACATACAAGACGAGAAAATGACTCATGAACGTGAACGACAAATTTCCATTTTCGCACTCCAAGCAGTAAAGTGTCTCCAGGACTAACGTCTACGCCGTCAGCAAGTCGCAGAACGTTGGAGGGGAAGAAGAGTTTCTATCAAAAAGGTCAAACTGGACAGGAAGGAGTTGTAGAAAACAGCCCAGACCAATCCCCTCCAGTCCATAACGGTCCATGCAAGAGATCTTGAGGTTTCACACCAGAATGTCCTAAAATCTATCAAAAAGTTCCTTTCAACTTTTTTTGACACTTTTTCCTTCTCTTCCATGAAGCTTCGGTACCAATCCCTCCAATTAGACCTTCTGGGTGCATGTCTTTTTTTTTTGGGGGTTTTTGTGTCCGTCATCCAAACACTGAGACCCTTAAAGCAACTGTCAGCCAGCATTGAGACACCATGGCAAAGGACTACATCTGCAGTGGGTGTCAGGCCTTTCGCTGTCGTTTGCAAACCATCATTGCCACTAACGTCAGCTACATTAATGATTAAGAGAACTGAGACTAAGTTCTATTTATAGTATTGATTTTGTTGAAATTCTATATTTAATTAATAAGTTATATCTCGATGAAGTTTAAATGTCAAAGTATTCAGATTTTAATGGACCACTCGGTATATAAAGCCTCATATGATTGATCAATTCATACATTGGTATTATTGCTATTTTTTAAGACAATTTGCTACCGTCTATTAATTTTTTTTTATTTCTGCGAGTTTTTATACTTGTCTATGATTAATAGCGGTGTATAAAGTATGACCAACCGGTACGATAAAATAAAAGAATACCCTAATATTAATGAAGTCGAGGAACACTTTAGAGGAAAACAGCATAGCTGTTGGAATGTACGGACCCCATTCTTTTGGACTCGTTCCATTTACTTCTTTTATAATAAAAACGACATTATTTATGTTTATAGTTTATTCAAGTTGTTAAAACTTTTAATGGAGTCACTTCTCCGACATTACAAAAGTTCACTATTAGTATGATACGATGTTGAAAAAAGGTTAATAATTGTAGTTACAAAAATTATACCATCATCACGTTCTGTTCGAATTTTTTACCCTTAATTTACAGTCTATAATCACGGTTCTTATTCAAAGTTCCTTATTTAAAGGATATTAGTCCTTTTTATAAAAAGTACATAATCAGATTTTTGAGAATTAATTTTCTAAATAAGAAGGTTAATCGATCGAATTATGCAAACAGAGGATTTTTTTTTAATTCAATAATAAATCCTACGGACACCCCAGAACAAGTTTACCAGATTGCTCTTTTTTTTTTAAGAAGTTTGTCTTTGATGGAATATAAAATGTGGCCTAAATTTGAAATAAATATGTATTATTTATTTAATAAAACCATTTTTATGAAATTTAATTTAATATGCCCTGTGGCACAAAAAAAATATTTCAAGTAGCAATGTATATTAAAAAGTTGGACATCCCTGATATAGACAGTCTCCAGGAATTCAATTTCATAGAAATCTTTATTAGCAGATACAAAAAAATTGTCAACAATATCATCAAAGTTACTGTCTTTCACGCAATAGGCTTGGCTTTTAAAACTCTTTTTACGTGAAAATTGTGTTTTAATCGATTTACTAGTGTTATCTATATAGATAGTGGAGATAAATAGTATGACATTAGAATCCAATTCTCATCGACGATCCCCCAAATGACTCAACAGCGATAGCTTAAAGTTATTTATTTGATGCTCCCGAATAGCAGGTAAGATCAACACTAAAAGACTAATGCAGAATAACATAGTAAAACACATAAAATAATAAGAAAATAAAAGATAGAAGGTAGGAACAGGCTGAATACACACCAACTTGCGACGGTTCAGAGGCATATTTCGACGTGAAATAAATAAATAGATGAAAATTAAAGGTAATAAAATTAGTTAAGAAATCTTATTGTATTCAAAATATATATTATGTATTAGGTTTTCTTGAGTACTGTTCCTACAAAATTTGTCAAATCACACAAAAATCAAGTAAAATGATTAGATTATTGGATAGCTAGTATTATTTTGATACTTTCTTTTCAATTACTTTATATAATCGCTAAGATTACTATATCAAAAGATTTGCTTTAAAAAAAAGATCCTTATCGATTGATTTCTTTCCGTTTAACTTATAATTTTCTAATCGACTATTCAATAAATAAGCAATAAAAAATGTTGAGTGACAAGTTAAAATAACAAAATTTTAAAAATAAAAAAGTCGATTATACGACTGAATCTTTTCAAAAATACCAGTCAAATACATTGGATAAAAAACAAATTTTAATTGTGATTAATCTTCTCGTCTCTAAACTATTAATTACTAATAATAATCAACTTAATTTAGGAAATGTTTACTTTATATAAATATGTTTTTACATTTCAGAATTGATGAATAACGATGACACCCTTCGTAAATAAAAAACACTCTTCATTTTACCAAATAAAAAAAAATATAGGACACGTTTTGGGGATATTTAATAAAACTATGACTTCTAATGGTTTCTTCTCTAACGAATAAAAATAAATAAACCCCTCATTCTTTTCCCTTTTCTATAACATTAATATGAAGTTGATTTAGAGTCAAATAAAAAAGCAACAGATATATATTTTCTTAATCTGACAATGTTAGAACATTAAAAAAACAAGAAAAACTTTTTTCTTCTTTTTTTTTTGTTTGAGAAAGAAAAAGTTTTAAGTGGGGCTTTGAATTTAATTACAATAAGATGAAATAGATATAAGGAAGCATTTTTTTATCACAATTTTAAGTCTTAAAAGTTAATTAGTTGTTATATTAGTTGAATGAAAATATTATAATTTAAAAAAAAAATTACTGACATCACCAAATGAATACGTAATAATAAACTGAAAGTGATGCCATGTTGTAGATATATAACTACATATATTTTAATAAAGCAAAGTGTGTCTGTTTTTCTCTCACCACCTCAATATCTAAAAACTGCACGACCACTTAATCTGAGAAATAACAATATATCAAAGAAATTGCATAGCTATTGCTCAGGGCGTCCATTAAAAAAAGTTGCATATTATTTTGGGGGAAAAGTAATTTCGTATTTCGTTTTTTACGTCTTTTTTTAAACTACATACACTTTGTTCATTATTAGTCACATCGTATCATACGATTAAGAGTTGTAAAGGTGTGAGTGTATACTACAAGTACTTTTGGACAGTATTACACTTGGGTTTCCAAAAAGAAAAACTATCAGAGCAAAATCAATTTCCTGATGGACAAAACATCTTGCCAGCCTAAGGTATAAACTCAGCAAACTCGAACCAAAGCGTCATCGGAGTTCCCACAGAGATGAATAACTTAGTGCAAAGAATGCTTATTGTTCAGTGCTTAGAAAAGAGCAGTCAGAATCATGGAGGAGTTTCTGGGGCAAAGCGGAAGGTCCAAAAAATATTGCTCAACTTATTAGATTTCAAAAAACGGCGAACAACTCTATTGGTCTTCTTAAAACTGATCAGGGCTAACCGCAATCATCTCCTGAATCACTAAAAATACTCATGGAAACTCATTTCCCACAATGTAAACTCAGTACGTCTTCTGGAATATCCATACAAGTAAATGATTTTAACATAGACTTCTTGGGTATCAACAAGGTCAGGTAATCCTTTAACTCCTTTGGCTCATACAAAAGCTTGGGATCTGATGAACTGAAACCAGTTGTACTGCAAAAAATTGGGAACAGCATTGTAGCTTATATATCAGAACTTTATAAAGTCATCATCATCACTGGTTATACACCAAGATGCTGGAGATAATTGAAAGTATGTTTTCGGTCGAAACCAGGTAAAAATAATTACAGCCTGGCCAAATCCTTCAGATCGATAACTCTTTCCAACTTTATGGTTAAAGGACGTGAGTGGATTTTACACTGGGATGTTGAAGAAGTAATTCCAACACTCCACTCACAACATGCCTATACAAGGGGCTTATCAACTGAGATAGCCCTTTCACAAGTGACTGATATCATAGAAAAATCCATCTATCAACAACAATGCACACTAGTCGTCAGTTTTGATTGCACAGGTGCATTTGATTCTATACAATTTCATTCAGCTGATGCAGCAGTGGAAAAACTCGATATTCCAGAGTTTATGAGATCCTGGTATAAAAATTTACTAAGTACCCGTACGGTCACAGCCAAGCTTAAAGACGACTTGAAGCTTGTGTCAATCCAACCCGTGGCAGCACACAAGGGGGCGTTATATGGCCGGTCGTTTAAAATATAATTATGAATAGCTTACTTAATAAATTTAAAAAAGGAGCAATCAAGCTTCCAAGTGTTCTCAGATAAGGAATATGGCCAAGGCAATCATAGGGCAAAAATGGGACTGACCTGAGACAAGGTTCTCTGGTTGTATGAAGCTATGATCAAACCTGTTATCTCCTATGGGTGTCTAGTATGGGGGCATGCAATCACTACAAAAAAATGTAAGGAAAATATTAAACACCATTCAAAGGAATGCACTCTTGACAATGACTCATACATTTCGATCGACACCAACCACAGGAATGGAGGCAGTTTTGGGCATTACTCCTCTGGACATATACATTAAGGAACAGGCAACGAAATCTAGATGGAGAACAGCATTTCTTACATCATACCTGGAATAGAATTGGTAATCTTCCAAAACGTCGTGGGTATCGGTTTTATAGTGATAAAATACCTACATAACTACAAACTACAAAAAAAATAATCGTATTTGGATACATAATAGTAAGATAAAGAATCCTGACGCAATCATCTATACAGACGGGTCTAAGGACGAAAACGGAAACACTGGGGCTGGATGGGCCATCATTAAAGGTGATGTATCAATATTTCATTCAATGGTGTCATTGCATAAAGAGGCTTCTGTGTTTTAAGCAGAGATTTTCACCCTAGCACAAGGTGTAGAAGCTCTTCTCTAGTACGAAAAAATACTGAACAATATAGTAATAAGATCAGACTCCCAATCAGCAATTGCTGCAATGTTTAATCCACTTACTACTGGTAAAGAAGTTATAAAATGTAAAGAAACAATCATCAAAGGAATGAGTGAGAAAAATGACATCTAGAATGATGTAAAGGACATTCTGATATTACAGGAAATGAATTTGCAGACCATTTGACGAAGAGGGGTACTGAGAACCAAAACCAGTTTACTATTGGAACGCCTCTAAGCTACATAAAGAAGGTAGTACATGACTACTTCTTCCAATATTGGTGTGACCCATATAAAAAAGATCAAGGTATGAAACATACACATACTATAATTATTAAGCCAAATTCGAAGTGTATCAAGCTCGGAAGAGAAAAAATGAGACTCATTGTACAAGCCTACACTGGACATGGCCCTTTTCTAGCCCATCTTACCAAATGGAAGGACACGAGCTCAACGTGCAATGTATGTATGGAACAATTGCAAAGTGCAGACCATCTCATCAATAGCTACCCCACTCTATCTTATGAGAGACATCAAGCAATGAATGAAGAAAACATAGACATTCGTATTTTAAAATTTATGAAATGTAAAAAAATTAAAAATATTATTGAACAAAATTTTAATATAAACTAGGTTTTAGAATCTGTTGTAGTAGCACAAATAAGTGTGGTTGTGTTCGTTGCCTTATATTTGTACAATTTTATTTTATATATGTATGGCAAACAGTAATAAATATTTAACTAATAAGGACTTTCAAATAAAATCTATTATTTTTGTTATTCTTTTATTGTGACAATCCATTTTGACTACCTTAATTACAATTTGCAACACACCGAAAAGGTTGCTAATAATAATTTGTTGGTAGAAAGCACGATAATGCTTCGAATACTTGAGATGGATGTACAATATGTCCAAAAATTGATGGTGGTTTTTTTTTTTTTTAAATCATGAAATAACCTAAAAAAATAATTTTCTTGGGTGAAAAAATATATTTACTTCCCATATGACAACCTTTAACCTAAATAAATTTTTTTATACGTTTGGGCATCCCTTCATACAGATTATTCAAAGTATCTGGATAAATTTTTTGCTGAGCTTTTGTCAGTTTTTTTTTATTATTATTCATCGTCTGAAGTTGCTGGTGCATTTTCATTGAGTTCCTTCTGGACCAAGGTTCACAAATTTTCAATGGGAGACAAATCAAGACTGTTGGAAGGAATCCAAATTGTCTGAAACCCACTTTTGTGCCTTTTTGAAGTAGTGAGCAGGGGCACCATCCTGCTGGTTCTTGATGTGTCGGACAACATTTTCCTCTTCAAAAGAGGTCCAGTTTCTTCAGTACGAAACCAATCTGACATAAAAGACTTACTGAGGATCTCCGTTGCGAAGTACTCGGCAATGACAGTTTGGTTTCGTGGAATCAGGTGAAGATCTGAAATTGCCTGTTGGCTAATAACGGCCCAAACCTGAATCTTCAGAGGAAATTTCACAGTTGGAGTGTGTTCCATATCTACCTTATCTCTTGTCAAAGCCCGATCTTTTGGGGATTTGAAGCATGAAATACATTAAATGGACTTTCATCACTGAAGAGTATACATTTCCAGTCATCTACAGTCCAGTGTTTCCGCTTGCGACAGAATTGAAGCCGGGCCTTCCTTTGATTTTCTGAAAGTTTGGGGTGCAAGCGAGGTTTGTATGGCAATGCATACAAAGAGTGCCTAAGGTAATTGGGGGCAGATGACTTGGATATTGGATAGCCCTTTGAAGTCAATCTTGCTGCAAGTTTCCTTGTCGATTACCTCTTTTTGGTCAAAGATTTTGAAATCACCAGTTTGGTATTTTTCCTAATTTTTTCTTCCATTTAAATCCTTCTGATTTCCAAGGGTTTGTCCATCCTTCCTTTTCTCACACCAATTGTCAATGGTCCTGAGAGGAATTTGTAACCTTTGACCAACGTATCTTTGGCTTGATCCACCCTCTATCATGCCAACAGCCTTGACCCTGGTCTCTAAAGAGGGCTCTCTCACCATTTCGGAAATTGAATTTTAACTAAGATCCTGTGGGGTTTTCTGAGTCCTTTTTATTCTGATGTATGATGCAATCATCGAAAATAATTGCATCAGAGAAATTCAATATGCCTATCAGCCAAATTTCATTTTATTCCGATCAAATATATATTTTTTTACTATAAAACGGATTTGTTTAATACCACCATCAATTATTGGACATACTGTATATTGAATAATAGCAAACTTTTAGAGGGCTTAAGAAACATCTTGACTAATGTTTATTGTTAGTTAAAAACATTGCGTCACTTTGATTAATTGACATATAAATTAATAGAAACAACCATTTATTTATTTAGAGTAAAAATGATGAAACTTATTAATTATTTAGTATTGGAATTAATTTTTCTATACTTTAACATGACGTTGCATCATACAAAATACCAACTAGCGCAGGTGGTCCGTTGAAATCTGAACACTTACTAAATAAGTATATTAAGTACCAATTTTGAGTCATACGTTTTTTTGTTTTTTTGTAGAGTATATGAAGTGCGTCATCATAAAAACACTCTTAAACTAGAATGGACCCTTGGTATAGCGCAAACCTACGACTATGATCATTTTTTTATAAATTGGTTTTTTGCTATAGGAATCGTCCTTATTACATACACATAAGGATGCCTATTTGTGCTCTGTACTTCAATTTGTTACAATGTTGTTGTCCATTATGTATTGTTAACGTTTTGTGATACGAAGACCTTCGATCTTTAGCTTTCAAAATTTAATGGTCTTTTACTGTGATCATATATAATTTTCATACCAAGTTAGATCAAAATCAAACTGTAACTTTTGTCGTAACCCTGGTGACCAACACACTATTAAATGAACAAACCAGAAAAAAAACAGAGGCAAAAATGCCGACTACTACGCATAAGTATTTCAGCAGGACAGTACTCCGATCCATACTTCTATTATTGTACAAGAGTGGATGGGTAGCAACATGAACTTCTGGATCAATAATATTGGCCCTCTCAGAGCCCAGATCTGAATCCACTGGATTATCCATTTGGTGTCAAATTGAGAAGAAGGCCTGCCATGTCCGCCACCCCAATATTGATGCCCTGAAGACCTCTATTAACCAGCAGTGAAGGACTATGAAAAAAACTAGGTTGCGAAAGTGTGCAAGGGGTTCCGGAGGCGGTTGGAGGTTGCCATTGAAGCTAATGGTGGACAGATTCATAATTAATCTAAATATATTTGAGTAAATTATAGGCATTATTATTATTTTTTTTTTTGTTAAATAAATAATGATTTTTAAATATGTATTTTTTGTTGTTTAGTAATTTATGATACTTTTTTATATAATTCTCTTGAAATAACCAAATAATAAGCATTTCTTAGATGAATATTATGATCTGCCTTTGACTACATTTAATTAAATTCCTTACTTGCTTTCTTTTCTTGCCTAATAAAAATGTTCATACAAAAATCAATAAAAAAATAAATCAACATATATTCTTTATCATATTTGATTCAATTTCTAATATTTATTGAATATATTTTCGTACGATTGAACCGAATTAATTACTTTATCAATTATTTATCTTCCAATGCATAAATTCATTCATTTAATGCATTAAAGAAGATTTGGAAGTTTAATTTATAGTAGGAGTTTTAACAAATCTCTTTTTATAATTCTAATAAGTCTCACGTTATTCATTAGAAGCAGGAATAACCAGCATTGCTCTAAATTATTAGACGTCGAAAATAGACAAAAAGATACACAAACTTTTTTTACTAATATAGATTGAGTGTTCCTTCCGTAAAATTGAAAGGGAAAATTTAGCACATATATTATATTATTACAAATACATTACTCAAGTAAGGAATGTGATTAAGGTATTGATCCGGGATGCGTACAGAATTGAGCCAAAAAATCCGATGGGCTCGGGAGCCAACAATCCTAGGGCCAAAGACGTATTTAAGATTAAAGAAATCTTATCGAAGGTGTGTATGGCGCAAGATCTTCCTGATTTTATTTTTAAAACAATTGACTCCAAAAATAAGCAATAATGCATACTTCAGAGTGAGAAGTTAACACCAAGACGACTGATTAAATAATGGGCAAAAAAGAAAAAAGTGCACACAAATCAAACACTTATCCTTTCTTAATCCCGCCACTTTTTTTCTCCCACTTTACTTATCACCTCACTCTCATACTGACCTTAATTATATTTTCTTCGCTTATTGTCCAATGCTCTTCATTTCCACATAGTTAATTGTTGTTTGTTAAAATATATATAATTTTTAATAAGAAAGGTTCATCAAGTTTTGAATCGAATATAAAAAAATACTAAAAAATTATCCAACTATAAATAATGATGGTCTTTGGAGATTGAAGTTTTTTTTTCAGATGGTACACAATGTAAAAAGTTTTAGAATCAATGGTTTAAGCTTTTATTCAATGTGTCCAAATAGATCAACAAAGAGTTGAATTTGCATATTGCATTTTATAATTCTACTTATCATTGGGTAAAACAATAATTATTAATCATTTTAAAGAGTATTCCTGGTGCTTAGAATGAAAAAGAAATTATAATTAAAGAAAAACTTGTACATTATTTTTGAGTATATAGCATTGCAAAATACTTTAAAAACAAAATATTTTTAGTTAAATAATACTCATCGATAATATTTGCAATTGTTGAATAATATTTGTGAAACGTGATGAATAAAAAATGCTCCAAGAATATGATATTTTTGCTTCTATTTTTTTTTTTTTTGTTTTATCAACAGCGTCTTATTTTGCTTAGCAATACATAGACCTAGTTGAACAATTTACTTGTCCAAATTCCACGATTCATTGATTATTCAACCAATTCGTTATATTTGAAAATAACTCCATATTTTTTTTTACTTCATAAAACCAACTAAAATTTCTTACTAATAAGTATTTTCTATATAAGTTAGGGTGCCCCTTAAAAATCATTGTTTAACCATTACTTCTTTTACTCTTCCATTTTGTTCCCTTCATAATACACCAAATATTTTTGACTATAATTAATATTTAATGCTGACCCTCGCTTTAAATGTTTTGCCTTAAATTAAAAAATTACCCGGAAAATATTCCATTTTTCTTTTTTTTCTTTTAATAACGTCCAGTTAAAGGACCAATGGAGCGACAACGTCTTTATTATTTTGAAGTCAATGTGCGTAGATTCTATAGTCAGTTGTTTCCTAGAAAATTAAATATACTGTATGTAAATGGACTTCAAAGACCCTTCCTGGGTCTAATGGAGTAATTATGATATTATATTGTTTGCTTCTACTTAATCAGTTCAACTCCATCTGACCAATTAGAGGAACAGCAAAAAAAAGTAAAAGTACCAACTTTGTCTATAAGTATAAATAATTTTTATATCAATATGAACAACTTCAATTACTGGTTTAGTGGTTGTTGTTGTTTCAATATTAAGTTTCCTTAATAAAGGATCAATTTTATTATTTAATATTTATTGAATTACAATTTGCTGCACTTTTCTTAGGTTAAGTAGTTGATAAATTTACACTTATTCTACGTTTAATCTGTGTTTAAAAATAAAAATGTCTGGAAATGTTGAGAAAATTATAATTTTTGTCAAAAGTTTAAGAGTCACTACCTCTGAATGTCGCTCAAATGTTACCATTTTTAGCAAATAAATATATTTTAATATTAGATTGAGAGGGTGAAATAATGGAGAAAACCCGCATTGATTTTTAAGTACACCATTTAGAGAAACTCTAATATAGAAGCAATACATATATTATTATGTAAATTTTGCTTCAAAGAAGGTGTCGAAATCTGAATAAATGTATTTGTTTTTTCAATATAAAAAAAAACAATATAAATGTATTAACTTTGAACCCATGGAAATGAAAAAAGTGAGTTTAACATTACGCCATTCCAATAACATATAGATATATGCCTCTCAAGGGATATCATGGAGACTTGAATTATTATCATAGGAATTGTATACTTGGCAAATACTCAAATTAAAATTGTACGAGTCCAAATCAAGTTTCGAGTCTTTATGCTCAAGTCCCCAAAGACAATGAATGGGCCTTTTTGAAATTATTAAGTCAAGTATCATATCTAGAGTTCTATAAAATATGACTTGCCGATCTGTAAAAATAAAATAAATTGAAAATCAACTTAGTAACCTTGACGATTTGGAGTTTTGGAGGAGATCAGCTTTTTTGTCATGCTGTTCAATTATATCAGCTGTGAGAAGCTATGAGAGTAAGGAAATAAACCTAAATCTGGCAATGATATAGGGAGGAAATACTTTGTTTTCGATCATAAATTGTACTCCGAGTCCGACAAGGACTTACACTTATAATTCCCAAGCAAACCCTCATTATTATTGTAAATCCATGTAATAATGAAAAAACGGCTCAAATTTCACTCAAATCTGAGTTCCCAGCTCTGATTTATGTCCCGAAAATTTTGGAAATGTTTAGCTCAATATTTAATCCGTGGTCGATGGTAATTGATATAATTTGTTTATTTTTCTTTTTTGTGCAGAAAACATGTCCTCCAACGATTTTTACCTTATTGCAGGGTCATGGAATTTTAAATAATGTCAACGTCATTTATTAAATAATCTGATTAACCATTTTAAAAAGAATTGAAACTACAAAAACTACTAAACCACTATGGGGATAAAACTATTTTTACTAACACACAAACTTGATATTTTTTTTGTTAAGATAATGCATGAAATTTTACAACAAATATAATAATTATGCATGCATTTTTTGTGTTTTGCTTCATTTCCCCTCTTGAAGGAATAGATTAAAAAATGATTTTGCTTTTTTTTCCAAACAATCACTCACTTTATGTTCCCCTCATGTAAAAATAGAAATCTGGGGTAATTATTCCAGGCATCTAGAATTCCATGCCTTATATGTATTATTAGAAAACAAAATGGAAATATCAAGATTTAAAGCTGATTTCGAGACTTTTTTTTTTTCTTGTTCTTTTTTTTTTTTTTTTTTTTTTTGAAGGAAAGGTTCAGTAATACAATAAAGATCACGACGTGTTCAACGATACCTGAAGTAAGCAATAATTTTTTTGTATAAAACTAAATAAGTTAAATAATTTTTAATTATTGTCGTGACATTTAATCAATGTTAAGCCCAATATATTTAGCTTTTGTTTTACTGTAATTTATTATTGTATACATAAAAAAATATTTGACTCATATGGAAAAAGGAAAAGTCGAATCTTTATTCCAGATATCTGGAGTTCCCTAGCTGAGCTATAAATTTATAACTATGAATTTTTTATTACATTCCGATCGAGGAAGCATGAAGTAAGATATGTGACTTACATATCTAGAGACAATATTTGATACTTTGATGAAGAAACTAGAGAAATTCACAGCTATCTTCCTAGATTGATGTAACAGTATATGCTATATCATATCAAATAGTATTATGAATGTAAATCTAATTTGTATAAGATATGCGCTACATATTTTAATATTGTACTTCCTATTTTCTTATGTTTTTACATTTGTAGATTTAAAAAAAATAAAAACACATGGATACAGTTTCTAGTCAAGCATTGTCAACTCAACTAATAATTCATATTGAAAGTGTCCGTGAGAGGAATTCACAAAAATAAGTACATTACGTTTTTATAACTTTCAATTGAAAATAAATTTGGTATATGTGGTGCATCAAATAAAAATAATCTTGAAAAAATTAAGAAAAGGAAAAAATCCGACTAAATTTTTAATATATGCGTGTACACAGCCCAATTTCTCATTCTTTTATTATAACAATCAGTTTTAGCTACTTTGAGTGCAATTGTTTATTCCTTCAAAGGATAATAAATAATAGTTTTTATAGCACTTATGCTGTACGTCAACATAAAAACCATCTTGAACAAAAATCAAGGAAAGGAGAAAGTCTCAATTGATTTTTTCACTTCATATATATAAACAATTCAATATTTCATGGACATATTTGAGTCAATTATAGGCTTATTTTTCGAATTCCAGGGATTATTTAAGATACCCAAAAGTTATAATTATAGTTATAAAAAATATATTTCATTTAAAAAAATATATATTGACTATGATATGACGACCCATTTCAAATAAAATATATCAATTTCTCATCATTTAACTGTGACAATCTATTTGGGAGCTTTAAGTTAAATTTTCCCACTTCGTGAGGGTTAAATACGAATAGTTCGTTCATAGAAATTAACAATAATTGTTGGAAGAATTGTATATAGTTGATGCGTTAAGATAAAAGCAATCTTGAACAAAAATCAATAAATAACTTACCTTTTTTTTTTTTTAACTTCATATATGTATATGTAAGTATATACATCCGAAATATTTTAGTCAAATCTCTGGTAATAGTTAAAATACCCAAGAACCTTATCTATATTTTAAAATCTTTATATGATTTAAGAGACATTTAAGAGATATTGAGCCTCATATGGGACATTTCAGAAATAATATATCATTCTGTTATTGTGGCAATCGATATTGGCTCCTTTAAGTGCAATTTGTAGCGCTTCCGAAAGGTAGGGAAGAATAATTTGTGAATAGAAATAGACGGTAATTTGTGGGAAAATACAAATTTAATCCATACTCCATTTTCAGAAAAATTATTCTAGCTTGATATTGTAATGTAATAAAAAAGAAGTCGATGGAAATGCTCTAGTCTAAATAAGATCTTATTTTATGTGTTTAATAAATGAAACAATGTTACATAAAAACCATTACACTGATTGTTTGAAAAGATATTTTTAGGTATAACAATCATAAGCGGCTCTAGGACACACACACACAAAAAAAAACAGAGAACAAAATCCATACAAATAAATGTCAATGTTGATTCATACAAAGAAAAACTATTGTTAGATTATCTTACAGCAGTGTTTATCAATATAAGGGATACCACCTCTCTGGGGAGTTTGGGGTGTGGTAATGCAAAAATGGGTGATTAGGGGGGTGGGGGCGGTAGAGCAAAAAAGCTGTGAATTTATATTATTACATAAACAAACAAATTGATTGTACCTTATATTGAGATCATACTTTTGAACTTCATTATTGGTGGCTTTATATTTCCTCCTATAATCAGTATACTATTACTCTCAAATATAAAGAGACTACTTCATCTCCTGAAAGAGTTGCAAAGGTCTGAACGGTATGAGGATTTTTATAGGTAATAGTACGAGACTTGGTTGTCAATCCATTATTAGAAGTCTGCAGTGAGGACACAAGAGAAGTAGAGCTAGAATTATTTTTACTCCAGAACGTTGGATACACGTCATTCTGTCTCTTTCTATCTTGAAATTGGAAAAAACGACAATGGATGGTTGAAATTCAAATATTGCGACATTTTAATAATAAGGAAATAATTTCGCAAAGCGAAGAATATATTGTTGGATTAGGAGGGGATGGATCTCGACTTTTTGAGATATTCGGATAGTTAACACTTTGGGGGATCATGAAGGTAAATGGAAGGTCACATTATGCGAGGAAGATTATCCGTAGACTGAGGGATGAGGCCGTAGGAGATCACATTAAAAGAAATACAATGTTTACTAGTATCTAACATGAACCATTACATTACATATAATTACAGGATGAATTTAATTGGTATCATGAAGAGGAAATTCTATGTTATCAAATGCAACAACTCTTGTAACAGAAATTAATAATAAACATACAGAAATAGAAATATACAGTACAAACTCGAATGACTCTCTAATCCTACGAGGAAAATTATTCGAGCAATTACGATCGATTGAGTCGATATTCCTCTCCTTCTACTCCAATCTTAGGTTCTTCGTTACAAAGTTATTTCATTATAATTAAAAGGCCGCAAAAATTGATTGCAAACTATCTTCTGTCGCTGTCTCCAACTTGAAGAAAGAAAGTGAAAGTATGACATCCGGGCAAACTTATACAATGTACCCAAGAACTACATTGAGCTAAGTCCACATATTTTTGGCTCCAAAAAAAAAGTATCTAACCTCTATCCAGCATTATGAAATAGGGTGAAAATATATTTAGTGATTTTCCATCATCATATTTGGTAAGACGGCCTAATACAGCCATACCATTATTTTCATTTTGAAAAAAAAGTTATATGCGTTTATTTGTTTTTTTCTAATAAGTTGATTTTTTTTTATTTCTTTTTTAAGATATGGGTTGTATACTCGAAAAGGCACCAAAAAATTAAAAATACGAATTACTCTACTAATGGAAAAAAGGGAGAAACTACATATTGAATACAAATTAGAAAGAGGAATAGTGAGTTTGTCTTAGTATGGATTCATAAAATAATTTGGAATAAAATCTATAACACGGGTACATCCTAGTTTTAATACTATTATAAACACTTATATGAAAATATACAACATTTGTAATAAGTTAATATGTTTAAATTTCCAATAAATTTCTGTCTCTGTGGAGAAATTCGTGGATAAGAAATGAAGTACCTTCCGTCAACATCAAGATATAATTTAAAGGATTTTAAGAAAATTTAAATTTGTGTATAGTTTTTAGTATTTTTAGAAATTCTATTAGTCTCTTATTGTGAATGGGTTATTTTTTATTTCTGATAGTATAGATTTTATCAGTTTTAAATACGTATTTATGGTAAATTTTAGTGACATTGAAATGTAATCTGACCCATATATTTTAACTATAAACTAAATTGTTTATACTTTACGTAATTGCTTCGGTGTTTCAGTGTAAGAACGATTTTTTTTTTTAATTTTCCCTTCAAATAAATTGAATTGAAAGATTATCATATAATAATTGTAATATATGAAATTACCTTATATTAAAATCTTTTTTAGGAATTAACCTAATAAATAGAAAAAGCATGATTCTTAATTCCTAACACTCCATTTGAACAAAATGAATCAAAACTAATTTATTAGTTCATCTGATAAATTACTAAAAACTTGGATTTTCCAAACCGTGATAATTCATAAAATAAAAACTTATTATTGCCAGTATGCGTTTATTTCACTAAACTAACCAATTTCTAAAAAAAAATTGAAAGATTTAATTTTTTGAAAAAAAATTCAAAATCCAAAACTATTTACAAAAAAATGAAATTTTGTGGAATTTTTTTTCTTTTTTAAATCTATAGCTGTTCACAAAAAAATTTTGTAATCAAAAATGAATCGTCAAATATTAAATTTTTCGGAGAAAAATTTGAAAATCCATAGTTTATCACAAAAATTAAATTTTCTGGACAAAAATTTCAAAATCCAGAGCAGTTCAGAAAAAACAGAAATTTAATTGGAAAAAAAATCTACAATTAAATTTGAAAAAAGAGTTTTTTTTAAAATTCAAATACTAAATTTTTCGACAAAAATTTCAAATATTTAATTTTTCTACAAAAATTTCAAACATCAAATTTTTTGGAAAAAATGTCAAAAATCCAAAGCTCTTCAGAGACGATTCAATTTTGTTTTTCGAAATATTTAATATAATTTAAAAAAAAAAAAATTCAAATATTAAAATTTCTACAAAGAATAAAAAATTCCTTAATTAAGGAGGAGTAGGACTGAAGGACCGACTAATCGATCCCTAGGGTCGTTTAATGGTAAAAAAGATAGGACCGATAAAGAAAATGACTGAAGAGGGAGACGAAAAAAGACAGTTTAGGGAATCATTCCTTGGACCTATCCAACACTACTCAAAATGAATGTTGCTCAGATATTTTACATTAAATATGGTAAAGTAAATTGTACATTGTACAAGTTACAACTAAACAAAAATTTAAAATTCATACTTGTAATGAGTAATATACATTAATGGAACTTTATGTAGATAGTCGATAAATTAATGGTGTCATTTTGTGCTTTTCTAATGAAAATTACAAATTGTTAAATATTATTTGGCTCATTAAATACTAATTAATGAGTTGACAGTTACATCACGAGTAAATAAATTTATATGTGGAATAATTATGTTCTTTTAATGAACCAAAATGAAATGATAACATCAATTAATAGTTGGCAATTAAAATGAGTCATGATGTAATTAAATAAGGCGTTATAAAACCTGATAAAAAGTGATTTTATTTCATACTGCAATCTCAGACCGTAGATCGAAATTCAATCCTTCTCGAATCGGGGACTGATTTCTACCGCTATCCGGATTTATTGAGTTGTACGAATAATATGATTTATGCAAAACATTTAACTTCATATTACATTATTGTGCCGATGTTCACAATTATAACATATAACTTTGTAAGACATCATTTACATCCAAGGCTCATTAAAAATGAGGATTTCGCTTCTGATGTATCTAACAGGCTATGTCAAAAATTCATATGAAAATCGGAACTGCCAGAGCCTTGAGCTAACACAATAGGGAATTCTTTGTGTGGATTTATCAAAGCAAGAAAATTTACAGGTTGATTTTGACAGAACTTATTTATTTCTAAAATTCCAGTTAGGATTGTGGAAAGTTTTTTAACAGTATTTTGCATGCTTTTTTAGAGTGTGCTTTTGGTTTCCTGTTTACTTGAATTTGTTTATCCTAATGTGGAGGCAGAAATTTTAATAACATATAGGCAATAATTTTGTTTGGGTTCCCGACAAGGTAATGGCGAAAATTATCTGAAAATCGACCTATAAGTGCTCATATAGGTCATAAGATGAAATGTAGAGAGACAATTCATCGAGAAAACTTGAGAGTAGTTTTTGACCTCTGCGGCTAGATATCCTGTTTTTTGTTGAATACCAAGGATGGGTTGTGATTCCTCCGATTATGCTTTTAATAAAGTCAAACACAAACTCTCGGATTCTGCTAGATACATGACCAGTATATACATTTTGTGCGTACCGAAGAGATGCTTTAATCTAGATTCATTTATACAGGTTGATAAATAGAGCATAAATAAATTACCAAGATTTAGAGGTTCCGGTTCTTGAACCGCTAGAGCTGGAACCAACCAATTCGAACCAAGACCGGAACTGAGACTGCAATTTATTGCTTATCGGTCTCGGTTCTTGTACTTTTGTTATAATATATAAAAATATACAATATTACAATATATATTATAAAAATAAATTAGCTTTAATCAAAAAGTATATTTTTTGAGGGTTTGTTGTGCAATTGCAGCGTTTTCCAATAATTTATTTACGTCGCCAGGGGGATACAGTCTTATCAGAGTTCCAAATAGCTAAGGGATTCTTATGGGTCTGGAAAAGAGGGAAGGAGTGGGATAGAATATGGATCTAGGTCCACTACTAAACTCGTCGGATCCCTATAATAATTAATAATTCTGAAGCCAGGGTTTTTCAAACTTCACTATGCCAAGGGGCCCTATACTAATACATTTTGAGCTGAGGCCCCGTTTTTACGAAACATGTTTACTATGTATGTGAATAATGAAAGCATTCACCAATTCTCTATCTTCCAACTAACTCAAATTAGTATAAAGTTATCAGTTATCACTTTACAATTCCACCTTATTTTTTTATTATTCCAAGTCCGTATAAAAATAGCTTTCTACTTTTGATGAAAATGCCCATTTTTATTCTAGGGTTTATCCCTATATAATGTTGATGGAAATGTTATAATATGTAAAAATATATTCATATATTGAATTTCCATTTAACAAATCAATCATCTGAGTTTGCCGTAAGCTTGATCAGGGGTAAAAAATATGAAAACATATATTTTTTTAGATATATATAGTGTGTATTTATAACATATAAATATTTTGACAAGGAAATATTCATAAAAATAAAGGCCTGAGGCCTTGCAAAATAAATAGAAAATGTTTGTACAATATTTGTATTTGGTATATTTTTGTGTTGTAGACACTCGACAAATAAATAATCATTGATTCTACAAAAATATGTATTTCTAATGCAATTAAGAAAAGTCAAATAGTATATTTGAATAAAAATTGTATAAATCTATAACCATATATCAGAAGTGTCTTCAGAGGGTGGGCTGGAGGGGCTGTAGTTCCCCTTCCCTTCAACAAAAAAATAAATAAAGGAGTTTTTTCATTTTACTAGAAAATTTAATATTATAAATTTGATTTTACATTTTTTTTCTTTCCAGAAAATTAAATTATCTGGAAATAGCTATGGATTTTTTTAAATTTGTCTCCAAAAAAATCAATTGAAATTTTTTCCGAAAAATTTAATTTTCTGTTAATGGCTATTGATTTTTGAAATTTTTTGTGTAGAGTAGTAGATTTGTGAAATTTTTTTCCTAAAAATTTTATACTCGAAAATTAATTTTTGGTAAAAGTTATGGAGCTATGATTTTTTTCTTTCAAAAAATTTACTTTTTTGTTAATAGCTGTGGATTTTGGATTTTATTTTCAACAAAAAAATTAAATATTTGAAAAAATTTTCAACAAAATTTCTTTTTTTGTGAATAGCCATAGATTTTTGAAATTTTTTAGGGAACAGTTGTAAACTTTTGAATTTTTTGTTAACAACTGTGGATTTTCGAACTTTTTTTCGAAAGAAAAATTCAACATTTGAAATTTTTTTCTAAAAAAATTAGTTTTTCAAAGTATCTTTGAAAGTCCACTCCAAAAAAAATATATATATGCATATAATCCTGTACATGAAACTAACTTTTCTTACTGGTTCATACACAAAAATACACCAAAAATTGATCTGGTAACTCTGGCAATTTGAAAAATGTTTAGGAACATAGCCGTCAATTAGATCAGCAACAATAAAATGACACGAGTGAAGGCGGGAGAAGGAAATAAACAAGGGCATTGACAAGAATTACTCCGATGTCAATCCCCAATTGTGTTGTTGTTACCCCTATACTTATCACTAGAGTTGTATAAAATATAACTTACGGGTATGTACATTAAAAGAAACTTTGGAACCTTGAGAATTGGAAAAATGCAGGATAGTTTTCATAACCTTTTATTAAATTAGCTGAGAGTAGCTATGAGGTAAAGGAAAGAAACAAAAATCCGACTCCATACTTGTAATAATTTAGGCAAGAACTCTGAAGTCGATTTTCAATTCTACTCCGAGTACAACAACGGCTTGCACTTGTTGTTCCACAACAAAACCCCATTGTTACTCTTCATCTCCCAGGCACTAATTATGACTTTAAACTTATGTTCTCTCTTCAAAAACAAAAGAATAATGATAACGGCTTAGGTAAATAAAACTACAAAATATTTTTAGAACAATCTCCACAATAGAACGTTTTCATGTGACGACACCATTATAGATGTCGACAATTTAGAGGACAAACAACCATATTTTATGAGAATAAAAACATCTTTCTTTTTTATTAACATTAAGTAAAATTGTGAACTAATGGATGTCAAACTGGGATCAACAAATAAAAGGACCTAAGCATTTTCTCTCAATCAAAAACATAATCCTTTAATGAGTAGTTTTTCTTTTTAAATCTCCGTGAAAGCTTTGGCAACATCGGAAACAGTTGATTTGAGCAGCTTGATAAACTCAATAATCTCCTTGTGCCTGGCACGAAGGCACACAATAATGACCGCACGGCGTTCGTATTCGGAGTAAATCTAAAGGATATATTGTATATTATTATCTTATACAGTTTTGTCAGCTAAACATGATGAGTACTCTTTCATAAACCAATACTTCAGGATTGTCAAGATATGGATGTCCGAAAATGTTTATCGTTATTTAAAAACTTCAGCCTTTTTATCTGACCCTAAAATGTTTTAAATATATTATTAATTCGTGCAACAATTATATTTTCTTATTGTTGACAAAAAATTAACAATGACACTTCAAAGAATAGGATATTAGGTATTCTCAAAAAAAAAAAAAAAAAAAAAATGCATAATTAATGCACAGAAAAATATATAAATTAAGGTTGTGCAACTAAATTATTGATCTCCTGTTAATATAATTAATTATTTAATTACTGAAAGATGTTCTTTTTTATTATCATTATCATTATATGTATATATATATATATTAGATTAGTTAAAACCATTCACAATATAATAATAATTGTGTTCAAATATGTTATGTTGATTAATATAAAAAGTATGAAATGTATTTGCTTGTATTCAAAAAAAAAATGTACAGCTAATCACAAAAAATTCAATTCTTTGGAAAAAAATTTCTAAATTAAATTTCTAATATTAAATTTTCTGAAAAAAAAATTTCAAAAATTAATTTCCAATATAACATTTTTTCTAAAAACAAATTCCAAAATTTTATTTCCAATATTACATTTTTTTAAATAAAATTTCAAATATTAGAATTTTTGGAATAAAACTTATAAAATTACATTTTTGGAAAAAAAAAAAATCCAAATTTTATATCTAATATTAAATTCTTAGAAACAAAATTTCAAATATTAAATTTTTTTGAATAAAATTTCTTACATTATATTTTTTGGAAAAAAAAAAATTGAAATGATATATCCGATATTAAATTTTTTAAATAAAATTTCAAATATTAAATTTTTAGGAATAAAATTTCAAATATTAAATTTTTTGAAAAAATATTTCTAACATTACATTTTTTGGAGAAAAAAATTCCAAAATTAAATTTCAAATATTAAATTTTTCTAAAAAATACCCTAATTTTTGCTGTAAATTTTTTAATCTTGAGCAAAAATGTTTTTAGTAACAAGTAATTAAAAAATGGGGGGGGCTAAAACCCAACCCCTGTGGACGCCTTGGAAGTTTGAAGTAAATTCTATAAAGATAAACGTGGAGAATGCCTTTTTTTTTTGCTGTATAATGGGGATTACTAATCCTTTCTTGTGGGAAATATAGAGACGTACTTTCGGTTTTAGATAACTCTCTTTTAGGTGTAAGCTCAAATGACCTTTTTGAACTAGACAGACAGTCAAAAAGTTAATGCTGTCCTTTCAAAGGCACGGCATATTTTGTACGCTCTAAGGTCAAAGAAAGAAAAAGACACTGGAGAAGTTTTAAACATTCCAAAGCCGTACGTGAATACTTTAAAATATTTATATATCTTTTACTTTTTCATATGATTTTAATTATTACATAGGGACTAATATACCTGCTTATTACGTGTTTCTTTTTGTATGTTTTTATGCTTTTTTTTGTTTTGTTTAAAATTTGAAAATATATTAATCCCAAATAAAGGCCGAGAAAAAAAAACTTGAGGGACATTCATCAATGTTTAAAGGTACAACATCACTCTTGAAGTTACTATATTCCATAATTTTTTGGACAAAATAAAAATTTTAAATGAAAATAGTGCATAAATATAAGTTAAAATGGAGAAAAAAACGAACAATTGCAATGTACATAAATCAAATTCATTTATATATATTATAAACTTGATAAAATATATATTGTATGGCGTTGACATAATCACTAATGTTGAATGATGACCGGGTTTTCTTGACGTCATATACGGTACAACTTTATGTATTTAATCAGAATAAAGATTTTCTCTATTTTTTTTTTTGAGCTTTCTCTCCTCCGTATTTTTTTTTCTGCTGTGCTATTTTCTAGTTTATTTTATAGGCATTTAATTTAGTGCAATATAAATAAAACTACTTTGGAGTTATTTGATATTCACAACGCAGTAATAAACCCAAAAAATTAATGAAATAGAATTCAATGAACACTTAATTGTATGTGAATAATTATAAATTAAACAGGCCTAATACCTATTCTACAGGTAGAATGATGGGATAGCTTTTGGTAGTATAGTAAATTAATTAGATTATGTTTATAACTATTTTCTTATTTAGATTCTAACCTGGTTCTAACGGTTTAAGAGTATCATCGCACTACGTGGTCATATCCAGATTCCACAAGGAATTTCATTATTTAAAAAGCTGTATCAAGCGTGCTCTTGCAATTTCCAGCCAACAGTGACACTAATTATTACATAGGTAGATATTATAATATTATCTAAATTGTGGGGAGTGTCAAACCCACGCCTGAGAGAATATCATAAAAAATGTGGTAACTTTGAGAGACATGTTTGATGTGTTAGGATATGAGCTTTTCCATTTTTTCGTAAGTCAGTCCTTGGTCAGTAGAGAGAGAGTTTAAGGGTTGAAATTCTTTGACATTACTATTTAAAAGAGGATAAAAGCCTGTCAAAACTCATCTAGGAACTATTTCTAAAAAAGGTGAGACAAGGAGACGAATAAGTGAATTCCTCTTGGCGAACGAACGTTTCTCATAAATACACGCGATGGAATCCTAAATATAAAATTTTTCTTAGCCACGTAGTAATACTAAAGATGATTGTTATTGCCAACCTATGTATCTCCTGAAAATGCGTGCACTTTCCATGTATATAGTGCTCCCTGGAATAATACTTCTTTATTTATGTTAACAAATTAATAGAAAAAAAAAATGTTCAAATTAAATCCAACTTCATATTTTCATCCACTACCAGGTCCATCAGTATGAGCCAATTGCTCTCCGAGATTATCACTACAAAAGCATTGAAAACTAAACTTTCTGCTATCTTAAATAGGGAGACCACCCTAGGGTAACTATAGAATGTATGGCGAGATTACTCAACTTCGATTTTACAAAAGGTACAATATTTCACTTGCTGGTATGAGATCTTATTATTCAAAAATTTTGATTTCAAAAAAGCAGCAGAGAGAAAGATGAGACTTCATTCAATAATCGAAAATTCGGAAGATTTTAGCACGGTTAATGAGGAACTTAAATCTCTTCTGGAATACGAAAAAGATGGTTATATGATTATACTGAAGTCTAAATTGATTGAGGCAAAATTAAAAGGAAAAATATCCTTTAAAAATCTAGATAAACAGCATCAAATATCTTCAAAACTGAGTGCCCTTAGAACAGACACTGAATTATTTAAAATAAGTGATCAGGGGTGATACCTAACTGATCCACACGTCTTTTATTTTAATCCAAGAGAAATCATCACGAATACAATCTATTTTTCAACAATTTTTTTTTTATATTACAGCAGATGTATAACCTGTATAATAATAATTGTATTCCAAACCTTGACTTTGTCCAGGAGAATGACCTGGAGAGACTAATAAAAATTCTTCAGATTTTCGAATCTTGAGATAACGTGTTTCTTGTTATATAGTGGCCTCCCCTTGAGACGTCAATCTTTCAATCCAAAAGAGAGGAGAATTGTGAAATCTTCAAATGTGGCAAAACTAGTACTGAATACTTGCTCATTGGATATAAGGACCTTCGTTTTGCCGAGATCCCTCTCAGACCTAATTCATCTTTAAACTTATTTAGTGTTTGGAAAGTTATTATAAGACTCTGAGTTATGCTCTCTGGATTACCTTACAGGATCAGAGTGAGGTCGTTGTCGTACCAAAATGATTTGTAAGTTTTTTTAATATGTTAGACCTTTTATCTGGTCATTAATTCCTTGTGTTGGCTATTAGCTAACAGTGAGAATTAGGAAGGGGACAAAAAATCTCCTTGACTACAGCCTCTTGTATTATGTATCCAGGAGGAGTACCCTACGATCTCTATTATGCAGGGAGCTCGACAAAGGACAGTGGCAATCATATGGACAAACCGGGGAGGAAATGCATTCCCAAAGTATATAAATATGAGAGACTGAGTCAAACACTTTCTTAAAGATACAACAATGCCTTTTTTCTCATTATTTTAATTCACTGATGGAATCCTGGATAATGCGAGGAATGTCTTCTGTTAGTTACATTATCATGAATCCTTTTTTTTTTGTTCGTAATTATGCTGAGGAGTACTTTCGCCAATCCCATAATTAGTATGTCCGTCATTATTTTATATGAAGAGTTAAGTAGTGTAATTGGTCTATACTTACTTATATTTAAAACATATTTTCCTTTTTTAGGGAATAGGATCAAATTTTTAATAAAATCCAGAAAACTACCTTCTTCAAAGATCTCTTCGTAGGCAACCCTGAAGGACCAGAGGTAAGACGTAAGCAAAAGTCGTATAAAATTCGATAGAGTCCAGAGACTTAAGCTTTAAGACTTATTACCTCAACATATATCTTAGTCTGGCTCCCCAAAGTAGAGTATCTATTCTTCCATAGAACTTTACACCAATAGCTCGAATTAATGTGTCGCTAACTATTGCAGAAATTACAGCTGACGTATCCAATACAATTAAATTTATATAAATTCGAAAAGAAAAACTGGATCGTCAGTTTTGAGACGATCTCGGGATCATTGGATACTAAACTGTGAAGTAATCTTAACGTTTGTAATTTTCCATCTCTTTAGAGTTTCCTTAACTAAGCTTTTGCTCTTATAATATCAACATTGTTGAAGTATTCCATTTTTTTCTTCAATTTGTTATTCTGTTCCTCTTCAAATCACCCGGACGCCTCGATTTATGCAGCCACCGAATTTATTTTCCTTGCCTCCTACTTCCCTGCTAATTCCATACAAAGTTTTAACTAGTTTTCAATTTTTCCAAAGTTTGAAGAGATGAGAATATACCCATATTTTCTTTCTTTATAATAGTTAAGGCTAATATGTAATTTTTTATTAATAGTTT
Source organism: Lepeophtheirus salmonis (assembly GCF_016086655.4). Classification (NCBI taxonomy): domain Eukaryota; kingdom Metazoa; phylum Arthropoda; class Copepoda; order Siphonostomatoida; family Caligidae; genus Lepeophtheirus; species Lepeophtheirus salmonis. Next base: position 10,328,617 of record NC_052139.2, read on the forward strand.
TAGACCCTAGCTTAACGTTTAATGTCAATATAAGTCATATTAGAGGGAAGAGTTTGAATTGAGTTCCTCGGTAGTTCTAGTTTATCCCTGATGTTGATGGATTTTTTCTTCTGTAAACTAGAATATAGCTACCTGCATTCACTCATTGTTCTAATGAATTCATTACTTCTCAATTGTATATTCCAGACACTCATCTCCTACCTTAAATTTGATGTATAGGGTTTGGAGGAAGATAACATGGCTGAATCTTTGGATATCATCTTCTTTAATGGAAGCATTATTCATTTTCTATGAAGATACAAATTAACATCAAGGATCGTGATGGTGACTTCTAACCTGTCTCAAGAATGAATACATCCGTCACTCTAGAAATATTTGTATTTTCAATATAAGAACTATCTCCTACCTTTACTATTTTTAATAATAATAAACTGTTAAACTTTTTTTTTGGGAAGATCGTCCAGAAAATGGCTTGATATAACCTTTCTAGATCTCGTGCATTTTTTTTTAGATTTCTAGAGCCGCTGTAATTGAACAAATCTCTAATTGGGTTCCTTGTTATGATAAAATCCCTCAAAAATTTTATCTTGAGCTCTCCTCACATCTATTTGTTTATTATTTTGCTAAAATAGGATCCATAAATAATAATATTAAAACACTCATGCAATTTTTTTTACCTAACACGAATATATGCAAATTATAATTTAAATGTATGAAAAAATATATCTGTAAAGAAAGTCGTTCAGGGTGAGTAGAGCTCTATAAAGCCATTTTTACTTCCGATCGATGTGAAAAAGAAATTGTTCCGAAATTTATCATCTTTCATACGCTGAGTTATTGGTTGCGATACGTTAACAAACAATGACGACAATAGAGGCATTTTGCGAGGGATTGCAGATTATATGGTTATAAATGCATATAAATACTATGGTACTTGTTTTTAGCTATTTTACTTTGATATACAAAGGAAAGTACGCATAATGCTTAACTGTACTTATTATTTCAATGAAACATTTTAGATTTATAGTATGAAGATCCTCAATAAATTTTTATTGGGGTTCCACATACTCTCTTAGGGAGGTCGCAGAATTGTGGATTGTTTTGTTGAGTTTGTTGGTAAGGTTAGGTTACAAGACTCATTAACAGCAACAAAACTCAGCACCTTGCTGTAAGGCCATAAGGCTTAGTGCAGGGGAAAAAGAAAAAAATATATAATTTTTCCTTTTCTTGTGGCTAAACTGTCTTTTTTTTATACAAAAATACTATCCCTAATTATATACGATATTAGTAAGAATACTAAGTATGACAATAATTTTTTTGTTAAAAAATAAAACACAAAGTTTTTCAACGCCTTATTATTCCACATTCATTGTATGGTTTATTGGAAAAATGTCACTTTATATATATATATATATATGTATATATAAATAATTATACCCTAGTTTTAATCTAAACATATATTTCAAAATTATATCTATTTTTAAGAAGATTACAAAAACTTTAAATATAAAATTAATTAAAATTGCAAAAACAAATACTAAAGGACTTCTGTTTAAACTATACTTTTAAAACCTTTGTCTTGCGTTAAGATATATAAAATCTATTTACTATTAACCAATCAAAGAATTTTTTTTTTACTTTTTTTTTTTAAATTGAGCTTTAGATAAAGACGTTCGTTCATACATTGTTATTTCTTATATCAAGTAGTCATACAATGCTAAGATTTTTAGTGCAAATGCAAAAGTGTATCCTCCAAGACTAGTACGTGGTCGGAGAATAGGTTTAAATTACGCCAAATGGGGTAATTTAAAGAATTTTGGGGGTAAAAAGGACTTTTACCGCCTATTTTTAAATCAAATAACCAATAAACATCATAAATTAATAAATCTACAAGAAATGATATAGGTATAAATGAAATTATGATTTTGTGTTAAATAATTTAACCTCAAATTCTTTTGGGGTAAAGTTAGAAAATGTTACAAACTTTGATATATTTATATTAATATTGTAGGTTCCTTTTATATTTAAGTGAATTACAATCTTGAAAAAAGGATAATACAAAGTTAGTTATATTTTTTAAAAGGATATTTATTAACAAATATCTAAGAAGTATTTTATCTTTGGATATAAATTACGTTGGAGACTACTATCAATAGGATATGTATTAGGTCCTTAGGAGCTTAGCTTAGATTTAGTTGAACCCCGTGCAATGCAAGCACCATATAAGGGTTCTTCTGATTTGCTTTATCTCTATCTGTGAACTTATTTTTTTTTTTTTTTTGTTTACTAACAGCATAAGTAGCTATTCGGAACTAAAGGAACTTTTATCAAATAAGCTAGAGAAGCCAAAATATATGCAATTGAAATTTAATATTTATTTATTTTTTCTAATGAAAAAAAGTCATACATGGCCTTAGTTTTTTAGTTTAAATATTTCAAAACTTCATTTAGATGTATATATAAAAAAAGAAAAGAAAGCATCATCGAACATTCCCTTTTATTGTGAAATAGAATAAATCTACAAGAAATGCTATAGGTGTAAATGAAATTAAGATTTTTATAAATCACATCATCACTTTTAATCTAAAAAATATATAACAATTGGCATCAAGAAAAATGCAGAAGGCAGCTTCAATATATTTTTCAATATTTCCTTCCCCTTTTGAAAGTCAAGTTTGCGAGTATATAAAAAGTCTATTAAAGAGTTATCTCATTTAAACAAAGATATACGAGGGTGTTTTGAAAAGTGTCCGACCTCGAAGATGGCAGTATTTGTAAATGAAAGCTAGTCATATCTATCTAGCATCTGTTGACGGTTACTGACCAAAGTTCCACCCATTTTGGAGGCACAGTTGCTATGTAACAGTCGTTTGAGTGAGTATTCTTGTGAAAAGGGACAAAATCGAGCATCGAGCTGTCTTGAAAGTGAAACCTATAAATAGATTCAAAGAATAGCAAACATATAAAGGCTTCTTGTGATAAAATTCGACTCATCTAAGTGTGCTGTCAAATATCGATATTTCTGCTACTTATTCTCATAATCAGTGTTTTAAACATTGATTGCTTGAATTAGAATAATCTTATGTTAAGCTGTGAAAAATTCTCAATAATTTTTTAATAGTAAATTTATAGTTTGGAATTATTAGTTAACTAGTCATCAACTGTTCTTGGGTATTTTATATTTTCCTTTTGGAGGAAAGGTAGCACGATTAAAAAATAAAATAATGTTAACGACGTGATATATGTAAGCTTATAATTATGAATAGCTGTTGGAGTAGGATTTGGCACATGGCCTGTATTTTGATTTTTTTTTTTTTTTACAAAAACAGTAATGAAAATGTCATTAACAACAATTATATTTATAATATACAAGGTGCACAATAATCAGGGTAATCTTAAATATATTGGTATAGGAAATAAACACAAATCCAAAGGAAGAATGGCCTCAAAACTACCCAATTTTTTATCATATGGGTTACTCTTAGTGGTCCACCTTTGAAATAAAGGCATGAGCGAAACCTCATAAGAATTTTTAGAGCCTGAAAGCTTCAATGGTTAAGGTATGGGACAAAATCGGTCATGTAGTTGTCCGTGCCACCGTCAAAGACATTATTCACTTCCTACGACAAATATGATGACTGAGGAAAGCCATTTTGATTGAAATTTTCATAATATGCTACAGAAAATTTAATTAAACCTATATGTATGAAGTTTGAACCTCGTAATTTTAAAAATATACTTACTATTAACTTTTTTCTGGATTATCTTAATTTTCGTAGAACCTGAGTATCCATGATTTTTAATGAATAACCATGGATTCTCTCTATTGGGGGTTACTATAACTATTTGTGGAATAACCATCAATAGGTGAACATTTTTAAATTGATGACCATAGTTTTTGATAATGTTTTTGTAGGGAAATACGGCTATTTTTACATAGTTAATTGTAAACTGAAAGGTTTTGTTATAATTAAAGGTGTACTGGCGCATCAGAAATGGTAACGGAATCGGCAAAAATTATACTTTTTTGAAGTATTGGTTATCGGAATCTGCTCAATAATACCAATTCCCCCCATCGATACCTGTGCTGCTTACATATTCATTACATTAATTTGCAAAATAAAATTTTAATACAATTATTTCAAATGGGCAATCAATCAAAGGAAGTGAGGATCATAGTAAAGACTAATCTAGCTTTCAGACTAAGGCTTCTATATGTAGAGGCACCGAGTAAAAATAGTTTTTCTATAATTCTTATTTTAACATATCATGAGAACAATAATAATAGACATTCATAACAAAATTCAAGTCCATCCATTTAAAATATAAGTCGAGTCAGTAGTGTGAGCAATATATATGAGCCAACCAGGAATAAATTGGCTCATGAAGACAGAGAGGAACTAATATTTTAAATAATTTTAATATCAAATTATTTACAACTAATTATAATCATAACCTTTTCTGGTCAAGTTTTAATTAATAAAAAGTATAGCTTTAAAAGAAGTCAGTCATTTTGTTATTTATTTATGTAATTACTTTTTACATAAGATTAATAAGGAATCCTTATCAGTATTGGAATCGGAAGAGGCTGTAACATGAAATCGGTACATCTTAATTATAATTAATCAAACCTATGTAAACATTGATTAACCAAATAACTCTTCAATAATTTGGTTGACTCTAAATTAAATACCTTAGAAAGCTTATAGAAAACATTTTTATAACTTTACTTTGAAGGGAAAATTTGACTGAATATATCTGAATAATAACAAACTGGAATTATTTATTATAATGAACCAAGACTATGTATACGTTGGTTTACCAAATAAATTTTCAATTATATATTTGAATCTAAATTAAATGTTTCAGAAAAAAAAATATAAAATCTTTTTTGTAACTTTTTATAAAAGGAATATTTGTTATTTTTATGAATATTTCCATAGTTTATTGTATCCGCTAAGGTTTTTCTCACAAGATACTTTTTGCTGGGATTCCTCAATTATGTAAACTTGCGGGAAATTATGGGTTAATTACGCATGTAACTGTTTCATGATATAGTTCATTGAATTTAACGTTAAATACATATTGAAGAATGACTCGCTTTAAAGGTTTTACGATTTATTCGTTGCAGTATATGTATGCATTATGCATCGACAATAAATGATGCCAAACAAAGCAACAAAAATTGTCAAATTGTGGAACTTTACTATAGTAACAATCTTATGGCTTTCTTACTTTTAATCTATTTTTAACTCATACATATATTTTGTACACAAGTTACGATGTCAGTACGAGCCGCAACTTATATGATCAAATACGAAAAGTGTTTGTCTTTAAGACAACACTTAATTACATCCCGTAATGCTGTATACTACAGCTAGTTAGTGATAATCATAAAATAAAGAAAATGGGAATTGAGAGTTTATGGGTCACACTGGATTAAAAAGCTTTCATTTCATCTTCAAGTATAAAAGAAATACTTAAATTACACCGTTTTCATAATTTACTAACGGTGGGTCGTTGTTTCTTGGATCCTGAAATTTCACAAATAATTTCAATAATCTCGCTTAACATCAAATTCCCGGAAAATGAAGAACCCTTAAATACACATTATATAGACTTTGTACTTTTCTATATTCATATAGAAGCAGAATGAGGACTCAATATACAAAATTCGGTTTTTCCATTATTAATTTTTTCAAATAGAGCATTTTTATTTCAATTATTTCTCAATAATATTAAAAGAATGGATCTAGTTTTTAGTTTCAATGATAGCAAAGAATGGTATACTTGGATTAAATCCTAACTATTTATATATTTAAAAAAAAAAACAGAATATTGCTATACATACGGTAATCTAAAAAATCCTTCTTTAAACTGGAACATAAATCAAGAAACAGGGAAAAGCCCAATTTGTGTTACATCTAGGTCAATATTTCATTGACATATTTGAGTCAATCCTAGGCCTTGTATTCAAATTTCTGGGATGAGCTAAGATATCCAAGAATTTTAACCACAGTTTAGAGTTTAGACCAATATGGACTTTCAAATAAAATCTATCAATTTTCTTATTATTTTATCGTGACGATCAAATTTTGGGCTACTTTAAGTTCAATTTGTGGTCCCTCCAAAGTATCAAGAATAAGAACATAAATTGACGATAATTCATCGAAGATTCCAAATTTAATCCACACTCAATTGTCAGTATTTATACAGATTTTTTTTGTTGTTGTTGGTTTATTTACTCATATTAAATTGTTCCTACCATGGATACTGCAAAAATAAACACAGAGAGAAAATTGCCACTGAAAGTTACCTATTTTTTCCAGTCTATAAAGTGTTTTTACAACCCTATTTAACCTTTACTTTTCTACAGAATCTCTGCAATTAATATATATAAGAAAGTAAGACAATAAAGCTAACTAGAACTTGTCGACAAGGGTGTCCAACGGATCCTATATTGTTTGCTATGTCCATAGAAGAATTAACTATATGTAAATTAATCACAAATATGGTAGAAAATGACATATACTTTATCTTTACATCGACGATGTAACGTTGTTTATAAAAGCCAATTCTTCAACTCAACTCATCATGAGGATTGAAGGTATATTGTCATTTTTGATATATCCGTATGGTATATGAAGAAAACTACACTCAATTAGTTATTTAACAATAATGAGAATATTTTAGAAAAGATCAGTCAAATGACAATAAAAAAATCTTGACTAAAATAACTTTAGCATAAAACTCTGTCAATATTCTCCTAAGAGTCTGAGTTAAATCTCAAATACCTCACAAAATGTAATGGACTCTTCCTATTAACATAATCTTCCTTCTACTTTTGATCTAAATGTGTTTGTAACTTTTTCTGTAATTTTGCTTACCAACAGACAAACAAACATTACATAACTTCCTTTCAACTTTTGTCCGTGGGTGTAAAAATACAATCTGAAACTCTTGACTAAAATAATTATAACTTAAAAGTCCTTTATATAATATGACGTCACCTTTGTTTATTTTGTTTAAAATAGTATAACGTAATACCTTAACAAACGAGTTTAATTCGTTCCTAGACCGGAGTTCGTTAGTCAAAGTAATTTATGGAAAAATAAATAACTAAAAAAAATAAACATTGTAGTGTCCTTTAAGCTCCGCCACAAAATTTGGACCAGGAAATCTAAAGCTTAGCCTCCTTAAAATGGCCAAGGAGATAGGCATAGACTACAAAACAATAAACAAACTTTTGAAGAAGGACTTGAAGATGTTTCCTTAAAGTCATTTGAAGAGACAACTCCTTTCCGTGAAACCCAAAGAAAAGAGAGCCAGCCGAAGTAAGAAACTTCTCAGTTTTTCAGTTAAGGCTAAATGAAACTCTCGAAATGATCGGGTTTTGGCTATAAAAGGATCTGATACCCCCTGTAGACGCAAAAATTACAGTTAGTGATTGTATGGGGAGCTGTAATACATCCATAGTCTTTGTACCCTCTGGACTCAAAATTAACATCTTAGAGTGCGTAAAGACCATTTTAGAGAAAGGTCTTCTTCTATGTTCAAATTCCCAATTCAAAGAAGAGACATAAACCTTTCAATAAGATTGGACTCCTTTTCATACGCCCAATATGATGTAGGGGTTGTGAAAGAATCATCTCCCTAACTTTTACATACGTGACTTATGGCCTCAATCTCTTCTAGATTTGAACCCGATGAATTTTGAAATCTTGTCCATTTTAGAGGCCAGAGCATGCAAGAAACCTCATCCAAATTTGGATGCGCTGAAAGTCTCCCTAATCCCACAATGAGGCAGCATCCACATAGAGATTGTCCGCTCCTGCTGCAATGCCTTCCCTAACTGACTAAAGGATGTAATTTCGGAAAAAGGAGAGCATTTTGAATAAATATTTTTTAACATATGTGTTAAGATAGTTAGTAAAATTCATGTAATATTTTAAGTATCCAATATGATAAATAAAAAAAATATCTACTATTATTAATTTTACAGTATTTAGGGTTCCCCCTGTGCATAAGGGTGGTTTTGTTCTTCAAATTTTTAGATTACAGCTATTTCGGAAATGCTGTGATATGCTAATGAAATAACCGATCCAACATTTCACATAGTTAATGTTTAAGTAAGGACTTGTAATAACGTCAATGTAAGCATTTTGAAAAGGAAATGGCAAATTTTATATAGCGGGTAATCCTTGAAATCAGAACAATAACTAATTAAATAATGAATAAAGGTTCAGTGATTCAAATTAATTACCTATTATTTCGATCTATTTAAGTATATGCAATTACTTACCAAAAAAAAACCTGAGCTCTCTAGTTTACGTAGAAACACAGAAAGTGACACTTGAACGTGATGAACGAATTTCTATTCGCGCATTTAAATCATTTTCGCATCTCCAGGACCACGCTGTAAGCAAGTGCGAAACTTAAGAGAGGAAGAAACACTCTAAAAAGGCCAAACTGGGCCCAGAGGAGTTAAAGAAAACAGGCAAGGCCAATCTCCTCAAGTCCATGAGGGACTATGTAAGATATCTCGGTGTTTCACATCAGACTGTCGAGAGAGATATAGAAAAAGTGAGATTAAAGAGCATTGTCAGGGTGGGGATCCCATTTTTGACACCAGCGATGGAATAAACTGTCGCAAAACTCTTTTCAACTTTTTTTTTTCTTTCTACATTTTTAGACCTCCTACAGCACTGAAGCCACACCCCTTCGACTACACCTTATAAGTGTATATCGAGTGGAAGGCCTGTAGTGTCCGTCATCCGAACACTGAGGCCCTCAATACCACTGTCAGCCAGTACTGGGAGGCCAGGACAGAGAACTACACCCACCAGGGGTGCCAGGGCTTCTGCCACCACCTGGAAGACATCATTGCTGCTATGGGGCATTAATGATTAAGAGAGCTCAGACACACATCTATTTGTAGTATTAATTTTGTTGAAGTTCTATTGTTCATTAATAAATCATATATTTTTTAAGTTTAAAATTGAAAGTGTTTAGATTTTGATAGATAACTAGCCATGATATGAAACAAGATGAAAAAAAATATTAGATAACGACTAATCTAGTTTTTGCATAAATATTGTTGAAAGAACTTAAAGCAAATTTATGTATTCTCGTATAGCACAACATAAATCATTTATATTGGAAGTAATGAAATAATAATAATTAATTAATTGTTTAACCAAGTGTAAATGAAGTATTTGTTTTATGAATTAATAATCGTTTTAGAAGGGAGTTATTGAGAGTTTAGCAGATAGTCCAAATATATTTGAAGTGATTATAAAATAACATAGATAAAAAGTAGTTCATTAAAACGTTTGTAATTTTCTCAGGCCTCATCATCTTCCCTAACAAACCGGTTTTGATACAAACACACACTACAAAAATAGTCCGGTACGAATATCACCCAACCAGATCAGTTGCTCATTATGGTTATTTACGACAACATACCTCCGTCTTCTTTTTATGAGGAACAGAATCGTTCTGCACTTTTTGTAGTTGTGTAATTTAAATGGTAAAATAGACAACGCATTATTGGCTAAAACAGTCGGATGCACAATTCAATTCGTCCAAAAATTCAGAGCACGTGTCAAGCAGGATGGTGAGTACCAATGAGGAGGATTTCTCAGAAGCCTTATGATCTCCAAACGACCAAAATTTCCAAAGTCCTGCATGGTTGAGGAAAATAAACAAAAATTGAGAAGAATCCTGGCTTACAACATCGACGTAGCTTACCGTTCAACTTGGCATTCCGGACTTTACTCAGTGAGACATTTTCGGGACGTTCTGAACATGTGGTCCGAGTTTACGCCGATTTTATTAATTGAATGTCAATGTTGGCAGGTTAAGAAATAAAGTCACAGCGGCGTTTTACTTTATTTTCTTGGGTTGCGAACGTTAAGATGTATTTTTAATAATAATAGGATGACCAGAAGCCACCGTTTTTGGAGGGTTATCCCTGGTTGTACATGCCCCCAGAATTGACACCATTCAATGTAACACAAATGTTATTCAAACAAGATAAGTCAGCAAAGATTTTCAATACTCACTGAAAATTTACAGCAACACGGATGACATCATTAGGAGCCCATATACAGGAGTAAAACGATGGAGAATAATTGAAAAACCTACATATAGCATTCATAAATAAAGAATAAATAGAAGAAAAAAATTGCATTACTACATTGTTCTAATAAAATTGGTATTTTACCTGTAATATTCATTTTAATGTTAGTGTTAAAGGGATTTATAATGGCCGTTATATTTGAAATAAAACATAATATAGTTAGTAGTGAATTCTAATAGGCTTGTGAGGGTGGAGAGGCCACTTATGCCACCAGCAATGAAAAAACCTATCTCTTCCGTTGCAAAACTCTTTGAATGAGTATTTTGAACTCTCATGTGACACTTTAGACCACCTACAGTCCTCATGCAAACTACTCGACTACTGCAGGCCTGAGGAACTTTTGGGCCCATGTCGATGGGAAGGCCTGCAGTGTTCATCATCCCAACACCGATACCCTCAAAGCCAGCACTGGAACGCCATGACAGTTTATTAGATCTGCAGAGTGTGCCAGGCTTCTGCCGCCGCCTAAAAGGCATCATTATCGCTAAGTGCGGCTACATTAATGATTAAATCTATTTATGGTATAAATTTGGTTGAAATTCTATTGTTCATTAATAAATTCTATCTTTTTGAAGTTTAAAATTTTAAAAAAGTGTTTAGATTTGAATGAACCACTCGGTAATACTTGAGTATTATACGTTCTTGCCACACAGATCCAACATTAAACTTAAGGTATATTTGTCTTCTCGAATGTGGTCATGATAAAACGTCATCAGCTGAAATACGTAGCAACCATAAAAGACCCACAAGAACTGACAAAATTCATAATGACCGGACTGATGGAACAACGGTATTTTTAGTTTTTTAGACCGATCCCAACACTATTTTCTAATCAAATATGTTTCAACAAAATTTTATTTGAATAGAAAATAAAATATTTATTCAAACAACTCAATGAGTGGTATGGAGTTTATACATTATTTTGATTGGATTTTCTTTAGATTTTTTTTAGTATGCATATAAAAAGTGGTTCTTTTTTTCCATTGATAGGACCATCAATATCTTATGATCTTTCAAATATTGATTATTCATTTATAGTTATAACACTGTGGGCTATCTTTTAATTTTTTCTCATTTGATTGTAAACAATTTTCACTTTATAGCTTATTTTTGTTTGTACCTTTCAAAATGTATTCAGTCATGGTGTGAATAGATAAAAAATATATTTATACATAGGCCTGTAAATCGTAAGCCTTTTCAGTCTGTACAAAAAAAAGCCGAAAATCAACATGGTAATCTGGAAAATTTGAAAAATATTTGAGAGGAGATCAGCTAGGCTGTCATGACGTTCATTAAATAAGCTGCAGGCAGCCGTGAGAGGAATGAAATAAACACAAACCCCACTCCGTATCAAGCAATGATACAGGCAGGATTTTTTTGAGGGGGGAGGTTATGGGATATGTCGGAGTCCTCTACATTGAGAACTGATCACTGTTTCTCTGATCAACAAAACCATTCCAATATGAAGTTTATCAGTAGGGGGGGCGTCCGTAGGGTCCACCAAAATAATTTTTGTTTTATACTAGAAAAAAATTATGAGAAAATAGGTGTTCAAATTTTTTTTATCTAGACTTATTTTCTAAAAAATATTCATTCGACCAAATTATGCAAGGGAGTAAAAATATTAATTTGTGATTTTTTTCTAATAAATTACAAAAACCATAATAATAATATATAATCCCTGATTAGTTGGCTTCGTGATAACGAGTATATTTTATTTACAAAATACATACAGGAGGGGGGGATCTAAAAATTAAGGACGTCGAAGGGGTATAAAGTTTTGGACAAACACAGATAGGGGGAGGGATTGGTCAAAAATTGTACTCTTTTCAGAACGTCATAAATGTATGATATCTATGTGTATAACGTCTTCAATGACGAAAAGGTAATTTTGATATAAAATTACTGAAATTATAACTGACAAATTAAGTAAGTTATCAAATACTTGCACTCCTCAACAGTTACTCAATATGTTCATTAAGAATTAAAGACGAATAAAAATACCTTGAGTCTAGAGACTCAAATACTCCTTAAAGAAGTTATTTTATCTTTCTCGTTTAATAATTCATTTCCCTTCTCTCTTTCTGTATCCCCCTCTCTTTCTCTCCTTTTCTCTTCTCTTCCTGTCTCTTTCTACATCCCCCCTCTCTCTTTTCTTCTACCGTCATCCTTTTTCTGTTCCCCTCTATTCAGCCCTTCAACACAGGCATCATCCACTAGTAAAAGTATATAATATACATAAAGGAGAGATCTGTGTAAAGAAGAAACACAATTTAGAAATTAGAAATAAAAAACGGTTGTTGCGTGTGCTCTTTCTTCTTGTTTGTTCATTATTTAATAAGTCAATGAAGTAAGCATTATCGCCTATCTTAAGTGTAAATTGATTTAATAATCCAAAATATAATAAGTATATATAAATTTAATTATAATTATGATATTTTCCTGTACTCATGCTATGTTAAATGTAGAAGGTTCTCCTCTTTATGAGTGTAATTCATTTTATCCCCCCCAATCGTATAACAGGCAGCTGATATTAACAAAGCCCTTAATTCATTAGTACTATATGTCTCGTTCCCACATATTCCTCGCGCTCATATAAAAATCCGATCTCTTTATAATTTAAAAGTTGAATAAAACAGAAGTGCTGATCTTTAAAAATGAATTAAATCTTAGAGTCTTTTAGATCAACTAATGTTTAATACGTAGTGATGTAAGTCGATTGTATTTTTTAGATGGCCCGTTTTTTTTGGAATTGGTGATCTAAAGAATGAAATTTATTTTTCTTAGCTGTTGTCATCATTATTTAACTCCTGAGTATTGAACTTCCTTTTCTAAGACATTGTCTTTTTAAGTAAAACTGTACATAAAAAATTAATTTATAATCATATTGATTTCAAAACTTAACGCTATCATTTTGAGCATCAAAAAACAAAACTCAAAAACTTTCAATAAATTATTATTAAATTCGGCGCTTGTATTGAAAAATCAAAAGTTAAAATGAGTCAAAATAACTTTCTAGTATTCAATGTATACATTTACCATTTTTTCTTAAGTGAATGACTCTCAAAATCCTTAAATTAGATTATTTTTATTGGATTTTACTATATATATTTTTCTTATAAAAAGTGCATTTTGATTCCCTTAAAAGTGACATAAATATATAAAATCTAATGTCAATAACAATTAATTAACTGTACCTATATAAAATGTTCGTTTACTTTAATAAAGTATTGTTGATGCACCATGAAAAGAAAAGAAATATTTTTGTCGTCAAAACACTATGGATATAATATGAACAAAATATTATTATGTTGGGGAAAAAAGTAATTTCGTATTTCCCGCTCTTTTTTAACTAAGTATATCTTGTTCATTATTAGTGACAATGAATCATACGATAAAGTGTTGTAAAGGTATGAGTGTATACGACAAACATTTTTAAACAATATTACGCTAGGCCTGTTCAGTCGTGAATTATCGGGCTTCGAGTATGGAGATCTCAAAGGAAAAAATCAACATATTTTACATTTTTACTGCCTGAAAGGAAAAAAAACGTCGAAAGCGACCTTTAAAATGTGTGACGATGATTTTTCGTTGGAGTGACTTTTTCCCTCGCTCAATTCTACCCTCTACTGTGATCAACTCGACTGTTTGAAGATGGCGATCGAAGAGAAGTGGCCAGCATTGGTGAATGGGAGACAACAAGACATCATCAAAACAACGCCAGGCCACATACATCTTTGATGAGCTTTGGGAGTCAGATAGAAAGTTCTTATAAATCCACCCTAAAGTACAGACATGGCACCAAGTGACTACCACCTGTTCCTGTCTATGACCACTGCGCTTGGGGTACAAATTTGCCTCAATAAAGACCTGTAAAAATTAGTTGTCCTAATTTTTGCCAAAAGTTACTAGAGCTTAAAGGCAAAGGGCATTATAAAGTTGAATTCTCGATGGTAACAAGTTAACAAATAGAATGGGACATACTTGGATTAAATTAAATGATTGTAACATTTCTTATGAAGCATTGAAATAAAGTGAAAAATACGAAATTACTTTTTGCCCAACCAATTATTAACAATCATTTATAGATTAACTTTCTTTTTTTATCTACAAGTACTATCACGTATTTTTACTTTTTAGGGCATACCCAATTAATTTTTGTAATGAGTATTATAAATATTTAACTGCTCATATATATTAAATTAGTCAATCCCATGGACTTATTTGTGTGTGGCGCAGTTGAGCGACACTCCAACATACTCTCCTACAACACCGAAAATTGCCCAGCCCTACACAATAATGACTACCTAGTTTAGAAGCATAAACCGTACGACGTCATTAAATATCCCTCTTTAAATTGGCAATGAAATGTCCGGGGATGACTTTTAAAAAGGAATGAATTTACTAGGAATGAAAAGAGAAGGAACGAATTTATTAGTAGTGAAACCACCTAGCAGCACCTTGAAATACGTGCAATCATTGAAGAAATGCATGTAGTAAAGACTCAGAAATATGAGAAAATGCATAGGAGGACCTTGGTCATTGCTCAAGAATATAATTGCACCTCACTTGGTGCAATCCATGATTCCAACTTTCAAGAAGTATATCATGCTGGAAATACGCTCTTGGGTTGCAATCCCTTTTTTAGGGGGTGGAATATAACCGCAGTAAAACCCTAGTGGTACAAAACCAGAGCAAAATATTTTTGATGAATTCCTAAGCAAGCTTATAAATAGGTCCTATAGTAGTTAACTTCTTGGTAGATATGTAAATTCCCCAAAAACTCATTGAATTTATGCACGACAGGGATTACTATATGCTATATCATTATTTACGTGTTCATTTCTCAGTAACTAGATAATAATTACAGTTTTGGATAATTAAAAATGCTCCAACTTCAAAATGTCTTGTGCTCTTCTAAGGTTTTTTATGGTTGCAACTTGAAAAGGTTATTTTTTTTCAAAAGCGGTTATCATAATTATTTAATACTTGAAGAAAGAACATCCAAGTTTAAAGCAATCACCAGTGCATTAAAGACGACAATTAATAAAGAGGATTTGTTGCGGAGTAAGACCTTGTTGGACTAAGAGTAGAATTGAGGATCAATATTGGGGTAGTTCTTGCTATATACAGCGTGGGGTTTGTGTTTAATCTCTTTGTCTCACTGTTGATTGCAGATAATCTAATAAAACGTAATCACAGCTGAGCTGCTCTCTTCAAAACATTTTTCAAACTGGTAGAGTAGCCAGGGCAACCCGTTTTCTTCTTCTATAAAGTATAGTGCTTCTTGCTCGCTGATACGTTTGAATTTTCAAAATTGCGAGGAATAGTTAAACAGAGCATTCATATTTTGCTCTAAACAACAAAAAGTTTTTTTGTAGATATACTTATAGCCTGTTTAGCCAATATTAATATTTTTTAATGATAATATTGGTGAGTGTTTCGAGACGTCTTAGCTGGCATTACTATAGATGAAAATAATATGATAATGGTCAACGTCTATGACGTCACTCTTGCTAGGATTTTCAATTTGATATATCGTACCGACTGCTGGGCAAGAAAGACAGATTTTGACAAAAAGCGCAACCACTCGTTCACTATGACGTCAATATTAAGAAGTGTGGTGGAAGTCAGTCCAACATCAGTCGTACAAATAGGAAAAGTAACACTGAGGATTTGTTGCAAAGTGTAAGGCATTGTTGGACTTATAGGATTGACATCGCAATAACTTCTGTATATATAATATGTTCGGTACAGATTCGAGTGTGTGTTCATTTTGTTCATGTCATAGCTGTTTGCAACTAATTTAATCAAACGTAATGGCAGTAATTAAATAATAATGACAGCATCTTAAGAATAGAAAATCCGCTTCTCAGATTGTCAACTCAAAAAAAAAAAAAAAAAAATTGAGCTAAAAATATTTACAATTAGCAGCACTGTTCAGAGCCCTCATTATATATACATACATTCAATCTCATATCATTTTTCTTGTTTTAAAGATATGAATATATCAAGAGAGAAAATAATAGTATCCAAATAAAAGCGTGAATCCTCAGATAAATATATAGATTGAAAAGCTCTAAAAGAAAAATAAAGTTGTAGCAAATAGAATTTCGTTATCTCTTCTCTACCAGAAAGAAGAAATGCATCCTCATATATTTTAAAAATGTAAATGTGTTTGTAATTAGTTTAGAGTTCCAAATTTATATTTATGTATTCATATTATATATATGTATGTTGTAGATATTAAAGTTCCTAAGGAAGGAGCTGTAATTACATCCCTTGATATAATTATTATGCATAAATCCATTAACAAGGAAGTGTTGCATTCATCATATTTTCTACAACTCAAAAAATCAAGATATGGGGAGAAAATCAGTCTATATTTTTGAGATGAAACATAATTGGGTACTCTGTAATTTAATCTATAAAGAAAAAGTTATTACATAAAATTTTCAGTAACAAATCAAGAGTTGAAAAAGTATTGAGACCATTTTCAATCTCATTTTTTTGATACGTTTACTGAATTTCATTTAAAAAATATAGTTGCTTAACTCCGAGATCTTTTGCATGGGCCCTAATTGACTTGATGGGAATGGCCTGGTCTGTCGTCTTTAATTTCATATTCAAGTGTCATTTTCTCGACTTGTTAGTAAGATAGAAAACTCAGGTTTGTTTTGTTTTGTAACTGAAATATATCAAAATATGAATTAATATCAATCACGCAACCTTCATTAATTATTGAATTAGTAAGTTTACCAACTTCAATGGACCACCAGGTAAAGTAAATTACTCTTGGGAAAAATCTATTACTTGTGTTTACTATTCTTTGAGATATTGTTTTTGAGATTTAAAAGTGTTATTATTTTTTTCGGATCAATACTTTTGTATTAATGCCATCAGTGTTTCATTGTTTTTGATGTAACTGATATAATTTGAATTATTGATGATTTTAGTATTAGGTTATATAATTGCATCAAAATTCAAAAATCAGTCACTGAAGAGTTTTTGAGAGTGAATATGTACAATAATAAATAATATAATTATCGATAATATAAATCTTATTATATCTTAATCTACAATAATAGATGAAAAATTAATGATTCAACATTATCAAATATCTTGTATTTATTACTTAAAAATATTATTTAGTCAATTTTCTTTTTAAATTTATGATTCAAATTCGATATTTTTAACTGGCTATGGCTTAGGGGACAGTTTGACGAGTCTCACTCAGCTTCAATTTCTTAAAAAACTATTGGCTGATATAATATTTGAATAGACTTAAAGCTTGGAATTCTACAGACCTGGAGTAATCACGCATAACTTTTATTCCCACATGAGGGGAATGTTAAAAAGGATGGTGATTGGTTGAAAAAAAGGAAAAAGAGTCAATGTCATTTTTTACTCCATTCCTTTAAGAAGAGAAAGAAAAAAAACAAGCTAAAATGTAAGAGTCATCGTTTGAACCAGTGGTCTCCAACTCCCAGGGCGTGGAACAGTACTGATCCGTTGATCAATTAATACGAGGCTACAAAAGAACTAATTAGTTATTTCTATTTTATTTATTATCAAAGTTGGTAGAAGAAGAAGAAAATATAATTGCGAATTACAAAAGATAATTAGTTGAGCGAGGTAATTGATAATTATATTTGGGTTTATAATTTTTAAAAGACTCATCAGATTTCATTGGCAACAAACTAAAATATGAACTGCATTTTTTACACACTCTTTTGTTATTTGCATTCATACTTAATATCTTCTTCTTATCCTACCAACTTTAGATAGAGTAGTAAGTCTTCCTCTATTATAGTCCCTCTTTATGTCTTTTATTTTGAAATGGCCGTATTCTTCTCACTTACGCGCCAAAATTTAACACAGCTAACAAAATGAGTAAGAAACAAGAGTCTTTCGAAAGTTTCTTTTTTTTTTAAAGGGAGAAGAGCATCCTACGACTTCCAAAGAAAGTTTTTAGCAGACAGTACCAGGAGTCCAACTGGAACTATGGATTGTATAAGGTGACTCCCACACACCAACCCCGCTCTGTATAATATGTGGCGACCGGCTCTCAAATGTGTTGATAATGTCTTCAAAACTGCTTCACCCCTTAGGACACCAAGCACCCATGAATAAAAGGAAAGCCCCCGGAGTATTTTGAAGAAAACAAAACATGAACTCGAATTATAGAAGAAATTACTAAGGGCCGCTACATCAGTAAACAAAAATGCACCGAGAGCATCACACTTCGTGGTGAATCGCATTGCTAATGCTAAAAAGCCATTCACTATTGGCAAAAAATCCTCTTACTCTTCACTAAATACAATTTTTATAAACTTTTAGAAGAGAATACTGTAGAAAAGAGTTCACAGGCGCATTTTTAATCTAACACAGTGACTGGATGCGTTGAGGAAATAGTTAAAGATATTGAGTTTGGTGGGATTGGGAGTGATTAATCCACAACGAGCTACTCCCCTGTAGCAAAACGCTCAATTCTTCCCTCTACAGTGAACAACTCGACCGTTTGAGGATGGCAATGGAACAGAAGTGGCCAGTATTGGTAAATAGGACACAAAGCGTGTTTCATCAAGACAACACTAGGCTGCACACACATCTTTGATGGTGCACCAGAAGCTCCAAAAGCACAAATGGAAAGTGATTATGCATCCATCCTACAGTACAGACCTGACACCAAGTGACTACTACCTGTTCCTGTCTATGACCAACGCGCTTGGGGTTATAAATTTGGTCTCAATAGAGGCCTGTGAAAATTGGTTCTCCAAGTTTTTTTGCCAATACTGACAAGGGCTTCTACGAGAAGGGATTTATCAAGTTGGATTTTCAAAAAGTTATCAAATAGAATAAGGCATACTTGGCTTAAATCAGACAATTCCAACACTTCTTATAAAGCATTGAAATAAAGAAAAAAAACATACCAAATTACTCTTTCCCAAACCTATTATATATTAATGCAAGACGGAACTACAAGCAATATAGTTTAAAAATAAGTCCTTTAGTAGCTGTCTTTTCAAGTTTTAAAAAGTATTTTAAATCTTAAAAAAATATATAATTTTCAAAAAAGTTCCAATAACCAAGCCCCTCAAAATATAATCCTATAGACGCCCTTGCATGTATTAGGTTATAACATTTTTAGTAAACTGTATCATCTCTTAGGTTAATAAAATTGTTATAGATTCAATTAATTCAAACTTTATTATACAATTCAAACCAGATAGCACAGTTTAGCGCTGGATCGAAGATATTTCCCCTGCAATAATCTACTATCTGCTTAATCCATTGGCAATTTATGAGAGACATAAATGATTGAAAAACGGACAATCTACTGACTAATTTATGCAAAGGATGATTTCAAAATTTGAATCTCTTTTTAATATTTAATACCAAATCTTCTTCAAATAGCTAAATTTTGAGAACTACTATAAGTTGAAGTACAAAAAGAATGATTTTCTACCTCTCTTGACATTATTAGAACCTTATCAGTTGAAATACTAATAACATCAATTCCTACCTCTCTAGACATTTTTATTAAACTGGTAAATATTTGGCAATACTACACAACATACATATTTTATTGTAAAATAATATGCAACAACTTGTTTCCAACTTATAGTAAAAACTAAGCTTTTGTTTAATCACCTTTGGCATTTAAAAAGGTTGATTATGGAGGCACTTTTATCGTTATAATCGACAGAAACTTTAATTTAGCGTACAATTAAATCCAGTGTATTAAACTACGAGAACCCCAGAAGCCACCAAATCAATGTCTTCTTCAGATGTAAATTGAACTTTCATGCCATAGTGAGCAGGTTTGCTGAAAAGTTCGTAGGCTAAAATTGTAAAGTACATTTATTTAAAAAAAATTAAATTTATTTATTACAAGGCCGCGGAGTCGATATATAAAATATCCAACTCCAAGACACACTTTTACAATAATATATGTTATAATCTTTATACTACTATTGAGTCATTTGACTGTAAATATAGATTTAATTTATAACTATAGGTAGTTATATATTGTAGTATATAATTTTGCCAGGTATAAAGAAAATATTTAACATGATGAGCAACAAATGAAATGGATTAAAAGTTATATGACTTTATATATTATTTTAGTTCATTCATAAATTTCTGAACACAATTTAAGCACGCGTAATCGAGGAACGACAATACACACAACCCACATCATTACAATTTACTCCGATTGGATTGATTATTCGCATGACTAGTACTGACTAATGAACTAGCTTGATTAGTGGCTACGCAGTCAATGTAATCTTTTAAAGAAGTTTTTAGGATTTTAAATAAGCTTCATATACATATGTAAATTGTAACAATTTTCGTAGCCACAGTCGTAGTCGCTACACATTTTTCAACACTTACTCCAACTTAACAGGCCTGATTTATTGCATGGAGTTACCTTCGATGGCAATACAAAGATTTAGCAGTCATAAAATTTTCCAATGCCCTTTTTATAGGACGATTTCCCTTTAGACTTAAAATAAGCCTAAGTGTCGATGATTACCTCTTAATTAACTTTGAATTTTTTTTTCAGTGAGCATTCTTTTGAAGTCTGCGAAAAGAAAAAAGTTACTGTGGCACAGATTTGGAAAATACAGTGGACCAATTTCTTCCTTAATCCAAACAAGAAGAGGCCTTGCTACAATCAGATGTAGCAAGGGTTAAGGAAATAAACAAGAACATGAGCAAGAATTACTTTGATGTCGATCCCCAATTCTACTCTGAGTCAAACTTACAATTATAACTACGCAACAAACCCTCAGGGTTACACTCCGTCTTTTATGAGCTCACACGAATGTTCAATCAAGTTTTGAATATAATTTAATCTATTCAGGAAAAGATGTTCACTTTTCAAGAATTATATAATAATGACAACTGTGAAGGAAACGAAAATTCATTTGTTAAGATTACCAATTCCAAAAATAAACGGGTCAGCTAAAAAATACATACATTATCAGTCTTCAACCGGTCATCAAACCAGTTTGTAGCCTTCAAGGACAATTGGGAGACAGTGAATAAGCTTCGGGCGGTGTCCACCCCCCAAACATTCAGCCTCTGTATTGATGCACATTAAGTTTAAAGAAAGATATGAGTAGCTAGAACGTATATACTCAAGTATTATACCTTCTAACTATCATGCATTATTTTCTTCGTTTTTATATTCTTCAATCCTAGCTAGGATTTGAAGAAAATAGGGGGGAATCCTTATAACTAATAATTAGAAAATCAGTCATAGGAGCGGTCCAACACTTCTCCTCAGGAATTAAATAACTATGATAAAAACTCTGGAAAAGAAAAGACTCTATAGTTTATCAACTTAAAAAATATGGCGAGCTAAAAATTGCTAACGATTAGGATCACTGGAATATAAAAATTAGTTTTTTTCTATTATTGGTTATTCACAATTTTTTCATATTATTTCAGTAGGACTGACTTTATTATTATTTGGGTTTTTTATAGGTACTACACTTGAACAGGTAAAAAATCGGAGGCATTCGCAGTTTAAAGCTACTCTTCCAAAAATAGGTAACGTCCATTAGTTGCAAAATAAAATAGTTGCCAGTAGGAACGAAAATAGATGAACTAGGAACGATGTCCAAAATTTTAAATGGGCTATTAAATCGCAAAGGTTGTAAAGTTGAAACAAAAATTAGTTCCAATGTTTTGAGGTAATATATTTTTTATGAGTATCAAGGTTATCATCATTTATTTTCACCTTCATTATTCTTTAGTCAAGCTCAACATATTGCTATAGGGAAAACAAATATACTTGGTGAGGATCTGCCTAGGGTTAAAGAATTGATCTATGGCGAGGAACATAAAATTAAGTTACAAAGTCAAACTGCGGTATTTTTTAGGATTAATATAACAAGAAAGGATTTAGATCACGGAGTCATCATTCGCTGTAAAAGCACATACAGTGATAAATTCAAAGTCATCTTTTTTGACGCGAATGGAGACATTTCCATGTGTAAAGAATCCGAGTATTCTACTAATGGAAGTGAGGGGAACTTTCTGTTCTTTCCCTTTCGTCATTATAATTTGAAAATGGAGCATAATTATATGAATACTGAGAAAGATATGCCAAAAGCATTTTCTTTACTTGAATTTTTCGATTTGAATTATGAATCTATAGAGCCGGGAAATCATTTATTTTGTGTTTACCAAAACAACTGGATAAATAGTGGAAATTGCATTTTGTCTTGTTTAAAAGTTCAACCTTGTCACGGAAACATTATTGAGGAAATTAAAGATTTAGAAGAGGATATACAAGGGAAGAAAACAGAATTGGATCAATTGAAGGTGGAATATAAAGAAGTCAAGGAAAAATATGAAAACATCTTAAATAAAGTACACACATTAACTCCTGCTGTGAATGAAAGGATATCCACTCGATTAGATTTGTATCATCAATTATTCTCGGAATGTAAAGAAACTCCTATAGGGGGTGTTATTAGTGAATATGACTCGCGTGGTGTTTTTAAAAACATATTTTCGACTTTTAAAGGTTCATAATTCCAAAAGAATCAATCCTTTTAATTATAATCATTAATCATTTAGTGTTATTTTATTGCATACGTATATGTCTTAACTCTTCATTATAATTCATTTGAATAATAGATATATGTATATCGAATATTAATTGATATAAGCAAATTGCAAAGATTGTTAAGATTTATCTCTGGGAAATTAGAAAATATCACCATAACTTTGATGAAATTTTCCATTTTACACAATGATTGGATACAAAATTATCTTTAATTATAAAGCAGAGATTATGAATTTTGTGGTTGCTCTTTAAATCCAGCAGGAACAAGATTTTATATTATTATAAATTTTTATTATAATATTATAGTAAATTTTGAATGTTAGTGTTGCTCCATTCATATAAAATTTATATACCATGTGCGTCCGAATATTTTTATAGGGGGGAGGGGGCTACCCATCCGATACATCCCTAAAAGAGATCAAGTTGTGTCTACTTAATTTTGCCCATTATTCTCACAATATCCCTACAAGTATTCAATTTTATAACTGGACGAATACAGTGGAAAAAAGATTATAATTAGTCTATGTTAAAGACATTGATGTTTTATTAATTAATTATCTTAGATTCTGTGAAAAAAGAAATGACAGACCTTATTGTTACTTGATGGATTTTAACTTCGTTTCTGTCTCTATATTTGGGACTAGTACATTTCCGACTTTAAACCGTATGTAAGTATTTAGTTTTAAATTATGATTAGGGTGTCCTTTTCTTGGGAAACATAATTACAGTATTGCTCTTGAATAAAATTATGATAAATTACGCACTAAGATTTTATTATCATTTGTACATAACTAATTGGTAAAAACATTAGCGATTGACTTTTTGTATAATACCTATTCCTAACATTTAATTTAAACTAACAATAAGATATAATATATAGTAGAAAAAGATGGAATCTTTATAGCACTACAGATGGTTTTTTTATACAAGACTAGGTTAGATTAATTGGATCAATACGAATAAATAAAGAAGGTTTTGTCATAATGTCTTTATTTACGATCCCTTTAGTATGTAGAAATAAATAGATAAATAATTTGTTTATACGAATTAATTCTAAACTTTTTAAATCACACAAAAATAAATGCTTTGAAGAAACTATAACATTTTTGTGATGAAGATAATAATATATAAAAAGTTGGTTTTTCGGATTTGCGGGCTGTATAAAAAAATCAAATTGTAAATATACTATAAAATAAAAATATCAAACAAAATGTATCATGTACCCAAAACAAATTGAGGACTAGGATACAAAAACATATATATAATATTATATCAGTGAAAATATCCTCCTTGACAGGGAAGTTTAATGACTTAATCATGAAGATGAAATATTTAATACTAAAGCTAGATGAATGGGTTATTAGAGGAACTCATTACTTAAATGCATAATACAGGTCTATGTCAAACTAACCCGCAACTTTCAAAGGGACAAAAGACTCAATGAAATCTTTAATCAAAATATCATCAATAGCTTTTTCATTAATATCAGAGGGTGAATTGTAGAGTTTAATGGCTTTTTGTGGGGAGTTCCCTAAGCAAACGGCGTTAAAAAAAGGCCTAAGATTATTTAAGGATGATATCGATTTCATAGTGAGCAAAGGACTTCCTTTGACTCTTGTAAACGGTTCCACTTGTTTATCCTGGTAAGGAAATAAAGATATTATAATTAGGGGAAACGTTCTGATTCATAAATAACTTACAGGAGTAATTAATAATTTGGCCACTCTTACAACGTAAGGCACAAAGTCTAAACTGTTGGAGATTTCAATGGCATCTTCATCCACATTACTTTGCGATGAGAGTAATCCTTCGCCGCCTTCATTTATAAAGGCCCAACGATACATTTGAAATTGAGGAACTCGCTGAGCAGGTAGAACCAAAGTCAAATCAAGTAGTTTGCAAGCTGATAGGTATAAATCCAACCATGTTGGGCTATTACGAGCCTCAAGACTGTTAGAACCTGATGTCATGACCCAACCCGTGTCTAGAAGTGACATTTGCTTCAGATGTGAGCTAAAAAAAAGTTATAAATGATACTTTTGATTAAATATAAGAATTCTAACCTCCATTCTTCGGTATCAGTAGAGAGTTCATGTTCCATGTACGAAAATATCTGAACCATTTCAGTAATAATAAGTGGCCAGAGGGAGGTGAGATGTTGCTGAGACATTCTCAGCAAGATTACTCGGAAACATAAAAATACAACAGATTGGATTTCCGGAGTATTTGACACCATCCTCAGACACTCAGCCAATCGTTCTTGAATATCAGGCATGTACCTATAATATTGGTCAGTGTCGGCACAAAAAATGACAAAGGCCAATCGTTTTAGACATAACGCCTTCTGCTCAATTTCAGCATCTTTATTCGTGAACAAATTCAAGGACCCACTTTGGCCAATTGATCCAAGTTTTGCTGCAAGGGATTAAATATTAGATACATATAATATATTTTTTAAGGAGAAAAGTGAAAAAATCTTACTCATTAGTTCCTTAAAAGTGGTGTTATCATGTGTCATCATATTATCCACTATTACCTTCCAGTAAGGAAAGCATTCATAATCCATTTGAAAAAATGAGGGTTCCATGAGAAGTTCAAAGACTTCTTTACGCCAAGCTTTCCTTGTGTACTGATACTCGCTCAGCCCTGACAATAGTCTTGAGCAAGCAATAAAGCAGTTACGATTAGTTTGAGTATGATTGCGTGTATAGGGTATGACATTACTCATAACAGTTTGAAGTAAAGGCAAAACCTTTTCTTTTTCATCTGATTGATAAATTACATCAAGGAAATTGGCCAAAATATCACCAAGTAAGTTTAGTGCAGTGACAGCATATGGATGTAATGCATTTGTAGAATTTGAGTCATTCTTATCTTTCTCATTTGACTCAGGGAGAACTTGAACATCTCGTGACATTACAAAGTTTCTTTGAAGCCAAGTTTTGGTTTCTAGTCGCGACCCACCAATGGCTGCACATTGATCAACAATCTTTCCGGCTAAATCCTGAATTTCCTTCACATCTTTTTTCTCACTCATTTTTTTACCTCTTAATACAAATTGATTTAATATAGCTAAAGATAAAAATATTGCTGGAGGATTTAGACCGAGACATTCTTTTGTTAGGAGTGCCAACTCGGTCCAGGAGTCAGAGAGAGCAAGAGCAGAAAATTTGGACATATATGAATAAAAGAATTGCAAAACAAGGACTTGTATATCATTTTTCCACTTAACCCCAATCACCAATGGAGGTGATTTAATTATACTACGCAGCGTATTTATAATATTAGAAATGGGCATCGTATGAACAGACTCGACAAAGTTAATAAGAACTTCATGCCCAGAATTTGGTGCCTCAGGAAAGCTAACCCCTACTTTTTCCACACATTTTATTTCTTGCCAAGTGATAGCTACGGCTGATACAAAATGAGAAGCGTAGTGATGAGCTATCGGGGAAAAAAAGATCTAAAAGACTTTCTTTTATATGTTTAACATCATTGGTTGATTGGCAGTTTGTGACAACATTCCAAATCTTCATGACACAGGCCAATAAAGTTGGTAGATTGGATAAAAGGGATTTTTGTGACTGTTCTATATTGCTTTTTGAATTATTTCCGAGCAAACCCATTCCTGAATTATTACTCTTAGAAGAAAAGGCATGAAGTAAATTGTTAAATATAGTTCCAGAATCAATATATTGAGTTGATTTAGTATCGAAAGGTTTAGAATCTGATGATACATCAACGAGGCAATAATGAATAATTGCTGTCAATGCTTCGATTTGATTCACAATGTAATCGGTGGGAAGTTTATCCGGATGGTGCTTTAAAATGATTTCTTCAACATTTGCAATAATTTGGCCCATCACTTCAGAAACTATGTAATTCAGGGATTCTCCAAGGAAAGGAAGACTTGATATAACAAAGCTTGTCCAGTAAGAATGAATATGACGAATTTTAGATTGGCTCAAAGCACTAATAATTGCAGTTAAAAACAATGGTTGCTCTGGTATTGAAAGATCGTTAACATATTTCATAGATAACAAGGAGACTATCGACCTCTTCCTTTCATGATTTGAATCAATTACGGTGTTATCTAGATTTCTTTCTTGAAATATAGACTGTTCCAACATCATAGTACTGAGGGTTAACTTTAAAATTTGAACTTGAAAAGCTTCATTATAAGTTGCCAAATACAAGTCAAAGGATACGTTATCACAACCAACATTGTTAAAATTTAGGATTTCATCAGTAAAATAAGTATTTTGTTTTTTAGAATAACGGTTGGAGTCATGAACAGAAGTAAGGAGGGAATGTAAAATGATTTTTTGGACTTTGAAACGATTTAAGAGATCATTGACAAACGATGCATAGGCTTTTCCGTTAACAGAAACAAGATGAATCAATTCTGACACAATCATAACCATTATTTCCACTGATAATAGTTGAATGTTTCGATTTCCGACAATTTCCTCTGGTGTTAATCTCGTGTATCCCAGATTCGGATAATAACTCCGAATGAAGTAGAGACATAAAGACATCATGATTTCTATCAAGGATGCATTTCGATACGTTTTTAAGTCTTCATCAGATATTCGTCCAAAAAAATTATTTCCAAATATAGACTTTCGATGTTTTGCTAATAAATTTTGCAGGTCATTGTTGCGCAACGACTTGACCGATGATAGATTAGAAGTAGAGAGAGTGCAGACTATAACTCTAGGATTCGTAAGAATGATATTTTTGATACATTTAAGTGTATATAAGATTAATTTAGAATCAAAGACTTGAGTGTATATCAAAATATGAGAATGTAATGGATGAACTACAACCGAATTTGATAGTGAGCTCGTTTCACTTGACGTGGAATTAGTATCTACAACGTCTTCAAGAATGTCATCGATTATATTGTCTACTATACATGAGTTTGGTTCATCATGTGAAAATCCAAATGTATAAGAACTATGACTGTTACAAGAATTTGGAACAAGAGCAAAAGGATTCACAAGGATATTTGAGGATAACGTCGAAAGGTTGAAATTTTCAGTTTTTGAAAAAATATCTTCAGAGCAAGATTTTTTATCCTCAAAGGAAGACAAATATAGTGCATGCTTCATCTTTTTAGATTGATTCAATTCAGAAAGATCTCCAGAAATGTGATACTTGATGTCTCCTTCACGAGGATGAATGGCGTATACAGTGGTATTCTGATACAAGTCCATTCTTTTAAAGGCCTTTGACGCCTTTTCAGCGTCAATAGTATCAGTTGTGTAAATTTTTGCATGTAAAACACTAATCCTCGCGGAATCAGGATTTAACAATTGAAGAAACAAGGGCTCAAATACCCTAAGAATATCACCATGAGTAATTGCATGTAAAATCCAACATTGAGACTGTGTTTTCAATGGGCCTATGTCTGCATTTAGATTGTCAAGTAACTTGTACAAGCAAAAATCAAAAATTTTAGCTATTCTGGAGTCTTGTAGTTTAAGTCCAATATCTCTACTTAATCTCCAAAAGAGCGTAAATTTCTTGAAGTAATCCAACTTAAGACTTTCAGACTCACTGATCTGTGACATGGCTTTTTCCATTAAATCTTCATGAGGAATTGCAATATGAAGCTTATGAAGGAGATCAACACATTGAAGATCAAATACACCGTTTGATGCAAGACCATTCCAAAGTCTCCATCCAATTATTTGTGAAATCACAGTTTCTTCAGCAATTAATTTTAATTTAGAATCAGGTACGAGTTTTAATGTAATTTTTCTTTTTGAATTTGAAGCTGCATCTCCTAGTCCCGCAATTAATAAAAATGTTTCTATGCAATGAAGTTGAAAACCAAAGAAATCTTCATGAAGAAAGCAAGAGGATAATATAAGATGCATTAACCATAAGGGAATATTCCTTTTATTGTTATCTTCCGCATCATTACTACCTATCTCTAAGGGATGGTTCAAAGTCAATGAAGATAAGTCCATTAGAATATTGCAAGCAGCAGTCAACACATCTATGTAATCATTTCCATTATTCTTAGTTCTCACACAGGTACATTTGAGCTCTTCAAGTAAATTCTCAAAGTTTCTGTCCGTCTCTTGGACTTTAAAAACATTCGTGTTTTCATCTTCGTCATCATCTGTAGAGTGTTCTAAAAGCATTCCATCTAAATTACTAGCTTGTTGATTAGATTTCCTAGTAATACAGAGACATGTTTTTAAAAATAAACACTCCAAACGATTGTCGTCAGAAAAAAAGTATTCTGAAAACAATGCACTAAATAGTTCTCCAAAAGTATTGGAGCAAGAATAGACTAATGATTCAAAACTTGGCTCATTTTCATCATTGATAGAAGATATATCATCCATGTTTTCACTAATAATGGGGTGAACTTTGGACAGAATCCTTCTACAAGCACTAAAAGTAAGGATAATTTCTTCAGATTTTAAATGTTTATGTTCAATTAACAAGGCATTGACTATCTTTTTAAATAAATTTGGAAGTTCGTAAGAGTGTGTTGTAACATAGGTATCAATAGAAAGAGTTTCCAATAAAAAAATGATTAGCTGACTAATTTCTGCTACAGAAATACTTGAACTTCCTATTTGATTCACAGGTATTATGAGAGAATCATTTATCCGAAAATCACTTTTAAAAACTTTTTCAAAATAGTCACCACAAAACTTCCAAATGAGTTGCATTTCAAAAGATCCTAAAAGTAAATTTGTAGTCCGAACAAAATCATCTCTTGATTTTCCCGCAGAAGGAGAACTTCCGGCAACTTCATTGCTATCACTTTTACAATACTTATGATCAAAATGATAAAGAGTTCTCAGGATCTCAATTATAAGATCGTCTAAAATGAATGAACTAATTACTGGTTTTTCAAAGAGAGTCATCAAAAGACGGAATGGTTTCAAGTCCATATTTGGACTCTGAACAGATTTTTTCAAAAATTGAATCAAAGATTCCGTTAAACATTGTTGAGTGTAATGTTGAAAGTAGTAAGAATAGTTGTCCGAAGTAAATTTCATACAATCGTTGGAATTGTTATCCTCATGGCCAATGAGCCAACTAAATAATCTTCTATTCAAAGACATATCTCTACGTAAAATAACATAAAGGGATGAGGTCATTACATTAATGAGGAGTAAATTACTCAGTTTTGGGTCATGAATGGGAAACATGTGAGTTAGAAGTTCTAAAGTGCTTCTTTGAACGAGAACATTGGTGTCTTGAACAGATTGGCATAGAGCTTCTCCAACAATGTCAAGATTTTTTCCATATAAGTCCTCTTGTTTGGAAGAGGATGAGCTATTAGCATTCCGTTGAAATTGATTGAGAATAAAGGATATGGCAGGATAACGTATTGAATAATTTGAGGCTATACATTTCCAAATAGAAGTATAAAAATATATAGGTCCACAAGCATCGCAAATGGATATGAGTAAATTAATTACTCGATCAAAATGATCGGATCCTTCTTCAAGTCCTGGAAGAATTCCTGTTATGATTCCATTGAGTCCAGGACGTAGTCTGTGTCCAAGAGAAACAAAGTGGGTTTCAAAAATAGTTAATAATTGAGGTCTAACACTCATAGCTGCATTCCCCATCAGGGGAAATAGTCCAGCACTGTATAAAAATAATTCCTGAGCTAATCTGAAATGATAAAAAGAAAAATGAAGAAATATACACTTAAAAAAACTTCATTCTTATAGGGTTTTTCATTTACCTGTTAGTTCCCATGGATTTAAAGATAATATCATACGTCTCCAATGCTTTTAGATGTACCCCAGTAGGCAATGCTGGATGCATACACTGAGCTAAACGTTTACTGATAAGTATTCTTCGCGGAATTATAGGATATTTCATATGAGCTAGTAGGACTTTATTCAATTTCCCTAAAGCAGCAATTAAGTCTGCCCATTCGGTAGTGTAATCAAAGGCTCGAAGTGCTTTATCGATGGCGAGCATAAAACTATATCGAATAATTAAATTATTAGAGTTGATTTATAATACGTTAATTATACCTTCGATACTTGGAGTCCTTGGTGAGGCTGTACTCCTCCATTGCGATCGACGCCATACTCAAACCTACCAAAAAGATATGTTAGTAGCTTGTTTTTTGCTTAGATTTTTAATTAATAGGATAATTAAATTAATTCATCTAAACATTGTTAAGTTCATTTCTTTAAAAAAAAAGGGTTTCCTCACTCACGAAATAAATTAGGCAATGGAGCCTCTTGATTTTTGAGAGATTTTCTCCCCATTGTTATGTATAACTAAGATGCAATGAACAACTCACATAATACTAATATAAAGGAGTGTTACGACTCCAACCCTAAAAAATATATTAAAAATATCCAAATACCTGCTCTTTACCTTATTATTATATTAATTATAAATGCTCAAGTTTCGTATCTGTCAAAGTAGGATTCATTCTGCCTGCTAGATAAATGTATTGCGTCATTCCTCAAGGGTTTATCAAAATATGACGTCATAGTTCGATCTAGAGCTAACGTATGCTCTCCCAGCCCTCTCTAACTAGAATGATTCTTTTCTTTGACGAATTATCGTCAATTTATACCCCAAAATAGGTATTATTAACCCTTTGAGTATGTTGCAAAACTCCATTTAAAGTAGGCAAAATTGATCGCCACAATGAAATAATAAGAAATAATGTATTTTATTTAAAAGGAGTCACATCGGGGCCAATATAAGTCTCTTAAATCAAATAAAGGATATAAACTATAATCAAAATTCTGAGTATCTTAACTCATCCCACAAATTTTAATAAAAAGCCTATTAATTGACTCAAATATGTCAATGAAATATTTGGTTGTCTGTATATTTTGTGTACAAGTGGCGATTTTGTACATGTTGCAAGCAAAAAAATAAGATGAATGATTCTAAATGAACAAGGACATTACATAGGAAGAGAATCCTGTAATTATTGAATATTTTACGGATCATCAAATATATCAATGGTGTAATTTTGGCTATTTTAATAGCCAAATTATTAAAATATAAGTATTATATAATACATTATAAAGTACAAATCCCCACAGTTATTATACTCATAAATACATAATAAACATGTAACTTAAATAGATCAAAACGAAATGATAGAGTATTTATTAATTCTTGGTAAGTAGAAAGACCAATATTGTAATCTAATAATCCATTTTAAGACGAAGAAATTGGAAGTTGTAGAAGCAGTCATTCTCATGCCTAACCTAAAGAGACTTCTCACCTATTCTGTAGTCGTCTATTGATAGGCTATATACATAGGTAATATATATCGTATACCTACCTTGTTTACCTAGTTGAAAGGTTTTGCATTTATTCATTTGTTAGCACCTCTTTTTAATGTATTTTGTCTCGATGCCCAAATTAGTTGTCAAAGACTCAAGGAGTATATCGATCCATAATATAGGGAGAAAACTTGATAATAAATGGATGGAATTACATATTAGTTTCGGCTTAATAGTAATAACTATTGACTAATAAGTTTGATGTGAATAGCAATGAGGGTCCGCATTAAATTATAATACTGATTATAAATATAAGTAACCCACATAATAACACGGAGAAATACTGTCTAAGCCCCTTACAATAATTCATGTTGTACGGAGGTATATAGAAATACACTTATATCATTCATCATAATTTTAAGTAACATATATGTATTACCAAGAACAAATCTTTTTTTCGGCTGAAGGCATCATCGCATTTGTTTTTTTTCAACTCTATTTTCATTTTGTAATACAAGAACTCTCATTGTCATCATATTATTCATATGACATCCTACTTATTAGTATATTTTTACCTCCCTAAAATGACTCATAATTCATAAAACATTTCTTACGCGCACAAAGAAAAAGTGGAAGGGATGATTATTTATGTCGTGATATAAAAGTTATGTACTTCATAAATAAGTATTCATACATAAATGATAAGAATTTCCAATTCTTTAATTGTAACGGTGTCCGTAGGGGAAGGGATGTAGCCCCCCAAAAAAAAAAAAAAAAAATAAGGAAGCTTTTATTCTTACTTAAAATTTAATCTTTGGATTTTTTTTTTCAAAATATTTAATATTTGAAATATAATTAAATTTTTCAATCTTTTTTTCAAAAAATTTAATACCCTGTGAATAGCTATGGATTTTGGAAATATTTCTCAGAAAAATTTAATTTTTTGTGAATAGCTTAGGATTTTGGAAATTTTTCTCTGGAAAATTTAATATTTGATTTTTTTTTTTTTCAAAACCTTTTATATTTAAATTTGAATTTTAGATTTTTTTTTCCAAAAAGTTCGTATTTTTGTGAAAAGCTCATGATTTTTGAAATTTTTTTGAGATTACCTATGGATTTTTGAATTTTTTTTCCAAAAAATTTAATTTTTCAAATTTTTGAAAAATAAATTGTAATTTTTGGATTTTTCTTTTACAAAAAATTCCAAAAACCAAGCCCAAAATATATATATATTTATATATATAATCTTACGGATGCCCCTGGATCGCTACATAAATGATTAAACGAAATATCGTAGAGCAACAGATAAATTCAAATGGTAGACTTTTCAGCTTGTACGTACCAAATGGCCAACATTATTTGGCAAAGAGATAAACAGTTTGTCTCAATGGTTAAAACATATTTCATTATTTTCACCTTTCCAACTCTAGAGTATTTTTACTAACACCATAATTGAAGGAAACGTCATTTTGGAGGCTTTATTCAAAACATTAAATAGAAAAATAATTTCCATTAAAACATTTTAAAACCCCATCAAATGGCTTGTTTAATAAAGAAATACTACATACCTGCATTGAATACTACTTGATGCGAATGATGAATCTTCATACTTTAATTATATTAGAGTAATTAATATGTACTGAAAAACCTTAAAAGTCAACAATTTTTTTAAATAATTTGATCGATTAGGGACGGGAAAAGTAGGATAATGAGAGAAAAATATCTTATTCTTTCCATTCTAATAGTTAATTTGTATCTGCAACACGGAAATAAGATTATATAACGATGTAATAACATATTTGTAACACATAATCATATTAGAATCTGATAACGATCTATATTACAAAACTAGGCAATAGAGGGATACAATTTGGATGAACAGTAAGGTTTAAGTCCTATTATTTGTTGTTCACGTTCTTACATCCAATATTTCACTATTTCCCTTAATATTAATCAAAAAAGGGTTTTCATTGTTATAAAATTTGCTTGTTAATGGCGCCGAAATGAACGACATCAAAATAGTGACGTCTGATGAAAACGCTCTATTCAAAGACTTCTAAATATATCTAGACATTGCAAAGACGAGAGTCTTTGCAATGGATGATTCGAGTCTCAAGAAAAGCAAAATTTATTCAAATTAAGTCACATGTCATAAAAAAGTGACTCGAGTCGCCCATATCTGCTTTATAATGTACCACAGAATAATCATCAATTACTAATTTTTATCAAAAAAGTCATAGATGACACCATTAATTTCGAATATTCAATTATTGCAGTATCTTAATCACAAGTAATGTAAATTATTCATTTAAAATTATTAACATAACTTACGAGTTAAACATCGTTACTCGTGGATAAAATATGCATTCATCGACCTAAGATACTTAGAGACTTGTCTCTTAAGTATCTTACATCGACCATCGTCCATGTTATGATTAATTGTCATAACATATCCGGCCAGGTTTTCGTATATCGACCTGATTTATTAGTAGAATTATTATTATTTATGACGTCATTTTCTTCTTATTCATTCATATCCATGAGTTCTCATACTCTCTGGAGGAGCACAAGCTCCAATCACACAACCTTTTGTTGTAATAAACCTAAATTTGTATAACAAATTCCTGTCTTTGCCTAAATATAAAACAGTAAGTGTTTGTCGTTGATGTAGTTTTTTAACAACATCACGTGGAGTTTTATTCAACTCTTCCATTTTGGGTTTGCATTTTAAATCCCCAAAAATTATTTTGAGATAAAAATGATGAACTCACTCCATGTCCTCAGATCAAAATCAAAGTATATATATTCTTTAAGGTTATTTTAAAGTAAATCGTCAAAAATAATTACACTAATTATTTAAACGGATGCTTGTTGATTATATGTGTAATGGATATCTTTCGACTTCAATATGGAATCCAATAAACTCCAACAAATACATCCTTTTTTCGAATGGTACATAATTTTAAAAAATATGTGTAAATACTCTACTCACTCAAAGGGGAACTTCCCAAGCTGGGTTATTCCTTCATTAGAATTATATTATATATTACTTAAAATTATTTTATTTTATCAATTTAAAATTTGGGAAATCGATGTAGTCCCACACTTGAAGGAAGTTTTCTATCGGTTCCAGTTCGACACCCAACATACACATACTTTTTTACCATAATGAATGAATTATTTTATAATTAAAACCTTAATTTGTATTAAATAAATATAATATCATTTGAATGAAACTGATACTATATAACCTTGTACAAAAATGAACTGAAGTTGATACTTTATTTTTTGGAATGGCAAATTTTTCCGTTTAAATAATTAGTTCAATTATTTTTTGACGATTTAATTTAGAAAACCTTTTAAAAAATATCTACTTTGATTTTGACCACTGAACATAAAGTGAGTCCATCATTTTGCCTCAAAAACAATTTTTGGGGATTTAAAATGCTAACCCAAAATGGGAGAGTTAAATAATACAGCACGTGATGTTGTTAAAAAACTACAACGACAAACTACGACTGTTTTATATTTGGCCAAAGATCATATGAGTTTACCCAAGATACTTAGAGACTCTAAGTATCTTGAGTTTGTCATAAAAATTGATGTTTATCACCACAACAGGTTACGTCAGTGGAGCTTGTGCTCCTCCAGATAGTGTAAGAACTCATTGATTCATATATTTTGTGGATGCGTTATGACGTCATCTATTTCGCGGGTAAAAGTCAAAAGGTTGTAAAAACAACATATCGGATTTTGAGTTGAAATTGGTTGAAAGATGTTAGAAGAGCTCACAAACGATGCTGAGGCATTTTTAGCTTCGTCTGAAAACCATGAAACGGTAATATTATTAACGGTCATTTTGAATTCTAAGTAGATATAAATTATGAATGTATGTGTTGTAATTCGTATTCCAGGTGCTCCGATACTTTGAACGTAAATGTGGAGGAGAAGAAGAGGTTCAGGTCCTTGAGGAACTCTTGGAAATAGGTGCAAAGATCAAAGGTTTTAAAGATTTGAAGATCTCCCTATTGGAATCTTTGCTCTCTCGAGTATTTTTCAATGATGCTCCATCTCGTGTGAAGGAAATTCTTTTGATGGAGCTGGATGAACTCTCTGTGGAACAACTCACATCTTTTTCTGAAGTTGTCGTTGATAAAATCACGGATCCAGAGCAGGATTTAAAAGAAGGCTGCGTTAATATTGTTGCAAAGCTCTTGTTTCTTATTGGGGAGCGGATTGAAAATCTATCTCATAAAACCAAATTTATTTCCTCACTCGCCTCACACTCGT
The DNA here is from genome assembly GCF_016086655.4 of Lepeophtheirus salmonis. Classification (NCBI taxonomy): domain Eukaryota; kingdom Metazoa; phylum Arthropoda; class Copepoda; order Siphonostomatoida; family Caligidae; genus Lepeophtheirus; species Lepeophtheirus salmonis. The sequence goes on from NC_052139.2 coordinate 10,364,882, forward strand.
GGAAGCCATCCAATGCCATCATTTTTACATCTATATTCAGATCTACTTCACTCAAAACATCCGAGCTTCATCTCATTCTAGACAAAATCACTTCCCTCATCTCCTCTCTTTCTCCTGAGCAAATACCTCCTTTGGTCCATCAAATCCTACATCTTACACAATCTTCTGGTGAATTAAATGGTTCTTTAATCAAAGCACTTCAAAAGTTTTATCATAAATCACTCAAAGACGCCACAAGTGACCTACAATACACGTCCATCTATCATTCTCGAGATACAGTCATTTTGCATATACTTCAGTCCATTAAAATAGGACATTCAATATCACAGCACTTGCTTAAACTCCTACGTATTCTTGACTACCGTTGTTTGCATGATCCATTTGTCCTTTTCACCTGTTTATCTATAACTTCTGTCAAACATATTCGAAAACAAGTAATCGAAGGTCTGAAAACGCTCGTTGTTAAGCATATTGAATTTCAAGTAAAAGCCTTTAATACTGGATGGCTGATTGAGCTGAGTGAAAAATATCCTGAATCCTTTGAAAAGATCATTCTTAATTTAATTTCGACGTCAATTCGATTTGGAGGTTGGAGTTTTATTCAGAATGGATGCATTGAGTTAACATTTAATTTCTTGGATGTTTCAAATTCAAAAAATGAAGTGCATTTACCTCGCGTTTGGAATACGGCAACAGAGATTTTAAGGAAAATACTTAATGACTCCCCGATTCTGCTGAAATAGTAATCAAGGAATTATCATCTCGTGTCATAACATCTCAAACATTTCCACAATATACTGTAGCTCTTAGAAAATGTATAAGAAAAAACTTAAACGTTTTCCTTCAAAACACTTCTATTCTGACTTCGTTATTGGACCAAGTTCCACTAATGAGTGTCTACTCTGCAAAAAATATTATTTCCGCGTTTCAACCATTGCTTAAACGATCTCGTCTTCTTAGAGATCAACTCATAATGATATTCAGGAAAGCTCTTTTTTCTTCAAATGTAGACTCTCGTCAAATAGCTATTCTTGGTGTTTTGGAATTGATTAAATGTTTTAAACTCAACATTTCTTCGGAAGCGTCTTTGTCGGTTCTTAGTCAATCCTCGGGAAGTTTAATGACTCAATCGGTTGTAGATATTCATGCTGGAGTACAATTAAGTAATGAATCAATCTGTATTGAATTGCTGAGTGTTTTAAAACGCGGGTTTAGCCAACAAGCCACTATTCGAGCTACCATTTATAAGGAACTTTGTCAAGTAATGTTGTTGAATCCTGAAATATGTAGTTCCTGTTTAGACATTCTATATCAGCAGTCTGTCGTGAATAATATAAGATCGAGTGTTGATATTGGGAAACTTATTGAGAACGATAGAATTTATGAACCTGTTGGTAAGTGTATTGATAATTTCCCCAAATTTTAAGTAATTTTAAAAACTCTTTATTACAGGTTGGTTTATACATTGCACACAATTTGCGCTCAGTCGAAGTCAAGAGATATATAGTAGTACTGAGGAATATGTTGCGTCCTTAGATAAATTAAAAAAGACACTCCAGAATTTATGTAGTTTCTATTCCAAAATAGAAGAGACAGATCTCCAAATAGAGAGTGGACAATCTGTTCTTCATGCTGAAATCATGCAAAATATTTATGAGTCATTGATTGAATTTTGTGTCACAAGTGGAGATCTATCCGATTTCAAACGTTCTATGATATATTCCCTTTTTAAGAAGTATAAATCAATCGATGTCCCTGCCGAAGTAATATTTTGAGAGTGTATATTAGCATCAATTATTATTAATGACTGATTTTATAGGAACCCCCATCTAAAACTAAAAAGACTGGAAAGGAAGGACCTAAACCAAATCGTTGTCACACTTTGGCTTTATCATCCAGAGCCATTGTTGCACTATTGGAGATTTCATTATCGTGAGAATGATACATTTTATTTCATTTACAAACTATTTTAATTTTTTTTAAATAGATCTGATAGCTCGCAAGATTTAAATGATGGCCACTTCATTTTGTGGATTTTAAATCTTGCAAGAACTAAAATCCTCGAACTTGAGCAATACTTAAAAACTGCTGGTGCTCAGGAAAATGATGCGACATATAATGAATTATTAGTATTTGGGTCTTCATTAATTGTACATTCTATGAAGTCAGCTTCTCTGAAGAATGGCTATGTTCATCTTTTGTGTGAATGCTTGTATCAAATCTTCCAGTTGGTCAATAAACATTACTTTGATTCTTTAGAGAATTTTGTAGTCAAAATAGGTATTCCATTTTTGTATGTATATATATATCGATTTTCCTTTTATACAATCTTTTACTTATAGAAAACGTGGAAACGTCGGAGTTTTTCAATTGCCTCAGATTATTATGCAAAAAATTTATAGAGCAAACGAATAACTTTCTTGAGAAATTAGATGAAGACGATAATGTGCCTAGCATTGTAGTCAACCACTTGAAAATAATTTGGTTTTTAGCAGATATTAGTCCTGGAGACAATCGTATTGAACTCAAATTTATTAACGATTGGTTAAAGCATATGGTAAAAGGGTCTGTTTGTCCAATTTTTCTTCAAAAGGTTGCGTTTGATCTCCTTATAGCACTAGAACTTAAAATAAAGAGTGCTCCTGGAATACTCGTGGAATTAGCTAGAGAAATCCACCTTAAAGTAGGAGACACTAAGGGGAAGTCCGTTGTACGTATGGCTGATTAATTCCTCAATTTATTATAATAACTATTCATTATTTGTTAAGGATGTGAGCGGAAAATATGCGGCAGTTACTAAGGATTCGGGAGAAGAGGTCTGTGTTATTCTTGTGAATAATCTAGGTTATGCCTTGGATACTGCCGAGCTATTACTTCATAACTTGCAACAAATATCCAATTGGAATACACATGAAAAAAGAGATATGGAAGCTGCCTTGAATTTTGAAGCATCACTTTGTCAATTTTTGGCTCATTTATCGAATGCTTCTAGTGAACTATCTCAGACTGCATTTCCGAATTGCAGTGCTGTTCATGATCCGATTTTTAAACTCTTTACTCGTTTATATTTTATTCTGGGAAAGATGGCTAAGTATTTTTGTACAGGGTTTATCGGAAAAACCAATTCGTCTATTCAAAGCTCAAGATTTGATAAATTGGTGATGATTATTAGCGATAGACTGACTAAAAACATATATACTCTAATTAACTTTGCAGAGGTAGATGTCCACTTTTAACAACATGGAAGAATCATTTCACAATATATAAATATATTTTTTTTTTGTAGGATCTGAGTCAAGAGGAGGTTCAAAATGCATCTACACGTTCCAAAAGTCGTGCAACCAAAGATAGCAAAATAATTCCTCAATTAATTTTTAGTATTGCTGAATTTGAAAAAAATTTAATGAAATTAAATTCATTTTCAAAAACGGATCTGATCCAGTTATGCAAAATATCAACGGCGCGTGACTTTAGATTCAATGTAGAGGCGTTAGAAAAGTCAGAATAAGTTATAGTCCTTTTATATTATTAAATAAACAAATATATATATTTTTTCTTAATTAAACCCAACAATAGATTTAACATCTTTCATGGTTTGTGAAGCAATCTCTCTTGCGGAATTATTCCCATTTTCTAAAGTTTCTAATAAATGATCCTGATGATTCATGTAGTAATTATATTTATCTCTAACGGGTCTCAAATGCTCTATTAGTTCATCAGCTAATACTTTTTTGTAACTCCCAGTCTCATAGTTTGAATATTCACGCACAATCTTTTCCACGGGCTCATCTTTTATGGAGCTATGAATAAGAAGTAAATTAGATACACCAGGTCTGTTCTCCGGATCATATGTTAGTTCACTTGTGCTGTCTGTAACGGCCTTTTTACATTTCTCCAGTATGATATCAGGGGAGTCACTGATATAGATGCAACTTTTAGTGTCTTTATCTGATTTGGACATTTTCTTGGAGGGATTGCGTAGATTTTTTATTTTGGAGGAAGTTTGCGAGAGTATTGGAACAGGTTCAGGGAAATAGTTTTGTTTGTAGGTTCTGTTAAAAGTACGACAAAGCGATCGAGCAATTTCAAGATTTTGTAGATTATCTTCACCGATAGGGACTTTAGTGCCCTTGTAGAGGAGAATGTCTGCACATTGCAGAACGGGGTAAATGAGTAAACCAAGTGGGGGATCCTTTACTCCTTTGGTCTTGTCTTTAAATTGAGTCATTCTCTGGAGAGCAGGAACAGTACAGACCGAGCCAAGGATCCAACAAAGCTCTGTATGCTCATGTACCTGAGATTGTTGGAATAATATGCACTTGTCTGGATGTAGACCTGAGGCAAGGAGTCCTGCTGCAAGACTATGTATATGATGACGAAGTTCCTTGGGATCATGGAGATTCGTCAATGCATGTAAATCGACTATGGAGAAAATATCTGTTGATTTAGAGCTTTGTCCATGAATCCATTGTTTTATTGCTCCAAAGTAATTTCCTAAGTGAGGAGTTCCACTTGGTTGAATCCCCGAAAATGTACGTTCCACTACAACAGAAGAAGAGGAGGAGAAACGTCTCATTCCTCCATAGGAAGAAAAAATACCATATGCCGCTCTACTCCGGTACATTATGTCTACAATTTCAGTTGATTATTAGATTCTCGTGAATGTTTATTTACATATAAACGTCATTAACAACTCTTTTCTATTTGTTTACATAGAGCGTTCTTACGTGACGTCAGTATTGTTGATTAATGCTGTTTTGGCCTTGGGGTCTAAGCAACCAGATACCCTTTTTTTTCATTAATCAAGAGATAAAAGGACTTAAACCTTATTGTCTATAAAAAAATTATCCCTCTATTGTCTAGTTTTATTTATACATCTGACCTTAAAAATATGTTATGACATTATTATTTGTTATACAACTCTATTTCCTATTTTAGACAATAAATTAATAATTACACTGGAAATAATAAGATATTTTTTTTCTAATTATCCTACTTTTCTCGTCACAAATCAATCGCAATATTCTTCTCTGTTTTTTAACAAACCTACCTATTGCATAGGGATTTCAGTAATAATAAGTAAATAACTTTGATTTAGTATAAATATCACTCTTTATCATATGCATTAAGTCGTATTCAATGCAGGTATTAAAACTTTTTATTCATTCTTAAAGATATTTGATAGAATTTCATCAAAATTAAGCGGAAATTTCTCTATTTTATGCAAGTATGATGTCGTTTACCTTTTTTAATCGTATAATTCACTTTCATCGTTCATTTCTTTGAATTCGTTTGGTTTACTAAATCGTTCACATTGAATTAGTTCAATCGTTCATCATTCACTTTTTAAACGACTTTTCGTTTCGTTTTAACCAATTTCAGAAAAATAAAACACAATCATAGTAAACCGACAAATTTCTACAAAAAAAATTATATCTACGAATCCAATCTATCATTAAAAATCCATTTTTGTGCACCTGAAAAAAGCGAAACTGCAATTTTTTGTTTGTCCGTAACTTTTTTGATTTTGAATAAATTTAGAAAACGTTCTGATTCGTATAAGTGAGAGTGTGGATACATGTTAAAAAAAAATAATTTTTTTAAACTGTCATATGTTTCAAAATTTAAAAGATAATTAAACGCCCGGGCAACATGAGATAGGCTCCAAAGTATTTTTGATGTAGTGCAACAATTAAGAGCCATTTATTGGTGTTTTTGAAACTAATTTAAAGTAGGATACTTGATACAACAGGAGAAAACATGTAAAAACTACCATTTGTTATATTCAAGCATTTATTTTACTCTAATAAAAATGGTATGTAACAAGTCTCCTCCATAGTGTTGGAATCAGAATAAAGGATGTGAATTTAATATTGAAACTAATAACATATTACAAGCATGTTTATTAATTGAACATCATACTAGACTATGACGACATTAAATTAAATTAAAATATCATTTTTTATAATAGAAAAACATATCAATAAACACTTACCTCAAATGTTTACTTTTTGGTTTAAATTTGAATGTCGAAATTCTCTATAACTGTAAGCATTAGGCAAACCGGGTTTCATGTTGATTTGATTTATAAAGGAAGACATTCAATTGTATATATAAGTTCTATAACTCCTTGAGCTCTAAAAAACAGTTTTTTGGGTATTGAATAACCCCCCTTTATATGACACCCCCCTCCCCTATTCATAAATCCAAAGCCTTTGGCAAAAAATGAAAGATTTAAAAAAAATTCCAAAAACCACAGTTATTAACAAAAAGTTAAATTTTCTGTAAAAAAGAATTCATAATTTAAACTTCTAATCTTAAATTTTTCGAAAAATAAATTCAAATATTGAATTTTCTAGTAAAAAGAAAAAATTTCTTAATTTAAAGAGGGCTGCAACCCTTCCAGCCCACCCCCTGTGGCTGCTCCTGCCCATAAAGGACACACAGACCAACTCTATTTAATTTATATACAGATTATGTTGTAGTAGAGCCCAAGTTGTAACTCGTACAAGTAATTAATTTATGTTGAATCCCAAAAAAATGACATGTTGCCTTTTAGATGATTAATTAATTATTCACAGTATTTGTACTAACTGATTAGGATAATTTAATACAGTAATTGAATAGTCTATTTATGAATTTATAGGTGAACTTGAAATATTTTTTGTTGGAAAAACATTTGCCTCCCAATTTTCGAATAATAAAATAAAAATTTGCGGAATTGAAGTGCCAAATGTCATATCTCTAAGATTAGTTTTATAAAACTTTTTTTACATAAAAAAGTTTCACTTAGTTATAAGAAATGATTTATGGATCATTCATCAGGAATGAAGTTGTGAAGTGAATTTGCAGGTATGTGAAAATACAGTTGTACAAGTTACAACTGAGATATATTGACTTATTTTTGAATGTACCTCACTATGACTACTAAGGACCGTAATATGAACATAGATTGTCCCGTAAACATTTTAGCTGCCCCATGTTACTAGAATTGGTAATCTGACTCATGAATTTTCTTTTCCTCAGTAGTTGTTATTATTATTTAATTGCAGAGTAGCCAACATCCTTTCCTAAATAAATTCAAATATATTCAAAACCAGATTAAACATTCATGTGTGCTCATAAAAGACGGAATGTAACCCTGAGGATTTGTTGTAAAGTTATAATTGTAAGTCGTTGGCATACCGAGAGACCATATCTTATACAACACTTATTATACATTTATGGGTATTATGTGTATTCATGTAAAAATTGTCAAAATCCTCGTAATGTATATTTTTCTAACCTTCAAAATTGTAGTTCTCTTATTAATTATAATTAAAGTTCAAACGTCTGCCTGCAGATATTATGTCGTCTATCAAAGTTGCCAACATATACTTTTTTTCTTGATTTACACTCATGAGGACGTAATAAAACCTCCAATTTATTCCCCCCCCCAAAAAAAAAAATTAAAATAACTTTTCACTCAATCTCTCTCTCTCAAACAAAAAAAAAAAATACCCCTTCGCCACATCAGTTAAAAATTCCTCCCTAAAGTTACAGTTATAAATTCTAAGGATATTTTTATCGTGCTTAAAAACGTTTTTGTTGGTAGCCTCTGTTTTTTCATGGGTGTACGCATGGGGAGGTTTGGAGGGGCTGTACCCCCCAAGAAAATTTTGATTCTTATTAGAAACTTTAATTTTTGATATTTTTTTTTTTGCAAAAAATCTATTTTAATTTTTCAAATTTTTCCCCGAAAAATTTAATTGCCTGTCAATAGCTTTGGATTTTTGAAGTTTTTCTTCGAAAAATTTAATATTCTAATTTAAAAAAAATATATATATCTAAAATTTAAGCTTCAAAATTTTTTCTGGATTTAATTCAAAAATGTTATATATTAAATTAAATTTTATAATTTTTTTTAGAAATATTTCATTTGTTTGAACAGCTTTAGATTTTTGAAATTAATTTTCAAAAAATTTAATTTTTTCTGAATAGCTGTGAATTTTTTTTCACAAAAAGTTTATTTTTCAATATTTTTTTTTTAAAGAAATATTTAGTTTTTCAAAAAATTTCCAAAAACCAAGCCTGCCTTAAATTATAATCCTGTGGACGCCTTTGTTTTCTAAAGATCTAATCGATTCCTTCATTCTTGTGGAGTACAGTATAGTCCAGATAAACTGAGAAAGTATTTAAAAGCTTATAACAAACCATATAATAGAACTATATTTTTTATTATTATTTGAAAGCTATATTTAATTAAACCTTTTGCAGATACACGATTGCAATTGTAGGGAAATTGACTTCTTCAAGGCATCAAAAGGCGAAAAACACTTGGGACAGGCCTCATGTTCGACACTGCTGAGAGGTAAAAATCTCATGGATTCAGGTACCGGTTTTTTGCAGGCCAAAAATCAAGGCACCAAAAGTGAGGACATTTTGTCCCGAAGACATCTTGTACTTTTCGGCCTTGTGCACTGTATACTGTCTTGTTGGAAGGTATAATTTCTTCGTTGGGCTCCTCCATCCATCCAGGGAATGTAAATTGGAAGTCTAAAACAAGAACCAGTAAAATGGCAAAGCTAGATCTGCACGAGGTCACCCCCAGGGTGTGGGCTGTAGTGGCTGTAGCCCTCCCCCCCAAATTAAGAATTTTTTGCTTTTTATTAGAAATTTTAATTCAAAGTTAATTTTCTCTTCATAACTATAAATTTTTTTACAATAATTTAATATTTGAATTTTTTTTTTAAACTTATACTTCAGATTTAATTTTATTATTTTTTTTCCAAAAATTAAAATTTTTCTTAAATAACTGTAGTATGTATCATGCGGACGCCCCAGACATCCATTAGTCTACGGATAGACTCCGAATCAGCTGCCTTCTTTATTATGATTTTTGAGGTTATAACGAAAGTATTTATTAGCAAAATGTTTAATGAAGATATACTACAACGTTTTTTATCCATTACAGTAGATTTGAAAGTGTCACACTCCATAAAATTGTAATTCATTATGAAGCATATTCTCAGAATAATAACAAATAAAACGACAAAGTAGAGTATTTAGAAATATATTTGAAGTTCCAAATTTAAAAAGATTTAAATTAAATATAATCTACATACTAAAAAATAAACCACCATCATACACTTATGTTAAATATACAAAATTAAACAATTAAGTTAAATATGTCATAACTTTAAGTTGCTAAACACAAGGCAGACGTGGAGTTTAATCAAAAAGATCATCACAGTTTTTCCCTAATGTGGAAGTTGCTATATACAATTGTGCACATGATAGATATATCTCAACGGATGAGATCTAAATAATTATTAATAATAAAATAAATGTCAAAATCATAAAATTAGACAATAAATATACTAATAAAAAAAATGTTAGAATTAAATCTATCTCAAAGATTTAGAGCAAAAGCTAATTATGTTGTAATGTCCGGTCATATTACTCCTTATTAAGGGTATCAAAAAAGGATACCCCCCCCCCGTTATTTATGTTTGTATAACAGCATACTATTATCATGAAGGATACGCACAATTGCTAATTATAATGCTACTCCCAATGTAACTACCCCCGTTGTTGTTGTGCCCATTCAAGCAGTTGTTTTTGCCTTTTATGAGTTTTCTGGAGACCATTTATTGGAGCTTATGAACCATAGCTAATCGTTAAGTGATAAAAAAGGAAATATTTATTGACTATGTAATATTGGAAACCCTAATGATCATACCCAAGTCTTTAAGTGAAGAAACTAATGTCAGACAAACTAGTTGCGAACCATCCATAGTTACTACTCCCGTTGTTGTGATCATTTAAGCACTTGTTTTTGCCATTTAATGACTTGTGTATCATAATTCTTGATAATTTTAGCTAAAATATAATCATATTTTATGATTAAAGATTTAAAAAAAAATGAATACTTACTTTTAGATGGTACAAAATTCAGAGTTCCATTGCGTAATTTGGTGTGGATGACTCTAAACATGCTGAAAATTATCTTAACTTCACAATTTACAAATGACATCATTACCAACATCATCTATTAGTTAATGATGGTTCCTCGGGAAGGTAAGAATTTACCCGTGTATTTCTCCATAAATTTTTTGAACGTAGGATGATGAGCAATTGATAAGGTTATATTACATGCAATAATCATCTTTGTGAGATCAAAGTGAAAGTCTGACTTGATGTATTCATCGTTAACTTGATTTTATAGATGAATATCCATACTCTTGATATGAGATGAGGATAATGAGTGGCGTGTAATTCTAGAAAGGGGACTAAAGGAACATTTATATCTATAAATCCGGCAAGCCATCTATTTCTCATCCGGTAAGTACTTTCCAAATTCTTGGGCCTCCATTTTCAGAAATCCAGACAGAAGGCGACGTTAGCATTTTCTTCAGTTCTCTATCGACTATCAGCATCTAATATTATATTAATATTGAATAATAAAGGTGGGAATGATAACGTTCTTTATAGAAGAAGATGTATATTATTTAATCAATGATACCATAAGTTTTTCTTCCCTTCTCTCGCACGCTTTTTTATTCTGACCAAAATTATCAACGTTGATCATATATCAATACAGTTAAATAAATATAATATACACGGAGCACATGTACTTAGTCAAAGACTACTGTAAGCAGGACAGGACACTGCGCTCACGCGTTTCCAATGGGTCTTTGTTTATTCTAATGGATTGTCTCCCTTAAAGTGTTTTGCTACAAAATAAAGAGTTTTTAAAAGTATTTTGCTAAGGGAAATATATTAAAATAATAAAAATGAGGCTATATCTTTCTAATAGAAGTTGCATTTTATTAGTACTTTAATCAAAATAAACATTAAAAACATATAAAGAAAGAAAATACACTATCAAAAAGTACAAAGTTGGTCCAAGTCTACAAGTCAGAAGTTTTGATTGAATTTTAGCTTTTATTTCTATTAGCTTCTGAATTCTTAGCTCTCATTCTCTTTTTTGTTAAAAATAGGATGTCATCCTTCATTTTAGCACTTTAATTTTTACCCATGACATTAAACAAAGCGAATGAAATTCTTTGAAGAAAAGCTGACCAGGAGTATCCTTCCTCGCACTTAACTCCCTTAACGGCGATAATGTCAGAGTTTAAACTGTCCTGCATCCTGCCAATGAATGTGTCAACAAATGAAGCTTTAGGATTTGGGGTGCCAAGTAAACTGTCTTTCTCTTCAGGAGTAGCAAGAGAACATGGAGTGAGCATAAAGACAGGAGAGTTAGAGAAGGTCGGATGTAGTCGACAACACCACTATGCTCATTATGTCGATGAATTCTTCCAGGTCTACATACTGATTGGTTGGGCTATCGAAGGTTATTGAGTCCGCAGGTGTGTCTCTGATGACAATTAACTCTTGGCATGATGTACAACTGATTTTCTTCTTCAAAGAAAAACCAATATACCCGGCAACAAAGTAGAAAGCATTACTCTCTCCCTTAGAAGCTAGTTCCTGGAGGTCATCTGGTTGCCAGTTAGTCAAAATGAGCTCAGCTTTTACGAGGTCTTCATCCAGCAGAGCTTTAATTTCTGAAGTAGTCATACCTGAAAATTTAAAAAAGTAAAATGTTGTTATGATATTATTATATCTTCAAAATAAGTAATACCTAAATAAAGAAGCTTACTATTAACAAATATCTTATTTACCTGAGAATTTGACGAGACACAGAATACGAATCTTTTTCTCTGCCTCCAGGCTCTCTCTCACGCTGATGTAGTAGATACCTCCACTTAGTTGTCTGTACCAGCCGAACCTTCTTTCGATGGGATCAGACTGGAACATGCCGAGGAGTACATAGGAGAAGTCTTCATCTAGGAGAAGATACTCTGCCAGATCTGCTGTGGCAAGGCACGTCTGCTTTGTTGCTAGGAAGGTTTCTGCTGTGAGGCCAGGTGCTTTACTGTTTTGCTACTCGATGAGAAAGTCCACAAAATCTCTCAAGAAAGAGAGGCCAGGTTTTTTCTTCTCAGAGATTAGTTCCCGAAGCTCATCTCTCTTTTCGTAGCCAACTCCAGTTGTCTTGACGTTTAGGATATTCCACATAGTTCTGACAAACTCTGAAAAATCGGCTGTGTCTTTCAACTCCGATCTGTTGCCTTCTTTGGAGTAGTATTTAAGTGATACAATTGATGATTCGTGAAACACAGCATCAGCCAATTTCACATTGGTCTTTTCCAGGTTTGGTGGGTTCAATGCTTTGAGTGTCACTTTGTGGGCCTGTTTGACTTTGAAGTGAATCTCCCACAGGTGGACAAAATTTGGTCAGAGAGTCTTGGATCTTACAAGTGTTGATGGGCACTCGAGCACCTCCACCCCTTGGAAGCAGTTGTAGATGTTTTTGAAGTTGTGCACTGGTCAAACAGCAGGTGAATTTTCTTTTTTTTTTCCTGAGGATGAGGGATGGAAGTCTTCAGTTCGCCATTGAGTTGGCCTTGATGACGCTTTAAGAGTTGAGAGGTATTTGGGGATGTTTGGCCATAGGGATGTTACTACATCTGGTTTGAGGTACCCGTAAAAGAAAGAGAGTTATAAGCATACTATCTTCCCAACATTTCAAAATCCGTATAAAATTCATCATAAATGAGCAGCTGTCTTACCTCTTCTTTAGAGCCTTGCCAAGGGTCTGACTTCCTTTAGACTCAGAGATGAAATCAGAGTCGTTGAAATGTAGGGAACACAGCTTTGCACTTTTGGATGGTGCCTAATCTCTCTTCTTCCGATCTGTTTCTCTTAGAATGGCTCTCAGCCAGGCGGTATCAAGTCCGGGGGTTCTCTCTTTGTTTGGCCACAGATGGATCGTAACACCAGACTGTTGTGGCTCGTTGTCATAGCCTGTTCTACACCCTGGAGCCCAACACTTAGTGGGCATGATTGGAATTACAAAACACAATAAAGATGGCGTCTACAATGTAACTAATAGTTATCACTTATAATCCTACCAAACACGTTGCATTGTTTTTTTTCAATAGGCCCATGTTGCACGCGTATTTGAATTCATGTTTGCGCGTGCCCGATCCTGCTTACAGGAGTCCTCGGTTTAGTTCAAGTAATATTAAAAAAGAAAAATCTTTTTTAAGAAATTTAAAAAAATGAATGTGACTTTAGTTGAGGTTCAGCAATGAGTTCAAGTACGTGGTGACTCATCAAATCATTTTTTTTTTTCATCTGTTATTATTAAGTATTGAATGAGGAATCCAGGTGTCCTCATGAAAAACGTTGAGTAGCACAAGGGATTTATCTTCTATATTAGTAAAGGAAAATTTGTATGTTGGTCAACGCCTAATTAATCCGGGCAATAACGGGTACTACTGTTATTATAGAAATAAATACAAACTCATAAATGTGGCCCTTCAACACAAAATCAAGCCAGAATGACTTTTATAAAAATTAATTATGCTCGTCAATTTTCTATCAACAAATTATTATAATGAATCGTATCCTTTATTGTGTAACACAAACTTCCTTCCGAAAAGAAACAGAAAAAAATCTCCCTAAAACATTTAGTAGTTATATCAACCGCTATTTAGCTATTAATTGAATTTCAGATTATAATCATCATATTATTTATTCACAATTTTTAAAATGATTTACACAAATATACAAGTATATTCATTTTCATTTGTATATGATGCCCAAATTTATTCATATAAATAATAAAGTTGCCAATATATGTAAATATACAACACCTACGAGGAATTAACAAGAAATTGTATTCCTGTCCTTTTGGAAACGGAGCATTTTATACTATAACTTATTACTTTGTGAGTTTATAAAAAAGAATAATTTAGGAATTAGCCATAACGTATCTTTTTAGACGAGGGGAGCTGACAATAAAATGCGTAGGGTAATTTTGTGTTGGGTGTACCAAAAATTGCACTTTAAGTAGAAAAAATTGTATTGTTAACTTAAAAGAATGATTAATTCTATGAATATAATTGAAATGGCATATAGGGGCCAATATAAGACTTTTAAATCAAATAAAGATTCTACACTTTAGCTAAAACCCTTGAGTTCCATAAATTTGAATAATGACTTTTTAATTGACTCAAATATAGTTTTTAAATGTTGGGCTGTATGATAAATTCAATGCTATTTATTAAAAGATCATATCGCGGTCCCTATTTAAATCTCACAAATTCAATAAAGATTTTAAACTATAACTAAATTTCTTGGGTATCTTAACTCATTCCAGAAATTTGAATACAAGTTGACTCCAATATGTTCGAAATATTGGAGGGTATGTATATAAAAAAAAATATTGGAGATTTTCTCCTTTTCTTTTGATTTTTTGTACAAGATTGTTGTAATGTTGACGTAACACAAATTATAGGTAAAAGAAGCCAACCTTTTTTACTATATTGAAAAGCTGCTTAGAGTTTAAGCAGAACTGAATAACAAGTTTAAAAAATAAATAGGAATTTCTCCTTTTCTTCTTGAAGATTGTTTTTATGTTGACGTACAACATTTAAAACAAAAAGAGAAGGGGAAGAATAGGTTCCGTGAGTCAAGAATAAAACTTTTTCTTTCAATATATATTTATATACATATATTAGTTACTCTATTTCTACTTATAATAAAAGTTATGAAAAGAAATAGTTAATGAATAATGTTTCCCTCTTGAATCAGCTGAAAAAGACAACTTGTAGCGTATTTGTATGGTGGTGAACCTTACGGAAAAGCAAATATGTGTATTTAAACGTATATAACTCTTGATAATAATTAAATACACGGCTTTTAATAAGCGTAAAAATGAGTTCAAAAACAAATGACGGTTCCATTTTGTTTAAAAAAAATTAGTGATTGTGGTGTAGTTATAATTCCATAGTTTGATGATAATCTATTAAGTTGTATAGGCCCAATTGTACAAGTTGGTACTTACAAAATAGGGAATGAAGAATATGAAATATTCCAATGGGAGAGAATTGAATAATTAAGGATCAATGCCCAGAATAATAAATTCGTCGCTGGTAATTGAATACTTGGGATTTTTAAACAAGATGCGATATTTCCAAAAAATATATAAAAAAGAAAATAGGGAAGGAATAGACAAGACAATAATTATTGGTGGACGGTATTTTAAAAAAGGAAGAGTCGAATCAAATAGATAATAAACGCTTCTTCTTTATTCGTAGCGACCAATCAAAAGAGAGATAGAACTAGTGAGTAAGAGATAGAAAGAGATAACGTTGGGGAGGTGTCTTCTTCTTCTCTTTTATTATTATTCAAATTAATAAATAACGGAAAGGAAAAAAGAAAAAAAAAAGAGGAGTGTGTGGAGAGAGAGAATTTAACGATTTTTTTCCTTTTTTTTTTTTTTTTTATTATTTTAAAGCCACAAAAAAAAAAACACGCAGATCTCTCTTTCCATTATATATATAATAGAATTGATCAGATAGGCGCGGGTGTGGGAGAAGAAGAAGCTAGGCTCTTCATTTTATCCAAGAAAGCAAGTCGTCATGTGATGCTTGAATAAAAAAAAAAGGATGCGCTTCAAGAAGGAGGAGCAGGAGAACACCACTTATTATCTACGCAGCTTGGAGTGAACGTCATAAGAAGAACTCACTTTTTTTTTAGTAGAATAACAATAAAAAAAGAAGAAGAGCACCACTTTAGTCTTCTATTCTTTTTATTTATTGAACTCTCCGCCCACTTTTTTGAGCGCCGGTCTGTGTTTTCTCCTCTTCGCGCTCCGCCGAATGTTTATTCTTATTCTTCCTTTTTCAAAAAGAGATCTTTTTTTTTTAATAGAAACTATCTCTAAGCTTGTTGTATGACTATAGGAAATAGTAGTCGTTTTCGCTGTCGTCGTGTCGTGTCGTATCTCTTCTCTTTTTTCCTCATCGTCACTGGTGTTGTTGGTCAGGATAGTAGTGAGTTGATCATCTTCAATGGAAGTGCTCACTTATAGTCTGAGAGAGTATTCATCCCATTGAATCCCTGTTCTCGTTACTGTGTGCTAGATATTTCTGTGCTTTGTTATTTTTTTAAGAGCTGAAGGACGGAGTGGTCTCAGTAGTGCGGTGATGCTCACCTTAGGAGATATCAAAGGTAAGACTCAACTCTTGTCAATCAAATAACAACACACCTTATCTCTTCATTGTAAATTAAAGAAAAAATGTTTTATAAGCCCATTTTACATATTTGAAATGATAAGAGCTTCAAATAAGCCTGATAGATAATATTTATAGTAAAATCTTCCCTTCTTCACGATAAGACAAACTCAATAATCTTTCTTTCAATTCAATTCAGTAGTTTAAACGTTACGATTACAGCTTTTCCTTCCTCTCTTTCAGAAGTTAGTAATAACGGGGGGTTCTTTGGACCTCAACATCTATTAGCAGCCTCTGCTGCAGCCGCCCAACAGCTTTTACAGCCTCCAGGATCCCTTAAATTGCAGGAATCATCCGTGGGGCGAGGTGAGGGAACCAGTTCTTTTATAATTCATCTTTATAAGCCACTTTTTCTTAGGGATTGGTATTTGGGCAGCAGAGCGGATACCTCTAGGGACACGCTATGGCCCTTTTCTTGGGAAGTGGGCGCTTGAGCCAGGGGATCATCGATTTGCTTGGGAGGTAAGATTTTATGCTCAATAACAGAGAGTCTATCATGGTCAAATAATATGTAGAGCCCTACTCTTCCTCTATATAAAGCAGATGAACCTCAGAGGATTTGACAAATTTTATATGTATATATACATATAAATATTGATTTATAAACGAACCATATAATTGGGGTGAGGAACAGATGGAAAAAAAAAATGATTATACACAGAGTGTGATGTAGAATGAAAATAAATAAAATGAAAAACCGCCCAATGACTTCTTTTTAAATAATAAAAAATGGAGATGCTATGATATAATAACCCACAGACTAGAGAGCAGCAGATTACGACTCCTATATATCTATTCTCTGTGTAACGGAATTGTCGTTACTTTAACTGTTCATAGAATAGCCTTCTATGAAGGCATATGAAAAATCATATTCACCTATGTAATCGGATCTCCTCTCTGCATTTATAAAAACAAAAACAAAAAAAACATACACTCAATTAAAGAATAAAAAGTCGTCTTTAATTCTCTCCTTTATTTTTGCTTTTGCTGACTTGACAAATTAATTATATGACTACTACATAATAACCTACCTTCAAGTTAATCAAAATCTGTTCTTCTTGACTCCACGAAAAAAAAAGGAAAAAAAAAAGCAATACAAGATCTTTTCCTTGGAATGCATGCAACTCATCTGATGACGTATTTCATTCTCTTTAGGTCATTATTAGCTCAGCAGGAGTACGTGGTTTCCTAGACGCAACTCACTACGGAAGTTGGCTGAAGAATCTTCAATCCGTGCCCTCACATCGCCTCGACTACAACGTCAAAAACGTGCTCATTGGGGGTCAAATCTACTATGAGACACTTCGTGACATTTACCCTGGTGAAGAGTTGATTCTACATCCCAAAGAGCCCATCCTTCTCGACGGAGAGCGATCTTCTCTCTCCTCTCCAAGTAGAGGGTCCTCCCATAAGGAAGAGGGGTTTAATGAAGGGTCGTCCTTACGGAGAGTACCTGGAGGAGGACCACCTAATACTGGAGAGGAGGACATACTCATCACGACAGAGGAAGAGCAGGAGTTGGAAGGGGTCAAGTGTTTAAACTGCGATAAGAACTTTGAGGACATTTATATGTAAGATCATTATTTTCAAACCTTTATAATTCCCATGTTTCTAAAACCCACATTTCTTAGATTGGATGACCACATGAGCGATGCACACGGCTTTGAGCGGGACAAATATATTTGCGAGCACTGTCCCAAAAAGTTTTCTTGGAGGCCAAATCTCCTTCGTCATAAAATGATTCACGGAGAGTATCGACGTTTCCCCTGTGAGAATTGCGATAAAGTAAGATACTCTCAAGACTTGTAGATGTTGAATAATCCTTGATTTTCCATTCATCAGGTATTCACTGATCCCAGTAATCTCCAAAGACATATTCGTACAAACCATGTGGGCGCAAGAAGTCATGCCTGTCCGGAATGTGGAAAGACATTTGCCACAAGCTCTGGCCTCAAGCAACATACCCATATTCATAGCTCTGTGAAGCCTTTTCGCTGTGAAGTCTGCTTCAAGAGCTACACTCAGTTTTCAAATCTATGCAGGTAATTGTGAATTACTATTTATATAATGGTTGGTTGGTTGAGTACATATCTTGTTAAAGGATCTCAACAACAATAACAGTTCTCAGTAGTATGTAGTCGTCATAGATGACAGGCCCCTGATAAGATATTTGTACATTCATATGAATGTGTAGTTGTATATTTTAATCAAGGATAACCTGAATAGTGTCGTTAACAAACCAATGCGGTTATAAAAATAAATAAAAACTTTTTTTTTCTTCCTTTTTTTTTTTGTTATTCTTGTTAAAAGCTGTAAATAACAAAGTGTCAGTTTCTCATCAAAGTTATTTTTCATGTCTCTCTCTCTCTTTCCTTTTCCCACAGTGTGTGTTTGTGATAATTACGTCTGATAGGTTGAGTCCTTTACTTTATTGTATTTATTTACTTGCAGACATAAGCGAATGCACGTGAATTGTCGTATGCAAATCAAATGCACAAAATGCAATCTGGCTTTTAGCACAGTGACGAGCCTTTCCAAACATCGTCGCTTCTGCGACTCCAAACCCCCAAATCCTTCCTTTCAGCAGTCAACTCTTTGCTCTGAGGACTCTCTCCTTCCCAAGGGAAGTAGCAGTGTCAGCGGTATGTCTGAGGACTCACCCCTCACACGGTCCCCCTATCCTCACCATCCACCTAGTAGCTCGTATGGTTCTCTCCTTGGCTCTGGGACTGGCTCTACTCATCCTCCACCACCCTTCTCACTCTTCTCCAATCCTCTCTCCTTCCCAACCATGCTCCAAAGACTTGCAGCTGCTCATCAGTTCCAACAGAGACTTCAGGAACAGCCACTCAACCATTCTCATCTCATCTCCTCTCAGAAAATGGAGGAAACAGAAGATGACCTGGATGAAAATCGCAATGAAAGAGCCTCTCCATCACCAAGGGCTCAATTCGCACCACCCTCTTCCCCACCGACATCCACTTCGGTCCCAATCACGACCACCGCCACAACTACGACAACCCCTCTGGATCTGAGTCTATGGAAAAAGACTTGTTCAGAACAGGAGAACAATTCCGAGAGTGATGAAAGGCCTGTCTCTCCTCCACGGGGATTCCAGCAAGTCATGGAGGGAAAGCCTTTCATCCCTGTCAAGGATCAGGTCCTTCGACATCCCTTTCTAGAAGCCTTTTATCGACTCCATGCGAACCGAGTTCCCCTCTTTCCACATCCGACAACACTTCCCCCTGGTGCGAACAGTGGCGGTTATACACCATACTTTCACAACGGAAGCAGGGGTAGCACCAACCCCAATTGCGTCTTGAGCAGTGGTGGAGGAATATCTCCGGTCTCAGGAGGAGATGGGCCTTCTCCTACAACTGATCTACTCAGTGGAGGAGCTGGAAGCGTTGCCGGACTCCTCGAACTCGGAGGTAAAGGCTCGAAAGATCGGTACTCTTGCAAATTTTGTGGTAAAGTATTTCCACGCTCAGCAAATCTAACGCGACATTTGAGAACCCACACGGGAGAGCAGCCTTATAAGTGCCGATATTGTGAGCGCTCCTTCTCCATTAGCTCGAATTTACAAAGACACGTTCGAAATATTCACAACAAGGAAAAACCATTCAAATGTCCTCTCTGTGATAGGAGCTTTGGGCAGCAAACGAATCTAGAGCGACATCTCAAGAAACATGAGAACTGCGCGGATCCCTCGGCCATTGTGGATTCTCCAGAGCCACGAACAGAAGATGAAGAGGATGAAGAAGAAATGGAAGAAGAGGCTCTGGACGAGGAAGACGAGGCTCTGGAAGAAGAAGAAGAAGATGGGATCCTGGAGGAGTTTAGGAGCTTTATGGGTAAAGTGAGGGATCTGAGCAGTGCGGCAGCAGCTGCGGCGTCTAACAGCAAGAACAATAGCAGCACAGCTCCGAGTCTCCATCAGGATCTCCTCCTCAATAATTGATCTTCTTCCCCATGTGTTTGATTTCTGTACTAGTACATACTTATTAACATAACTATCTTTATCTTATTATCCATATTTTAATACGACCCTAGGAGCACTTTTATTCTCTTTCTTTCCTTCTTAGTCATTTTTATCAATATAATATAAACATATTTATATACATAATAACTATATGATGAATCTGTTATAATGTTTTAATTACTTCTATTAATTAAATATTATTATTATTATTATCAATTAGAAACATTGCTACCATTACAATCTTGAAAGTTGAAACTCATTTGAAATATATTTACAAAGAATCATAATAATTCTATTCAGAGCATAATTCCTTTCATTAGGGCGCCTTGCTTCTCTACTTTTTTCAAATAAACTCTTACGGATCCTACAGAAAAGTTGCCGTAGATTGTCTGACTATAATTCATGGTGTTTAATAAAACCACCTATGCAATATAGGCTGCACATCTCCATTTAAGTTTGAAAAAAAAAAACCCGCAAAATTCTTTATTTAGTAGACAACAATTAAAATGTTGCATAAAATCACTCTGATATACATTTTTCTAATCTATAAAAAATATTAATAAAGTTTTTTTTCAACAATTTTTCTATGGAGCAAAATGCGAGAATAATTTGGAGGTCAAAAAATTGTCTATCAAAATGATTTTATGCAAAATAACGATGAAACCTTCATAAATAAAATTTAATCATTCTTACTCTAAAAAAACAACAACTTAAAAACTTTAATGGAGATACTCAACTTGACATTTAAGGAGATTTTTTTTCTTTTTTTGGTTGGTCATTATTTTTGCATCACATGACAACTTTTCCGCACCAACGGTGATGAAAATTTGAAAAAAGTTGAAAAACAGACCACCCTAACATACATTATATACAAAAAAACAATATTCATATATATATATATAATAAATCTATTCACACTTGTTGAATGCCCTTTCTTTATCATTATTTCTCCATATACACGTATTATCCATGACAAGCCATTCTTCCATCTTTTCTTCATCTTTGATAGATGAATAATATAGACATGATATGGGATTAAGAAATGAACGCGTCTTATCACTAAATAAATAGTCATAAAATGTAGAATGGAATATCGTACTATAAAATTATATTTCTCTTGTTTACCCAAACGCTTTTATTATTTGTTATTCACAAAAGTGTTTGACAAACTTTTATTTCATTATAATACTTATGATTGAACATTTTGTATTTATAAATATGTAGACTGATAGATATTCATGTCAAATACTCAATCCTCCACAATACTAACGTATTAATCATAAGTTGGAGATGTGAATAGTTGGGGGGTGTAAATATTAACAAAAAAGTATGGATTTTTAAAAGCAAAATATGAATGCTCGCTCATATTAATGGAGAAGGGATTCGTGTAAAGAAAAAACTAAGTATAGTCATTAGGGATCTCTGTCGTCAGCAGATCACGGCATTACTTTTCTAATAGAAAAAAATATACTGCATTTTGTTGTCATTTAACAATTACCAAAAATTATTAAATAATAGTTTAATCACTTTTTTGGATAGGAGATACTAACTAATATTCAACCATTTTTTGTGTTGATTTTAGGAGAAAAGTTTGCGTGATATCACAAGTAACGACTTGGGATATGTTGTCTTGCATACTCGTTACCATACTTTTAATGTCATTTTATCAGGCGTGGCTTTTGCAGTCATCTGAATTTAGTCAATATTTCAATCCCTGATCATAAATCATATTCAGGGCTGACTTTAAAGAGAGCAGTTTCCCTAGACCCCTCTCTTGATTGAGGCCTATCGCTGAAAATAATTTAAATATGCACAGTAGTGAGTAATTGGAGAATCAGGGTTTTTTCTGGAATCGGGGAAAGTAACGTTTAATTTGCAATTCTGATTTAGTACTTTTCTACCTTGCAAAAAAAAAAATAACCTCCTTCAAAACTAATTATTTTTTCCTTTTAGAAAAAAAATCAATATTTGAAGTTTAGTTTTCAATTTTTTTTTTAAATTCCAACAACCAAGCCCCCCCAAAAAAAAAAAAAAAATATAATCCTGGTGACCTCTTGATATCAAAATGATTTCATTATTCATCACTATTTTTTTTCGAATCGTCCCTTCACTAATGTACAGAACTAGTGTGTTCTCCGGCTATACCGAGAATGTAGTGAGTTACCGAGGTACTAACGTATTTAAAGGGGTATTCTACTAAATTTATTTTGGAACCCGTATGTAAAAACACGTATATTTAAAATCAATTTTATCAGATCTTTTCTAAGAACACATTTGAAGTATAGAAAATTTCACGAAATCGAATATTTGTCGATTTTTGGATGGAAAGGAAGGATTCGTCGTTATAAAGTTTAAGAAGTACAGGATTTCTTCTTTATTATTAATTATTTCATCACTATTGTCCTTTTTTTCCCTCTCTCTCTCTTAGCTATATAATAAAAAAATTTACTGACGTCATAAATTGCATCATAATTAAAGAAACACCCTTTTGGGGGCATACAGTTCATATAAAATGAACAAATGTCCAATAAATCTTGTTAAAACACCATCAAATGGTTTTATTATCCTTTCAATAAAACTGAGCATCCTTTTTATAGAGGGATAGTGAACTGCCTAAAAAAGAAACCCCAAAAATTCAATGTATTTAATTAAATGATTAGAGTAATTAGGGCATTTAAATTTGTGGGATTTTTTTTGAAAGTATTCCATTTATTTTGACAAAGGAATAACAATTAAAATGTAAAAACAAAAAACTGTAAAAAAAATAATATTACATACAGAAAAAATAAACCCATATTTTAAAATAATCTTTGCACCATTAGTTTTGGCTTTAAAGCAGATATAATTTGTTTGTTTTTTATAGTGAAAACATTCAAATTTTATTGTGATTTCCATGAAATATTCATTGCTGTATGTGAGGATTAACAAAAAAGACTAAACACCTGCATTGAATACTCTAATTATGCTCATATTGATTGATTCGCCCTTTTGGGTAGGGGTTTTAGTTTGTCTTTCTCACTTTGCGTTTACTGCCCTTATTAAGCTCCTTCCCTCTAAAATGGAACAATCTAAGAAGAGATACACACAATGGATTTTCTTTATTCTATTGTGTGGCTGGCTTGAAATTGAGATATAAATGTCAGTGGAAATATATATATATATATAAGCTGTCAGTCTTTTTTTCTTCTCCTCTTTCTTTCCCTTTCATTCAGCCCTACTCCGCCTTCCCTCTCTACAATCATTCCCCCATTTCTCTTCTCTTTTAATGATTGTGTTGTGTGTGGATATGTATTTGTTACGTACCGCAGAGGCAGTAAGCTGCTATTTTATGATAAAGCACGGTCTCACTCACTCACTCCCTCCCTCCCTGCAAAAGAAGATCATTCTCGTAGTAATGAAGACATAGACATATTCTATATAATTCATAGTAATAGTACCATGTACACAACATTCCCTCATCATTTATCATTGTGTGTTGTTAGGCTTTTTAGTCCTATATATGCTTTATGATGATTGTACAATGAACATACCCATAGACGTTAAAAAAGAAGAAGACACATCTCCCTATTTCCATATTAAAATATAAATCTATATGTGCTCCATCAATACAAAAGCAAGCAGAATGGCAAAATTGAAATTTGTATGAGTGATCCTTGGATTTATTTTATTTGAAAGGGTTCATGACGGGTCCAATATAAGTCTCTTAAATCAAATAAAGGTTCTAAACTGTAGATAAAACTATTGTGTATAATACAATATCCCAGAAATTTTAACATAATGCTATAATTGATGCAAATATTATACATTGGGTTTTTTTCCTTTCTGGATTTTTGTTCAAGACTGCTTTTATGCTGACGCACCCCAAATGAAGCTTATACGCCGTTATCAGTTAATTTTGGTTCAAATTGATGTTATTTTTTCAATTTTTTAATCAAAATAGTTGATGTTTATTGGTAGAATTAATGTTTGTTTTCTACTTAAAATAATAATGAAATTATCTCCGAATATTTTAATGCATTGAATCCAAATCTATCTTATGTAATGAGTTCAAACCAAAGACAAAATGGATAATAAAAGATAAAAGAAAATAAACAATCACAACAGCGATTTGAATCAATTTCTATCAACAAATTATTCTTATGAATCCTTTGAACTACTTAAACTACCCAAAATTGATTGTCAAGTTAATGGACTTTATATGAAAGGAGCCATATCGGAGCCAATATAAGTTTCTTAGAACAAGTAAAGGTTTCAAACTATAGATAAAAGTATTGGCCATCTTAAATCATACCACGAAATTTGAACATTAACCCTATAATTGACTCAAATATGTCTATTAAATGTGAGGCTACATGTACTTATAAAAAAAACAACCAATTTCACTTTTAATTAATTTTTGTCTGAGATTGTTTGTATGTTGATGAAGAACATAAAACTTACTTAAATGTGGTCAATATTTCGTCATTTTTTAGTATGCATATACTCTAAAAGGTTCAGAAGAAGCCTATTTCTGTGGTTATTTAAATGAAGCAGAGATAAACGATTCAGGGTGACACTCAAAAAGAGTTTTTTTATTATATTATGATTATAATATATTCAAAAAATCCTTCACTCTCTTGTTAGCGTGTTGTGTTGTTATTAAAATGAAATTGAATCTCTCAGAGAAGTAGTAGTAGCTTAAACAGCCCCCTCACTCAAAAAAAAAAAAAAAAAAAAAATTCAACACTTCAACAACATAATAGAAAGATGAATAAAGACATGAAGGGCAAGAAAAAAACACCTTTTGAATAGAAAACGAAAAAGTGATAACGGCTGACTGAAGGTCGACCACCGATTTATTCTTTTCTGTTTTTTTTATTATTTCTGAGCTACTGTATAACGACAACTTGGACAGTAAGTAACAATGTATCATGATTTTGAGAAAAGAAAAAGTATTTGAAGACAAACTCAAATATTTTCTCGCCAAAAGAAAGACGAAAGATAAAATGCGGGGGCCGTCAACAATAAAACTCCATAGAAGGATTTTTTTTCAAAATGGACTCTGGATTACATTTGCTCTCGCCGGTGATGAATTATCAGGGACGTCTTGGTTTTTGGATTTTTTTCGGTAGAATTTTCTGTAAAAAAATTTGAAAATTAAACTTCACTGATAAAATTTAAAAAAAAAAAAAATTTTTTTTGGAAAAAAATTTCAAAATTCCATAGCTGTTCACAAACAAAGCAATTATTTGGGAAAAAAATTCTAAAATTAAATTTTTCGCAGAAAAATTAAAAAAATCCATAGCTTTTCACTAAAAATAAAACTTTTTTGGAAAAAAAATTAAAGAATCTAAAGGTGTTTACAGAAAATTAAATTTTTTTGCAAAAATTTAATTAAATTTCAAATATTAAATTTTTTGAAAAAAAAATCAAACATAATAAGAATCAAAAATTCCTTAATTCGGAATACCTAATGGGGGCTTCCCCTTTAGGTATGTTACAAATTGATAAATTTATTAATACTATATAAGTATACTATAATATAAGCCCCTTCAAGCAAATAAAGGTCTGAAATTATAGCCAAAATGCTTGGGTATCTTAACTTATCCCACAAATTTGGATAAAATGGCTAGTATTGACAAAAACCGTCTATTAAGTAATTGGACTACTTAAAGTAAACAAATGGAACTGTCACTATAAAGTAATGTATTTATAAAGCGGTCATATTGGGGCCTATATTAGTAAGTACATTTAATCAAATAAAGATTTTAAACCATAGCTAAAATTCATGGGTATTTTAATTCATCCACCAAATTTTATAATAATAATATAATTGACTAAAAGATGTCAATGAAATAATTGAACCCTTATAGCACTAAATTGATAGATTTTATTTGAAAAAGGCCAAATTAGGGAATAAAAAAGGTAAAAAGAGTAATAATTTAAGAAATAACTTATATGGGAAAAAAGGATCACCCAAATCAATATAAGAATTTGTTTCTTAAAAAAAAGATCATTCCTTGTGAAAAAAATATCAACTCCCTCCTCCAAAAAAACAAACCCTTCCGACATCCTTGATATGAGTCTCTTAAAACAAATACTAGTTCACAACATAAAAAGTACCTTAAATCATCCCACTAATTTGAAGTCAAAATTATAATTGACTTCAATATCTCTTTGAAATAATTTGCACTCAACATCGACAAAATTGATTGGCACAATGAAATAATTAGAAATGAATACTATAATTAGTTAAAAACCATGAACATTTTTGGAATATATAAAACTATACGACCCACCCAACACAAAGTACCTAAAATGATCGTCACAATAAAATACAAAGAAATTCACATATTTTATATGAAAAGTGTCAAATCGGTGCCAATATACACCAATAAAGGTTTTTAATTTGATGTATTTAAAAGAATATATCGGAGCCAATATAAGTCTTTTAGATTAAAAAAAGTTATAAACTATAGATGAAATGTTTGGTATCTTATCTAAAAGTGTCAATACAAAGCCTTTAATTGACTCAAATATGCCTATGAAATATTGATTGATCTGTGTGTATATATGAAGTAAAATAAATATATTGGGATTTTCTCCTTTACTTGATTTTTGGTCAATATTGTTTTTATGTTAACATACTACAAATATAGTAAGAACAAATATGTAGAAAGGTAACAACAATGTCTCATGATTTGGAGAAAAGAAAAAGTGTTTAAAGAAAAACTCAAATATTTTCTCGCCAAAAGAAAAACGAAATAAATGTTCATATCTCTTCTTTTTTTTCTTTTCTTTTTTTTAAGTGCGCGTTTTACAAAGAGGGAAAAATAATAAAAAAAAACTTTTTAATGTTTTTCTTTTCTTCCCCCTTGACGAGCACCCACAAAATTGGGGTTTCAATCAGAAGGAATTCTAACTGAGCGACTCCTGAATTTTCCCTTCTCTTTTGTCGTTCGTTCCTTCCTTCATTTCATACATACATTTAATGAAAGAAAATACAAATATTTTTTCGGAGCAAAAAAGGGCTATTGTCCATCATCCATTTTTCCTCAGTCAGTCAGTATCTATATGGATTGAAATTTTTGGTAATAAATTTGAAAGGCTTCTTCTTGTTATTACTCAAAGAAAAAGAACAGTTAAGTTGTCACACACACACACACACACACTCGTAGAGTGAGAGATAAAAGTCCATGTCCGAAACTAGGGACGCATTGTTCAAAATATGTACATATCTATCCATTGCTCTAGAGATATAATAGTCATAATTTGTATTGAAAACCGTCAAAATGCATTTAACTTACACCTTTACTGCTTTCCATGTTAGTCAAATATTCACCTACCACACTACGCCCCTTGCTGTACTAATATACAAAAAACAAAGACATATGGAGAAATGAATGGGTAATATCGTGGATTAATTGCGTTGTAGTACTTTAAATGGTGGGCATCAACATAAAAGCAAAATTGAAGGAATTTGACGAATTATTGTCCATTTCCAGGGTGTTCACAGCGGGTGGGCCAGAGGGGCCGTAGCCCCACCCCCAATTAAGGAATTTTTGCTGTTTACTAGAGATTCTTTTTGTAAACAGCTGTTGATTTTTGAAAAAATGTAATATTTGAAACTTTTATCTGAACAGCTTTGGATTTTTGAATTTTTTTTCGAAAAAATTCAATTTCTTTGAGAATAGTTGTGAATTTTAGCATTTTTTTTTTTGAAATTCTTTTTGTCAAAATTTAATATTTGAAATTTTAATATAAATTTTCACTTTTGTCTTCCAAAAAAATTTAGTTTTTCAATTTTTTTCTTTACAGTTGTAGATTTTTGAATTTTTTTGCTCAAAAAATTTAATTCTTTGTGACTAGCTTTTTACTTTGAAATCTTTTCCGAAAATAATCATACTTGAAATTTAACTTTGTAAATAATTTTGGGAAAAATTAATTTTCTTATTTTTTTAATATATAATCCTGTGGACGCCCCTGACTTCTACCAACAAATATACCTTATTAGCCCTTTGAAAGTGCCTTAAATTGCACTAATTGAAGTAGCCAAAATAGATCGTTTCATTAAAAGAATAGTTTTGATTTGAAAAGGGCCAATTTGTGGCCAATATTAGTTTCTTCCATCAAAGAAGGATTTTAAATTATAGCATAGATTCTTAAATAATTTAACTCATCCCAAAAATTGAGTAATTGAAATATAGGTCGATGAAAGATTGGGCAGTATCTCTCTATATATAAAGTAAAATAATAAATTGAGCTTTTCTTGATTTTTGTACAGTACTATTTTTATGTTGACACTGCACGAATTATGGGTAAAGCAAGCCATTATATAGAGAAGCTGCTTAGAGTTTAACAGACTCGAATAACTGAATAAGTTGGATATATTATTTTAACTTCTTTCAGGACCAACAAGTGGGGCTGGACTGAACCACGGTTCGTGGCCCCAAATAAGGACCAACTCAACACTGCTCTGGTATGTTGTCACTATAAATAAAAAGATATCCCCTCTTAATTTATAGCCCGAGGATAGTGGCGCCAACTTTCGTTTGTTATTGTTTATTAGTAGTTTGAATATGTATTTGTTTATAACGACACCTCTTGCGCCATCTTGCGGATATGTATTGTCTTATTGGTAAACTGATTTTCTATGTACTTTAATAAAATATTGGTGATAATGATTTTCATCTTCTACATAGTGGTGACCCAAAACTTGCGGTAGCATGACACAAGAAAAAACAACTCAAAACAAGTTGATAATATGTTCAAATGCTTATTTATTTTTAGGTACATTTTTTATTCAATATGTCCGTCTTCACAATCAATAATAGTCTCAACATGCTGGCAAACTGATTAACAGCTCTTAACGTTGAAACCCCTTCTCTATGGCGTACCACACTGTGGTGATGGCAGCTGGTAGTGAATTCAAATTTAGATGAGAGGTGCGGCATGTAGTCTTCTCCAAACCACCGCAAACAGCAAATTTTGGGAAGTTGAGGTCAGGACTGGTAGAGGGTCTCATGAACATAAGCCAGAAGATAACCGAGCCACCCATTAAAATCTGAACACCTTAAATTTGAAGCGTCAACAAGAATCATTTTATTGATTAACAGTAAAATTTCAACAAAATTAGTACTATAAATAGATGTGTGGCTGAGCTCTAGTAATCATAAATGTAGCCGCAATAGTGGCTTCCATATGGCTGCGGAAGACCTAGTACCTGCTGCTGAGGTAGTCTAAAGGCCTTCTCCTGGACATGCACCCAAAAGGTATAGTCGAAGGGGTTGGGGTTGTAGGGGAAGGGGGTGAAAGAATTCAAAAAGGTCTTGGAACGGAGGAGATGAGTTTCTTTCATTGCTGTTGTCAAAAGTGGTCTCTCCACCCTCACTAGGCTCTTTTCACCAACTTTTTTAAAAGCTCTATGGTGTGAAAACCATATATCTTTTGCTTAGGCCCTCATGGACCCCCAAAACGGAAAAGTCCTGGACGTTGAAGTCAAGGCTGGTTGAGGACCGCATGAAAGCAGGCCGGAAGTCAGTCATATCGAATGGCCCATTAAAATCTACATATTTTGAATTATAATCTTCTACAAGGTATAATTTATTAATTTACGATATAATTTCTTCAAATGTATTACTATAAATAGAATTATGTCGTAACTTTCTATATCATTAAAGACTTGGAATAAAAATTAATCCTGCTTATTTTTGTTTTAGCCGTCTTTTGGTTTGCTTAATAAAACCTTGTAATTAAAAATAACGGTGATAAAATTATAATAAAAAATACAACTGATAGTTTTGCGTCCCCAATCTGTACAAGGCGTTTTTAAAGACTGATATTTCAAACAAGACCAATTTTAAGTTTCATATAAATGACTAAAACACCCCAAGTCCTAGACTCACATATCCCAATCCCCTATAGAAATGATATGATATTTATCATTGATTATAGTGTATCATTATATGTAGAGATTGAATTTACTCGGACTCCCCACCAAGACATTTATAGAGAGAAAAACATCCTCAAAACAGCTGGTAAGACTAGAAAAATAAAGGATAATATGTATAATATATACATATTATGTTTTCTCATAAAAAAATTAATTAAGAAACGGTCAATGGTGGTTAAGAAATGTCTGTAAGGCACACAAGGGATTTAAATTTCTTTCTTTCCTAAATATTTTTTTATTTGCAAAATTTGTCAGAAAGAATTACATACAGATGACGTTTAAAATTTCATTTTTTTCTTCTTCTTTCAAATAAAGACATTACTTACAACTAATGAACTTGTCACTCTAAGGTCAAAAGTCAATTGAATAATAATAAAAAAAATACTAATCATCCTATGTAAATAAAAGATTATAAAAAATTGTTAATGGATTACTTTTACTCACATTATAAAGTGTTTTATTATTTTCAAACTTTATCCATGGAATCATAGATATATGAAAGTCTATCACTGACCTCTGACCTCAACGTTCAAGACTTTTCCGTTTGGCGTGTCTATAAGGGGACTTGCAAGAGATCTCAGAGTTTCACACCAAACTGTCCATAGAGCCATCAAAAAAGTATGTTGAAAGAGTAAGGGGGAGAGATGCCATTTTTGACACCAACAATGAAAGAAACCCATCTCCTCCATTATAAGACCCTTTTGAGCTTTTTGAACTTTTCTTTGACTTTATAGTATTAATTTGGTTGAAATTCTACTGTTAATCAATAAAATATATCTTGTTGAAGCTTCAAATTTAAGGTGTTGAGATTTTGATGGGCGACTCGGTATGACTGACTTCTGGCTTCCCTTCATGTGGCCCTCTATTAGCCTTTACCACAACCTCCCGGAATTATGATATACAGTTAAAAATACCATTTTGCTATCTGGGACGTCCACAGGATTTCATTTAAGGGGGAAGGGGTTGGTTCTTGGAATTATTTCCCCAAAAAATGAAATAAATAATACATTTTCTAGTGAATAGCAAAAATTCCATATATATATATATATATATTTTGAGGTGGAAGGGGGGTATTTTTTTTCCGCATAACTTATAAAAGTAATAAATAGTTAAATAAAAATCAGAGTCTCAAATTAAACATTATTTTCCCGAAACTGATCCCAATTTCAGAAAAAAAACACAATTATCCGATTCCGATTAATTGTCGCATCACTAGTAAAAAAAAAAATTCTTCTAACAATCCCCAAGATGTTTCATATCAGCAATGCATAAGTGTTGTTATATAGTGAATCAAATAAATCTATGAATTTGTATTGCTCGTACGAATTTAAAAAGAAAATGAAAATTTGTGAAAAAGTAAGAATAAATTATACGTTATAAATGTATGCATATGTTACATAGACGATAGGGGGAGAAGAAGTCAGTTTTGGAGAGAGGGAGAGAGAGAGGTAAAGGCATAAAAGATTAAGCATAGAAAATTACAAATCAAAAGTAAATATCACGTTTTTAATGAAGAGAAAGAGAAAATCATTTATCATACATTACGTCATCAATTACAACATCCTATGTATACACACAGCCACACATTAGTTCAATTATTTATTCTTTGCCGTCATATTTAAGACGACGTCTTTGTGGGATTTATTTATTTATCCACCATTTATTTATATAAATAAATAAATACATATATCAAATGCTAAGAAGAATAAGGTTGTCTAGTCTTTCAACAAAGCCTATGGCTTCATAGCCAAAAGGCCCTTATCAACTATGATATGTATGTATGTAAAAGAACACTATTTTTATCCATTAATTCAAATTAAGGATGGGTGCAGTTAACCCTTCAACAGATTTTATGTACTCAAAAAATATCATTTTCAATTTCTACTTTCTTTCTTTTTACAGCTCACGCCATATTTCGTCTTAAAGAGAAAAATTATATATTACAGAATAGTCCATTAAAATCTGAAGACTTTGAATTTTAAACTTCTATAAAATATAATTTATTAATTTGAACAAAATAATACTATAAATAGATGTGTGTCCTAGTTCTCTTAATAATTAATTTAGCCGTCCTTAGTGAGAATGACGGCTCACAGGCGGGGGTGGAAGGCCTGTAACCCTCTGCGAATGTAGTCCTCTGTCATGGCGTCCCAGTGCTGACTGACAGTAGCTTTGAGGGCCTCGTTGTTTGGATGACCGGCACTGCAGGCCTTCCCCTCGACATGCACCAATAGTCGAGGTGGTTGACCACCTGGTATAGACGAGGGATAATTTCAATGAGCTTAGACCAACATTAGAGAACTCAGAAAGATAACTATTTTGTTTTGAATTGAAAATAATGAGTCCTTAATCTGTAAAGACGATATATCAATATGGAACTACGAAGTGGAAGGAAGACTCTTTGACCAATGTGAATCCTCAATCATGATAACTTCATGGATTGTTTTAAAGATCAGGCCCTCACAGAGGATATCAAACCATTCATTGATCCAAGACCCATGGGTTTTTGAATTCGTCATGATTATTTTCTTGATTCATTATGATTGATGACTCTCCCATCCTATCCAAAGATTCAAATATCGACAGCTAAGATGATGTCTCCCAGGAATCCGGGATTACTATATTTATTTTATATTGTCTCAGGTGGGGGGGGGTTAATTTACAATAAATTAATGTGGGTTTTTTTTAAAATATTTGTTTCCCTAATAAATTGACAAGGATTTGATTCATATATCAACCCGTTAAGAAGTCAATATGCAATGTAAAAAAAACAAAAAAAAAACAAGAAAAACAAACACTTATTAACCACAAAAACAAATCCTCCTAATTACCCGTTGTTGAATAAGAATATAAAAATCAAGGTCAGTGCTCGGATATCTATATTACTCAATAATAATTTTATAGTTGATATGAGCAGCCATGATGTTATGGCCATGATTCCAACCCTCTCTTTAAACAGTCAACCCTGGATTAAGGAAACTGCTATTTTTCAGATGAAAAATGGACTAAGTCTAGATTTTTCTTAAAGCCGATGTACCCAAAAACCCATAGCTTTTGGATGCTTATATAAATAAGTAATTTTGAAACAGTTTTTGACAGATAATGAATGATTTTTAGTAAATCTTTCAGGTAAGATAATTTTATGATATTATATTTATTGATTCAAAAGCAATGTGAAATTAATTGAATTAAATATATATATATATATACTTATTATATAAAAAATTGCCCCATAGTACCTAATAAAATTATCTATATCTATCTCTATTAACAGCTAATTTTAATATTTCCTTATTAAGTAAGTATTCATATACAAGTGATGATTGAACAAAAACAAGTACTTGTTAGTTATTTTTTTTGCCGTCATTATCTCTTTTGATAACTCCGTAAGAAATACTCACGATTACGTCATATATAATTATAAACTGTGTCCGTCAGCGATTTATCTCATTAGCAGGGGTACTGTAACCAGTTGAAACGTTGGAGATGAGACGTTTTTATTAAAATGATGTCATATATTGATATTAACATTATCATGGAACTTCTTACTGTTATTGTCCTTCAAAAATGAAGTATCTTAGTCGGGGAAAAAAATTCCTCTGGATTTTTTCTGATTATTTTTAGGGACTAAATAATAATCGGATGAGAAACACTTTTGAAAAAAAAAAAAAATATATATATATATATGTCTATTCCCTAAAAAAGGACTTCTTAAAAAATATATTTTTATTTGTCTAAGAATTTCGGTAGAGACGAGAATAACGGATATAAAAAGTAGTTTAATTAAAAAATAAAGAGGAAGAATCCTTTTTCAATAAACGTCATTCGATTGAAAATGATTCAATTTTCAATCAGAAATGCAGATAATTTTTTATGAGGAAAATTGAAAGGGCCAATCTTTCGTTAAAAATTAAGTTGCCACATATCAAAGTTGTAGAAAATGCAATGTCAGTCAAGAGATTTAAAAAAAGTATTCAAAAAGTCCAAATCCCTCGCAGGCATCAAATACCCCTTGTAAATACTTGCATCTACTCGAAGACGTAGTTAAATTACTCTTGTCTACAGGGTTTAAAAAAAATACTCGAAACTCAAATGGACACACAAAGTTACACAATTAGACATGGGGCACTCAAAATATTATAATTTTGATTGATACACCGTTACTTTTATAAAAATAAATAAATTTATAAACAATACTCAATAAACGAGAGAAATGACTCAAGACGAATCGCAAGAAACTATTTATTTTATGAGCCTTGGTACTAGGTACAAAAAGTATCTAAGGACTTGAAAGTAGTGTTGTGTCAATTCTAACAATTAATCTGATAAACTTGAACCAAAATATGACCCGGTTTTTTAAATTGAAAAAGTTTTTATTTTATCACTACTTTAATTTTCTCTCCTTTTATGGGACTATCCCAACATGATTGTCCAATCTATCACAATTTATAATGAGGCTCTTCCAGGGGCCCACTGTAAAAGGATTACAATGTGTATTGTATGTGAACTTCTGGGCCCCTAGGCTAGTTAAATTCTTCAACTGTCGGTTCACTGAGCACAAGACCCCTTGTAAGGGCTCTTACCATATCAAGGAAGTGGCGATTGAAAAAATTAGCCTTCTCTGGACCTAGATGTTAACCTGCATTACTCGTGGGTTGATCTGTATTTGGGATATAAGATGCTTTCCACAAAATCTTTACCACAAACATTATGGTGAACACCTCCTATAGGATCATGGCTATTGACGACGTGTGTGTCATATTGAAACACATCAACAGCGAGAAGTTGCGTGATGGCATAATTTTTATAAAACCGCTCTTACCCCACTTTTGAATTAGTACCTCTGGAATTAGGGTTGATCTTGGGAAGCAAATAATTGATAATTATATGTGACGTAGTCTTAAGAATATCTCGCAGAGTTTTCAAAACAGAAGATGACGTCACAAAAGAAACTATCAACAACTTGATTTGCTCAGACATCACATGTACTATGCTATATTTTTTCATACTCTTTCAATCCTGTCAAATCTTTAAAAATTTGTAATTTTGAAATTCAACATTTATCTTGTTTCCAAATTTTGTCTAACAAGTCAGGACTGCTAAGCTGCTATTCTAAGAACCAAATTGTGGCGCTTGATGCAAAGAACATATTAAAATAGAAGAACAATGCAGGCAGTTCATATGAATTTGCAGACTTCTTTTATAGTACATTAAACAGCTGCAATTCAGATCAACATCTGATTGTCAAATATTAAATAATCTACTTTTATATATTAAAAAACTTATTATTTTATGTTTCTTGGCCCTTCATTCAGCTGAAGCGTTTCTCGATTAGTTCTTTATATAAAGTGATGAAAATCTTCTATATTTTAGGAGGCTCCAAAAAATTAATCAAAGATCAACATGGTAACTCTGAAAATTTGAAGAGTGTTTTTGGGGAGAACAGCTTAGCTATTATGACGTTTCATTAGATCCTATACAATCAGCTGTGACAAGGGACGAGAAGGAAATAAACAAGGACATGGGCAAGAATTACTCGAAATGTAGATCCTCAATTCTACATTAGATTCCAACAAGAAATTAAATAGTAATACATTTCTTGAAATTCTATCGTTAATTAATAAATAATATTTTGTAGAAGTTTAAAATTGAAAGTATTCAGATTTTAATGGGACATTCGATATGACAGACTTCCAGCCTCCCTTCATGTGGCCCTCTACTAGCCTTCATCTCAACATCCTGAACTTTTCTCTTGCATGGGTCTCCATGGACACCCATGCAAGAGATCGCGGGATTTCACACCAGACCTTCCATAGAGCTATCACAAGTTCGTGCGCAAAGATCCTTGTGAGGATGGAGAGACCACTTTTGACAACAGCAATGAATGAAATCCATCTCCTCCATTGCAAGACTCTTTAGAGTTAGACCTCCTATAACCACTAATTATATATTTTCTTTGTAGTGATTATGTTTATTTTCTGTCTTTTTTTAAACACATTCAGAGGTCATATTTTTTACAGTTACCCGTATAGTACTTTTGGGCGGTAGGGAAGTTAATTACTCAACTCGGCTTCAAGTTGACGCAGCAAATGAGTGAGTAAACAAGAGAATATTAAGTATGATGATATGGGCATTGAGGACTGAGTATGTAACGAGGAGTTGTGACGAATTTTATTTTATATTAAGGTAGTAATATGAATATTTTTTTTAATATTTCCGGTGGCTTTAAAGAAGAAATAGTCATCATCATTTCCTTTTTGCTCGTATTTGGTGATACTTTGCAACA
The DNA here is from genome assembly GCF_016086655.4 of Lepeophtheirus salmonis. Taxonomy (NCBI): domain Eukaryota; kingdom Metazoa; phylum Arthropoda; class Copepoda; order Siphonostomatoida; family Caligidae; genus Lepeophtheirus; species Lepeophtheirus salmonis. The sequence continues at coordinate 10,401,214 of NC_052139.2, forward strand.
GCACCATCCTGGCTATTGAACCTTAGATTAGTATTTCTTCATTACATCGTATGTAGGTTTAAAGGCTAAACCCAGGGAAGTGGAAGAAGAGAAGTGAAATATACACAACATATTATGGGGGTAAACTCATTAAATGATTTCTAATTTGTATGTACAATATTGTACATATTATTACGGGTTTTTTTTTTTTTTTTTTTTTTTTTTTGTGCTTCTCCCCATTTTGAAATTCTAGACTCTTTTTTTTTTCTCTCTTTCTTTTTGTATTGTACCCATCGGTTGTAAAAACAAAAATAAAAATCCAATGTTTTCTAACAATTTCCAAAGAGTCAAATTAATTTCTTACTAGGGTCATGTGTTTTGAGGTATTTCCCCACCAAATTGATTTTTAAACTTATTTTTAGGGATATACCTATTAAGAAATCATGGGTCAATATTAGGGATGTACTGATGCATCGGAATCGGCTCAATTCCCCTGATACCCCTGCGAACTTATTAATATACAATATTAAGCCAAATATATATAGTTAAATTATTCCAAATGAAGTGAACATCATCGTTTAGACTAACCTATGTTCAAGACTAGGGGCTCCTATATGTAGGGACCCCGTAGAAAATTATTATTTCTTTAATTTTTATATTAGCATATTGATTAAGTACAAAATTCAGGTCCATCCATTGAAATGAAAGTCTATTGAGTAGTGTGAACAATATATAAACAGAAATGAACTACATTTTTAAATGATTATTTACAACTAATTATAATTATGATTAATATACATATTTATGTTTTTTTGTTGTCAAGCCTTAATTAATAAATAGTTGAACATTAAAAGAAGATTTTTTGTTTGTTTATGTAATTTCTATATACATAAAATTAATAAAGAATTGGGATAGGAATTGTCCTTACATAAATATGATATCGGAATAGGAACCATCTAATATTTTGATATTAGTACATCTCTAGTCAGTATATATATACAGGCGTGCGCGTCTAAAACTGAACACCCCTTTAAATTTTATGCCATGCACATATTCGTGATTTTATGGGGTTGAAACCGGTGTATACTTCGAGGCAAGGGTCTTGACTAGTTATAAACAAAACTCCAATAAAATCTAAATAGCAACAGTGAAACAACAGCCGATAATATGGAGAGAGTCAAGTCGCAATTTTCTGTTCGGGGGGAAAACTCCCACTGAAATTGCCAAGGTTCTGAACTGCAGCCACACCCCCGTTTACAGCGTGGTAGCCAAAGGGACTCCTGAGGCGACCACAAGATCTAAATCAAGGCCTCGAAGGTCGGAGGAAATCGTTACTGCCGTGAAAAAGTCTCTCGAGGATAAGAGAGGCAAGGCCACCGTCAGCACCCTCTCCAGGGAGTTCAACGTCAGCAGAAGGACCATGGAACGGCTAGTTAATAAGGATATTGTCCTTAAGGTCTACAAGAGAATCCCTCGTCAAGCTTTCAAGCCTGTAAACAAGGAAAAACGCCTCGTAAGGTCTTCTCAACAAGCTTAAGAAAAAGCCAGCCGAACAGCCTGATTGTTCACCGCTTGACTTCGCAGTGTTTGGGTATTTAAAGGGGATGCTGTTGGGAGTCCAATACAAGTCCAAAGACCAGCTGAAGTTTGCCCTCAAGAATGCCTGAGCCAACCTCGACCAGAGCTTCATCACAAAGTCATGCAGCAAGTTCTGGTCCAGGCTGGAGTTGGTAGTGGAGAACATGGGCGGCCATATTGAATAAACATGTGTCTAAGACTCTCATCTTTCATGTTAAATAAATTAATTTGTCAACCACTTTAAAAATTACAGAATTATTCAACTATTTTTAAAAATTTCAGAGCGTTCAGTTTTAGAGGCGCAACCATGTATATAACAAATTGGTTCATAGTCAACTCTTCTCTTTCAAACAAGTTGTCAGATATATGCAGTGGTTAACATAAAAAGGATCTGGAAGAACAAATAATCAGAAAAGGAGAAAATCCCAATATATTTTTTTACTTTATTTAACATAAACATACATACGGTAGTTTATTTCATAGACATATTTGAGTGAATTATACGCTACGCATTTAAATGTCATCCCAAACATCAACTCAATAATCTCAAAGACTCAATAATTTTAGCTAAAGTTTATGTTTCATTCAATTGATTGAAAATACTTATGACTCCTTTCAAATATGATATACAAATTTATCATTCTTTTATTGGGAGGATCAATTTTGGCTACTTAAAGGGGTATTTGCGGTGTCTCCATTGGTTTAATCAATATAACTTATTGATAGAAAATGTCGATAATTCGTCATTGCTATACTCAGTATTGAAAGAATCATGCTAGATTTCTTTTGTGTAGAAGAACCACATAAAAATAAGATGCTTATATAATCCTACAGCGGGGAGTTTTGTAACTAAAAATTGATGAAAGCCGATTGGACACTGAATAAGAGTATGTGTGCTTTTTTTAAACACAACAAAACGTGGATGTTTTATGAGTAAAGAAGTAGTGGATCCTCGTTCCACACATTTGATTTCTGTGATCAAGTGAAACCTCTATAGTAGATGGTGGAGATGTTTGATGTAATTACCGATAGGTTTAAAATAACTCTAAAGGTGCCAGACTGGCTCATTGCTCTTACATTGAGAGGAGATAAGTCTTTTAAAGTTGAAGCAATAGTTGCATAGACACTCACGATTATTTACGCATGTAGAATATAAAGGACTCCTCTGCCTGCAAGTCTAAACAAAACAATCGCAAGATATATTGAAACAATGGAATTTTAAACCGGACAAATGATATCTTTTAGTTTATAAAAGGGACTGTTTCCCCATCATTTTAGTAACTTAAGAATCTTTGATGCTTTTTTAAATAACTTGAGAAAACTCTGTTTTTTATTGAAATATATATATATTACTAATTTTCGAAATATGAATATGTAATCTCCAGACAATTAATTCAAAATAATTTCAGCTTGCTTTTGTGTTGACGGGCCACAAATTATTATTCATATTTAACAATTTACAATGCAGTGATTTGTTTGCAGTCGATTTTTTTGTTTCTTTTCCTCTTATCAGTGCTCTGAACGTTGATTGGTTAAATTTCCATTAGCATTCATTAAGGCGATGTGAACAATTTCTATGCAATTACTCTCTGTTTTGGTAACAGTTGCCAACTGATTTTGAATTTTGTATATCTTTATTTTTGGAGGAAAGGTTACCAGATATAATAAAGGTAGCCACGTTAGTTTAGTTTTTTTTTTTTGGTCGATTAGGAACGAGAACAGTAGGATAACTAAAGAAAAACATCTTATTATTTCCAGTGTATTAGTTAACTTATTGTCTGCACTATGAAAATAAGATTAAATGAAGATGTAATTATATATTCTTAATACATTTTAGGCGTGATATACAAAATACCGGGAATTAGAGGGATGGAGAGTAAAGTCTAAGTCTCTTTTTTTTATTGGTCCCATTGTGACATCCAAGAGTTAACTATTTCTTTTAATATTTACGAAAAAGGGTTTTCATTTTTATACAGCTAGGTTGTTTATGCCCACAATACTGACGTCATTCGTTAGTGATGTAAGCAAGAATGATTTAAAATTGACTTTTTTATTTAATATTTCAACGAACAAGTCCTCTTATTTGTTGAGCCCATTTTGAAATATAATATTTTATGTACTATTTTATTTCATATGAATGAAAAATGGTTGTTTAGGTCTCCAACATGCCTGAAATCAACAAGACTCATGTCTTATGAAAACGTTCTATTGATGAATGGAATTTTAGTTTGTTTTGCCAATGTTTGATAGTATGTATTTCATAACTGGGAAGTTGGAATGCTTGGACCAGTCAATTCTGTTCAAGATATGGAAATCAAAAGTATTCTCAACTTTATTATTACTTTGGTTTTATATATCTTTCATAATACATTCAATTTTTTGTAATTAATTTGATTAACTTAAGCAATTGATCCGAAAAAAAGAGCTATACTGACTTGTTCCATATCATTTGTTTTTTTAATTTCCAGATTTTCTTTCAATCTATCCAATAACTTTTTCCAGGAGAACATTTAGTTATCTTATAAAGAGCAGAAGAATACTGACTATGCACTGACATACTTACACACCGTTTTTACAGCTATATAGTGTTACTTAGCCATTAGTTCAACTTTATTTTTTTATTACAGGGTGGTCCGGATGAATGGGGAAAATATTTAAAGGCTTATAACAAACGAACTAAAAGGAGAAAAAATCATTTTTTGTTTCCATTATTTGAAAGCTACATTTAATGAAATAAAATAATTTATATGGAGATCTACCTCTCTAGATAACTTTGGCGACACAGTGCCGTTTGCAGGCTTGGGTGACCTCGTGCGGATCTTGCATTACCATTTTACGGATAATGGAATTCTTCAGGGCCTCCAGAGACGAATTATAATTGGCACAAGCCTCAGGCTTGACCCTTTCCCAGAGATAGAAATCGTATGGGCCAAAAATCCTAGCTTCAAAAGTAAGATATTTTTTGACCAAGCCATCACGGACTTTTTTGGGCTTGTGGGCCGGTACAATTTCTAGTTGGAAGGTGTAATTTCTTCCTTGGACTACTCCAATGTAAATTAAAAGTGCAAAACCAGAATCAGTCCTTCTTCATGTATAAAGAACCGACATAACCCTACTCCGGTTCAGCTTATGGTCCCTAAAATACGTTATTTATTTGTACTTTTTCCTATAATCAAAAATGTATTCTTTATCATTTTGAGTGTCAAATTCGGATCCGTCCAACCATTATAAGTCATATGAGTTTTGATCGTTTATTTGACTTACTATTATGGGGATGTAAATAAATAAAATTGATCACAAAAGGCTGTTTGAGTGGAAATATGACTGGGGACAAAGGTTCTTAGGACATTCATTTTCTAAGTGGCCATGAGTAATGGACCTCCCTCTATGCATTTATGTAACTTATAATATGTTGTATTTGTAGGTAGGGAAATGTTTCTGGTCATGAAGTTTCACATTAAGTTATTTTAAAGTTATTAATATTATTTCATGGCAAGTTCTTTATGAATTATGATATGTAGCTATGTGTTTAGTTCTTACTCTTCTATGTTAAAAGGTAAATAACATGTAATCATCACCCACCTGCAAAGTAAAGCTCATTATTTTTTATCAGTGATGTAACATGATCTTCCAAATTTTCATACAATACAAAAGTGTAACGCAACGCACTAGAGTATTCCCTAATTGGAGAAGAAGATCGTTTTCACAGATGGGTGAAAAAAGTAATTATTAAAAATAAAAATACAAGTACATAGAGAATAACCCTGGATAAGGTCAATCCCACTTATTTCATAGTATGTAACTCCTCCATGAGAAGAATCGACTAAACCAGTCTCCTTCTCTCAAGGGAATTCTTTAACATATGTATGAACATATCTTCCTTTTTTTCCATGTCTTCGGAAAGTAGAATTCATAAACTTACCAACTCAACTATTTACTTTGAAAACTTCAAAGGAATTGACTCTTTTGAAAAAGTTATAAAAATGAAATATAAGTTTTCCCTTTATGTTAAACGTAATATTGAAAAAATTGATAGCCTTTTCTAAAATGAATAAAAATTTCGGGAAACAACTCTTTGTTCACTTAAAAAAAAAGTACTTGGTTCCTCAATACGTCCGTTTCACGTTTGAAAAGGTCTTTTTTTTTCTTTCTTCATTTCTCTACCCCTCAAGTTCCCATGGGATAATGAAACAAAGTTTCTCAACTGATTCAATAGTTTGTTTGTTTTTGAAGAAAGGAAAGTGATAGGAAATGTCTCAGGAATGGAATTTTTTATTGTTAAAATTGCATTTGGTTTAGGTAATTTTGATGATTTGGGGAAGATTGCCCGTAGGAAAATGTTCATCAAAAAATTGAAACATCCTTCTCATATTGGCTCTGATATGGGCTATTTCAAATATAATATATCAATACTTTAAGTGCAATTTCTGGGTCCTCCAAAGGAATAAAAAGAATATTTTGTTTATAGAGTTTGACTATAATTTGTCAAAAAAATATAAATTCAATCCATACTCAGGGTAATTTTCATCTGCAATTATTAGGAGTCATTTTTTGTCAATTTTCCTCTAACATTATTTTAGAACACATATTAGCTGTCGATTGCTATGAAAAACATTGACATAGTTGCATACTTGAGTAATACAATGTCTGCAATGCATGGAGAAATTGTAAAGCGGCTTCTTTTTTGCAATCGATAGTTAATCCTGGTTTCTACATTTCTCGTAGGAAAATTGTACAAAAAAGACGCTTAACCTCTCAAAAATTTCATAATAGAGATGAGTAAATAATAACGATAGGCCCGATATTTAGTCATTAATATAATGATCTGTCTCATCCGTAGATCCGTAAATAGTTTTAAATATTTAAAATCACGGGCTCATTCAGTAATTAACCTGTTTAATTTCTCTATTGAGATAAAATATTTTTACATAAATACTAAAACTGTGATAACTCAAAAATTTAGCGTTTAATCTAAAAAAAAAAAAAAAATCTCATCTAAGGATTGAGGAAGATTATTTAAAACGGCTTAATATGCCACCTATCGGAAAGAATCATGTTGATTAAATATAATTTGAAAAGATGTGTGAACCTTTACTCATGGCAAGTTTATTATGGGGGGGGGGGGAAGGGCATTAAGTCATGTCCCCCGTCCTGTACTTAATCATAAAAAATAGAAATCCTGCAAAGAGTAGATTTTTATAAAGAAAAGTCACAAAATTCCAAAATTAATTACTGAAAAAGATCATTTGAAGATTTTAAATGGTATCTTTTTTTTTAAACAAGGTTCGATATGATTGTGTTTTTTTTAATAATCATTGAACAGGTCAGATTGAGTGGCGCTCATTAAGGATAAATAAACATTATTTTATTAAAACTACTCCATCTGACCTAGAAATAATTGTCTTTAAAGCCCTTACATAATATATATATATCCTTCTGTAGGAGCAACCGTGATACAAACCTACGAACATTGGGTTCAAGAGAATAATTCTCCGAGAGCGAGTTGTCCACTGAGCCAGGTCGCTCCAAACGAAATTTCTTTTCCAAAATAAAAAAAATCGAAACTAAATTCGAATTTGAAAAGAAGGCCTACATATTTATATTTTTTCTATGCCCCACTCACAGTACAACCAGTCTGGTTTCTACTATAAGGAATATAAAATACATAATACTTTTAATGCTTCTTTATGATTTGAAATTATTATAACCCAAAAATATAAACGCATTTTCCTCACTTAAACTCCACCAAAAAGCTGGATTCTTGTAATTACATGATCAGCTCAAAAAATATCTTTTTTTACCGTTTTAAGGGGGGTAACGTCTTCAATTGTTCCCCTAAAATATATTTGCATGTATGTCCATAAATAATCTATTGGTATTGAAACTATTACTTACAGTGGTTTTATGGCATTAAAATATTGTTATCAAATCTTTGAGCGAGTCCTTCCCACACAAACAAATTTCCCGGACAGCCCCTGTAAATGTAAGTAAATTAACCTGAGCGACATTTTTTTTTTTTGAGTCAGAAAAGTTGCAAAAAGTATCAAAATACCCAAATCGATTTTAGTACCGTAACTGGATCGAAAATATTGGTATATTGACAACAATATTATCCAAAAAGGGAATCACAAATATCTCTTTATTTCTTGGTTCACGGAATCTTTTAAAATTGGGGAAAAATCAACTTTTTTTATTATTATTTCTGCTCAATTGAGTATCTTCAAATATATACAATATTATGGGAGTGCATATTATTTTTATTTTTGTCTAAAAGTTATCTGCTTCATCTTAAGGCATGGATAATAGAATATGTGACCTGTCATCACAAAAGCAAGCTAGAATGATTTTTCTCAAAATTGAGATTCGAATTCTTTGACAAACTATCTCAATTTCTATGAACAAATTAATAGTTTTGGGAAATTGAGAAATAGTATTTTTCACTTGATTTCAATGCTCTATAAGAAGTGTTACAATCATCCAATTTAAGCCAAGTATCCTCCGTTCCGTTCCATAACTTGTTGCCAACGCGAATCCAAATTCGCAATGCCCTTCTCGTAGATGCCCTTGCCCCTATTGGCAAAAAACTTGGACAAAAATTTTTCACGGGCATCTATTGAAGCGAAACTTGTACCCCCAAGAACGTTGACCATAGACCAAAATTTGAATACAAAGCTGATAATTGACTCACATATGGGTTGTATCAACATGACAACACCTTTGAACAATATCTTAAAAATATGAGAAAATCCCAATTTATTTTTGTACTTCATACGGTCCAATAATTCAAGGTCATATTTAAAAAATTTGTGGGATGAGTGAAAAAAACCCAAGAATATTAGCAGTGGTTGAGAATCTTTTGTGATTTAAGAGACTTATGTTGGGCCTGATATGCCTCCTTTAATATAAGGTTCATTCTCCATTCCCCATCTAGTAATACACTCAAACCCCTTAACTATTTGGAAACAAAAGTGGGGTTGGTGCAGGCTGGCAACATCTTCGATATAAACCAGCAAGTCAAATAAATGGGACTGTGCATGTTTTTTCTGCAAAGGAGCTGGAGAATCTTCGTTCCATATGTTTTAGTTTTTGATCCAGTGAGACCTTTAAAATCTGTGGTGGATAGTATCATAACTGATAGGTTTGACATAAGTCACAAGGCGTCAGCTTGGCTCATTGCTCCTACAATGAGATGAGAAAATGACTTTAAATGGAGGCTAAAATAGCAAAGACTCTCACGAGAACTTATTCATGTAGATCCAAAAGGACTCTTCTTCCTATAGGTCTGAACTCAACAATCGTGAGATATGTGGACTTAATATACTTTTAAAAAGTAACACATTTTATATTTATATTTTATAAAGGGGACTTCATCTTTTAAAGCTTTTGTGCATTTAAAAACGATACATTTCGCAGCAGAAACGAAGTTTTAATAAGAATGTGTGTATAGAAATTGAGGATAATTCGTCTTAGAATACAAGTGTAATCCAACCTCAATTGTGCTTTTGTTTCAACGAGTCACATACATATATCTATAAAATATTGGACTGTATGTTTCGCTGGTGTTCATTTGAGTATCTAGAGTTTGGATTACAAATTGAATCCATTCCTGCCTTAAGATACTATACTTCTTCCAATTGCATGCATGCATAATAATAACATACAAAGAGAGAGAGAGAGAGAGACGCTCTCAAGTTCTTTATAAATTAAATAAAATAAAAATACTCACTCTGTTTGTAAAGTAATAAAAAACTTCATATTTACATAAAAACATAAAAGTTAATTATTTACGGGAAAGAATAAATATAATAAAAAGTGAAATTCTCATTTCACGCATTGAAAAAAATTAAAACATTACATATATAAATATGTACTTATGTAAACTTCTTCCTAAAAAATAAAAATTACGAGTACACCTTCCAAGATTTTATTTGTTTAATTCACGACATATACATCGTACGTAGGAAGAATCCGAAACGAATGAAAGGTGGAAGTCGTTTATTTCATTGATTTTTTTCACACTGTGACTTGTATGGATGTATTCAAGTGCCTGCGCCAGCAACGAATAAGGTGGGACACCGAGGACTGATGATTTATAGCTCAACCAAAAAGAAGAAGAAGAAGAAAAACGAACAAGTATTTCCAAGAAAGGGAAGAAAAAAAAAACATCTCTTCAGAAAACGGTTTTTTTATTGTTAGTATTTAATTCAAAAAAATGCATGAAGATTTCATATTTCCTCTCTGAGTAAAATTCTTATTAAAAATACGGGATACTTCCGACATAACTACATTCGTATGAGAGCACGGTCTTAGGGATGTCATACACAAAGATGAATGAAAGGGTTCTTCATGGGAGGAGGTCCTCTTTAGAATTCATGCTGCATACTTTGATAAATAATATCCTCTCATGACTTTTGAACTCAATTATATGTACATACATAATACTCAATAATATTTTGTCAATTGCCGTGTAGAATCAATGGGTTTTTTTCTTCTTTTTTGACTCATTGACGACAAATCAGTTCATGTACCAAACCTAATATGAGCCAAACATATTTATGTATTGTCTAAATTGCATTGAGTGAGGAAAATAAAATTTTATAAAAATATGGTACATGTGTAAGACGACATAATTTGCGAACAGAGATCACAAGAGTGTCTGTATCTAGAAAGAACATATAGGTAGAGGATTACTCCGATGTGGATCCTCAATTCTACTCTGAGTGGAACAATGGCTTACACATGTAGTAACTCTCCCAACAGCTCCTCATTCTTATTCCTAATGTTTTATGAGCGCATGAGGATAAACAATAATGATAACACCTTTAGAAAAAGAAACACTGTCAAGGTTGCAAAAAAAACAAACACATTGCACTCGTCTAAGGTCATATTTTATACAACTATACTTCATTATCGCATGTTAGTTTATATTCCAGTTACTAATTTATTAATTGGGAGCTGGATATGACTAGATTTGTCTAAAATATAACTTGCCAGAATGTATAGATACAAGAAACCCGAAAATAAATGAAGTCATCCACACAATATGAATAATGTTTGGGAGAACAGCTTAGCTATCATGACGTTTTATTAGATAAGCTGCAAGTAGCTAGGAGAGGAATGAAATAGACACACTGCCCACTTCGCTTTGAAAATGGCATATAGGCAGGGATTACTAATTCTAATCTAAGTCTAAGAAATACTAACATTTATAGCTCCCGAACCAATCCTCAGTGTTAATCTCTGTCTTTCATGAGCACACGAATGATTGACTACTTTATATTTAGATGTTTCTCTTCTAGAATGAAAGAAAAATGCATTGGAATAATTTAAAAACCCTCATCAGATTGCTAATAATAAAAAATCACACGCGTTAACATCATATTTTATACAAGTCTCCTTATGTAAATTCATGACCATTCATATGATTTAATAAAGTCATGGCTCTGTCTTATGTAACATATATGTTTTAAAGTCCATAACATTACGACTATATTGCATTATATTCAATAGTTTTGGGTTCGAGTATTACTCAAACTTGAAATAAAAACTTAAATCCAAGAAATTGTGTAATATTCTAAAAATTACACAATTTCCCCGCAAATATTTTTTTTGAAAATTTGATTTTACTAGAACTCAACTAATCAAAACAAATATAAATATTGGAGTAATGATGACTAGTAAAATTTTGAGTATCACTAGTCAAAAAGACATTCTCAAAAACATGAACATGGAAATTTTGATTTGAATCCTACTATAATATTTAATGGTATTTTGTCAATGCATGAATAATGTTCGTTACATTATAGTTTTTTGAAAATAAAACATAGGAACACAATTTGAGGAACTTGCTCCCTATTAAGTATAAAAAATCAGACATTACATAAGAGGTTGCGTTTTGATGCAAATTAATTATCTATCACGGCGTTATTTTTTTAACACAAAAATACCCTATGTATTTTGCTGTCTGCTATTGATTACCTCGGCTTGTTTGATACGTCATGAACATTTCAAAATTATTCTTTTTGGAAATAACCAAAGTAATAAGTTATTCTATACGTATGCTCCGTTTCAAAAGACTAGGAATACAATTTCTTGTTGATATAGCATATATAAATTAGCCATTTATTGTTTCTATCAATAAATTTTGGCTATCATATATTAATGCAAAGGTATAGCTACACTTTTAATAAAATAATACTAAGTAATATGTAAATGCAGAATCGAGTAAAATGTAATGTAGGATTTTGCTATTTTAAAACATATATGTATGTAATTCATGTTAGAAATTGTGAAGAAATAATATGAGATAAATGGCAATTGGTATGTTTTATTTACTTGGCTAACTACCAGATGATTTCTAACCTTCTTTTTTTTCCCCTTTGGGAGGAAAGGTTACGTGATAAATAAAGCTAACGACGTGCTATATAATCTTAAGTAAATAATGATACAACGTTCTTGAAAGAACAGACACCAAGCTTCTTATTTTAAAGGAAGGAATTTAGACTTTGTTAGCAGATCAAAGTTTATGTAAAGAATTTATCGGAGTACCAGTATTTACAGTCTTATATCCAGACATATATCCCACGAAGGAAGCATCAAATTATAAAACGGAAAGATAGGGCTGTAACAGTTTTTTATTTACTTTAGATAACATAGTTATCCTTTCAAATTTCGAATAACTTACATTTTTTTTTGTAGAAGTCCGAATATTTCTTCGAAAAACATTTAAATTTGACATCAAACTATTTTTTTTTTTTTTGAAAATATATTCATGTCCAATAAACTAAAATCGACTACATTTTTTTGAATTTTACAAAAATTATTCCACAGAATATTTATTTGAAATTTTGAAAGCACAAAGTACTTTATTAACATTTTGACAACTAGTGATTAAATCATCTCCCCTGTAGTCATAGAACCTATAGTGATATAATTAAAAAAGAAACGATCGTCAAGCGTAAGAACTATGGATGTTGATTCAATTCTGCAGTTTTCTTAGGACAATAACTGAATTATGTCCTTATATGTTTATATTCATATTTTAGTTGGGGAAGAGGAGCATAATTACAGCAAAAGGTTCCCAAGTAATTTTATATATTAACAACACAATGTTGAAACCAAAAGAAAAGGAGCTTTAGACTTATATTTTTTCTTCAATTTTCGAAAGTTTATCTAATCATAAAATTAATTTATTAGATATTTGATTATTTAAAAAAATAAATTGTTTTGAGCCATGGACATGTGAGTTCCTTTATAACAAACACAATCTTCAATGATTTTTCTTAAAAATACATTGCATTATTTGACGAATTATCATACTTTTTATTATCCCTTGGTGTGTGCAGCAAATTGGACTTAAAATACCTAAAATCAAATAAAGGTTCAAAATTATAGGGGAAATGAAATAAACGCTCCAAACTATAACTAAAATAGAATAAATCTTCTCAACAATAGCTGAAATAAAATAAAGTTTCTAGCTATAGCTAAATTCAAATCAAAATTCTAAACTATAGCTAAATTCAAATAAACGCTCAAAATTATAAATACAATCAAATAAACACTCAAAACAATAGCAAAACTGTAATAATGTTTCTACACTACAATTAAAGTCAAATAAAGTTACTTAACTATTGCTAAAATGAAATATAGCCTCTAAACTATAACTAAAATCAAATATAGTTGGTAAAACATAGCTACAATTCTTTAGTATCTTAACGCATCCCACAAATGTGAAGTCAAAATCTATAATTGACTAAAAAATGTTTATGAAATATTGTAATGCATGACATTATGATGTTGTATGTTGATGAACCACATATATTAAACAAAGTCCACTAATTCCTGGAAAACTAGAAGAAACTTCATCAATTAGCTTTAAAAATAAATATAAGCCTGAACACCTAGGTATTGATTGCCTAATTGATGTTAAAGAAAAAGAGGGATATTTGAATTAAACCATATTAGAAGGTAGAAAAAATCCCAATAAAATACTTAGATTTTTACAACTAATTTGATTTAGAAATATTTTGAAAGAGAAAAGTAGGAGACTCGAAGAAAAATATTGATGCTTTGCAAATTATGTGTTAATTAATTGCATATATTATATAGATAAGAATAATTATATAGGTATGTGTTTGGATATTTTCAATACATCTTAGGGTCGAATAAAGATTATACCGGGACGATAAAAAGTCTTGAGATTTTCAATTGCATTTTTGATAATTTTAGTGAGTTTAAATTTAAAATTTCCAGGTTTTAATTTAAAGCTTATGTTATCACCTGTCATCACTCTCCCCCCCCAGCATTTCAATCATTTTTTTTTATCGGACGGGAGAGTGTTCTACTAGATAGAGGCAAGATGAATGAGTTGGACCCTCTACGTGCAAAGGCAGAGCAGCTAAAAGAACACAATTCGGGATAGACTAAGAGGGGTTGTGATACGACTCTAGTGCAGGGAGCAGGGACAATCAATCAAACCGGTAGCATTCTAATGCAGACGCTGAGGAATCTCCGAGGACATTTTTCCAAGACTTACACCGTGCATTAGGGAGTGGAATAGAGAAACTTGTTGTCTGCTTCTCAAGAAGGAAAGCTGATTGTGTGGGATAGCTACAGTACGAATAAAGTGTATGTGATACCTCTGCGATATTCTAGGGTCATGACTTGTGCTTAGTGTCCGTGTTAGTCGCAAATAACCTGGACATACTGGTTACTTAAGTTGCTGCAGGTTTTTGGATGATAATTTAATCGTTACTAGTAGTGGGATATGACTTGTGCTCTTTGGGACATAGAGACAGGGACATCCCATCACCAGTACATATATTTGGTAGTTTCCTCAAGGTACTGCATTCTGCATTGGTTTTGATGATGCTACTGTTAAGTTGCATGCCATTCGAGCCGACCAAGAGTTAGTAGCTCAGTATTCTCACGACATCATTATTTGGGGTGTAATAAGTGTGACGTTTTCTAATTCTGGAAGACTCCTCATGGATGGATATGATTGCTTCAATGTGAATGTGTAGAATACATTTAGAGTGCTGGTGTACTGGCTGGACGTGACAATCGTGTAAGTTTTTTAGGAGTAACGAATCATGGAATGACAGTGTGTACTGGTTCTTAGGATTCCCAATCGTGTATCTACTATGTTTTTTAGTTCACAACAATGACAAGATAAATCCGTCTTGAATAATGATCACTATTTTTTTGATAAATAATTTTTATGGCATGTAAAGATAGGTTACTTAACTAGATATACTTTAAGCAATAATTTGCATTAACTTTATTACTGTTACCGCATTTTAAGCATTTGGTTTTTTATGCAACTCTTGTAGGTATTAATAAAATAATTTATCAAATAAGTATTCGGTATGTGTATGTATAAATATATTAATAAATATTGAAAAAAAAAGAAGTAACTACCTCATTTCAACTGTTGTATTTAGGATAAAAGCACTTGTCTTTGGAATAAAAATTTTTATCAGGACCAGACTGATAGAACTGTAGTCATTTTTGTCCTTTTCGATCCAACACAGTAATATTTTTCTCTCCTGATCTTAGATACATCACGAGACGAAATCTTACGTAAAGTCAAAGATCGAGAGCAATTGTCGTTTTGGTTTTCTTATATTTCCAAAAATTGCACCAACAGCTGTCATCTTCTCATCAAGTCGGTGGCCAAGTGTTTTGAGACCATTCCACTTTTGTACAGGTCAACAACTTTGTTCCTAATGTCATAGTTGTATTTATTACATTTATATGATGTCTTTTGGTGATTTTTTATTTTATATTCTGTCTCTCTCTGTTAAAATATGTAAACCTACCTTTCAAATTACAGACAGTTGTTATCTTTAATATTTATGGACAAACTTACAAAATCAACAAGTGCCCAAATAATTTTTTTCCCTCACTATATACCACAGGGTCGGCAGAAGGTTGACTGGAGGAGCTGAAGCCCCTACAAATTAAGGAATTTTGGCTTAATTTGGAGATTTTTTTTTGTCCGAGCAAAAAGTTTAACTTTTTGTGAATAACTGAATATTTGAAATTTTTTTCCAAAAAAAAAAGTATATTTTAATTTTTTTGTCTGAATACCATAGGGTTTTTGAAATTTTTGCCATTTTTTTTCTGAAATTTTAATTTTCAATGAATTTTTGAAATTTTTTCTACAAAAAACTTTTTTTTTTTTTTCAAAAAATTTAACATCTGAAATATTTAAACTTTTTTCAGCAAAAAAATAATTTTCTGTTAAAAGCTATGGATTGTTGAAATTATTTCTTCAAAAAATTTAATATTTAATATTTTATTTTTGTAACTTTTTGTGAATAGCTATGGATTTTTGTAATTTTTGGCATTTTTATTCTAAAATTTAATTTTCAATGAATAGTTGTGAATTTTTGAAATTTTTTTCTACAAAAACTTTTCTTTTTTTTTTTCAAAAAATTTAATATCTGAAATTTAATTTTGGAAATGGACATTACATTTAAAATTCAATATTTGACGTTTTTCCCCAAAAAAATAATTTTCTATTAAAAGATATGGATTTTTGAAAAAAAAATTCAAAAAATATAATATCAAAAATTAAATTTTTGCATTTTTTTCTGAAAAATTAAATTTTTGTAAATAGCTACGGATTTTTGTAATTTTTGAGATTAGTTTTCTAAAATTTCTAATTTCTTCAAATTTGAATGGTTGTAAATTTTTGAAATTTTTTCTCTGTAATTTTTTTTATAATTAATTGTGTCAAAAATGTAATTTTGGAAATGTTCATTATATTTAAAACTAATTTTCTGCCAATAAATTTGGATTTTCGAAATTATTTCAAAAAATAATTAAATATTTGAATTTTTTCCAACGAAATTAATATTTGTAATGGATTAAAATTTTTGGTTGGAATTTTTATTCTAAAAAATAAAAACCCTGGCTCAAAAAAAAAAAAAAAAAAAAAAAAAAACCTGTAGACGTCCCTCACTTATTTATAAGTTTATATTTGAAACAAATTTGTTAACTTTGTATATATTATATAAATGAACATATCCATTATAAATAAAACTTTATTCCTATGGCTGATTTTATCAGCTCCAGGTCACAATCTGAATGAACATATTTATAATGACTTTAGTAACTCATTCATAGATACAAAATACTTCTTCCTAACGGACACTAATTCTCTCCATGTATGCGTACATATTCAATGCTATGACAATGATATTTTTACTCCCTAACATACATAATAGCAATAACAAAAGTAATATTTTTCTCAAAATAAAAAAAATCCTGACGAAGGCATCATTAAAATTAATTTTCATATCTTGAATATTCATGACACATATCTTTTTACACTTACTCATATATATGTATATATAAAGTGTATACTATAATGACAAAAGCAGCAGCATACATATATATTACCTGCACATACATATACCTAATAACACCTAATACTAAATTTCATTACTCTGAATAAAAAAAACACAAATATGTTTTGATGAGTCATTGAGTTTAATAATCATGATATTATGTATAATTGTAGGTATATGTACACTAGTTGGCTGACTCGGTCCGAGATGGATTTTCCCGGTTCGGTCTTAATATATTATTTCTAGACCGAACATTTACAAGGGCAGTCTTTTTTTAAGGATCATTTAATTGGTCAGAATTAGTTGCACTCCATCAAAGCTCAGGGTTTATCTTCTCTACTTGTATACATTTTATTCTTTTCGATTTTTCAAGCGTAAAATTTAAACGAGAGATTTTGTCCGGAGATTTATTCAACAAAATCAGCTGTAAATAGTATTTGGCAAATTTTTATTCATTATGTGAGACCTCAGATCGAATAATTGCCTCAATATGAAGCCGTAATTCTTTGCAGACCTTAATCATACTCGACCTTGGTCTACTCCTTCTTGATAGAAGCCTCTTCAGTACTGGTCAGGAAATTGGGGTAAATTAGAAAATTATTAGGGGGAATGGCAGAAGGCTTCTTTTAGGTATATTACAGTGCCGCCAGAGTACTAGGTACCAAGAGGTCATTGTTTTTCCACTTTTGCAGAATTTTTTTAAGTGATCACAGTAAAAAAAATTCTCTTATTTTGAAAGTTTTAAATGTTACAATTTTTTTGTTTGTTACCTTTGATGAAGTCTAAATATTCCAATTTGCACCCCCCCCCCTCATATGTAAATACAATCTGGGGTCAGAGATACAGACTGCATTCTACAATCGAGAACTGTAATTCAATTTCATGTCCTCAGTGAGTTTCCTTATAATTACACAGTTTGGGTGTTTCAAATCTGTGCAATCCGTTTTGAATGATACCTGAAATAGTTAAGAAAGCTCTGGGTCCAGACTAGTGCTACTGGAACCAACTTTTGCGGTATTTAAAAAAAAAATAGTGATTCAATCAAATTTAGTCTCATCCGAAAAAATTTAAGTTGAAAGTTTAAAAATATATTATTTGGCATTTATTAAAAACCGAAAAGACTTTCCGTCAAAAAGCCACATCGCACTGTTTCCCAAATACTGTCCTTGATGATGCCATCTTAGCATATTCCCTCCCCCCTTTAATATGCCAATGTATTCCGGAGCCAGTCTTCCTGACCACGGTCTTAAATCATGGATTATAATTTACTTTTCTAAAAAAACAGTCACATATCATAAAAATTTCTCATTTTTTCCCTGATAAATAAAAATTATTTATTTTTTGAGTTATATTGAGTTTTTGAAGAGGGCAGGGAGAGCCATTAATAGGGTCCTTCATTATTTCGAAAAATTTGAAGGAATATTGTAGTTTTTTAAAGGCAAAATTTGACATAAAAATAATTGAAAATTTTAAAATGAATTTTTTTAAAGTGACTACATTTGAACAAAAATCTTTAAAAAAATAAAACATTTTGAATTGTAGACCTTATTTTTTTGAAAGGGATAATCTTTGATCGAATAACTTTTAACCTTTTCTTATAAGGGAACAATTTGAAAGTACAACATTTTGACATTTAAAATTTTGTACAAGACAAACCGAGAGTGAGGGGACACTTGTCCAGACTACTGTGTCAAATTTTGTACCCAAATTTAAATCGTAGATGACTATTACATTCCCTTATAAACGTCATAATTTTTTCCCCGCACAAATAACCGTCATTTGTAAGCATATTTGGCATTTTATGTCAAGTATAGATACTCTCACGACATCTTCAAAACCGATTATGATCATTTTTAGGGAGGGTATTTACCCAAACAAACCAACAGTATATCTGAAATGATTGACTTATACCAGCATGAGGGCCTTTTTCGGAGTCCCTCAAAGTTTGGCCCTTTTTAAAGGATACTCGAACTTTATTGGGATAAAGCTCCATTCACTCTCAACCGATTTTGGTAAATTTTATTTTAAAATGCTCAAAAGAGCAATAACTTTAATTGTGGAAAAAATACCTGGTAAACATTATTGTGAAAAATTAAAAACGGCTTCAGATTAAAACCATGCTTCCAATTTTATTTTTCCATTTTTTGGTTAGAAGTTTGACCTACTCATACACTATGACTAGGCAAAAAAACAGAGTTGGATCTCAATGGAATTATTTTTATTTAAGTCTAAGGTAGAAAAAGGTCGTACTTGCAATAATAGTAGATTCCACAAAAGTTTGTTCACTTGACATGGATTCTCTATATACCAAATTTGACTCAAAACCAATCCAAGCTGCACTTGTATCTAATATCTTTGCTGTATAAGAATTACTATATTCTCAGACCGAATGTTTAAGTGTTATTGTTAAAAAATGGGGATCCCAGTTCTTTTCCCTTAAACTATTTTACTTAAGGACATTTTGCCTTTAAGACATTATGCCTTAAAACCATGGATATTTCGGCTTAACGTATAAATAAATGATGGTAATACGTCGTTATTGTTTATTTTTAGTCAAAATTGAGGATTCCTTTGAATTTTGTAATCAAATAATGTAAAATTACTTCTATAAAACACGGAAAATCGTTGTTTACTGTTAGATTAATGATTATCTTATCTTTTGTTTGAGTTGTTGTACTAGTTGTTTTTTTTTTCTTAGTACACTAATTGTATGAAACTTTTTCGTCTATGATTCAAACTCATTAAATAGTGAAATTTTGATAGTAGGAATTTATTCAAATTTTGAGAATAATTATATCATTATTTATTCATAACGTAAGGGAAAATGTCCCGAGATAAAATAGTTTAAGGCAAAATATATGTACCTTGTACAATGGAGTAAGTTCCTGGGACTTGACACTGTGAGTCCTTGAATTAAGATTTCCCTATGAGATAATTAAATAATATTTTGTATCTTTACTTATGTTATGTTAGTAGGTTATATTTTTATGTTTTTCGAGAGTTTGTGAAAGGGGGAAAATAGGAAGGAAAAGAATATTATTAGTTATTACTATATATATATAGCTAGAGAGAGAGGAGCAGACATCAAGAACACGTGCTGAGATGATAAGAAATGGGGGTGGCATTGGAGTAGAACGATGATGATGAGATGGGATGACGCTACAACATACACATAACATCCATAAGAAGATGTAGAGGAAGAAGGAGTGGTGAGAGTTGTGTGTGATGTCATAGGGAGGAACAACAGACGATAAAATACAGATGATGTTTCTCTATTCTTTTCATGTAATTGGTAATATATAACAACAAAATATATGTACACAATAACAGGGTGTGAAACATTTGTTGAATGTTTTGATATTGAAAGTAACAACAGCAATAATAATAAAAATAATAATAGAAAATAGAGAGAGAGAGAGAGGGGGTTAATGGGAGTATATAGAGATGGATGGGGGATCCGGACTCCTTTTCAAACTAGTTTGGTCCGGACCGGTATCACCACACGAAAATATACTGTCCATATTATTTGTTAGTTGTCGATGTTTTTTGCTTCTTTCCCTCTAATCAGTGTTCTGAGCGTTCTAAACAATTTCATTTCGGTCTAGATCCATCTCTAAAAAACAAAAATTAAGTCTGACCGGTATCATTTAAAATTCGTTCTAAAGCAATTCTATAGGGAGTTTTAAACGTCTAGCATGACTTGTTTGCAGATGCACGGCAGTCCATATAAAATTCCTCTAGACATAATTTTAAACTATAATGCTCCTTACAGTATGCAGATCCAACTTCTGAGACAGTTATGATTTTGAGTGGATCGAACTAATTCGGTCCTTCAAAGATAATACTGATGTCCCATGCAAGTGTTCTATTTGTCTTTTAAAAATTGAACAAATTTTTTGCCCCACAATTGACATTTCTCAAACTAAAAGTCATAGTTCTCATGTTGTGAAATCGTAGAGTTGCTTTTTATGCGTCCTAATTTATAACTAATATATTTTGATAGGGGGGAGGGGGCTGTTCAGATTAGTTAGAGGTCAATACTACAATAATTGATCCTATGTTTTACAATCAAACTTATCAAAAACTATATACGAGTAAACATAATTTATGCCTTGCTAAAAAACAAAAAAAAAAAAAAAAAAGGTCAATAAAAAACGAACTACTGAAAACAACAATAGAACACAACTTTTCAAGAATCAATATTTATCATTATTATCCTTTTCTTACAGGATTGACTCATCTGACATTCAAGGATTGAATTAGACTTGCAAGACCTTTTTTATAAACAACGTAAAAAAAGCGCTAAAAATGAGATGTCATTGGATTTTTTGAAAATGTAAAAAGTAACTTTAAAAAATATAAATGAAGACCCTATGAAAAAATAATTTTTAAATATACCATTTCTTAGAAGGGAAAAAATAAACAAAATTATTTATCAACTGGCCTTTTATTTCGCTTAATATCTGAGTCGAAAAAAAAAATTCGGTTGGGAAAAAATTGAAAAAAATATTATTCCCCCCGCCCCCACCCCTTGGCAAAGAAAAATCATTACACCGACACTTGGGCCGTAGTCAGGTAGATCCACAAGATCACACGTTGTTACCTTTATTGTAATCAAAGAACCTTTCCTTCGAAAAGAAACAAATAAGAAGGGCCAAAATATTAGATCGGTCTATAAAAAACTAAAAATATCCAATCAGTTTGGTACTAATGCATTTTGTGAGTCCTTACGGTCTTTTATACTAACTTCAACAACTAAAAAGACGTAGATACTAACTACATCATTTCAGCTGTTTAAGTTTTATCATAAACTCTTTCAAAGACACGAAATACCTTAATTTTAAAATAGGAACTGTGTGGCTAGAACGTATAATTAGACTCGATTTAACTATTTTCTTCGTTTTTATTTTCTTCAATTCTAGCTAGGAGCGCATAAAAAAAAATAAAGGTCCGCAGGATTGAAGGACTAACTCATAGGCCCTTAAGATATAAAAATGATAAAAAAGACCAGAGCGATTAGAAAAAAGACTGAAAGGGGAAGAAAAAAAGACTGATGAGGAATGCAGTCCCAAAACCGATTAAACACTAATTAGGCATTGCTCGGAGTAATTAGGCGTCAGCTAAAATTTGTTTTAATAATATAGAAGATGACTCCCCAAGAAAGCCTCAGTGCTACTCTCTGTTATTTATGAGTACACTCGCTTATACCTATTCAAGACAATACTTCTTAATGATATACATAATAGACAACATAAATAGTTCGTTATAATAATATTTTATTAATTCAATTATATTCTTATTATATAAGTAAAGATTTTTGTTAAATGAATAATTAAAGAATGGGCGGCTATTTTCTTTTTTCTTTGCAAGTACGTAAGTTTCCACTCGGCATATAAGTGTAGCCTGTGACTGTGTTTTATACATTCATACAGATAAAATTTGCTTTATCAATAAAATAACTGTTCGGAATTGTTCACCACAGCGCCTTAAGAACAGCTAATTATAATTTAACCAATCGACGTTATTCAGAATAGTGATTAGAAGAAAAGAAGGAAAAAGAACGACAACTGACGACAAAACACACAACATATTTTTGTATCACCGAATTAGCACGGTCATTTATTGATCATATCTAATGGAAATATGTTAAGTTGTTGCCAGTGATATTATGTTTTTATTTATATGATGTGACTTCCTCCAGCTTCCATAGCCTTGTGATCCTTTCCCTGAATCGTGTAGCAGCCTTGATTACATGATGGGATCATCCTACAGTTCTTAATGATGTTAGCTTTTAGGGAGCTAAGACTATTATAGGGGCGCTTGTTGACTTGTTCTTGAAGGATATCCCACAGATAGTAATCTAGAATGTTCAAATTTGGATTATTGCTAGGTCAGTTTTCCACCTTCAAGAAAAACAAGACCCTCTCAAATAGGAAGGACTGAGTGGCCTTAGAGGCATAGCCCGGAGAAGAGTCTTGCACATGCACAACATTGCTCAGGACAAACTTTTCCTCTATCCAGGGTAGCAAGACGTCCTTAAGGATCTTCAAATACTCCGCTGTGTTGATCTTAAGTCCAGCCTAGATGAAATATAGTTGCATTTAGCTGGACATAGCTACAAAAGCCATGACTCCACCTGAATTTTTGGACTTCGAAACTGGCGGGACATTTGTAGGATCATAAACGATAACTTTTACATTGTGTCAGTAAATTTCTGCGTCCGCCAGTTAACTTTTTCTCATCCACGAGGGCCATGACTTTTGAAGTTCACTTGTGCTTCAAGTAGTTCACAAGCTTGGGACAGCAATCATCAGCTCTTATGGCCTTGCCCTTCTTTGTAAACAAATCTCACATGAAAGAGAGGATTCCGCCAGTCACAGCAAAGCAATTTTAGCACAAAATTCAAAGTGAAAGCTGAGATATAGGAATTTGAAAAATTCCCAATCTATCTACAAGGCTTTGTAAATCCTTCAATCCTTCTTGCAACTTGTACAAGTTTGCAAGTTGTACACAAGATATATACACTACTGTTAATATCTCTAATAGATTCAGAGATACACCCAATTATTATGTAATAATAAAGAGCGAGAAAGAGCTTTCCAGATGTTTCCAATGATAGTTGACTTATCACCTCATAAGAAGATGAACAATCTGTTATAGCAAAAAAAATAAAAGGATAATACAACAGATTGTGGAACATATTACATTTATATATATATATGTTTAATAACAACAATATATATATACATAAATCCCAAAACGTGTGTCCTGGATGAGAGAAAAAGAGAGAGAGAGAGGTTGTAGAAGGCTCTTTTCTCTGTTGTTTTATCCTTTTATAGTCATAAAATGTTACATGTAAAATTTATTTCTTTTTTTTTTTTCTTTAATTAAAATCTCTGTATTAATATTTTTATTTTTTATTCAACTCTAATTAATATTCTCTTTGATAGAATAAGATGATCTCATATACATTATACATAGAACATGAAAAGCTGCCTACAGGGGCTTCATATTTTCCGGCAAAATGTAGGTGAATGTAATCCCGGACAATACGTTTTTATGAATATGAGGATCCCGTTCGTAGTAAATAATAAATAGTGTGGAATTTAAGTATTTTTTGTACTACTATTTGAAGAAGAAAAATAGAATTTTGTAGCTACTTTTACTCAATTCTCCTTTCCTCAATTTGTATCCTTATCACAAATTGTTGATTTTTAGAGTCTCTTAGTACCGATTTTTATAACTTCATAGCCCTTGTTTGACCCTAAACAGAACTAAACACAATTAGTAAGCGATGAAACTATAATGATTTTTCTCAAAACTGATAGTGGCTTACATTTGTACTCTTTAACGAATATTCTTAAACTTTTATGAACAAGTTATTCTTAATTACCCTTTGGGGTTGCTGCAAATTGTATTTAAAGTAGCCAAGATTGCTTGTTACAATTGAAGAATGAATAATTGACAGATAGAGGTTGGAAAGCGGTCATACTGAGGCATAAATAAGTCTCTCATAAAGGATCTAAACTATAGTTAACAATCTTGGACATCTTAACTCAACCCACAAATTTGAAAATAATGACCTTAATTTACTCAAATATGTCTATGAAGTATTGGGTTATATGGAGATATGAAGTAAAAAAGTTGTTTTTAGTTATGTATGCTACTTGGTCGTATGTGTATTTTTGATTTTAGAAAGTAATTTTAACTATTCCCTGTTAGCTTTAGCTATCTCAATGTTAGCATATTTTTTATGAAAATTGTTTTTCGGTATATGAATACAAATGCAATGTTGGGCTATAATTGAGGTGGATGATTTTAAACTAGAATGTTTATTTGTTATTTGTGCATTCCTTCTTAATTTATTTTTTCATGATGTTATATATATTTAATATATATTTTGTGCATTAAAGCCCATCAAAAATATATACGTTTATAGGAATTTGTTTCTTTTCATGATGTTTTTTTCTAGTTTGCCTTTGGCTTGATGCACCATATTTACTTTTTTGGACAAATCATTGTCCTTTTCCAATTACAAATTATTCTTATTAAACTCTTTAGGTTGCGTTGCAAATTGTACTTAAAGTAGCCAAAATTGATCTTCACAATAAAAGAAAATAAGTTCCTTAAATCAAATAAAGGTCTTAAATTATAGCTAAGATTGATAGATATCTTAATTCCTCCCATAAATTTGAATACAAAGCGATACTCTTTTGGTTCGTGTTGCACAACAGGTTTTGGAGCTGAACATAGATCATAAAACCGTTTTGAACCATTTTCAGATGGTTGGATATTTAAAAAAAAAAACTCGAATAGGAGAGGAATCGTGTTTCATCACGACAAAGGCAGGATGTACACATCTATGATGATTCGTTGGAAGCTCCGGCAGCTAGGATGGGAAGTTATAATGCATCCACCCAACAGTCCGGATCTGGCACCAAGTGACGAAGACCCATTTCTATCGGAGGTACGCATTTGGCTTCAATAGAGGGCTGTGAAAATTGGCTGTCCTAGTTTTTTTCGAATAGGGGCAAGGGCGTCTGCTAGAAGGGAATTGTGAGTTTGGATTCTCGTTGGCAACAAGTTATTGAACAGAACGTTGGATATTTGGCTTAAATTGGATGATCGTATCACATCTTATAAATAATGGAAATAAAGGGGAAAATAACAAATTTATTTTTCCGCAAACCTAAAAATTATTAAATGCCAGATGTTCCGGTAATTTCCCATAGGAGTCAAACCCGAATAAATCCCGGTAAAAAGGTATCCCGGGAGAGAAACCCTACAGCTTACATATGTTTTACGTATGTTTCAAAGCCGTACAAGTTTTATTTTTTGTTTTGTTTTCCCCTCTCGCTTTATCTTTTGATGTTATGATATTAATTCTGGGGTTCAGTTTTAATTTACATTAGTCAATAGATTACATAGAAATAATATAAATTATATTATACAAGGACTATGATTCTTTGTGAGCGCCTTTTTCTATTGTTAAAGTTGTTTATATTGGCTCTAGGTTAAGAATGGGATGGAGAGATTAGGATTCATCTCTAATATTAAGAGATCTTTGATCTATTGATTCCATGGTATGTGGTATCTTCAATATGATGGGAGTTCTGTCTATTACCTATCTATTTATATAATATATATGTGTATCATGGGTTATCAACTTTTTCAAATGTAGAAATACATATTTAGAAGGAACTGGGGAATTAGTTATGGATACGAAACTCTGTGACTTCCCCTATCTGGGTCGTTTAAAAAAAAACATGTCGAGTAACACAGACACACACAAAAATATGATTATTGTATGATTCCTTATTATATATAAAGTGAAGACTAATTAAAACTATTTAGAAAATAGAAAAAATCACTTCAGGGTATGTAAGGTGTACAAGTTGTAACTTGTATAAGAATATTGTACCAGTTGTAATTTGTTCATTGCCTTATTTAATTAGAATATCCGTCATTTTAATTAAAAACTGATGAGTTGATACAAGAACATCCAAAAAGAGGACAGTTTAGTTCTTCCTTTTTTCTTTTCCTTGCTACAAACTCAGGCCTTACGTTGATTAGTGTTTATTGCTGGTTTTTTTCCTTGTTTATTGTTATTGAAATCTTTCTTTCCTAAGTCAACCCGATTTCATTCTTCCACCGAATGCTGGATTGGAACTTACTTCAGGTTGTTACTCGAAAGAAGGATTAAACATATAAATTTTTTGACTCCTAGCCTTTGGTCAGCACGGCATCATACATTTCTTTGCGGAGGGGCATGGCATAATACTCTCAATTAAGGGATAGCTTTCATACTTAGTGGTATTAGGTTTTTATTACGCTTTTACGAATAGTATAAAAATGGGCATTTGAACTTTATAATGTGTAATAATGTATTTTTTACTTTGAAAATTCAAAAATTAGACCATTAATAAATATATCATTCATCCAAGGAATATTTAGAAATTGTATTATTCACATCACACATTTCTAAATTCTTCATCTCATTTTTTGGTTATAAGTTATATAACTTGCATATAAAAGTTACCAAGTTGCCTTTAAATATTTATAAAATAACAAAGTATATCATTAGGAAATGATGAAATACATTTAATACAAAAGTTTGTATCTAATCATCATCTGTGAGTACTACTTTTGTATGGTGTCTAATCTCCATGCTTTCCGTAAATGAATTAATAAACCTTGAGTTCGAGTCTAAGAAGTCCTTCAAATCCAATGTAGCTCATATTTGAAAACAAACAATCCAAACGCATATTCCTACTTTTATCGAAATAGCCAATAATTTCATCCTAGAAATATTTAATTATTGCATTATCCTCATGACAAGTTTTCCTCGTAATGGATCATTTAAGATTATTAATCTCATTTTGAAGTTGCAACATGAACAATTTGCTTATACAAGTTGTAACTTGTACACATAAATTTACACTAGCGAGGAATTCAACAATTTTCGAATATCTATTTATTTTTTGAGTGCGAGTCCAGTTATTTAGTTATAATCACATAATTGCCCTGATATTTAGTTTTTTGTCTTTTTTTATTATAGGCTTTGTTTCACAAAAATATATATAAATAACTTCATGGAAACATAAATCATGAAGGGGATGCAAAAATGACTAATAAACATTCTAGTTTAAAGTTATTCACCTTAATTATAGCCCACCATCCCATTTGTATTCCTTTCAAACAAAAAAAACAACAAACAACAATTTTCATCAAAAGTATGCAAACATTGAGATTGCTAAAACAAACACGTAAAATACATCCTAAAATCAAAAAATACACGTACAAACCGAGTTAATAACATAACAACTAAGCCACAACTTTTTAAAAAAAAAGATCCAAAGAACGCTCAAGATAATAATATCAAAAGACGTTGCACATTTCCTTCCTTACTTTTCCAGAATCTATCTTTTACAGTCTTCAGCTTATGATAGTATCTAACCGACCAAGAAGAAAAATATCGAAATATCTTGATGTAGATGCAATAATTACCTTTCTAATTCCCCCAAAACGTAGTTCATTGCACGGAGTAAGTTAACTTGGTATAAGAGCTTCAGAACTTATTAATGTATAATTGACTTCAAAGATTTCTGGGCTGGAATTTCTTTGTATATGAATCCCGAAAAAAATATGTGCTTACATATAGTTTGAAGGCAAGCCCACCAAAAACGAATTTTGTGATGCCTCAACATAAAAAACAATCTTAAATTTGAATACATTAATTACACAAGTCAACAATATATTAACTTTACAGAAATATTTTAAATTCCATATTCAATTCTAAAAGTACTAGACGCGTCGATAACGAAATTGTAATTAGTTTTTCCTTATCAAATCTGGTTTTTGAGAACATTTGAATTATTTTTAACCTTTTATGGGTTTGAACCAGCTTTTAAGAAAGGGAAAATTTTTGTAGCCCCCATGAAAAATGTTTATTATCAGGGAAAAAATTATGTTGATTTAAAATATCCGCTTATATTTTATAATCGATTATCCAATCTTGAAAAAATACAATTTAAACGTTAAAAAACCACCCTATTTCATGGAATTTGTTTGAAATAACAACATAATTATTGCATTATTCATTTTCCGAGTTTTAAATAAATAAATATACAGTATATGTATTGTGTCAGCATAAAAACAATCTTGAACAAAAATCCAGAAAATCCCAATTGGTTTTTTCTTCATTTAATCCTTATACTTCATAAACATATTTGAGTCAATTATAAGCTCTTTATTCAAATTGTAAGATACCCTAGAATGAGAATTAGAGTTTATTTGATTTAAGATACTTATTTTATTTAATATTTTAATTCATATAACATACAACGCAATCCTTCATAAATTTGTGGGATGATGCATGATATTCCAAAATTTTGAGCTATAGTTTAAAACCTTTATTTGATTTATAAAGCATCAAATTAAATCCATCAATGACTCATTTTTTTTATTATTATGACGATAGATTTTGGTTACTTTAAGCACAATTTGCGACACACCCAAAGAGTTAATAAAAATATAGAAGTGGAGAATAATTTGTCGATGAATACAATTCCATTTTTGAGAAAACTCATAATATCCCGCTTTTGTGTAAAAGGTCACGAATACATTATTAATTCAAAATATAAAGTACTCAATTCTTGGAAATTTTTTTAGTCGTCTATTCAACTACATGTAGAGAAAAACAGTTATACCTTCCTCCTTAATTCATTATCTCAATATGATATTATACAACTTATAATTATTAATAATAAATTACGGGGGACGTTTTTTCCTACTTCCCTTCAAAGAGTCTGTAATTTCTATTTATTTTTTTTTCTCCCTTTTTTTTGACATGATGAATGATGTTAAGCAGTAGTCAAAATGACTTCTTTTCCCGCTATCAAATAGCTTTCTCTTTGTGTGTCTTTTTGTGAGGCTCTAATTAAGGATGAATAGCAATTTAGGTATTTATGTACATTGTATATACAATCAAATAAAATATTTCTCACGCAACTTTATTTATAAATGGCACCCATGAGATTACCTCCTTTACTTTAACAGCTCAGACGGCAGGGCTGCTGTTGTTTCTCAGTTTATGTATGTATGTATGTATTCAAGTAGAGCTAGATAGAAGAAAAAGATAAGCGAAAAAGGAGGAGTAAAGAAAGGGAGAGAGACACACGCAGAAGAGTTCGTTGCCTTTCCAAAGCAAGTCACAGTAGGTTGTATATATGTATTTATGTATATCTGGAAATAAAAATAATCAAAAAGAAGAGGCCAAGATAAAAGTTTTCAAAAATAAAAGCAGAAGGGGAAAGAAGAGAATGACTTTCCACAGAAAAAGAAGAAAAAAAAATTCTTTCTATTCTATTCTCTTGGCTTTCAAAAAAAAAAAAAAAAGTTATTCTTGGAAAGGGGAAGAAGAAGCCTTTCTTTGCTTACCCAAGAAAAAAAAATCCCCCCCCCCCCCCTTATTTTTTAACCATATAACTTCAAGGAAAGAAGATGCTTTCATAAAAAAATCATTAATACATTCTACATAATATGTCTCCCGTCAACACAAAAACAAGCTACAAGGATTTCTCTCAGAACTGAGTGTGAACTACACTTGTATTCTCCCGGGAATATTCCCTACTTCCTATCAACAAATATTTCTTATTAACTCTTTGAATGTGTTGCAAATTGTATTTAAATAGACAAAATCCATCGTCACACTAAATGAATGAGTCATTGATGGCTTTTATTTGAAAGGGGTATATCGAAGCCAATATGTCATAAGTCTCTTAAATCAAATAAAGGCTCTAAAATACAGCTAAAAGTATTATGTATCTAAATTCTGCTCAACTCAAAGGTGTCTATGAAAGTAAAAAAATAAATTGGGATTTTCTCGTTTTCTTAAATTTTGTACAATACTGTTTTTATGTTGACGCATCATATTTCGATGAATTATCGTTAATTTTTATCAAAAAACTAGACTAAATTGCATTACTTAAAATAGCCAAATTGATCGTCATAATAATAAAAAAAAGACCAATTCAAGGATTTTACTTGAAAGGGGCCATTTTAAATCAAACAAATGTTCCGATCCAGTGGGATTTGCCCCCAAAGTGTGGCATATATTGATTTTGAGCCGAGTGTGAATATTATATTAAGCACAATGAAAAGGATATTAAGACAGTGAAATAAATTCATACTATGAAACCTAATGCAGCAGTTTCCTAAGTAACTCAACACAACGCCTGTGTCTGTATTGATCATGTTTAGTTTCTATTGTGTTTTGGTCCCACCACTCCGTTTTTGGTTAATTACAAAACACAATCTCCTTCTACCTGTGTTTTCAAATAATCTGATTTATGGCTAGATTTATCCAAATATACAATATAATATTCACACTCGGCTCAAAATCAATATATGCCACACTTTGGGGGCAAATCCCACTGGATCGGAACATTTGTTTGATTTAAAATGGCCCCTTTCAAGTATATACATCTGGCAGATTTTCTTTTTTTTCTATTTAGATTTTGTATATGCTAAGTAAAAATTGTCAATGTTTCACGATTCCTTATTTTAATCTGGATCTCTATCTTTCAGAGATTTTGAAACCACTGTTCTAAATTATAGCTTAAATTCTTGGGTATCTTATCTCATCCCACAAATTTGTATACAAAGTCTATATGTGTAATAAACATTGGGTTGGATTTGGTGGTACTATATGTATGAAGAAATAAACCAAATTGGGATTATTCCCTTTTTAATATTGTTTTCATGGTGATCCACGATATATGTCGGAGGGGATTTATTAGAATTTATTCAAATTTTGGAAATGTATAATGCAGTCAGTATTATTATTTCACACATAAACCATATTACAGCGTGGATTTTAACGTAGTAGGTACATTTCTCCAGATTGGATAATTGATTATAAAATATAAGGACATACATGTTTGAAATTATCTTTCATTTTTCCAAGGATTAAATTAACTTTTATGTGAGTTACGGATTTTTTTTTTCTAGATCAAAATTAGTGGTTCAAACTTATAAAAAGGGTAAAAATACTTCAACAATTTAAATTGTAAAATTATCGACAGCCAGACTTGATACGGAAAAATTAATTGCTATTTCGTAATCAGCTTGTTATAGAACTGAATATTAAATTTATAGTATTTTAGAAAAAGAATATTTTGCTGACTTAGGTAATTAATCTTAGAAATATGTGTATATTACCATGTATATAGTAAAAATATCAGTCATTTTTAATAACTAAAACTTTGCAGATTTTATACTAGTTTAAATCAATAAGATTCTTACTCTTAGTTAAAATGACTGAATGAATAAAAAAAAAAAATGTCATAAGTTTTATATAATAAATAATAATATATTCATACTTGATAATAAATAGGTGTTTCTACCTTATCTGTAGTGTTGTAAAACATATGATATAGGAGGGGTGGGATTTTTTTGTAGTTGTAGACTAGACTACTTTTTTTCCCGAAGCTGTTATCATTATTTCTCATTCTTGAAGAGGGAATATACACATATAAAGTAATCCCTAGTGTCTAAAAGACAAAAAGTAACACAAAGATTTTTATGGCTTATTATAATAGTTGATAGTTATTATAGTAAGTGTGGAACAAAGAATATATTAGGATAATTTGAGGATCGAAAAGGAAGTAATTCCTTTCTATGTACTTGCTACTTACGGAGTGGGATTTTTCTTCATTTCCTTCATCGTCTAGCTATCTACAGCTAATCTAATGAAACGCCATGAGAGCCAAGTTGCCCTCCTCGAAAACACTCTTCGAATTTTTAGGATTACCATGTTTTTTTAAATTAATCATAGCAATATATATAACTATCCATATTTTCTACAGTTGTATACAATTTATTCTACCTTACTAATGATGTAATTAACTCCATTTCAATCAATCCATTCATTTCATGAATAATGAATAAAATAAGAAAATTGGGGAAGTTAATAGAATTTTTTCATTATTATAGGGAAATGATTTCTCATGTAACTTATACGTGTATTTAATTTGTTAGTTTGTGTTATAAAGTTATTCATAAACGCTGATTGGACTACTGCCAAATGTTTTTAAATGGCGTACTTAATAACAAATTATTAGAAACGCCCCTAATACAACTTTAATACGGTTAAGCCGTTAATTCACAAATTAATTATTAACTTAATTTCACTTTATCCCATGAGAATCAGAGTGATCTGGCGTGGATTGTTTTTACTTGTAATGCAGTTCTTCATATTTTCTTTACAATTAGCAGTGCAATAATCACTGTTTTGTTGTAAAAGTCCCTTATTTGAATGACTATGGGTGAATCACTTCTAATGGGGATAAAACAAACCTGGGACAGTAAATACTACTTACACCCCTGAAAAAGTTATATGGGACATAGCCTCCCACCCCTTCGGTAATTAAGCAATTTTTCAAGAATATTTAAAGTCATTATCCGGTCATGATCCGATCAAATATAGGTTCATTTTCAAAATTCATTTTCCCAAAAAATAATTATGGAATGTTTTTTAAATAGAGTTATACCTAGTCTTACGGCCACCTGTTTTAAGCCTGTCACGGCACTAAGTAGTATCATCCAGTTTTTAAATTTTGAATTTTACAATATAGGACACCTGGTTAATAGAGCACTTGTATTACTAAGCGGCCACTTTTTCAGTTTCTCTTGCCTGACTGCTTAATACAAATTTGATTGCATTTGCGTTCTGGATCATCTGGAAGTGAAGTCCTGTTCATAATGAAAACGACTTTGAGAGTTTAATTTTGTCTGATATTTTTACTGAAATTGTATTAGTCTCCCTGATAAGAGAGCATTTCTCTGAATACCAATGGATATATTTACTACAAAATGGAAAACTTAAAATCATAAACTTTTCAACTAATTCGGGCATTCATATCATATATTACTATTTAATTATAGGGGCACATAATCTTGATGATTATGGCCCTGCAATTAGGCAATTAGACCCTTCACAATATTGATATTTTATCAATACCAGCACTAGGTCAAAAAAAAGTCTATTTTTTTATATCTCCATCCAAAAAATAAATATGAAGAACTCCATGGAACAATAACGTCATAGTACTATATCAAATTTACAATGAAAATAGCGTAAGGGTTTCTTTAATAAAATATATCAAAGAATAACATTTTATTCTATGAAAAAAAAAAAACTTTAAAATAGAGAAAACTTTCCATTTACTTAACATATAATAGATATTTAACATAATATCTTTTTTTATAGAGAAAACAGAGGGAAGAGGAGCCTTTCATAAACACTCTTCAATCTGATAACAGAGAGATTTTCAATCATTTTTTTTTTTTTTTTTGATGATTTGATAATTTTTCCTATATACTATTAGATGAGAGTGTCAAAACATCAAAAAAATCTCTTTGAATAATCTGGGAGTTGATTATATGTTATAAACACATAACACACCCTCTATGTGTTGTACAATATATCCATACTAGTAATTAAAGAGACAAAAATACAGAATTAATACGTAGTGTATAAACTTCGTTCGAGACCGATTATTCTCCTGATTTGGTCTTAAAAGATTTTTCTAGATCGATCTGGATTAATGTTTTAATTCAGACCGCAACCATTTTTTTTTTTTGTAGATAAAGTTTTACTACGAGACCGGTCCACATAGACCCAACATGGATCCAATTAATTTGGTGCATAAAAAATCTAATCGTTTGGAAATCGATTGTTTAAGTCTCAATCTATGTATAAATTTTCTTCTTATCCGTCAGATTTATGAGTAGTAGATATATGATTTATGTAAACTTCATATGACGTCATATGGACATCAGTAGGATCGTCACATGAAAATCCGTAGTATTTTTTTTTTTTTTTTTTTTTTGGGAGGGGCTTTGTTTTTGGAACTTTTTGGAAAAAAAAATTCAAAGTTTATATTTTTTCGAAAAAAATATCAAAAATCTATAGATATTCACAAAAAATCAATTTTCTTGGAAAAAAATATTGAAAAAGATATAAGTACTCACAAAAAAAAAATTCATAATTATTCATATACAAAATTATATTTTTTAGGGAAGAACTTCAATAACGAAATTTCAAATATTAAATTATTTGAAAATAATTTCAAACTTCCACAGCTATTCAAAAAAAAAAAAATTCAAAATCCACAGCTATTCACAGATATTTTATATTTTTGTAAAAAAATTTGAAATATTCAATAGTTTGGAAAAATTTCAAAAATCCATAGCAATTCACAAAAAAATTTGAAATATTACATTTTTTCCTTGGCTGAATAATGTGCCCGAATGACGGGGAAAAAATACTAATAAAAAGCCCAATCACCCTTTTTTTTTTTTTTTTTTTTTAGGGGGTTGTCAAAGTTTCTGAATTTTCCAAATTGCTTGTCCCAACATTGGTCGCTATATTTTAAAAGTTTTGGAACCATCTTTATAAACTATAGCTCTGCGCTTAAGCCTTTTAAAAATGTCAACGGTCTCAGATCGAAATCCAACACTAATAATTTTGTATGTAGGTGTGCAGTATTTTTGTTACTAATAGTACGTTTATGGAAGTATCGATCTACATAGTGTATGTGTCTCTCTCTCTCTCGTGTCGGTCGACCTTTTACTACATATTATTGTTATTATTTATCTTTTAATCTCATGAGAAACTTTTTGATAATTTGTCATAATTTTCATTCTTTGTTTCTTTCTCTCTCTCTCCTCTCCTCTCAAAAGTCTCCTCCATTCTTTCCTGTAGGCTTTTTTCTTCCTTTTATTTTGTGTGAGTTTCCCTTACCTTTCTCTTTTCTATTTTCCCTCTCTCTCTCTAAAGTTGTTTATTATATATATAAGTACATACGAATATAACAAAATATCTCTCTTTACAATCTATTTAATTTTACCAACATAATATTACCTAACTAAATAACTTTTCCCGAGAGCTACAAACACTTATTTTTCTTCTTATGAAGAGTTCTTAATATGATATATTTGGGAATAGGGTTGTAAATCGTAAGACTTCTCGGAGCGTAGCAGCTCAAGTAATCGAATATTACCGTGGTGACCCTCACAATTTTATGAATATTTTGGAGAAGAGGAGCTTAGCTGTCATAACGTTTAATTAGCTCAGCTGATTCATTAAATTAGCTACATCAGCAATCCCCCCCCCCGTATACATATATTTAGAACATAAAGAGGAATGACTTCGTTTTCAATCTTAATTCTACTTTGAGTCCAGCTCGGACTGACACTGATAATTCTCCGAGACATTTTCAGTGATAGTATTCGTTAGTGTAGTTTTAGTCCTTATTTAGAACTGAACACTGCAGTTCGTTCCAGTTCAGTCCTAAGACTTGTGAAGTTTGGTCCTTCATGACGTCCCTCCACTTTAATACTTCGTTTTTTCATTAGTACTTGTACAAACAGTGCGAAGGATCGGTTCTGACTGGACCGAATACATAAGGACTGCCACAACATTTCTCTCTGTTATTACACTTGATACATACTTAGATGTTCTCTCCTCAAGGATTACATAATGATAATAGCAGCAGCTTATGGCTATGCAATCTTTGATAGTGAACTGATTTCGAGCCAAATGCTCAATAAATATAAAATTTCCACATGATCACTCTATTTGGAAACCTAGGAACTCTCGAAGGGAAATATTTTCAAATACTCTGGATGTGAGGAAATAATAAAAAAAGACTATTGGGCATTTATAAGGAAAATCTGAAAACAAAAAAACACACATTACTTTACTAACGAAGATCATTGAGGCATTTCTTGTAAAAAAAATTATCGTAGTCTTTGATAAAGTTTGAACTAATAGTAAATGATGGGAGTGTGCATTAGCCAATCAATGCATTGTTAAATTTCATATGATGATAATTCTGAAGATGAAAATAAGGGATATGTGACGGGGTGAGAAGAGCTCCAGAATACTCTGATGACTCGATTTTGACTTGATATAGACAAATATACCAGCATAGAAGGCTCTGGCTATACCATGATCTAGTTTCATTAAAGAATAAAACGTGTTTTTATTTTTTTCCATCATATTCTAGATTTACAACGATATTCATCCGTATAAAGTCTACTAATTAGATGATTGTCATTGTTGATTTGATTTGTATATTTTTATTAAAATCAATGGTTCCCTTTTTTAACATGCTACAAAAATTTGTAGAAGATTTATTGATTTGTACTATAAAAAAAAGATATGACACGAATTTTTTTTGTTTCTTTTTTTTATCATGTGATAGTAAATATTTATTTGATGGAAAAAAACTATAACTATCTATTTTATAACGTCAATTTATTATTATTTTTTTAAATAAAGACATTAAAAAAGGAATAAAAGAACAGCAACCTTGAAAGAAAGAAAAGCAATGCTCTCATTGTCACCAACGACCAAAACTCACACACTATAAAATGCTTAGAACTTCCAACTCTAACTCTGCTCTTTTTCTTAAAAAGTTTCGTAAGATTAGCAGCTGTATCTGTGAGAGTCAAAAAAGGAACACAAGTCCCAGAGCATATCAAGCAAAGACAAAGGCAGAAATATGCCTGCTATCGATCTTCTATAATTCATTAGTTAAGATCGGCATGTATACATCAGATCGAAATATTCGAGGAACGCACTAATAAATAATAGGTCAACTCCCTTTTTTGTTGTCTAGTAAGATTTGTTTTCTTAGGTGTTATCATTAAATTAATTAGTTATTATAAAATGTACTTTCAACAGTTTAAACAATATTATTGGAAAAAAGCCTAAAATTGTGAAGATTGACCTACAATAACATCAAATGAAGGTAGATGTGTTGTATAAATATTATTTGTACAACACATAAATCAGGATAGGGAAGAAAATGAGACCATAGATAAATCGGTCCACGACTAAAAATCACCTTAATTTGATTTAAAGTTTTATATGATGGTCTGGATTGAAATATTAGTTCAAATAGATCTAGAAAAAATTCCTTTCGACCGAAATGAAAAAATAAAAAATCGGTCTTAGACGGAGTCTCATCACTACTTCTCCATTCATTGTAGTCACACTTTTTCTTCTTCCTTTAATGAAGTTCTACATATGACATGTGTGTGTGTGTGTGCGTGGATACCATTCGTCATAAAAAGAGTATCATAGACTTGTATATATACCATAAAAAGGATTTAATAAGTACCAGAAAAATTAAATGTGGTTTTTTTGCGAATTTTATTAGGAAAAGTATTTTATAGGATGCTGTGATTCATAGGTTGTTTTAATAAAAAGGTAGATTAGTGCTTCTCAAATTCTTTGACTTTCAGATTCATAGGTCTTTAATATAAAGCTTAAAATAATATTTTATTAGGAAGTGCTATAGAATGTGTTTTTAATGGGTAGAGGAGCGTTTTTCAAACTTCTCAACTTATATTTGCACACATTTATTGATGAAGGACTTTTTTTTTAGGGGGGGGGGAGGGATATTATGGATACCTTTCTAAAATCCCTTGTATACAGAGTGGCGACGCAAAACACTAATTAGATTAAAGTAGTATTCACGTCAGATTACTCGTTTTTTTACTCAAGATTCTTCCATGGAGTGAATTTTAATTCAAATTTTGATACGTATATAAGATTTAGCATGGTACGTCCAAATTTTGAGATCAATACTTCCTTTTTGTAAAATAAAAATACCATCAGGAATAAACCATAACAATATAGGTAAAGATCAGGTTAATTGTTATTTTTGAGATATATTTGAATATACTTTCAATTTCTTTATTCATGGATTCTCTCATATTTTTAATAAATACATTTTATAAGGAGTACAAACTCCACGTATAACTAAATGTTGAATTTAATATGATATATATGTGTTATATCAACATTAAAACAATTTTGTATAAAAATCAATAAAAAAAGAAAATCCAAATTATTTTTTTTACTTCATAATAAATATAACTTAATTTTTCATACCCCTATGTATACTTTATATATACTTGACTGAAGATACACAAGAATTTTGGGTATTATTTAAAGGCTTAATTTTACTTGAGAATATTAAATTGGCCCCGATAGGGCCCTTTCAAATAAACCTTCAATAATGACGACCAATTTTGACTACTTTAAGTAGTGAAATTTACAGTGTCTCAAAAGGGTTCAGTATTTGTTTATAAAAATTGAAGAGAATCGGGGAAGAATATAAATGTAATCCACAATTAATTTTGAAAAAAAACAAAAAAAAAACCTTCTAGCTTGATTTTGTGTTGACGGGCCACATATGTTATGTATGTATGTAGAAATATTCTCCTTGGTGCCGTGTTGTTTTATATATATTCTTTTTCTGCGATAAGAAATCTTCATTTGTTTTCCGAGTTTCTTTTCTTTATTTTCATATTCATATTTGTTATTATTATTTTATGTAGATATGGTTCTTCTATGTATTTTGAGGGGTTTAAACCAAACCACAATGGAAAGAAAAAGAGAAAAGTAAAGTAATAAGGAAAGCAATGTGTGTGCTTTGCGTTTTTTTTTAATGAAAATATATGAGTAAGTATGTACAGAGTTTAGCAATGCAAAAAATGATAATAAATTATAAGTAGGGGATGTAAATTGTGTGTATTTTGGGCATGCTTAAAAAAAATATCCCACTCTAGCGTGATGAAAAATGTGTTTATAAGGGGATTTCAAAAAAAGAAATTGAAAATCAATATGGTAACCCTGACAATTTAAAAATTTTTAGGAGGACAGGAAGCTTAACTGTCAAAACGTTTTTTTTTTTTTTTTTAAATCAGCTGCAAGCATCCTTGAGAGAAAGGAAATAAAAACAAATCCCCCTCAAGTGATGAAAAAATGATCACACAATTATACTTTTGGTATATAAAACTCAATAGATAGAAAATGAAATGGACCTGGTAGCCATGATATTTTGATGAATGGTTAAGAGGGGATCAGGTTAGCTGTCCTGCTGTTCCATTAAATCAAATGAAAAGCCATGAGATAAATCCAAGTTCCATTCCGTATCAAGCAAAGATATAGATAAGAGTTACTCGGATGTTGATCCTCAATTCTAGTCCTATCCCAACAAGGACTTACACTTATAACTATACAACAAATCAGCGTTACTCTACGTTATTCATTAGCGCGCACACTCGTGGTGGTTACACGTTCTACTTGCATGTTCTTTCCCAATTATAAAATAATATTGATAGCAGCTTTAGAAAATATAAAAAAGTATTTTCCCTTACAACAAATCCTATATTACTTTTAATTTGTGGCGTATCAAGAAGAATGGAATCTGGAACAAAAATTAAGTAAAGAATAAATTCTCAATTTAGAGCTTCACTTTATAAATATAGGGCCCCACTATATTTGATATACTTATTTCATTTGTTTATGGGCTTCATAATATAATTGGGGGAATGGGTTGATTTACCTAGGAATAATTAATATACTCCATTAGATATATAAGACTTTTTTATTATATCCACATAATCTATTTTAAGGATCGATAATTTTGTGGATTTGTAAGTGGCATTTGCAGCAATTTCGATTGATTTATTAATATTAATATAAAATAATTAGATTCAGAATACAAATTAAATCCATGCTCAGTTTTGAAAAAAAAAAAGAATGGCAACATTCCAATTCTGTTTTGTGTTGACAGAGCACATTTATCAATTTCTTTATTATAAAGCTGTAAGTATTTACTTTAAAAGAAAAATTGATTGTTATTTTTTATCATTGTATAAAAAAAAATGAGGAATTTATCAGACTTTCAAAGAAGAAGTCCATTTTCCATCATTTTTTGTAATTGTACTTAAAAGGCATTTTCTTCGATTCAGCAAGAGATGTGTATAAATAATTAAAATTCTTTTTGAATCTGGCAAAATGTGATTACAAACTATATCTTATGCTTTTTTTCAAGGCGGGATACACGCAATCAATTACATATCTATCATCTTAATCCAAGGGTAAAGAAAAGTTGAAATCTTGTTGACTAATGCTGTAATTATAAGTAAAATAACATGGATCAAATCATAACACACATTCAATTATCCCAAAAATCATCTTCAGTATTGAGAGGAGGGAATGAGGAACCATTAATCTGAAATCCATTTGGAATAGCCATCATTACTTGCACCCTCTTATGTACGAACATGGAAAAACGTCAGATGCAGATAGTTAATACCCTAATATTATAAAAGAAAAATTAATATATAAAAATAGCCAGCAAATCAAAGTATATATGTACAATAAATAGAGCTAAAATTTAATGTATTGATGTAGAAAATAATCTAAAGCATAAATAATTTGTTAAAAAGAAAATGTTCACTAATTTATAACAAAAACTAATGTAACTCATTAAAATAGAATAAATTGGAAATCAGCATGGAAACTCCAACAATTTGGAAAAGAGCAGCTTAGTTGTGACAAAATTTCATTTCATGAACTATAAACCACTATAAGACGAAATAAATAAACACAAATTCTAATTGGGGTTCAACGAGGACTCTACTTATAACTACAGAGTGGTGACCCAAAACTTGAAGTAGTATTTAATTTCTTTTTTATCCCCGATATTTCCAATTACAAAGTTAGGCTTTATTACGCAACCAGCTGAAACAAAAAAAAAGAAGTTTTGTTTTTACTCCATGTCTCTAAGTGTAAGAATGTCTGGGCAACAATGAAAAAGGCAACTCTTGACCGATCTCCTTTATCGCGGTGTCTGCAAAAGACCTCAAAGATTGTTGGCATCTCCAATCCGACGGTCCACAACAGCAAAAAGTCTATTACAACTCCATACGGCCAAGAAGTTTCAAAACTTATGTAGCAACAATATTTGAGCCTACCTCCATGTGGCCCTTCTCCAGCCCTGGTCTCAACCCCTAGGACTTTGCAATTTGGGATGTCTTTGCGAATAACGTACGCCACACCTCTCAGCTAAATGGGGATTCGCTCTGAGCTGCCATAAGACAGCGTGGACACAAGGAATTAATTTCTAACCAAAATTCAAAAATCTAGATTTTTTTAAAAAATCTACGATTTTAATCGATTTCCA
Organism: Lepeophtheirus salmonis; assembly: GCF_016086655.4. NCBI lineage: Eukaryota > Metazoa > Arthropoda > Copepoda > Siphonostomatoida > Caligidae > Lepeophtheirus > Lepeophtheirus salmonis. The sequence continues at coordinate 10,442,681 of NC_052139.2, forward strand.
AAGAACTAAAAAAATTATTTTTTTGAAATCTACAAGGACAATTCTATTTTTAAATAAGAGAAATCTGACCACACATTAATCTACTAGGCGTTAAAGGGTTAAATAGCTTTTATATATATACTTTCAACCTATAAAGAATGGATTTAAACTGAACAAACTGAGCTCTGTCTCATTTTATAGGATCATTTGCAGAACAGGAGTTGCTGCATCCATTGCAAAGGATTGATTGAACTTTTGTAGTTACATATTATGTATGTATATTTTTGAAAAATGATTCTGGTTCACAAAATCAATGGATTTGATCAAATCCATCTGGAACAGTCCAATTTGACAAGGGAGAATGAATTAATGATCTTTTTTTGTTGAAGTTACTTTTGTTGTCGTATTCATTTTTGTATAATAATATTCTTTTTGTATTCTATTTTTTCCATCTGAATTTTGATCTGTATATTTTGTGTATACAAATATGTTGGTAGTTATTAAAATCTCAATGTACCAAGTGACAGCTGGTTTAGTTCAAGTTTATTAATGTTATGTTTATTTCGAGTTTTTTAGTTATGTGTCGAGTCTAGTTATTATAAGGACTATATTGTGTTTTTCATTGACGTAATAAGTTGTATGATAGTTGAATGCAAATCCATCTTAGGGGCCCATAGTTGATATTTTTACTCAAATTTCATATAAATCTTTATGAAACTCCATCAAATAGCTTTAAAAAAAAAAAAATATGAATACTTACATTGAATACCTATTATAAATGTCGATATTTGTATTAAATTAAAGTAATATCAGGGGCGTGCGCAGGGGGTGGCTCAATATACTCCTATAAAAACAGCATCTTTATTATTACGTTGCTTATGAGTAAACGCCTATTATTTTTTGATTCAGTTCCTATTCAAATCCAACTTCATATAAGCAGGAATAACTCCGATGACGATCTTCAATTATACATTGAATCCAAAAAAGCCGTAGGCTATTAATTCAACAACAAATCATCAATGATACTATCCGTCTTTTCTGAGTACAAACAACAGTGATCAGTCTTTTGTCCTTTCCTATTTATTCAGACCAGTCCTATGGTTCCTTGAGACAGTCATGTCCTTTGTATTCAATGATAACAACTACAAAATAATCTTACACAAGTTTAGATCATACTTTATACAACTCTACGTTTGACTCTCTTGGGCGGTAAAGAGTTACAGTCAATCTACGTATATATTAGGTTAAGTAAAAAGTCCTGAACATTTTTCAATAGATGTCTTTAGTGTGATATATCTCGCGATTGATACATTGTATAAAAAAAACTTAATGTACGCATAAAGGTTAAGCGTCCATCTTTAAAAAAGTTCATTTACAGTTTTTTTGTTTATTGAAGCCAGTTGTATATTCCAGCATTCCAAAATGGAAGTAAACAAGGGAAAATTCGATACATTCTTGAGTATCACTACGACTAAGGCGAAAAGGCGGAGGAAGTGGTCAAATTTTTTTGTGCTGTTTATGAACCCAATACAGTATCGAATGCATCAGCAAAGCAGTGGTTCCAACAATTATGTTCTGGTAATATGGATCTCGAAAATGCGATAAAATAATGAAAACCGTCGAGTTGTACCGGCATTTGAGCACTTATTCCATTGCCCAAGAAGTGAAGATTAGCCGGAACCCCGTTTGGAACCATCTAAATTGCATTTTAATTTTAATTTCGAAAAAATGTGAAAAAACTCCCTGTATAATTTATCTAGGTCTATTGGAATATTGAATAAAAAAGCCGTTGAATGACGTCATTGATTAACCTTCTGTTTTGTCAACAACTCATGTAAAATACATACATCTTGTATCTGTGCTAATGAGCTCTCTTCATTACTGACTTGTAACTGATATATTTATATAATAGCCCTATGTTCAGTAGTTATTTCTCACGAAAAAAATTTGAGATAATTAAAAAAATTCCTCAAGTTGGAAACTTGAGAAAAAAGAGCTGCAACACCCTCCCCTCCTCCTAAAGAAAAATGAGGTTCAGCAAGAAATGAAATGACCATTGCTCCCTTGAGAGAGATTTTATTTGTGTGACGAGGAGGACTTTGAAGAAGAAGAAAAAGTGGGGATACTTCTTTTGCTCAAGATTTCTTTCCTTCCTTTCATTAAAAATTGATTACAAATGTGACGAGTCAACATCAGAGCAGGTTGGAGTAAAATAGAAGAAATTGAGAAAAAAAGATTTTTCTTTCCTAGCAATTTTACATTATCAATTATCCACATTTATTGCAGAAAAATATAATTTGGGGGTATGGTCTCGTTATAGGTAAGACTTTGAGCTTTTTTATGATACTCCTCAAAGGGAGTTAGTTGTCCATTAAAATCTAAACACTTTGAATCCTAAACTTCAACCAGATATCATTTAAATTAAAAATATAAATAGATATGTATTAGAGCTCTCTTACTCATTAATGTAGCCGCCCTTAGCGGCAATGATTGCGTCCAGGCAGGTCATCCCTTCGACATACATCTAAAACAAATGGGTTCCAGGGAGATTACATTTTACAGTTTGTTAAATTAAAGATCTTGAGAAGTTCATTAAATACAATTCAAAAAATAAAAAATCTTTTATTTCCTCTATCTATCATTTAAATATAAGATTCACTAGGTAATTAGCTTATTTATTCCTGCTTTTCACGAATATTTTAACATATTTAAAGTGTTTATTTTTTTATAATAATATATATACGAATTTTGTCAAGCTATACATAAACAAGATTTGCATAAGGTAAAGGTAGTCTGACAATAACACACATCAAAGGCATCAGCAAAATTATATTTATGGGGAAGGTGCTTGGTTGTATGAATTTTTTGACAAAAAAAAACAAAAAAATAATTTAAAAAAAAAAATTGAATAATTAAACTTTTTGAAAAAAAAAATTCAAATATTGAATTTTTTCAAAAATTTGTTTTAAAAATCCACAGCTGTTCACAAAAATTTTAATTTTTGGGGAAATTAAATTTCAAATATTAATATTTTTTGTAGAAAAATTTAAACAAAACCCTAGCTATTGACAGAAAATAAAATGTTTTTGGAAAAAAGTTCAAAAATAAAAAAAATTTCAGAGAAAATTTGAAAAATTGAATTAAATTTCAAAGTTTATAATTTTTGAAAAAAAAAAAATCAAAAATTAAATTTTCTAGTATAAAGGCAATATCCTTAATTGGGGACAATATCCCCTCCAGCCCACCCCCTGCCGGCGCACCTGGACATTCCTTTTTCTCGATGGTGCCCTGATCCCATAGTCAATAGAATTTCAGACTGATGAGGACAGAGGACCTATCAACCAGGGCCAGAAATACACCAAGTTAGTTTCACACCACTTTGGAGTGATTTTTTTTGGCAATGCGGTAGATGTTGTAATAACGCAGTTCTGCATTAAGTTGCGCTGAAACACGATTTCTTTTGGGCTTCATCTCAGTATTTCTTTATCTGAAGTTTGTTTCACTAGAATAGTTTGTTTTTATTACTCTACCAGTTGATATTACGCGGAAAAATCGGTTAATTATTTAGTAAGTATATAAAACATTTTCATAGTTTTATTCAGGATTCGCCGGGAAAGGCAGAATATTTTCCTACAATTTTCTAAAATATTTAATAAGAGTGGATAAACACTAGTATAAAATGTTTCTTTTCTGTACGGTCTTTAGTATTTTTTCCAGACTGATTTGTACGTATATTTTCATACAGACCATGATCTCAGGAATTATTTCTAGTTTACTAATGGATTTTTACGAAAAGAGTTTTATCCTACTTTTATGTTGACACATCTCAAATATTACAACATACTATTTGTTTATTTAATTTGTAAAAGGATCACCCCCCTTCTGGCAAGTGTTGATTGGGGAATAACATTTGTTTACATATCAATGCCCCCCAACATAATATTAATGTGTAGTCTTGCGAAGATGAATTTGGGAATTGAAGAAGAGAGCTTAAATGAAGAGTCCCTCTAATCCATCCTATCTATCATTCAGAGTCATATTTAGATTTTATATTTGAAAAAATATGTATAAATACAAATGAAAATAAAATATCTTCATCAAGCAGTCATTGTTCGCACAGCAGCTTTTGTGTTGATTTTTTTATAAATATATATATATTCGTTAGATTTGTCTCACTTGAATGACTTCTATCATATTATATCTTCATTTTCTATTTTCCTATCTTTCAACAACACATAATACAATAAGCGTTAAACACTTGAAGCAAGGCTTCCATTTATGATGATGTATGTAGGTATATTATTTAGTGATACGGCGTTTTTGAGGAGTTTGTGGTTATTGTAGTGTTATGTTAGACTACGAAGAGAGGAATTAAATATTAAGAAATATATATGGTGTAAGCCTCTGGTTTAATTATTGGGGTACTATTTTTCCGTCTTAAAATTCAAGGCTGGCCTGACACCGTCATAATTTTTAGTGGACATAACTAATCTCGTCCTGTTAAAAAGTTCGGTCTGGACAGGTCTCAGAGAAAAATTTGGTATTGTCCAGCCATCAAAAAATAATGTGTATATGTGGTCTATTATTTTCTTCCTTTTTTTTTTTGCACAAAAACATGGATCTACAACTATATATATATATTAGTGTTGAGTGCTGTCTGAAAATCCTAGACCAGTCTGACACCGTTATAATCTTTATTGGACACAACTAATTCGATATTTTAAAACTGAAGGAAAAAATAAAAAATCAACCAGTATCCGTGTCATTTAAAATTCTATATAGACCGATTCTATAGATGAACTGTTGATGACATCATATGCTAGCTAAATATATTGTATAAATTATATTTGTAAAACTTATAAATCGGACCATAGATTGAGACCCGGAAAAATAGTCTATATGTTTGAAAACAAATATATTTTTATTAAGCCCACCTTTGAAAATTTTAAAGATTAAACACTAGAAAATCGGTCCACGATTAAATTTTGGTCTAGGGTCTAAGATCGTGGTTTGCACCAAAATATCAGTCCAAAACAGTTTAGAAAAAAATATTGTAAGACCGACCGGGGAAAAAAATTCGCTTTTGGACCGAATCTCAAAACTATTAGGTATATTGTAGGTTTTTGTGGATTTTGTGGTTTGTAAAATTTTAATATTAGACCCAAAGGAGTATTGAATAATAAAAAAAATATACTAGGTGTAAGTTTGTGGTTGTAATAGTTGTGTACATTTGAAGAAAAAGAAATGAAAAGGGGACGAAAAATAAGGATTGAGGAACACTCACTACAAAATAGTTGAGGTTCGGTTTACAAAAAATTGGTCTTCATCCCGTCACATAAAACCAAAATATTTTTTTTAAAAAGAGAATAGTAATAAGTAATGTTTACCAAATACTACAGAAAAGAAATTATTTAGTGAGGCAATGTCTGAATGTGTAAAGTGGAATTTAAACTACACAGAGAAGAAATATAATAATACAAAAATATGTTGTTGGACATATTTTGAAAAAAAAAATAATAATAATTAAATTGAAACTGTGGCTATAAAAACACACTGACTGGGGTTCTTTATAAAAAAACCAGGCCAGTCTGATATAGTTATAATTTTAACTACTTGGTTCAATTTTGGTCTTGTATAAAATTTGGTCTTTAAAAAAATCGGTATTTATCCAGCCCCACAAAAAAAGAGAAACAGAATTTGTCAATAAATTCTACAGAAAAGGAAATTTTTGTCCATTTTTTTAAATTTGATTAGGACTAGGGATATATCCGTCCATATTTAGGACTCTGGTCCACTCCACTGTGGTTCCATCCAGTCTAGTACAGTACCCCTTGTCGGACATTAAAGAATATAAAACGGATCCTTGTGACGTCATTAAAGGTTTTTTTCCTTTCTTTAATTACTCTTTAACATAATATAATAAATTAAAACTATTATGTTCGTTTTGTATTGCATTATAATTGAAAAAATGAATATTATTTTTTTGCAAGATATGTGCTTATGTTCTTACTAAATATCTTATATATCTTATTTGTGTTAAGAAATCATCGATATTTGTATGAAAATTTCCAAGGACTGGCATTTAACTATAGGGGGCCAAGGGCCATTGCCCCCCAGATTTACAGAGTTTTTATCACAATGGTAATAAAAAAGTTGTCTACAAATTTTTAAATGTCATCATTTTCGAGAGAAAAAAAAACAATTCTCCATATTATCATTATAAAAAAAAATGATAGTCCTTCAAATTTAGCCCCTTCTCAAGAATTTCAATTCTAAAACTGAAAAAAAAAAGTTTTGGGTCTCTTCTAAAAAATATTTTTTGTCAAATTTGGCATTTACATGAAAGACAAAAAACTTTGCAGTGAAAATCTGTCGCAAAAGTCTAAAAAAAAATCCTGCAAACTTCTTTGAGGATGTCTGTTGAAGCGTTGCTAAATGTCATCAATGGTGGCCGAATACATTTCCTAGCCCCAAGCCATAAAGGACAAATTCGAATCTGTGTATTTATTTACTAAACTGCATGTAGTACTGTTTATGAAATTACGTGCAGTTTACTAAATAAATTAATATACTTTTTCCTGTGGTAAAAGAGGTCTTTGAGGGGGGTTCTTCTCCCAAAAATTACCAACACCATAGTATATTACTTATATAAATTGGTTTATTATATATCTATGGTTTAAAAAAATGGGTGGGCTGTTAATATTAGACCAAAGGGGGAATTGAATAATAAAACATAGTCAAGGAGTAAGTTTGTGGTTCTATAGTTGGGTACATTTTATAGAAAAAAAAAAATGAAAAGGGGAGCACGAACAAGGATTGAGGATCACTGACTACTAAATAGTTGGTCTTCATCCAGTCTTATAAAAATTGCTTTATTTCATAGATATATATGATTTTAAGAAAATGGGTGGTGTGAGGGGGAGCTTGAGCCTATAGGCAAGGGTTATTTAATGACGTCACTGGACATTAAATAATTTGGCCTCATCCCTTCAAAATACATTCCACTGCCAATGAATACTGTACCAAGGACCAACAGTCTTAAGAACCGATGGAACTCGTCACAACCCTAATCTGGACCAAAGTCTCCCTCAAGACCAAATGGTCTCCGTTTACCGGGCTCCCAACGAGTGTCAACACAAACATAAAAAACACCAAACTAATTTGTTCACTCATAATTAAAACTCTGTGGTTTTTTGTTATATGTCTTTGATTATTATTGGAGGTAGGGGAAACTATTACTATATATTTAAGTTTTGTTTCTCTATCACCAATATCTTTAAGTTTCATTTCCATCATTTTTTAATAATAATATTGATGTACAAACGTTCAGGCACGCACAGGGGGATGAGAAGATGGTGGCTAGGTATCACTCAGTAGTCACATAGTACGCATTAGTTGTTGTATATACAATATACATACATGGGATATAACAACACCTCTAATACCCAAGTTTGAAAGGGATTTTGGCGGCTTATGTCAAACACTTTAATGCTGCTTCTTTTTATGTTTTTCGTTATTATTATTCTTTTTATTATTTTCCTTGAAATCATTATTCCATTTAGAGGGGGTGACAAAACGATGCGGCAGCCCGGATGATGACTATATGTAGGGTACTGATTCCACCATAGTTATAATAATGATATATCAACAGCTTCAACCCACAGTGTAAAAAAAAAAGCAACGTTCTCTATTCAATCAAAAACAGAGATATTTTGGATTTGGAGATTTAAATATTGTATTCATATGTTGTGTTATAACTTGTAGAAGGAGATAGTTACTATTTTATCATATCATAACAAAGGTCCGCAGGATTATATTTCTAGGAGGCTTGTGGTTATTGGGTTTTTTTTGAAAAAAAATAGAAATATTCAAATTTTTCTATTAATCTTTTTTTTTTTTAAGATCAAATTTTCACAACTATTCATAAAAAAGATTAATTTTTGTGGAATGAGGCATAAATCCATAGTTATTTACAAAAGATTAAAATTTATGGACTAAAATTTCAAAATTAAATTTCAAATTTTAAAAATTTTTCGGCCAAAAAATTTCAAAACTCCATAGCTATTCACAGAAAATTAAATTTTGCGGGAAATTATTTCAAAAATTCATAGAATTCTCTAAAAATTAAATTTTTTGAAAATAAATTTAAAACATCAATTTTTGTTGAAAAAAAATTGATACATTAATTTTAAAAAAAAAATTGAAAATTCTACAGCCATTCACAAAAAATTTGAAAAAATTGAATTAAATTTGATATATTAAATTTTCAATAAAAAGAAAAAATCCTTAACTTGAGCAAAGGGATAAAGCTCTTCTGGGGACGCCTTGGTCCGGTTTTTCCGTGAGGTGTCGTTTACCTATGCTATTATGAGGGGGGGAGGGGCTTGACAAATCTTTGACAATTTTTAAATTTGACATTGATAAATATTGAAACTTTCAAAATTGAGACGAAAAAAATATATTCACAAAAGACGTTACTTTTAACAAATTTGACAACAAGGTCTCTTTTATTCCAAGAAACGGGGGGGATTGTGTCATAGACTCTTTAGTCAGGGCTCTGTCTAGGGGACAAAACTAAACATGCACTACACCTTTTTCATTTTGTTTTGCTTAGAAAATTAATTTTGAACCTTCGATTTTTTGTACAAATAAACGAAGGCTGTTTTTTTTTTTTTTTTTATATAGAAAATACGTTTCTTTTAAATCAAGTGCAATAGGGGGCAAATTCCATTAAAACTAGTTCTGGACATTAATTTTTATTTAATTACAACTATTCTATCCTGATCAATTACTATTTGATACACCATTTCATTTAAATTTTAATTAACTAATTATTTGTGATGTATTTAACTCTCCGTTAGTTAAATGTGATATTATAGATTTAAAAAAACTTCTTCCGATTTCTTGTAATCTACATTTTATCGCTAATACATTCATAATTATACTTCTAAAAAATGAAATTAGATTATATGCTATTATTTGTCTATCTAGATAATGCCTTATTCAGGATTTATTCGTATATATAGCAATTCTCAATCGAGATTTTGTAAACTTAATTAATTGTTTGGCTGAAAAGTGCTTCCTCTGTTTTCCCTTTTGATTTTTTGAATTCGTCTTTTATTCAATGTAAGGAAATGTAAATTGTAGCTATTATTTTATATAATACTAGGACGTACCCGTAGTATTTATTTCATTTTGAATTATGTTATTAATACTTTAAATAACTCCAGAATTTAGTCAAACTTGTCGATAGAAAACATTTGAAGTTCTTCCATTCCTTTGGCGATTATAATTACAAATATATTTCCTTTTCAACAATAATAAATATAAAAATATAATATAATAAATATATAATTTTGATTCGTATTCAATATAAGTTCTTCCTTTTCCATAAGTATAATATTTTTGAATTTTGAATTTTTATTTTTTTTTGTGCATTTTCGAATCAACAATCCAAGCCCATAAAAATTTTGAAATACAGGGAATCGATCTTGCTTTATGAAAGAAATAAAACTATTAGTTTAAACAACTTAAATTTTCCCTTCAAAGCCCGGTTATCTCATGCCTGATCAGAATGAAACAAAGCTCTAGCTACGTAACTCGTAATTTGAACAAATTTTAATTATTTTCCTAGTCTGTATCTATCTCCATTTTTGAAATAAATACCTTGGTTATGCGCTTTTATTAGCTGAAATATAAACATATTTATCATTCCTTTATTGCAAGGATCAACTTTGGGAACTCTAAGTGCAACTTGCAATGCCTCCAAAGGGTATATACGATTAATTTGATGATAGAGATTGAAGAATATTTATGGAAGAATACAAATGTACTCCACGCTCAATTTTGAGAAAAATCATTCTAACTTGCTTTTGTGCTGACGGCCATAACTAAAATTATCCATCTCATTCTTCGTGAGCAACTTGTACAAGGGATATCTATAAAACTATTTTACGGTAAAAAATAGTTTTTATACATACATAACTTTGCCTATAGCTAGAAGAGAAAAAAGTAATTTGGCCTTCTTGACTTGATCCGTATCTCCCCCTCTTCCTTCTCCCCATAAGAAGAAGAAGAAGAAGTATCAAGGAACAAATCTCCGACTAATCAGCAAAATAGATTCTATGTATACAGAGGAAAGAATATAAAAAAATCAATTTATTTAAAATCTGTATGTGGAAAATTCCTTCAAAGTCCTCTCACAACTAGCAAGCATACAATATGTATATGTATGTACAAAAAAAAAGTAGTATTTGAATAAACACACATTGTAATCGAGACATGTCAATCAGAGTGTGAAGCTGCTGTTCATACAAAAGCATTAAGAACAACCAACAAACGAACGGAAAGTCTGTTTTTATATGTGTTCATCTATAGTGATATATGTGGCCCGTTAACACAAAAGCAAGTGAGAAGGATTCTGCTCAAAATGGACTGTGAATTACATTTGTTCTCTTGGATGGATATTCGTCAATTTCTATCAACAAATACTTTTTTATAAACTCTTAGTATTAGGGTGGTATCTGTAATGTATTATTAGAATATATTAGGTACTCAACCATTCTTATTATGAGAGAGATATATATACGAGTAACATATGATACGCTGACCCGATTATGTTTTTGATATTGAATCAATAAATGTACTTATTAGTCATGAAAATCGTGCGTATAATAAGAATGTTTAAAAAACGAAAACGAAAATCATGGTAACCCTGACAATATCATGAATGTTTTAAAGGAGATCAGTTACAATCAGCTGTGACAAGGGAAGAAGGAAATAAACAAGGATTGGAAAAAATTACTCCAATTTAGATCCTCAATTCTACTTTGAATCCAACAACGATTTACAAGTTTAAATCTGCAACAAATCCTCTTACGTTCCGTATTTTATGAGCACACACGAAGTTCAATCAGATTTTGAATATAATTGAATCTATTTAGGAAAGGAAGTTCACTACTCAGTAATTAAATAATAATGCCAACTGCTAAGGGACAGAAAATTTATTCTTTTGAGCATTAATTCCAAACAAAAACGGAGGATCTTCAATTAGATTTTGAATATTTTTGAATCTATTTAGGAAAGGAAGTTCACTACTCAGGAATTGAATAATAATACCAATTACTAAGGGGGGAAAAAATCTATTCTTCTGATAATTAATTCCAAACCAAAACGGGTGAGCTTAAAAATTTACATCATTATTACTTACACAAGTTACAGCTTGAACAAATTAATTGTTAAAAAACAAATGCACTTATTTTCCCTTCTCTAATAATAAAGTTATGCGATATAGAAATAGAGAAGTGGACATGTGCGTATTTCTAATCGTGTGAGTATACATTGTACATGCATAAAAATGGACACATTTTCACTTCACTTTTCCTTTGTCATATAACTTTAATATTAGAGAAGTGAAAATCAGCGTGTTTAGGGTCTAAAAATTAACTTCTCCCATTACCAATGTTTTCTATTAGTATCAATGGGGATATGTATGGATATCATATTGAAATACCTTATCATATCGATATTATGAAAAAATCCCCCCCCCTTTGGATGCCCCGCAAGTTGCATTACTTAAAATAGCATAAATTGATTGTCACAGTAATAAAATGAGATAATTGAAAGTGGCCATATCAGGACAAATTTAGGTCTCTTAAATCAGAATATTCTAAACTACAGCTAAAATTCTCAATTATCTTAAATCATCCAGCAAAATTTCAATAAACACCCCTTAATCGACTTTTTTAAGTTGACGGACGGACCACATATGATGCTTCACATAATAATAGTGTTGGATTAGTGTCTTACTGGAACTTCAAAAAAAAAAAAAATATTGGACTTTACACTAACAGAATTTTTTTTTAAATATACTGGAAATTGCCACCATTTTTTTTTCTTTTTTGAAAAATTATACTATATTTGAACTAAAAAATCAAAACAAATCTATAAGTTTGAGTAACTACTCGACAAATTTATAACATCAATACTTAAAAGGACAGTACAAAACAATATACCTATAAACGCTTAATTCTTATTCAAAAATAGTTGATGATTTAAAAGGATTTAAGCCACATTAAATAAAATGGGGAAGGTGTCAAAAAGGGGACCTAACCAAACTCTAAAATTGGTATATTCTTATGAATCAGAAAATATTCGAAATCCCGGAGAGCGTTAATTTATAAAAAAAAAAGAACCTGTAAGATTTTTTTTAAATACATTATAGATTTATTCAGCAACTCACATAATTACAATGTATCAACATTAAAGATTAATAAATCTGATAAATTATTTACGAACAATAAAATGATTTAAAAAAATCCAAAACCTTAGTTCATTTAAATTTCTAAAAAATGTCTTCCTATGTTTAAAATAGATACACTAATTCATTCTTTCTTGCCTTGATTTGAAACAAACAATAACGTAACTTTACGATCACTGATTAAAAAAAGAAGAAATAAAGTTGAGTGGCATCAACCAGGACCAAACTTTATAATTTCTAGTACTGATATGCAGGACTGAACCGAGGCTGAACTGGACAGGACTCTATTTTTCAGCCATAATAATGGAGCAAATCATCACTTCTTGTAAGATATTAGTATTCTGATTAATTACTTCTTCCTGATATGTTTGAAAATTCAAACATATCAGGGAGTAAGGAGAACGTGATCTCTTTCCGCTGATATGTCGTCTCTCAAAGTTAATATATATTTATGTGATTTTTACACTCACATACCGATATATGTACACCAAAATTCGACTCGACGCCGAATTTCAAAAATTTAAACTCCACCGAACTCAAAAATCTGAGCTCTAATCCAAGACTATGTACATAATTAATATATATGTAAAATGAGAAAAGCATAAGATGCTTTAAATGATTTTGATTCCTTCATGAATTCAAAAAATAATAATTTGTGAAATAAGTAATTTAATTTCTATATTAAATTACATTATTAATGACGTAAGTAAAAAGACAGACCTCTTTAATAAATAATTATGAGAGACATAAATACAGGTAGAGCACTGAGCTTACAATGAAAAAAAAAAAGTGAAAAATAAGCAAAAAAAATGAAAAATAGATTTGACAATTTTCTAATTAAATTTCTGCTGTATCAGCATTGCATTTGAACGTTAATTATCTGGATATTAGCTTTATTTTTTGTTATTTTCTTCTCTTCTCTTCTTCCTATAAATTATATAAGCTGTAATATAGAACAAGCTAAATATAGAAGCATAATCATTCATAGAAGTATTTGTAGGCAATATGGGAAAGAGTGACAATAAGGGGCGGTTACAAGAATTTCGGGTACACTGTATAGATTTAACCGAAAGTTCATACTCTATCTTTCCATTTCAAAATTGGAGACAGCAAAGGTAGAAGGTCGAAATTCAAAGGACAAGAGAGTTGTTTACTTATAGTAGTTTGTAAAGAAAGCTACATAGAGTGGCGTAGCCTTGCGGCAAAATAGTACAACTCCCTGAATAATAATATTATGTAATATAAAATATAGGTGTATGATAATCACATAGAAGGGGCTGTGAAAATTCTTCAGAGTATGCACCATTTTTTTTAAATAATCAGTTTAAAATATAAGGTAGACATACTATTTATTACAGTTTAACCCTCAGTACAAAGGGGACAATTACAATAAGCGCTGCAATTAGTATTCCATTGTTAATTATTCTTCATTATACAATTACTAACGAGAATACTCGACATTGCCTAGAGTTATTTAGCATCGACGAACAGACAAGCATTAGTTGAATAGTATAGAAGATAACTCCCCAAGAAATCATTAATGTTATTCTCCCTTTTTCATTACCACTCTCACACGTAACTACTCAATACTTAGATGCTCTCTCCTCCAAAATAAAAGAATAATAATAACAGATTGATTTTTTTTAAATACTTGATGAGCTCAGCTTTAGCTACAGATGCTATTTGGTAGAGTAAAGACATATGCAATATCTTATAATTTATGTACTGTACTTCCCACACTTCACTCACGCAACCACTAATACACTATGACGACAATATTTACAAGACTGGTGGAAGTCAAACATCAGTGGTGCACGCGTTATGGTATAATCCTGTATTTCTATTAATCTTGAAATATACTTTGGAGTTGATGTTATTATAATTTAATTAATTAATCACTTTTTGGCATGGCCTTTAGTTCTTTCTACAAATTTTGTTTTATGGAATCATTAGACTCAAAGTGGGTTATACAGAGTGGCAATTTAAGTTTGGGAAATAAAGAAAAAGTTACGCAGAGCTAAATCAGGTGAATATGGTGGTTAATCGATGTATTTATTGCTTGTTTGTTTTGAATTCGCTCAAAATTGTGGCTCTGTGCGATAGTGTTTTTCGTCGTGTAAAATACACGAGTTGTTGTTCAATAATTAAGACCATTTTTGACGGATTTTCTCACACCTTGGTACGCCCAAATAGATTTTTTAACACAATTTCTTTCATAGGATCGATATTCAGTTTGGAAGTTCTACTACAACGCGGCATGTCTTCGACGATCTCACGGCCTCCTTGAACGCTTTGTAACACTCATATGCACGGGTCTTGATAAAACGGATTCACCAAAAAGCTTTTTCTAACAATTCCTACACGTCAGCACGTGAAATTTTGGTCACAACACAAGTTTTAATGCAAAATCTTTGTTCAATCATTTCGTTTGATTGTAAAAATCGTGAGGTAGACTGAATTATCCAGCTATTGCAAGCAAACTAGTTTACAAATCACGCTCAAACATGGCATCATAATGAAAAACAGTGCTGTCGACCTAGAAAATAATTAATTAATTCCTTCAGTATTCTCGGTACTTTTTTGACAGAATGTATTAAGATAAAAATATTTTTTTTAGCCAGGGCAGAGCTCTTAAGAAGGTTTAGAGAGTGAATTTCTCAAATTTATAAGACGTAATCTGATATAGAAATATTTTATATCTTTGATCTACTATAATACGTTGTAATATAATGAATCATTCAACATCATGAAAAGTCAACTGATTTATTCACCAAAAAATATAACTTAGTCTATTTTTGAATATTTGTATAACCTAACAAAGATATGTTGTCTTACAACTTGCTGAGTCAAAGTCAGACCAGCTTGGTGCAATTAAGTTAAAAATATTACAACTCCTCCCGTTCCCCCTACGTATTAATTTGTCAGGTAAAGTGTACACGGCAAATGATACCTTATAGCACCTATGGAATGATGAAGTCCTCTTTAGCAACTCAGAATACCTACATATATATGATATAATATGAAATAAAATGTTGGGAAAAAATAATTTTTTCCAAATAAATCTACAGGAGCTTATCATTTTATTATCTCGCAAGGTTTTTTTTAAGTTTTTTTTTTTACTTTTCGTCTTTTTGAATGGATTTATTTTTCATAATCGTCGACGCCGGTTTTCTTTTTTCTTTAAAATATAATTTATCTTTTTGTATGTTATATATTGTATACATAACAGTTATAGAATATATACAGACTATAGACGTAAGGGCTGTGTTTCACGTCATGTATGTACATTGTATCTCCGCCCTTACACACATACATATATATATATATATATATATAACATAGTAGAGAGAGGCAGCAGATGTCTTCATTAGTTTCTTTTAACATCCCCAATTTGGTATTTTATGATGATGAACGAGGTTTTATGTACTCTGTCTCTATCTTCATTAGAGAATTTCCTTAGCTGCTTGTTCATTGTACATGCCCATGGACGTATAATTCAATTAACACCTTAATACGAGGATTGAGCCATATTTTCTCCTTCTCTTCTCCACTTATGATTCACAAGTGGAGAAGCCTCTTCAAAATGTGTTATTCATTTAATCCAAGCCGATTAGGATGCATGAATTATTACATGTGAAAATATGGATTTGAGTTTGTACATAACAAGAGCTTTAATTTTTGTATCGTATAATATGTGGCGAGTCAACAGAAAACAAACTTGAAAAAAAGGGGAAGATGTGTCCAACATATTTTTAACATCATACTGGGAGGTCCATTGAAATCTGAACACTTAATAATTATTAAAAAGGATCTTTCAACGGAAGATATGGGGTTGTTTCATTGCTTGTGTCAAAAGTGGCCTCTCCACCCTCACAAGGATCTTTCCTCACCCTTTTTTTGCATGCTTTCTGGAGAGTCTAGTGTGAAACCCCGGGATCTCTTGCATGGGCCCTCATTGACTTAAAGGGATCGGCCTGGGCTGTTTTCTTTAACTTCTCTGGGTCCAGTTTGGCCTTTTCGATAGTTGCCCTTCTTACTAATTGTTTATGCTTCGCTATATCGAAAGATGAATTAATTTTAAGAACTCAACCTTCATTCATTATTGTATTACTAAGCGTTCAGATTTCAATGAATTACCAAGTAATGGCAATATGCAGCGCCTCCAAATGATAATCCAATTACTTTGTTGAAGGAAAATAATGCTAATGAGTTCAAGAATATTAATTTGTAGTCCAGAATTAATTTTAAGAAAAATCAGCTTAATTTTGTGAAGACAGGTCACATATTATCATACTTACATATTTTGGATAGTACCTCATTAAACGAATTTGTAGCAATTAATTAAATCGTTGACAGTGTACACAGCAGGCTATGGAAAAAATATATATACATAAATAATAGAGCCATTAGAACTAATGGCATCGTAGGAATCAAATTTAGGTATATGGAAATCAAAATATTATTCATTTACATATAGGATTAATTTAATGATCATTATGGACTATTAAGTATGTGGAATTAATGAATTTAATTACTTTGGATCTTTTTGATATGGTGCATATTTTACCCCTCACCCAAAATGTATATTATTACGGAAGAAGCTTTACCTCTGAACCTATGCTATAAATCTCGTTTGCCAAATTTGTCGAAAAGACGTCAGGTTTTGTCAAAATCTATATTGTCAAAATATGACTTCTCTTGGTCACAATTTGAAATTATAAATATGACTTATTGCCATTGGCATGCTTCCATGGTGAGGATGTATTTCACTTTTTGATGTGATTTTCCGTGGAGCATATTTTACATTTCACTGTTTCATTGATCCCCACAGTCACCAACATCCTCATAAAGTTCCAATAGAGATGAAAAGACACGTTTTGATGACGACGAGGCTCACAGATATTTTGATCTTCAACCATTTCCATAGAATTTACTAAATGTTTACTATTAGATGTTATTGATAGTTTGAGTCGTCCAAGAGAGAATAAGAGTCATCGAGATCTATTTTATTTTAATTTAAAAATGAAAATACCCCTTTAACATTTATTTCTTCATAATATTTTGTCATTTCTGGAGGGAACTGTAACACTTACAAATAATCAATAACGTCATTGTTTGTATATTTTTAATAAGGTATCAAATCCAGGATGCGTCATTGATTGGCTGTAAAATAAATATTTGACATTAGAAATAAATGCCAGACTGGAAGGTTCGGTATTTGGGATTGTCAAAATGAGGCTCAGACAGTGGGCTCCGATCTAGACCGAATCCACCTCTAAAAGTTCTTCCCCACTCTTTTAAAAACGGTTCCTTTCAACTAATGTTCTTTAATTTTTTACAAAAATATATTATTCAATTAATCAATTCATTTAATATTATTATGAAACATTTCCAATAAATATAAACAAAGAAATGTATTCACCGTCACATTTGAAGCCAAATTGCGCACTAGGCAATTTATCAAATTAGTAAGTAAAGAATTCAAAATAAAATATGCAAAGACTCTTATTTATTATATGTTTTTTTTTTTTTTTGTTTTGTGAAATTCGATCTATTATGTATAGCTGAATTTTATATTCCAATAATTCACTTGATTTTTATTTTATTTTCATGATGTAAAAAAGACAGAAATTTGGATAAGTCATTTTATACCTCACATATGTGGCCCGTCGACACAAAAGCAAGCTAGAATGATTTATCCTAAAATTGACTAATTGTAGATTAAGTTTGTATTATTCGACAAATTATCGTCAATTTCTATTTCAAATAGTCTGACGTAGGGCTCTGTGAAAAAAGGGAAACTGGAGAAGTTAAAGAAAACAGCCAAGGTCAATCCTCTGAAGTCTTTGAGGATCCATGTAAGAGATATTGGTGTCGCACACCTGACTCTGTAGAGAGCTATCAAAAAAGTGGATGGAAAGATGCCCTGTGAGGGTGAAGATGCCAGTTTTGACACGAAGAATAGATTGTAAGACTCTTTTGAGTCCTTTTGAACTTTTTCTTGACACTTTTGGCCACCTTAAAACCCTGATACCAACTCCCTCGACTGCAACTTTTGGGTGCATGTCAAGGAGAAGGTCTGCAGTATCTGCCATTCAAACACTGAGGCTCTCAAAGCCACTATCAGCCAAAATTGAGATAACATGACAGATGACTACTAAGTGAATTGGTTCAGATCATTTCCCCACAACAAAGAATGGTTTAGAAAAAGGAAAAATCACTACCACACACATTAAAAGAAGGCAAAAAACCAAGAAAATGTTTATAATGATTGTTCGTTATGCATAAATGCTAATTAAATACCAGGAATTTACCTACTACATGAAGAATTCCAATTCCACATTTTTTTGCTTTCAAGAATGTTTTTTATAGCCAATTCATTCATACGTATATGACGTGTTGTTTAGTGTTGAGACATAGTCTGATATTTTTGGTATAGACAGAAATTCAGAACGTGAACCGTAACTTTCTTTTCTAAAAAAAAATCGCACATAAATTAATAAAAAACAGTCGTTCTAAAAAAAAGACAACCGATTTTGTTTAATTAATGTTCCTTTAATTGATCAAATGATGGACCAATTCAGTAAAAGTAAACACCAAAGATTTTTTTTTCTTCTTCCAAACACGTTGTAAACCTCACTTTATTTTTATTTTTTGTAGATCCAAAAACCGTTCCGGACCGAATTCGTTAAATATATATGTAATTACCCTTGACCCGTCCATAATTTTCTCACTGAAACCCAACAATAGTGTTTTTGCTTGTAAAAATGAGTAGAAAAAAAGCTGTAGATAACAACTGCATATTTATTATTCGCTTTGAATGACGTATTCCAAGAATCAAGTCCATTTTACGATTTGATATACTTATACATACTCAAATATTATATAGAACTTCTACTAAAAACCATAAAGAGAATCACTGTGAACTTCACACCTGTTTACATAATATAGAAGTAATCATTCAAAAACCTTCATAATAACAATACAAAAAAAAAATAAACTTAATTTTCCAGAAAATAATTAAGTTAAGAACTCGTTAAAAAAAAACCTCATTTTACGACTGCACCTCTCTTTGCCTTGCTGCATTCCCAGTTTCATTCATCCAAATTTATCATCCTCTTAAAAACTGTTGTTGATTTTTGAACAATCATCATGAAATAAGTAGAATGTGAACTGAAGCTTTAAAAAAAAGTAGCGAAACGCGGCTATTAGATTGTAGGGATATATTTTTTCCCATGCAAAATGTCGCTTCTTTCACTAATCATTTTTTCCCCCTTTTCTCTTATTCCGTGTTCAACTTATATTCCCTTCGCAGAATTTACCTTGTTCATTCAGTCAAAAATTTGAACTCATGGGGGGAGGGAGAGAAGATAGTTATGGATAAGGATGGGTAAAATGCAGAGAAATATATCATTTTAGTAGTTGCATTTTAATGCATTATCTGTATATGTATAAAATACAGTTTGTGTATGTCTATATGGATGCCCACATTGTTGAGCCTAAGAGGCTGAAACTTTGGATGGAGGTCTCTCTTCAGACTGATCAGGCTAAGACGGAATCGTTTTTGGTTGAGTTATAAATCAAAAAGTGACTGGCGTCTCAAAAAACAACTATACGAAAAAATTACACTTTTTATCCAAATTCAAATTTAGTTATAAGCAAAAAAAGAAATCGCTTATAAATTGACCTTTTGTTTTTTTCAAGTCCAAAAATGGATTTTCAATGGAATATTTGATTCGTAGACAAAATAAATGTTCCATAAACTTGTCTGGAAATTCGTTTCAATATCAATTTAACAGATAATACTTAATGTATTACTGAAATATCTGAAAGTATCTTAAATAATACTCCATTTTTAAGAAGAAATACCTTTACACAAAGCATTTTGGACATAAAATATAAAACCCAAACTGTACATTAAAATATTTTGAAATTTCCAAAACATTTAATTAAATAATTTTTTGTAATATTTCCGAAAATGAACAAGTTATCAAGTACTATTTTATTAACAACATTATTCTCCATATCTTTTTTATTTTTGCTAGGTTATTATTCCTCTTTACAGTGCTAATAAATTCCATTTTTTGCAAACATAGTGCAAAACTTCATTTTCAATTTTCTTCAGGAATTTCGATTTGGCAATTAATTGACAAAAATAAAAAATAAAATTCCCAACTTCACAAATTTGTTCATGCATATACCTATATTGGTATGTTATTTGAGCTAATGAGACTATTTTATTTTTTTTAAACTCATAATAATACATATAATATATATATTTTACTGGTGTCATATCATTATAATACTTGCCCCAATCAAAGGGGTCTTAACGTTAAGAAAAATTTCGATTTACCATTGACAATGTAATTCCCCGCTCCCTCTTTGCCCTGAGCAATGCGAGGTGACCCTTTGCTAGTAATATATATGTTTAAACATAATTTGACAACCTTTTTCCCTCACGAATGTTATTTTAAATGTAGAAAGTTCTCCTGAATTAGCAGTAATTCATTTTTTCCTCCCAAAATTATATAAAAGACATCATGGGCAGTGATGCTATTAGTCTTGTATTTTTTAGCTCGCCTGTTTTTTGTTTCTTTTTAGTTGGCAACCTGAAGAGAGAATTTTCTTTTCCTAAGCTGCTATCCTTATTATTGAATCCCTGACGATTGAATATACTATATACAAGAAGATATCATTGATGTATAGGAAACCGGATTAAGCATTTGTGTATACTTTTTAAAGATGTAGATTGATCCTGAGGATTTGTTGTGGAGTTTTAATTGTAAATCTTTATTGGACTGAGAATATAACTGATGATTCACATAGCAATAATTATTTCCAATGACTTTGTTAATTTCCTTCCTCCCTCACCCAAGCTGATTGTAGCTGTCATGACAGCTAAGCTGCTCTCCTCCAAAACATTCTTCAAATTGTCAGGGTTACCATGTTGATTTTCAATTTTTTTATATATTTAACATGCCCAAAAATACAAAATTGTAGTGTTGCATCGGTCCTTATTAAGAATTGAAGACTGTAGTTACATCCAGTTCAGTCCTAAAGCCTTATTGAGTTTGGTAATTAATGACGTTACAAAAAATCATTTTTTTTTTTAAACACATTTTAGTTCTGAAAATTCCTAAGGAATGGTTCGAAATATTAGGTGCGTGTCGTCATAAGAGACGGAAGATATCGTGTTGGGTTTATCGAGGAGTTATTAATGTAAGTTTTAGAATTGAGAATTGATATTGGATTAATTGTTTATTTCCATTCTCCTCCCCACCCCTCGTCACAGGTGCTTATAGCTGATCTAATAAAACGTCAATGACAGCTAAGTTGCTCTCTTTCAAAACATTATTTATATTGTCAAGGATACCATGTTTCTTCGTTTTTTAAATGTCCAAAATGCTATAGTTTATCATAACAGAATAGGGGTCTTAATTCAGTGTTACCAAAATTGTCTCTTCTGCTTCTCCAATTGGTCATCAAAATACAAACCCCTAGTTATGGAGTAATGTTTGTGCCTCCTAGTGGACATATAAAGAAACAACACGATTACAACCTTGTACAAACATGGATCACGTGATCCTTGTTGTTCTAATTTTCTAAGGCTCCAATGTGAACCCCTTTAATTCAGGACAGAAAGATTTCTCATGAGCTACAATCTACAGGACGAAACACCCCTTCAATATTGTACCAACGTATATGGTTGAAGAATCATGACTATAGCACATTTCTTCTGGTAATATTATATATAGGTATGAGTACAAGAACATTAAACTTTAACAATAAGAAGGGAAAAAAGTAGTTTAAAATTATGGGAAAATGGCATGAAATGTTGGATTGTATCGGCTCTTAATATGGAACATAAAATCGGTTCCATCCTCTCAGGGTGCTCCTAGACAAATACAACCACTGCAATCATATTGGGCCCACACTTCCCATAGTTTTCACGGTTGATTTGTAGAAAGGCTTATCAACACAAAAGCGAGCTAGAATGATTTTTCTCAACATGGAGAGTGGATTCCCTACATTTGTACTTTTTAACATATTGTCCTCAATTTCTAACACCATTTTTTTAAAGAAAAATTGATCGTCACAATAAAAGAAAGTTAATTTGAAATAAATATTTTTTTAAGGAGTCATATCGAGGCCAAATTATATCTCTTAAATCTAATGAAGGTTCAAAACTATATTTAAAATTCATGGCTATATTAACTGCTCCCACAAATTTGAATACACTCAAATATATGTATATGAAATACTAGGCTGTAATGAAAAATTATTTGAGATTTTCTACTTGTCTTCATTTTTTTCAAGATAGTTTTTATATTTAGTTTAAAAATTGGTTGAGACGATTTTTTTAACCCCTTTTAAAACAAAATATGGACACAAATTATATAGAAGGCCACCAGGAAAGCCTGTCCTTTCCTTAAAGAAGGTTATTTTTTAGAAAAATTGTCTCAATATCATCAAAACTCGTAGAACTTAATAACTTTGAGAAATATTTCGCGTCATCTCTTATTTTGAGAGACTCTAACAGGATTGCCATTTCTTGAAGAAGTTTGGCCTTTCAAAATTAGATTTCTCCTTTTCTTATATTTGGCCTCATGTTAAAATAATTTTGTATCCAATAGTTTTTTTTTGTAGCCATGAATTTTAATAGGTTCTGCAAGTCATTAAAATATTTGAAGTGACAATGCAGTCCATTATTTTAAAGGGTTGGACATCCTTGGTATAATTAAACTTTAGAATCTTTCATGGTTGAGATTGAAAGAGGATTGCATCATTTAGCAAGGTACATTATTATACGACGGTTTTTTCGACCGATTTAGGAGATTTATGTTAGGATTGTATGGAAACAAAGTTATAAACTAAAAGAGTAACCGCAGACCACGTGATCCATATTTTTTCTATATAGTTGGTCATGTGATGAACTTTTTTCCCGCGACAGGAATTCGTGTAGAATTACTTTATAATTGACTATGCAATCTCTGTGAATTAACACTTTTAACTGAATTAAGGTGATATAAGAATAAACAAGGCATAATTATGCCTATAATAATATGATACAGGGGTTATAATTATAATAATAAGGACTTTTGCTTTTTACTAAGATTTTTTTTGGTCAAGATGAAAAAATGACGAGAAAATAGAAAAAAAATATTTTTTTATGAATAGCTAGGGATTTTTTAAATTTTTTTCAAAAAAAATTTACATTTGAAATTTGTTTTTTGAAGTTTTTTTACTATTTTCTTTTTTTTTTTTGTAAAAAAATTTGAAATTATTCGAATCTTGTTTATAAAAAATTTAATTTTCAGTAAACTATGATTTATTTGACTGTTTAAATCCAAAAATCAACCCCCCCCCTCCCACAAAAAATAACTATATATATAATACTGCGAACACCCGCATGATATTTGAATTAAAAGTACTAAAAAATCCTTAAAATGGCTAGATTTATATAATTTGTAATTTTTTTTCATCGATAAAAAATATGATAATGAGAAAAAAGTATATAGAACACTTCCTATTCTAATATAAAATTTATTGTCTAGAATTTGGAAATAAGATTTTATAACGATGTAATAACTTATTTTTCTCACACAAAAACTGGACATGATTGAGTGTGAAATGGATCGTCAGCATACTTCATGTATTTCATTCGAGTTATCCTGGTCTTATTCTTGTATAGTTGTATCTCTTGGACGGTCAAGGAAGTTTGTAAACTACTGTTTTTAAAGGGTAAAGTTAAACAATAATGAGACCAGCTGAGAAAAAGAAAATTCAATTCCTCTGATTATCAATTTTAAAAAAAATGGTGAGTTAATACTCTCTTTTTGCAATACAATAAAGTTATAAAGATTTTTTTTTTAATTAAAAAACCCATTTAGTTCGTTTTATGTTTTTTGATTGGTTGGTTATTTTTTGTTTTTTCTTAAAGTGTCGCTGAAATTTTACATTATGATATGAATTTTTTTCTATTCTTACAAACTAATTGACTTTCCTAGTTTTATCCAGATATTATTTTTAAATGTATTTGAATGTACAAAACCTCGAATCCTTATGCCATGTTCAACCCCGAAGTACGTATAATGTCTTTACGCATTAGCTTCGGTTTCATGTATTAACATATTAATGAACGCCAAATAAAAATAAAAAACGGGTAAGTTAAAAAATATATCAGATTTTAATCGCTATCTATTCATAGTGTTGAATCAGTCCTTATTTATTTTGTCCAGTCTTAAGACTGGGAGTTCATGGGACCGGTCCTTCCGACTCTTAATACTAAAACTGATTAAAATAGAAGAAATAAAGTTGAGTGAGTCATAAAATGACGAACTTGTTAAGTTTTAGGACTGATATGCAGTAATTAATTGAATGGGACTGCAGTCTTCAGTTCAAAATAAGGATCATCACAACACTATCCTTATGAAAATAGAAAAATAAAACATGAAAAATGATATTCAGAGATTGCGTGATTTATTAAATATATTCTTCCGATGGCTTCTACTTAGTATTGGATGTTTCTAAAAAAAAATAAAAGGACTACAGTTCTGATAATCCGTTCCTAATAAAATTTGTCAGTCCTGGGATAAGACTGTCTTATATGCCTTTAATGGAAACTACAACAGCTCAAATGGATACTAAATAGTTAACTATGTTCATTTGAGTCGCAAAAGTTTATACATAATTAATTCTCTTGACCACATTCAAAAGAGACAAGATACCTGAAGATAAAAATAGTGTGTGACTAAAGCGTATTATTATACTTAAAAGATAAATAGGAGTTGGTTTGATTGAATTATTTGGCAAACTACGGTATATTATTATTTATTTACATTCAATGTTCCTTTAATTGGTTAGAAGGAATTGCACTGATTAAGTATAATTAAAGATTATAGTATGAAATCTAGGTGAAATCCATATACGTATAGTACATTTCATTCTCTAGGAATCACCGGGGCGCAAACATACACACATCAAGTTCAAGAGAATAACTCTCGAGCATGCTATCCATGACCTATGACGATTCCATAAACTACGGTATAATTTTGGGCCTTTTTCTGTTTCTGTTGGTATGAAAGGCGTCATGATAGAATAAAAGTAACGACGCGGAGGAGGTTCCCCTGGTCAAAAAGATGGGACCAATTAGGAAATCCGTTCTAAGACCGATCCAACAACACTACATCTACTATGAAACTCAATTTTTTTTTTTTTTAAGGGGGTATTTACTTCTTTGAGTTAAAAGAGAGCATGATTGTATGAATGGTAAGAGAAGCTTTTATTAATGGTAGAGAAGTAGGCTCTTTCCCTACTTCTCTTAGTTATTATGGGGAAGATGTCATTCATCAATATGTAATATATGTTATTTCTTTTTGAACATTTCTTTTAACAGCTCTCTCTCTCTCCTCTTTCACTTTTTCTCTCTTCACGCTACTTTAGTAACTGTATCATGAAGAGCCGTTTTATTAATGTGTCGTGTCTGTATATAATATCTATTATATATTTTTATTATTATTATTTTATGTGATTTAATGCAAAGTCCATTAAATATTAAGTGTGCAAAAGGGGGAGAGGAGAAGTCGTCCTCCTAATTATAGAGTTTCGTCTTTCTTCTTCTCTGTGTGATCATTATATTTATATATTATAATATATGTATGTATTGTACTTGATGGTTTCAGGATGGGATGAAGTGCACCTTGGGAAGAACATATTTCCTCTGCTCTTCTCTTGCTCTCTGTTGTTATTGTTGATGATGTGTTCATTGGGAGCCAAATGAATCAAAGGGGGATGGATTCCATTAGATGATGCGGATTTATTTGTTGCGCTTGTCCTCAAAAGGAAGGAAGGAAAATGAGTGAGTCTTTGTGTGTAACCAAAAAAATAAAATAATAATAAGAACGTCTTGGTTGAATGGTTCCTCCTGCAGAATCCAATGGGGGGGGGGGATTCTTTTATTATTGATCACTTGTTGTACTTTTATTTATGCTGTGTACAAGTTACGACGACCAAAAAATGAGATAGATATTCCTAAATGAAGGATTTACAGTACATGGGATGACGATCGTGCAATAGTTGAATACTTCATGTATGAACTACATAAAGTAATATTGAATTTACACTATATTTCAATGCCTCATAAGAAGTGTTGCAGTCATTTAATTTAAGCCAAGTATTCCCTGTTGTGTTTGATAACTTGCTGCCAACTAAAATCCAACTTCATAATATCTTTTATAGTAGAAGCCCTTGTCCCTATTCGCAAAGAAACTAGGATCAAAACCAATTTTCACAGGCCTCTATTGAAGCCAAATTCGTACCTCCAATTCCATTGGCTATATATATAAAAAGGGCTTTGTCATTTGGTGCCAGGTCCGGACTGAAAGGTGTGTGCATAAAATCCCGGAGCTTATGACGCGTATCAAAGATGTGTGGGGCCTAGTGTTGTCTTGATGATGTCTCCTATTCACAAATACTGGCCACTCTGTTCCATGGTCAGCTTCAAACAGTCGAGTTTATCACAGTAGAGGGCAGAATTGTGCGAGGGGGGGAGGAAATGGTTACTTTCGACACTTTTCCCCCCATCAGGTAGTAAAATGTAATATATGTATGGTAATTTCATCCTTTGAGACCATCATACTGGAAGAATGATAATTCACGACTGAACAAGATATCCACATTACTCTCCAAAAAGTGTTTGCAGTATATACTCAGACCTTTACAACACCTTATAGTATGATCCGATGTGACCAAAAAGAAACAAAATATACTAAGTTTTTAAAAAATGAATTACATAAATCATAAATACATCATAACCATCTAATTTGAATATATCAAAATTAAACGATAAGATCAATTTACCTAGTTAATAATTATGACGACCAATATTGGAATTAAATAATGTATTTTAAGGCGAAGAATTTTGAATTTGTACAATTTCTTTACACAAGTTGCAGCATGTACACAACAAATGAATTATTATACAGCGTTTTCATTTGAAAATACAGTTCCATACTTCTTCAGGTTGAACATTGATTTCAGCATTACAGTTTATTTTTGTTGTCAGCTGTCAATGTTTCTTTCCTTCTAATTAGTTTTCTGATTGGTTTAATTATATTGAGCTCTTTTTATGGCCCTGTGTACAATTCCCAACGACTTTTGAATAATGATTCCAGAGTTGAGAGAAATTGGCTAACTACTAACTAGTGTTCAATCGGTTCTAGGACTTCATTCCTAATCCGTCTTTTTTCTTATCGGTCCCGTCTTTTTTAGCATTCGTCAGTCCTACGACCCTAGCTATCTTTTTATTTTCTTCTTTCCTGGCTAGAATTGAAGAAAATAATGAATTATAGCAGGGTCGTTTAATACTTGAGCATAATTATAGGTTCTAGCCACACCCTCCAGTTTTAAAGTATTTCGTCTGTTTGAAATAGGCTTTAATAAAACTTCAACAGCTGAAAGAACGTAAATAGTAACAACATCCTTTCAGCTCTTGAAGATAATATAAAAATTGCAGCTTGTATACTCAAATTGTAATAGTTGAAACCC
Source organism: Lepeophtheirus salmonis (assembly GCF_016086655.4). NCBI lineage: Eukaryota > Metazoa > Arthropoda > Copepoda > Siphonostomatoida > Caligidae > Lepeophtheirus > Lepeophtheirus salmonis. The sequence continues at coordinate 10,470,465 of NC_052139.2, forward strand.
AAGAATAGGATGAGTAGTTTTATAAGAAGAATTGCCAGTAGGAAGGCAGTTACTAATATTTTTATTAGTTGGAATTTTGGAGAAAATTTGGAGAGTTTAGAGAGAGTGTTTTTTGACGTTAATGACCTTTTTTAATTCAAAACTAATAGTTGACTATAATTACAATTGTTAATTTTAAATAACGTCAAAAAAAAAAGTTCAAAAACGTTGTGTTTAATTTTCATCAGGGGGCGTAGCACCCCTTCATACTATCCCTAATTCCCCGGATGAAATAGTAGGCTTGTGATGAGGAGGATGCAATAGCTGAATATTCCTTGGATGGTTGATAGATTAGCAGAGAAATGAAAATGCACGCTGAATTTTTAGGCGCACAGGGATACAATTATCTAGTCAAATTGCAAGTAGATTTTACAATTGCATCCTTGGACACTTTAAAGTGCGCCCATTTTCACTTTTCTATATGTACTAGCTATGTAATTTTTGACTATTTTAATGATAATGACGAATAAAGTATGATGAAAATATAACACCATCAAGTTCTACAAGATGGTGTAGATTTTGTAATAAACAAATAAGTCAACAAACTCCTAATAAACGTAAGTTGACGGCATTATTCTTGGGTATACTAACAAAATACTAATAAGTAAACAACCCTTATGTTAAGTTTCATGGATACATTATAAGGTCAAATGCTCTCAGTTATCAATCGATATTGAGATAAATAAATAAAGTTTGTCTGTCGATGCCTCATTTTTGAGCGTGCACTTAATATCATAGAATTGCATGACTACTTGATCTAAAAAAAACAACGAGTGTATTTAGCAAAACTCTCAGGGCGTCAAATTAAAAGATATCTATACTATTTAAGCAAATTTTGTCGGTTTGTTTGTATATTTGCACACGCCCCATAACTCCGGGCTATGCCTGGTACTCCTACTAGTAAATAATAAATGTATGATTTGTCATGTTAGTTTCATCTATGTACACTTACAAACTAAAATAAAAACTGATTTTGTAATTAAACAACCGTAATGAGTCAGCTTGTACAATCTCTGGTGTACAAGTTCCAACTTGTACACAAAATTTGTCCATTGATCCGTGTTGAAAAAAGAAACACCCCTGAACTCTTTTTTAATGATAAATGTTTATTCTTTATGAGTTAGAAGATTCGTGGCACGAGACATTAAATCATAGCCATATCCCTTATAATCTGGGTTCTTAAAGGATTTATTCCTCCCGATAAAGGGTTATTTTATGAATCTTTTGGTTATACATATGTATGTAATATGTAGAACGTAGCTATTAGTGTTGAAACTGGGACCAAGACAGAATTTTTTTTTCGGTTCGGTCTCAGGTTTTTTATCAAATGCAAATTTGGGCCAAAATTTCTGTCCAAACCGTGATCTCAGACGAGGATCGAAATTTAATCGTGAACCATTTTTTTCGGTCTCATTAGGTGCATAAATCTGTTTCAATCTCAATACATGGACCGATTTTCTCCCTATCCTGATTAAAGTGCTGTACAAATATGATTCATGTAACATATGTAACTTCATATGCCGTTTACCATTTTGAAACACAACTGACGTCATGGACCATTCATGGACCGAATATAAAATGAGACAAATATATATAGTATTGCATACTAAATTAAAGGAACCTCGCTAAAACCAAAATCTATATTGAATATTTTGTTGTCATCAGTTAATAATTCTGATTTCCCCTCCTTATCAGTGTGCAGAACTTTGATTGGTTGAATTAGAAATATTTGTTTTTAAGCTATGAAGGATTCTCAAGAATTCTTTAATACTAATTCCATAGTTGGAAGATTGGCTAATCACCAATGGATTTTTGTCATTTTTTCTGTTTCTTTCCAAGGAGAGGTTGCGTAGTATAATAAAAATGACAACGTACCCTATCCTGACGAATGAGTTGTAAAAATATGATTGACTTCATATAACATTGTTGAAAGTCGGTTATCCCAATTGAGTAGCACAACTGATGGCATAAACAATTCATCTATAGAATCTGTCTAAAAAAATCCAGACAGAACTTTCACTTGTAACGGGTCCAGAAAAACTTTTTTAAAGGACCAAATTAGTTCGGTCTCACGTCGTTACCTTCATTATTTCCGGTCTAGGACTTTCAAACTGAAGTCCAACACTAATGTGTAGGTCCTACTGCATACGTCATATCCCTGAGCTCAATCGAAAAATCACACGGGCTTTTTACATCCATTCATCCATCTTATAAATTCGCTACACACTCACAACCATCTTTGAAAAGATAACAAATTGAATTTATATTTTGTTATACATACACATAAAATCATATATTATGCAGGGAACAAACAATACTTTATCGATTTCTATGACTAATTTTACAATGAAAAAAAAAGCAGCCCTCTTTCAAAACTCCCTCATAAATATGTTTTTCTCTCTTTCTCTTTCTTTTATGTACTTCTTTTTCACAGCCACCAGCAAGACACAACAGGAACGAGTAAAAGACAAGTCTAATTGCAGTAGATATGTCTCCCATGGGATTTTTTTTTTTTAGGAAAAGTAGGTGTGTATATAATATATAAGTTATGTTTGCTTTATCATTAGTCATTTGACGACAACAGTTGCAGAGTAGCACTACGAGCATTTTAATGTTCGTTGAAGTAATAAAATTATAAAAGTCATGGTAATAGGATTCTTGCTTACATCATTATTAACATATTGTGACCTCAGTATTGTTAATGAGGGGCATTTTGGGGTAGAAACAACCAAGTTTTTTATAAATAAAAACACTTTTATCATAAATACCCTGTGTTCCATTAAAGTCTAAACATTTTGACTTTTAAACTTCAACAAGATATAATGTATTAATTAACAATAGAATTTCAACAAAAATAAATAAGATAAATTTGTCAATTTTGGTTATGTAGTAAAAATATCATCTGAATGACAAAAAAAAACAAGGAATTTTTTTACATCTTCTTAAAAAAAATCTACAAAATTGAGTAGCAAAAAAACCTACATATTATTTATAGTAATTTGCTGTAAAAAGGGCAATTTATTGGTATAAAGATACACATATTTGGTGCGTTAACATAAAAACACTTTTGAAGAAAAATATAAGAAAAATAAAACATCCCAAGGAATATTTTTTCAATTCATATAGCCATTGACATATTTGAGTCATTTCTGGGCTTATTATTAAAAATTTGTGGAATGAGTTTATCAACCCAAGAATTTTAGCTATAGTTTAGAATTTCTATTTGATTTTAGAGACTTCATTTAGTGGGACAATGGATTTTGAGTACTTTAAGCTGTGCAATTCGTGGCACATCTAAAGGGGGGTAATAAATATAATTAGATAATTCAAGGAGAATTGGGGCACACCAAAAGAGTTAATCAAAATATTGGTTGATAGAATATGAATACAAATATATGTAATCCGGAGAGAGTTTTGAGACATATCATTCTAGTCTGCTTTTGTGTTGATGGGGCACATATTTTTGAAGATATCTTTGAAAAATTAGAGAATCAATAAGCTAGCAAAATAAGAAAGAAAAAATGACTTAGAATGTTTATATATAATGTGTAAAATATATGGAAAAAAAAGAAGAACTCTCAGAGAGATTTTTATCTCTTTTTTTTCTTCTTCCCTTCTTCCTTTTTTATTCTCTAGGAAAGGCCGTAATAATAATAAAAATAACAATAAAAAAATCAGTAGTACCATAGCCATGACTTATAACAATTAGATTCGTTAAGAGGGGAAGAGAAAGAGCAAACAGGGGGCTCTGTGTAGTATAGAAACCCCGATTTATGCGACTAACGATCACATAATATCTTTATCTTTTTTATGCATAGTCCTATACGGTTTGTAAGCTATATGTTTTAGTACGTTGTTGTCTCTGGTGGAATTTTCCCCCAGAGTAGAGACACATCAATAAATAGAAACTCAATTGTATTATTATGAATACGTTCTCTAATAAGAGGAGTTTGAGCTGGGGATTTCATTTGTTGCTGGTGACAGGGGGAAGGGGGGGAGGTTATCCCCATGGAATATTAAAGTAGGAAACACAGAGATATGGATATTAGTCGAATGTTTTGGGTCATTTACGCTGTGACTTAAAAAAAGTTGAAATGAGGACTAAGAAAAGGGACACAAAGAAACATTATTGTCTAAAAAAACTGTCATTTGATTATAAATCTACCAAATTATTAATTTTTGGGAAAATAAAAAGGGCCCCTTTTTTATTTTTAAGAAAAGTAGTCATCACATATTACAGTCGGAAAACAGTGAATGTCAATTGGAAGTTTTGTATTATTAAAGCAGTAACTTTAAAAAAAAATGAAATAAGGGCTAGGAAAAGGGCTAAAAAAAAGGCTTGACTTTTTTTTAAAGAAGGACATAAAACACATAATTATTTAAAAAATATATATATTTCATTTAATGCATAACATGTTACGTTAGTTACTAATGAGATATAACGCCTTTCTTATTAATTATCTACTCTTATCTTGACTCATCAACAGACTTTAAAATAATAATGAATTTAGCTTTCAAATTAAGTCGTCAAAAAATTAGGTACATATACTTTAATAAACCATTTCACCTTATTGATCGATTTTGAGAGAAATAATTCCAACCGGTTTTTATGATGACAAGTCACAACACTTTATTGATGGTATAGTTTCATTTATATGGATTAAAATTATTTAGATAATTTTTTTTATTCGAATATTACCCAAACTTGAAAAAAAAAGACTTTACTAAAGTTAACAATTTTCTAAAAAATAATACCAACCCAAGTGTAATATTTTTTTTGAAAATTCGTCTTGACCAGAACTCGAATAATGAACAAAAAGACTCAAACATTCGAATAATGAATTGTCAAATTCATTAGTAGTATCACTACTCAGAAGGGCAGTACAAAATTACATACAGACGATCTTTTCTTATTCAAGGAAAAAGTTGGTGTATTAAGAAAGATCTCAACCACAATACATGGGTTGGGGAAATTTTCAAAAACTTGAACTCGAAAATTAGTATATTGTCCTAACACGAACTATGCATATAGACACGGCAAGGGACTCAATTTTGTTTTTACTCAAATCTAACCCTGTTTCAAAGTAATATGACTATGGTCATTTGAACATTATAATGTGCCACAGAAAACTTAAAGTCAACATAAAAATAATCATGAACAAAAATTCCAACTTTTATTTTTAACTTTATATTTGCATATTTTGTAAGACTATTGTTTCATTGACATATTTGTGTAAATTATAGGCTTTGTATTCAAATTTATGGGATGAGATGAGATATTCCATAATTTCACCTATATTTTAGAACCTTTATTTAATTTAAGAGACCTAAATCGGCTCCGACATGCCCCCTTTAATTATAATATCAAATGTTCTTTCCTAGAATAAAAATGACTTTACGGCAAACATGCCGACAAACTATGCATTATTAATATAGTATAACCTAAAGGTGTGTAACTCTCTAAAACTTCATACTGACGATATATTTGTGGAGCTAACATAAAAATAGTCATGAATAACAATCAAGAAAAAGATTGAATTTCTTATTTAACATCATTTATAAATACTGGTCAATATTATATATACATATTTGATTCAATTATAGGTCATGTATTCAAATTTATAGATAAGTTAAGATACACAAGTATGTTAGCTATTGTTTAAAACTTTAATTGAGTTTAACAGACTTATATTGGCTTCCATATGACCTCACAAATCAAATTGGTCAGTTGTTCCTCATTCTTTTGTTGTAACGATAGGTTTTGACTACTTTAAATACAATTTGCAACACATATAAAGGGTTAAAAATAATAATTTATTAATAGAAGTTGGCGAATATTCATCTAAGAATACAAAATATAATCACCCCTCAATTTGGAATAAAATATTTCTATCTTGTTTTTGTGTTTACGGGCCACATCTGTAAAACCTGTTGGCTGTGTCAAAAGGTCACTGTTTGTTCATTTACGTAATTGGAACTATTACATGGTTGACTAGGTAGGGTTTGAACGCATCATTGGGTTCTTTGAAGGGGAAGGAAGGTTGAAAGGAAAGGTTGACTGAAATTTGCTTCCTTCTCTGCGTGTCGCAATTTGACTATGCGTATTGTGGTAACATAGAAATATGTATGTACATTGTATTTATATAATATATAATCATAGAATAGTCGGAAAAGAGAGGAAAAAAAGATATGAGATAATATCAGGAGAGTTCATTCGAACATACTCGACATATTTGTCCTCTTTCCCTTTGCAGTGTTTTTTTGTTTTTTTTTGAAACCATTATTTATTATGACTCTTCAGTGTATGTTTTTTTTAATGTATTGTAGGAGAGACCAGGACAGTTTCTACACCTTTTTTTTTTTTTGGCTCCATAACTCCAAATAGTTACGATTTAGACTTGCCAAATTTGAACAAAACATCCAACATATGTCTGCTAATGCATGAAACTCTAGATAACCAGAATAAAGACGGGATTTTTTCATTTATTAGGTGTTTTTTTTTTAAAAAGAAATCCATTATTTTATATGGATTTTTTTTTTTCAATAATATGTTAAACTCCTAAGCAATTAAATCATTGCATAGATGACGGTTGGACTAGACGATTTATATTGTTTCATACACATTTCCGGCAATTATCCTTCCAAAGTGTGGTGTATCTTCAACATCTAAATTATAGGAACGAAATCGACAAACCCAAAATACCTAATACTATTAGTTGTTACCATATCAGGACTATAAAGACTAATGACATTTTCAGCCACCTGGATTTTATTTTCGCATAGTTCAAAGAAAAACTGTAAAATATGGTGTATTTTCTCTTTAATTGTGTCCATCTTTGACGACCCCTCAAACAAATCTGAGTCATCAATCACAAATCATTTCTAGTAAAGTTGTTTTTAAAGCTAAATTTTATTAAGCGTACATTTTTCGCACTTATACAACGCAAGATACAAATTGGATGATTAATGAGTTATTTTTTGCATAAAATAAGGTCCGAATATGTTGTGCTTAAATACAACTTGAAGTTTGAACTTCCTTAGATTATTTTATTAAAATTTTTAATCTTAACAGTTATTTTTGACAAAACATTTTTTTTAAAAATACTACATTAATATATTACTTTTCTTGGAAATCATTTAATATGTTTATTTCCAAAGAGTCACCAACAGACAGTGTATCTAAATACAAAATTATGCACTAAGAAATGTGAATGTATAAAGTATATATTATAAGAAGAAGGATCCATGACTCAAAGTGGAACATAATGACGTCGACGATAGAATCTAGAATTCTATGACTAAAACTGAAATATTTTTAATGTTTATACGAGTCAATACTTTCCCCACAAATTGCATTTGCAGCTCTCCTTATAGTAAAGGATAGTTACAATAGTTGAAAAAATATCGAACATGAGTTAGAAATTTGAAAAAAATATATACTAAATTAATTTTTTGGTCAATACTTTTCATGATGTTGAATTTTACAATTTAAATGTCTTGTAGATATCAAATTAAGATATCATTAGATTTAATTCATTCTCAACAAAACTCTTTTGGCCATTTTTTTGGCAAAAAAAACATACTCTTCGTAAAGTATGTTTAGTGTTAATAAACAATTTGCTGCAATTTTGGCAACTATCTTATGTAAATTGAGTGTTATAACATCTCAATTTATTTTTCAATGCGTGAGTTTTCCATTTTGATAAAATTATATCAAATGAAGGGAGAAAATAATCGATAATTCAGAGATGGAGCAGGGATTCTCATCCTTTTTTTAGTAAAATATTGTTTCAAAATCTCATGTACCTATTATTGTAAAAAAAATTTACAATAATAATTACCTACTTAGTTCTGATGCAAAATTAGGTTATAATCTATTCGGTCTTACCAACAGGGGTATTTCAGATATGAAAAAAGTTGCAATTTGACATATTTTAGTTAAATATTTCTTAATAAGTCTTTTTTTTAATGTTCATATGTACAAAAAAGGAACGTTTGTCTGTTCGTCGACACCTGAAATCTCCTGGGAGTACTAAGTACTACTGCTTTTACTTAACTAGGGGACTATAAATGATTTAGAATAAACAGATTTTCAGCATAAACTATTTTCCCAATATGTGTAAAAAGTGCAATTTTGACGTCATAAGAGTAGATTGAATATGTTCTCATTTCTAATCTTTGGTCTACCCTTCAAACTCCAACTATTTATAATTATGCAACTTCTACATCAACCCCCTGGTTGCAACTCTTCCGTGTTTCAATTGTCCCCGGACTCCCCTAACCATGATATATTATTGTTCTGACGTAGGCAAAAAATAAAGCAAAGTACGATTTTTTTAATACACCTAACAACTTACATGTAACCAATTTAGGGGTCGGTACTAAATATGGGAATTAATTAATCAGTGACTAAAAAAAGGGACAAATATTTTATGTATTTTTTACCTTTTTTGTTTTTTGTGTTCATGGGAAAATGCAGGCCCTTCTCTGGTATTTAGGTACACCCACAGCTTCCCCTTTTCTACATATACACATAATATGTATGTAATTGATACCCATTCTTTTAATGTTTAAATTTCAAAACAACGAGATCCATTACGTTTCCCTAATTTAAAAAATAAAGAATGTATAAAAAACACGTTCTCATAATAATATTATGAAAACTAGGAAATATGAAAGGTTCCGTGATTTCTCCTTGTCATTACCCGTTTATTTTTCGTCAAATGTATGTCACATCTATTAACTATATTATGTGATATAACATACCTATATATGTGTGTGGATACAAAGTGAGAGGGGAGAAGGAAAAATAATCAATTAACCAAGTGAGCCCCTGGGTTTAATTATCTTCTCTTTTTGGTATTTAATTTTGATGTTGCACGCAAGGAGGGGACGGAATGCCACGTGCCCTGGCTAACACATGTATAACATTCTTCATAGATAATATTATACTTTTTTATAAGGACATAAAAAAGAACTAAGATATTAAAAGGGATATGCAGACAAAGTGTGTGAACATACAAACAATTTAGGACAATAATCAAGAAAATATCAATTTATTTTTTTACTTCACATAGACTGTGCATCACTCCACCATAGGAAGGGCTGTCAAAACATGGGGTGGTACTCATACAAGAAGGCCAAGGGGAATCTCTTGACATCAGCCATGAAAAAGATTAGGTTAGAAGGCGTTAAGTCGATATCGACGTAAGACTCAAATTCTCTTCAGATGAGAAAATTTTATTCTTGATCCATCCAGCAAGTAAAAATAGGACATTTGGCTGACCAACAAGAGTATACGACCCAGCCGCTTTCACGACACAAAATTCGGCCTACATCATGGTCCTAGGCATCAGTAGCAGTAAGGAATTCTTGAACCATGGAGAGAGATTGAATACTGTGGTCTACTTCGAGGGGACAAAACGCGGCCCTTCCTAATTCATTGACCGAAACCTACTAGATTTCTATGTCTATTTCTATTTATCATGTGCTACTTCAAGCAACAGTGCAAAGTCCCTAAAGTCTGCCATCAAGGGCATGGCTATGGGGACATCACCAAAACCTTTCGAGCATTCCGTAGGATAATTGAAAGCCCAATAGAGGTCATACTGAAAATTAATATGAAGTCCCTAAAGTCCGCCATCAAGGCCATGGCTATGGGGACATCACCAAAACCTTTCGAGCATTCCATAGGATAATTGAAAGCCCAATAGAGGTCATACTGAAAATTAATATGCTATTACTATCAATGATATTAAATAAAACTAAAAAACTAGTGGCAATATATTTGTTCGGGATCTGAAGGAGGTCAAAGTTTATTCCAATTGTTGAGACCGACCCCATACAGATGCAACCCAATATTTCATAGAAATATTTTGATCAATTATAGGCTTATTATTCAAATTTGTGGGATGAGTTAGAAGAATGTTGGCTATAGTTTAAAACTTTACTTGGTTTTAAAAAACTTATATTCCCCCACTATGTCCGCTTTCTATAAAAGCATATCAATAATTCTTATAATGTCAAGAACAATGAAGGCTACTTTAAATAAAATTTACGATGCACCCAAAGATGTAATAACTATTATTGGTTGATATTAATTGAAATAATACAAATATAATCTAGGCTCAATGTTGAGAAAAATCATTCCAGCTTGCTTTTGTATTGACATTTTTAAGGGAGATATTTGGGTTATACCGATGAGTACTGTACTATGTATGTGTTTATAGCCAATTCAGTTGTAAACTGATGACATGAGGGAAGACAGTTGTGTTATACTTCTTCTTGAAATTCAACACCTTTTAACCCTATTGACTCCTCCATATGAAAATTTAATAATTCCCTTTACAACTTTTTAAAAGTTTTTTTACCGTCGTTTTCCTATTAAATTAACTTCTTTTTTTCAAAAAAAAAAAAAAATTAAGTTTCTCCATTTTCAAAATGTCAGTCAACGGCAACATTTCTTTCGGTTTTATTTTTTTAATTTATTAGATCATGATGAAGTTGTGTTAGTGAGGGTGGAAGAGAAAAAAGAAAAAGTGTCAAAGAAGGCTTCACTCCTTGATTACAATGTGTCAATCCTTATAAACAGGGGTACTCAGTCTTTTTCTTGGAACCAGGAGTGGGCAAATTCTTATGTGAAGTTGCCACATTTTTTTAAAACAAATGTTTCTTTAATTGGTTAAATGGAGTTGCACCAAAGTTATTTATTTGCTTACGGGAGTATCTGGTATTTTGGAGGTATAGCAGAGGACAGAGTTCTTTTACCAGACCTCTCTCATCTTTGTGACCTCATCATTACTAATATCCAGATGGTTCTTTAGAAAAATGTAAAGGGGTTGAAATATTCTATATTGGACTTGATTTTATTGCTTTGGCAACTAAGTGAAACTCTTAAATGTATATTTCATCGCAATAAAAAAAAATTGCACAATTTTGTATACGAGGATCGTTTGAAAAATCCGTGCAAAGTCCGAGAGCTACTGGCGCGTATCGAGGTTATGTTTAGTTAGTAGCATCTTTTGGAAGAACACTCAACAACTTTCAGCCAGATTGGTCTATTTCTTTCCCTTTGACATTTGTTTGAATCGAGGAAGTGGAGTGATTTTCAAAAAGAATTTCGTGGGTTGATTAAACATTACTTCATGAAAGGCAAAACACCTCAGAAGACTAAAAAAGAAGCTTGACCAGAACGACCACTGACTTGTGCAAGCAAAAGAAGAGGTCCAATGGGATTACAGTAACAAATGTGCGGCCCAAACAAAGGTCCTCGGCGTTGTAGTGTTCTCTGATGGAAAGAAGATGCCTCCGCTCTTTTTCAAGTATTGACAGAAAAATGGCCAGGAGACCTACTATAAGGTGCTTGATGGCTTCATTCTGGTCCTAAGAGATATTGCCCTTCCTATCCATATTTTTTTTTTTGGAATCAAAATAACAAAAAATTAAATTTCAATTAATATATTTTTTGAAAAAAATTTCAAAAAATTCTTAACTTTTGAAAGAAAATTGATTTTTTCGGAAAAAAATTTCAAAATTCCATAGCAAATTAATTTTTTAGATCTGCTGCATCATTTGCACGAATGACCTTTTTTTAAGAAAATAAATCTTTAAAAAAAAATTACCCCTATCTTTGACTAAAATTTGTTGATCCTGACCGAAAAAAAATTCACGTAACAAGAAGAAATTCCTATATTTGGGGGGCTACAGCCCCTCTAGCCCAACCACTGCGGACACCCTGATTCGGTAAAGTAGAGTCTTAGGGCCGGTCCTTCCAACTATTAGTACTACAAGTGAATAAATAAAGTTGAGAAACATCATTAAGAACCAAACTTAATCCGTTTTAAGACTGATATCCAGTACTGAATCAGACAAGACTAGAAGGGACTGTGCTCATCATTCAAAAATAATGAGAATCCAAGCAGTTCAATAATTTTTCAGGTACTAATATAAAGGGGAGATTGCATCAGTTAGTTTGTTTTGGAATGAGAATTTGATCTGTTCAATAAAGTCCAAAAGTGGCATTGTATATCTAATATTTATAAGTATCTATGTCCCATAAGCATTCTATTGAAGCATAGGATATTACGCAGGATCCTAATTTATTTGGAGGTAAAGTGATTTCAAATTTGTTTTGTAGTTGGTGCATGTAAAGTTTGGAGTAGGTTAGTTTTTTGACATCACATCACACTTTCATTATCATTCTCCATGAGTCCGTAAACGGGCAGGCTCATACTTGTAGTATTACAAATATCCCTATTTCCACTGTGCATTCCGACAACAGAGTAGAAATGAGGTTATGTTTGTGCCTCTGTTTGTTTGTCACCAAGATCACAGCAAAAGTTACAGATCGATTTCGATATAACTTCTTAAGAAGATAATATACGGTTACATTCAGAGGTCATTAAATTTGGAGAATTCAAGCCCAAAATAGCAAAAATTGTTGAAATATATAATTGACCATAACTTTGGAACGGGCCCCGGTAATTTCACCTTAAACTATTTTGCCTTAAAGCCATTTTACCTCATAGATATTTCGTCTTGATGTATAAATAAGTGAGGTTTGTATATTTTGGTAAAAATCGAAGATCCCTTTGATGGTTCTAAGTCAAAATATGTAATAGTTATTATTAAATTATGTATTATATCGGAATTATACTTTTGCTTCATATTATGCTTGTTCGTCAATTCATGAGTCTTTTCTAGTATGAATAATATAATGATAGTTACAAACGGAGAAGTAATTAGCCATTTGTCAATACGAATCTTTACCATGATTGTGTATGTATTTCAAATGTATTACATAGTGAGATTTGTTGGTATATGCATTGAAATTTTGGATCATAATTCAATTATTCTTCCAACAGAAAACAATCATTTGATGCGGTTTATAGTAATGCATATTACATGTATATTGATTAAGAAAATTCAAAGGAAAGATCAATTTTAACCCACAATATACAATGACGACGTACAAACCTAATTTATTTTTATGCTATGTCAAAATATTATTTAGACAAAATGGCTTTAAGGCAAAATTTACTAAGGGGAAAGGGTGTAAGACAAATTGTCTTGAGGCAAAATAGTTTAAAGCAAAGTTACCTAGCGCCTTTTGGAACATATTTAGAACAATGTAGAGCTCAAATTGGTTTCTTTATGTAGGGCTTAATAAAGATGCTTCATATATGAAATTTCAATTTAGGAAAAATGAAATAGGCAAAGTTTTGGGCTCTTCCAAATACCCATTCTACGTCAATGATGATCCTGATTTGCTCGAAAGGGTCATAACTGGTGACGAATAATGGGTATATGGTTATGGTATATGGTTTTGCTTTCTATCGAAAGCAAAGCCCAATCGTCCCAATTGAAGAGTCCAGATAAGTCAAGACCAAAAAAATAACGCCAAGTACGATAAAATGTCAAAGTTTTACTAAATTGTTTTTTTCCCCGAGTAGCATGACGTAGAGCAACAGGAATTCTTACCATATGGTCATACGGTCAATAAAGAGTATTATTATCTTCAAGTTATGCGCCGCATTTTGAGAAGCAATACGAAGAAAACGTCCGGAATTGTGCAAAAAAAATTCATGGCCTTTGCATCAAGATACTGCCATGAGTGCTCATTCATCTTTGCTTGTGACAGATTTTTTGGCAACAAAAAAAAAAAAAAACAACGCCATAATCATGTCTCAGCTACCAGATTACCTGGATTAGGCACATGTGACTTTTTCGTGTTTCCAAAACTGAATAGACGTATGAAAGGACTGAGATTTGCAATGATATAAGAGATAGACACTTCATCGCTGGAGGAGCTCAAGGATATACCTTTATGTACTTATAGGAAGTGCTTCGTGGGTTGAAAAAAAGCCTTGGCACGAGTGTATTGTATCTGAGAGGGATTACTTTGAAGGGAACAACATAAATATTGATGAATAAATAAATATTGTTTCCTAAAAATACAAAGTCACCTTACTCTTTGAAAACAAATTGGAGTCTTCATGTAGGGCTTAAAAAAGATGCTTCATTTAGAAAAAAAATACAACTTAGAAAGAATAATCATGGGTGGAGATTTGCACTCTACCGAGTATTCATTCTAGGTTATAGTGTAAAAAGTTTTATTTATTTTAGAACTATCATTTTAAAAAAAGGGAGTTTTTTTGTTTTTGGAGAGATAAGAGCTACTTTTTTTTTCTTTCCTTTTCCTTCACTCTTTCCTTCCTCTCTCTCTCTCTCTCTCCCCCTCCTCATACTAAAGACATAAACAATTATGGTTCCTAACTATGAACAATTTATTTGTGAGCTTCGTGTCTAACAACAAAGTCACATACATCAAAGACAGAAGGAAAGAAGAGAAAGGAACTGTCTTCTTCTACTTTTGTCATGATAGTCATTGCGTGAGAAACATTATAATATCTACTACTACTTACATACTTAGTCAGTCCTACATAATATGTACTCCAGCCGAATCATCAAAAAATAATAATAAAATAATTACTATCATCATAAATTGTATATGGTTGTGTAGCAGTAAGGGATATTGTCTTAACAATCATAAGTAAAAATGACACACACTGCAACCATTGATATACAGGGTGAGGATTTTAAATCTGAAAAATTTAAGGATAATGTTCATACAACAATGATTTTCCAAAAATTAATTTAGGCATTTACAAATCTTTTGCTCTCACATGCAGGGGTCCATAATAATGAAGTACATCACTCAAACCAATCACCTCTAGCTTCAACCACAGGCTCTAACCTGGCACTGCCCTTGATAAGGAACTCATTGTCCATTTTAGCCACTCCCTCCAGAAATAAGTCAGCAGTATCATGCGTACGTTTATTGGACTATCTCTCTCCAAGACACCCCACACATAGTAGTCCAAAGAGTTGCGATCCAGTGAGCTAGGAAGCCAAATGTCCATTCATTTTCATCGTGTATTCCATTAATTTATTATCAGTTATTAGTCCAAAGCAATTGAGTATTCCTTGCAAGTGTTCACGAACCATCAGACTCTTGAAAACCTTGGCAATATCGTAAACAGTTTATTTGAGCAGCTTTGTTATATCGGAACGAGGCACACCATAATGTCCGCCCGGCGTTCGTATTCGGAGGACATCTCCAGGATTTTGTAAAGTATCTTGTACAGTTTTGTGATCTATATCTGATGAACACACTTTCATAAATATAGATCTGAGGGTTCCCTAGACATTTAGGTCCAAGCTTGTTCCGGAGTTTAATTTCCTATTCTCTATGTAAATTCTATAAGCTTCTTCTTGTCCTTTTATAAGCCACAAATGAGCACTATGTTGTACGTCAATATACAAAAAATCTTATTTCAAATCTAGAAAAGGAACCCATTATTCCATAGACATATTTCAGTCAATTATATTTATAAAAAATGCTCCAGACTTTTAGCTATAGTTTAGAGCCTTTCTTTGATCTAAAATACATATATTAACTCAGATATCACATTTTTTTTAAATAACAATTTCTCATTATTTTTTTTTGTGGCAATTAATTTTGCCTATTTTAAAAGCAATTGGCGATAGACTCAAAGGGATTATTAGAATAATTTGGTACATAGAATATAATATAAATTGATGATAATTTGTCGAAGAATACAAATGAAATCTACAATCAATTTTGAGAAAAACTAATATAGCTTGCATTTGTGTTGACGGCCACATATATATAAATAGGTACACATGAGCAAAAATCCATTTAAGTTGTATTTTTCTAAGGTTCCTGGACATCAACAAGAAATAAAACGGACCTGGAGTGTGTGTATATATTTTCAAAGATTTTACTTATGAAATATAAGATTCCCACTCACAGAAACGAATAATTAACTTCATAACTAATTACTCTAATAACATATTCGAAACTTAACTAATTAAAAATTTATCGTGCATCAACATAATAATAATCTTGAACAATACAAAAATAATAATAATCTTCCAATATATTTTTTTACTTCATATTTATTATACGCCCAATTTTTCATTGTTTATTATTTTAGTCAATTATAGGCATATTAGTCAAATTTTGGGGGTGAGTTAAGATATCCAAGAATAGTTTAAAACCTTTATTAGATTTAAGGTACTTATATTGGCTCCGATATCCCTTTTTCTTAATAAAATATATCAATTTCTCATTCTTTTATTGTTACAATCAATTTTGGCTACTTAAAGTGCAATTTATGAGAGAAACTAAGATACTTGATTTATGATACTTTTTTAAGTTGCATATCTAGATGCAGAGAACAAAAATATTGCTCTTAATCTATCTCTATGAATTGGTTATCTACATTTCAACTTTATTGGCAATATGAGCTTTTCCACTTAAAAGAAAAAGGTGTATTGCTCCTCGATTTTGAGAGGATTTTTACCTTTGCTTTCATTTTAGTTCATTTTAGGCTACTTCAAGTTCTATTTTCGACTGACTAAAAGGGTTGATAAGAATAATTTGTGGATAAAAATTGAGGATAGTTCATAAAGGAATATTAATGAAATCCACATTCAATTTTGAGAAAAATCTTTCTAGCTTGCTTTTGGATTGACGGGCCACACTCTACATTAATTTATCATATATATTAGTGTAGGTTTCGTTCTTGAAATTTCAAACCAATTTGAGACGGATATAGTTTTTGTTGGACCCATATAAAACTAATACTTAGACAACTTGAGGTGGGCTTTTGGAAAACAATTGCTTGTAGTTATTTTAGGTACCCAAAAATCATTTGTTAGGGACAAATTACAAAATAGCTATAATTATTTTTTAGTATTTTTTTGTTAAAGTATAAATTGAAATCGAATTTATGTGTGTATTTACTTTTAAAGACCAAACTTCGTCTCCTGATCTCTCGATATTATACATAATAGTACTAATAAAGTATATTTTTATATATACTACCATCTAGAGCTGACTAAGAAGCTGTGTTTTTTTACTTCTTTACTCTGCTTAATCACTTTCACTATTCTCTATTGGTTGTACAGAACTAAGTTAGTCATTTAAAAAGTAACATGGAAAAATTGATATCGATGGTGCTTATTTAAAGTTTACTTCAAATTGATTTTATCAATGATGTCATCTGTGCTTTAAAATTGTTTCAAATCTGTACTCAACCCGTATAGCGTGGCTGGGGAAAAAATCAATCTATGGGCATAAAATTCCCTTTATTGTACATCACGACTTTTCTCTAAAAAGAAACAGAAAAAAGCCTCAAAATAGGGATAATAGAGAAAAAATGCAAAAAAATAGAACGCTAACTTCAAATTACTGAGTAAATAATTATTTTAGTGAGATTAGGCCGTGTAGAGGGGATCTTAAAAAATCAGAGCTTGAGTGGCAGCGGAAAAATCTGTTGATGATTTAAAAGCTATTAGCCTGAGACTGCAGTCACGGCCGAAATATAGGCCAAATTGCTTTCTAATAATCACTTAAAGGCACGTTTCTATTATGCATGTACACGCAATTTATTTGTAAGAACTTTGCATTTAATAATCTTCAAAGCTTAAAAACTCTCCCTGCAAAAATAAAGAGTGTCAATGATTTAAAATGTGTTTTATTCGAGGGACATAAAATGACAACTTCGTTTTTTTTTTTTTTTTTTGTTCTTCCAAAAATTTAACTTTTGATAGCATTTTCACAACTCCAAACAAAACACATTTTATACGACAAAACCTCTTCATTTCGAGGCTTGAAGTTCTGGTATAATATGAAAAAATTGTTCTATTCTCATGATATGATAGATGTGGAAACCCAACTGGAGGAAAATCAACTTCGAACCGAGTCTCAACACTAATGTATATATGTATGAGTACATTAGAGAAGAAGGGTTTATATGATATTATGTACATATTCAATTTGGAGTAGTAGTATGTATATTATATTGTGAGTTGTAGAGTTCCATATGTTGAAGGTTGTCAGTGGGTTTGATTGATCTAAAGTTTTTTCCCTGTTCTTCTTCATTATTATAAAGAAGGTTATGGTATATAATATATTTTTTCCTTTCAATAACTCTATGGTCATATATTATAGAATGTACAACAAATTAGTGTTGGGTTTATTTCTGGAAATACAGAATCCATGGAAAACCGTTATGATTTCAAATAGACCAAACTAATTGTGGCATTTATTTAAGTTAAGACTCTGAACGGGTCTCAAGGTAAAGTTTGATTTTTCTAACAAAAAAGTTGGTTTGGATGGGTCTCATTTGATATTTGGTATAGACATATTCTATAAATGAATTGTTGTGTTTCCAAATAGTGAACATGGATCTAGAATATCCTCGATGAAAGTTGAATTTGTTTCATAAATCATATTTGTACGACTCAAATTGTGTATCACACAACCTTTCCTTCCAAAGGAAAAAGAAGAAAAAAAGTCAAATCAGTTGGTAGTAAGCCAAATCTTCCCAATTTAATCATTGTTCAATAGTGGTTCACAAATTAAAAAGAGCTAATCATAATTCCACCAATCAACATTCAGAATATTGATTAGGGGAAAAGAAAAGAAACATCGGCAGCTGACAACAAAATACACTGTATATTTATGTGTTGGCAATGTTAATTAAATTAAACGAATAAATTGATGGAGGCTGCGTAACTTTAGTTATGGAGTAATGTTCATCACTCCTAGCGGGGAAAAAAAGTGTGGCTACGACTACTACTTTATACAAATATTGACCACGCGGCCTTAGTTTTGTTACTTAGTTTTAAAGCTTTAAGTAGATTGAATAATTCGGTCCTCTAAAGAATTTTGGTGGAAACAGATTTCAAAGAAAAATTCGCTCTGGATCGGTCTTACAAAAAAATCCCCCTGGCTCGGTTTCATTTAATATTTGGACTCATCAGTTATATAGTTGAGGTCAGCTGTCATAACGTCATATGAAGTTAAATGTGTTTTATAAATCGTATTTTTACAAACCATAAATCAGGATAGGCAGAAAATCTTCATTCAAATCGAAAAAAAAATATTCACCTATTGAAACCGAAAAAATTGGTCCACAATTTGCAAACAATTAAATTTTGTTTTTGATCTGAGATCGTGGTTTGAACCAGAATATTTACAAAATTTGTGCTAGAAAAAGTCACTTAAAACCAAACCGGAATAAATTTGATCTTGAACTGAGTCTCAACACTAATACAAAAATATTTTTTTATGTTCATATAAGAAGAGAAATGTAAAAAAAAAAAATCAAATATCTCTCTTTTATCAATACCTTTTATCCTAACACAGAGAGTTAAATCTTCCGTAAATGATGCTACTCTGACCTACATATCAACTGATTTCTGTGGTAGGAATGTGATCATACCTACAACTTGATTATTCATCCAGCCATTATGTGTTAAATATAAGTTGATTTTTTATTCAATAACATACTTTATCATATCATTTTGCTACCGCACAGATCGAAGGATGAGGGTCAAAAGTGTGTCAATGGTCCACGTCGTAACCTTTATTGTATCACACAACCTTTCCTCAAAAAAGAAACATAGAAAGGATCCAAAATCTCTGCATTGTTAGCTAAGTAAGTCAATCTCACCAGCTGCTACTTAAGTATAGCTTAGGCACTCCCAGACTATAACAGTCATATTATTTTCTCTTAATTTTTAAAATATATTACATTTAACAGATGGGCTATCAAAATTTTATGTTTTAATTTTACACTGCTTCTTGATGGGTAAAAATATCCCTAAAGTAAAACAGTGGGTTGAAATGTGTTGTGGTCTCTCCGTTCCGTAGAACAAAAAAAAATAATAATAAACAATTTTGAACGAAAAAAAAATGAGTTTTCTTTTTTAAGGCCGGGACATTTTCCGTCCATGTTTTTTATGTTGTGTACAAGTTGCAACTTGCATAAGCACATTGTACAAGTTGCAATTTCTTCGTCTTAAAATGCATTATTTAATTACAATATGAGTCATTCATTTCCTTTTGATCTATAAAAAGGACATGTTTATTATGTATTAATGAGTTATATAAACTGTGGGCATTTGTCTACAGTCCTATTAGACCAGCTTTGTACCTTTGAATGTGGAGAAATTGACACCCAATTCATATGCTTACTTCATGTCACATTACAAAAGTATTTAGGGAGTTGGCGTATAAAATTTTATTAAAATTAGGCCTGGAGGAGAAAGCTTTGACTTTTCTGTTTGAACCAATGGAAAAGGGTAACATATCAGCTTTGGGGAGGAACCTTTTGTACTTGATAAAATTTTTTTGTTGATTTGCAATAAGGAAAAATTTATGAGATGTATGGATAGCTTAAAACATCATTCAACTATACATTTAATGGTAGTAGGTAATCAGGACGTCAGACTCTGGAAACTTTTGAGAAATCAAATTTTAGAGAACACCTATATTGTATTTTTTAGTCATCCTAATCGAGGAAGTGTTCACACCTCAATTTATGTCAGTGCTACTTGTCTTGTAGCTGTTGGTGGTTTTTTTAATTGTTTTGTTTTATTTGTTTGTTAAATTTTACATTGTAGACATTGGATGAAAAATACAAAAAGAAAAAAAAAACTGTGGGCATTTGAACTTTATACTGTGCCAAAGAATATCTATATCTTAGTAATTTATATTAAAATAACCAAAAATTACACCATTAATCTGTTGATCATCCATGGAATATTCATTTATTGGGTGATCCTCATCACAAGTAATGTCCTTTATTATTACATAATGAATAAAAGTTGTGTAAAGTCCTTTTACATAAAATTATTCATCTCATTTTTTTTGTTGTAGCTTGTACAATATGCTTATACGAGTTACAACTTGTAGAAAATCCTAGCTTGCACACAACATACATATATATTGTATAGATGTTAAAGTCTTACATAGATTATAAAATTATATTTTGTATTTTACTATAGCTTAGTAATATTTTTATTAAAATCGTAGCTTTTATATGATAGCCCAAATGTATTCATTGAAATAATAAATCCTTAATATTTATATATATAGGGTTGATCGTATCTAATGGTAAACATTTCACTGTTTTCAATCCAGAGAATGAAATCGGTGCAAAATCATAGAGGAGGGGAACCAGACATCGTATCTCTGAACATAGCAAACTGAGACGGTTGGAAAGAACAGAGAAGATTCTAATGTTTCTCAAGGCCAACAAACACCTGCTACATCACAACCGAACATCCAGAAAAAAAAATCCCCCCGGAACCATGGTCTTGGATAATGGTCATTGTGAAGTCTGTCTTCCCAATTTTGTGGAGAGGAAGTAGCAGTTCAATGCAGATGCTTACATCGAACTTCTGGATAGAGAAAAGTTCGAGGACAACTTGTCTTTCACTCAAGACGGAGCTTCATGGCATTGCACCGCTAAGACCCAGGCCAACTTTAAGAGACAACTTTCCGTACATTTGGGACCTCCACATGGAACAGTCTTCCTCTTCAGAGGTGAATCCCTTGGACTACTCTATGTAGACGTATCTGGATTGAACGTGTGTGTTAGACTTCACAGGAGTGTTCAGTCTCTAGAGGCTTCCGTCAAGAAGGAGTGGACAAAGCTTGAGTTTGACAACATAGTCAAGGTCTGCAAGGGATTTAGGCCTCGTATTGAGACAATTATTAAAGCTGAGGGCTCACATAATGAATAAAAGTTGTGTTGAGTCATATTTTCATAGGGGTTTGTTCACTAAGTGTCTTCACAAAACCTCTTGTTTAAATTTTAATCTTGAAAAATTGAAAAAAATAAAATGTGTACCACTAGAATAAAATACTACATAGGATTTTTATATTATGAATATATTTTATGTGATTCATTTTAAAAATGGTGGAGAAATAAGATGGCAATTATAGTCTGGTAGTACTAAAGCTTTTACTAGAACTTAAGACATAAATAGCAGTTAATATAATTGACTTATTTAGCTAATTACCAGATAATTCAGAGCGTTTGTTCGGTTTTCTTTCGGAAAAAAGCTTGCGTGATGCAATAACGAAGCAAAGTTTGTTTTGATTGGATTTTTTCTTTCTTTCCTTTTCAAAATTTGAATTTAATTTTGTTTTTTAGAAGGAAAAAAAAGTATAATCTTTAATAATAAATTGTATTTCAGATATTTTTTTATTTAATAATATGCAAGGCCAATTGTATTTATTTTTATTTTTTTTTCTATTTGATGTTTGTTAGAAAATACTTCTATTTTTTATTATTTATTCTCCTATTTCATAAAATGAATTTATTTTCTTTCTTTAGTTACTTTATTTAGAAAGTATAAATGTGGTCTGTCAACGCAAAAGTAAGCAAGAATATTTTTTTTGAAATTCAGTTTGTATTAATTGCATCAACAAACTATTGATATTCTCAATAACTCTTTAAAGGTTTTTTAAATTTCGGCTACTGAAAGTACCATAAATTTATTGTTACAATAAAAATAGACATTTTTATAAAAGGGCCTATATAAGTATCTTAGATCAAATAAAAGTTCTAAGCTATAACATAAATTGTTGGGTAGTTGAACGTATTCCTCAAATTTGAATACAAAGCCTATAGTTGAATCAAATGTTTCTATGAAATATTGAATATTTCATACAAAGAATAAAAGGCTCACAAAATTAAAATTTCTTCTCCACGTCATGAAAGCGGGTCTACATAAGCTGATTTCCATGGGAGGATATTTCAACCACAAGTTATTTAAGGCTATATACCCTCATGTTTCAAATTTAAAGCAACATATACCTTAAGTAAAATAGTTTAATAAGTCGGAACAGGTGTTTGTATTGATGAGGTTGCGTGAAAATAATGTACCTTGAGGGTTTTATTTTTTTAAAGAAATATTTTTCCCGTCGATAACATGGCCGAAATGGAAGTGGCAAGTAAAATTGCAGTTAAAATGTCCCCCCGCGGGGAATCAAATCTTCACGGGGGGGAGCATGGAATGACGTAAGAGTATCATTCATTAATAGGTATAGAACTTGTAATTTGGTAGTACCTATATATTCTTATTTGCAATTCTACGTATTGATATTGTGACACTTCAAAAGAAGTCCATTTGATAGAAATAAAAGGAAATAATAATATATCCAATCAGTTTTCTATCAAATACTATTAATATATTTAGTAGAGATGTGAAATTTGTGACAATCAAAAGAAAAGTACATGTTGGCAAGTTTGATAGACTACATACCTCCTTACATAAATCAATATCAAAATTTTAGAAAGGGAAATAAAAATAGTTGAAATCCTGGCAAGTATAATTAATAAAAACCCTGTTCGGGTTACATCTACAAATAGTCCTACAATAGTTTAAGATCATATTTTTTACAACTCCATATAAATAGGCGAATGAAAATTGTGAATATTAGGTATCTGTATCTTGAAAGTTCAAAGGTATTAGTGAGCAAGGAACTCTATATTTGTTATAGTAATCTCTTTCTGCAGACATACTGTCAATCAACCTTGTCAACATTTACTTTTCTTTTTGATTTACATTCACAAGGATTTATACCATTTTCACATTTTTAACTTTTTGTCAGTGCTTATTAAGGACCAAAGACTGCATTTTAGTCAAGTTGTATCCCACTTTTGTAGTCCTTAAAAAGAAGGAAAACTCAATCCCTCGTGACGTCATTGAGATGTTTCTTTCTTATGAATAATATTATTTAGTTTTATCAAAGAACCGAACCTTCAAACGGTATTAATAGATGGTATGCCCCCTTCTAAGAATTTAAAAATATTGATAACAGCCTTAGAAAATAAAAAAATAAAAACTATTCAGGGTGCCAACAACAAAAACTCGCAAGCTACAAAATGCTTACGATTTACAATCATAAATATAATATATAAACATTATTTTAATACAAATCATGTTAAAAACCTATCCAAGATTTCGGCACAAGGATCCCACTTTGAAATTTATGCATTTCCCTTTTTAAAGATAAGTAAAGAAACTGCAAGAAATTTTAATATAAATATTGGCAAGCCATATAGCCTACATATATAAATTAATCAAGATTAATTTCGTAATTTTTTTTTTTTTGCTTTTTTCAGCGATCCGGTGCTTTTTAAACTCTCCATAAAATTTGTTTCTAATTATTAAATGTACGTACATAGTCTCAGGGCTCTGGGTTTAAAAAATAAAACCCCAAATTTATATCAAAAGAATTTATCAAACAGCTGGAAAACAGCCACTTTAGGGAAAGCAATGTTTTGTAAACGCTTTAAGGATGGTCCTCAAATTCGGTCATATTTGATCTGAGACCACAAAAAAACATTAAAGGAAAATCCAGGACTGTCAAAGGTTGAACATGTCCAGAAAAAGTCCACTTGACGCACCACTGTAGGCAATTATGTAAAAACCAAGATATTTAGAAAAACCCTTCTTATCTCAAAGGCACAGGAAACTCAGTTTCGAACATGATCCTTGCCTATTGAATTTCATGAAGCATCACATGAACTTTATTTCTTTTTACTTTTTCTCGAATGAGAGGACATTTGGCCGTAAATTTGCTACATATACAGGACGAAGTAGCCCATATTAGTAATAATATCAAGGGTTATAGCACGATATGCCATCTTATCTGGTTTGATAAAGGATGTCGATTAATAGCGACTAACTACTTGGTGATCTTTGCCACACAATGCAGATCGTGGGATTTTTGTCAATGTTTAACTTCCCGGTAAACTGACGGTGGATTTTGTGTGTACGGAATTGGAGTTGGAAAATTCTTGGTGAGATTTTAATTTTGTACATCAGGCTTGTGGAGACACAGAATGTTTCAATCGTAAATAAAAGCTCTTACCTCCATGCAACTTATTTTTCTTCATGAGAAATGAACAATTTTAAACGTACATTACTTTATTGCTAATTGAAAGGATAGGTACATACTTTTAGTACATACTGTAGAGGGTAATTCTTTATAACATTTGCAATTTTCTCTGGCCTTATCCCATCCTCCTACAAACCGATTTTAATACAAACACACACTAATGGTAGTGATTTCCGAACTAATGTCACTTTACCACGTCAGTGGCTCTTTATACTTCCTTACGAAAAAAATACTCCAGTCTACTTTTAATCAGGAATAAAACTTATGCAATTTAAACAGTAAAATAGGCTACAGTTTTTTGGCTAAAACGGTCGGGTGAACTTCTTGTCTCGTCCAAAAATTCCAAAAACTTTCGAGCAGGATAGTGAGGACTCACTGACGATGATATCCCGAAAGCTTTGGGATCTGGCCAAAATTGTTCAATACCCTCTTTTGTTAAGTAAAATAAACTAAAAAATTGAGAAAAATGCCGGCCAATCGATGAATGAGATCGCTTACAGTATCAAAGTAGCGTCCTGTTCAACTGCCCCTCGTATTATCAATAAAGAATACGGTACCACAGCTATGCACGTCGCAAGGGACAGGTTCTAACCCCATCAAATAGGGATAAAAGGGTAACCCGAACCAAGTCCTTGATCAAGCTAAAAACAGAAAGAAAAAAAAATTGTCTTTCACTTCATCATGGAGGAATTAGGATATAAAAAATAAATCCGATAGGGAAATGTCAAGACTTTTAAAGACCCACTAGATAAATTATGTATGTACACATTTGAAAACAGTTGTTCAATATTGACGGAATTACTATTCATTTTAATATTGTTTTACTACCAAAAACTATAGTATGACAAAAAACTACGTATGAAGTTGTTGTGAATTTATTAACTTCCTAGAATTACGTCGAAGGGTTTAATTGTCTGTACATATGTTTGTATCACGTAAAGGAGAAGATAAAAGCTCCCTTTAATAACAATACATGTATGAATGGCTGGCTGGCTGATAAAAATGACTAATTTTGTACTACAAAATGCATTAAGGAAGAACCCCTTTCATTAAATGAAACAGAGGGGTCCAAGGGATTCTTGTCCAACGGTAGAGATAACTACCTACATACACAAATGAAATGTAGAGACAAGAGACGGATTATGTTGCTTAATAACAATAATCAAAAGTTGTTGTGTTCTTCTCTAGCTGTTTTTTTGTTTTTTTTTTCGTTTTGTTTTATCATCCGTCTTTTAACTTCCGGGATTGATGAATGATAATAATTATTTAATAACGTGAGAAACTTTTTTTTTTTTCTTTTTTGAAATTAGAAAGGCAGGTGAACACTGATTCTCTTCTCTCCTTCTCCTCCCCAGCTCTTAGCTCTTGCTTTTATAGCTCCATTTCATCATATTATGTACATATATATATATACATATACACATTTATAATATAAACACCTGCAAAATAACCATAGAGGGAGACAGATAGACTTTTTAACTCCATCTATACAACAACTACTCAATTAAATGTGACTTGCGCTTTTAGTTTTATTCGTAGGGTAGTAAATCATAAGCAGTTTTTCGCGTGCAGTTTCCTTTTATTCTTGAGGAGAGAACATCTAAATATGAAATGTAACCAGGAGACGGAGAATTACTATAAGAATCAAATATATTAATATTTTATTTTTTTGAAATTTTTTTTTGTGAAAATAGCTATTCACAAAAAATAATATTTCATGGAAAAATTAAATATTAACTATTAAATTTTTTTGGAAAAAAATTTCAAAACTCCATAGGTATACACAAAAATTTCTATTTTTGGGAAAAAAATTCAAATACCAAATGATTGGCAGCGCTGCATAATTTTCCCGAATGACGAAAAAAAATCAAAAATTCCTTAATTTGGGGAGGAATTACAGCCCCTCCAGCCCACCACCTGCGGATGCCCCTGTATATGGACCATCAACAGACACAAAAAAATTAATATGTATTTAAAATAAATTATGTAAAAAAATATATTGGGCATTTTTTTTATTGATTTTTGTTCAAGATTGTTTTTGTGATAACTCAACAGATAAATATAAGAGCTGGATTTTGGTCTGGAAATGATAGAAAAGTATAAAGCGTTATTATTTTTGTTAGGTCATAGTGATTATGTCCTTTACAGGATTTCTAAGGATTTGTTGAGGATTTATAAGTAGTCTAAGTCCCTGTTGGACTCAGAGAATAAGTGAGATCGAAAACGGAGAAATTCCTGCCAATATTCTTGCTTGATACGGAGTAGTAAATTTCCAACGTTTTATTTAAACGCACAGTATTTTGTTGTCATCTGTCCATTTTTCTATTTCTTTTCCACATAGCGTTGCTTGGTTGAATTCGAAATAAAAAGATAATAATTCCAAAGTTGAGAGGCATATCAAAAGACATTTTGCTACTAAAAACATGATACCTACCTCCTGTATTTTTTATCCCATCTAGCACCACTCGTCCTTTTATCACCGAGCCATAGACCTGCCAAACCTTTTACCCTCGTCCTTTTATTGCCAAACCACAACCAACTGATTTTTCTCCTTTTTGTGAGATATAATAAGGATTATCAAAGAAAATCGATATACGATTTGAAAACGATTTAATCTAAGTCTGCAGTCTTCACCGAAATATCGTTCCAAATCGATATAGAAAAAATAAATTGATTCTGTAATTTCCTTTTAAATAATATATATATTGGGGCCAAGTTCTGTTAAAAAGTATTTCCTGCAGGTATGCAAAAATAAAAATAAACCAAAAATGAACGTGCTAATCTTAACCATTTTAATGGGAAGAGAGCAGCAAACTCTCATTGTATTTTATAAGCTGCAAGCAGTTGTGAGAGAAGGGAAATAAACACAAGTCCCACTACTTGAAAGACATATAACCTGGAATTACTTCGATGTCCCTCCTCAATTCTACTCCAAGCACTTATAACTCTCCGTACTTTATAAGCACACTCAGTAGTTATTACTTTAGACCTATTTAGATGTAAAGTCTTCTAGAATTAAATAATAATGACAGCAACTTTGGAAAATAAAAACACTCTTCATATTACCAACTAGCCAAAAATATCGTATTTGTTTAGGTCATATTTTATACTACTCTAGAAAGAGGAAACTTAGTCGGACCTTACACTAGGTTTGACTATATTTATAAAACAAGGACTTCCATGACCTTAAGAAATTTTTGTTTTGAATATATTAGGAAAGATAATTATCATTGAATATATTTATTTGTTCAGATTTCCCATTAGAAAAAGGCTGCAATCAGCTTTCTATGAAATACTGGGTGATCCATTGAAATCATAACACTTACTAAGTTCAAATTTAATAAAAGATTGACATTCATTCATATTTCTATACATGAAAGAATAAAGAATGAGTTACAAAAACGAAACAAACTTGAGTTCTCTATCTTACGTACATGTATAGAAAATGAACCTTTAATATGATCGACAAATTTCCATTCGCGCAATCCAAGCAGTTGGATGTCTCCAGAACCACCTTCAGCAAGTCTGAAACTTTGGAGAGGAAGAAAGGCTCTCTCAAAAAGTCCAAACTAGTCCCAATGGAGTTCAAAAAAACAGGCCAATCCCCTCAACTCCATGAGGTCCATCCAATATGTGTCATAGTTTTACACCGGAGTGTCCAGAAAACTATCAAAACAGTATCCAGAAAGGAGCTTATGAGGGGGAAGAGGTAACTTTTGATACCAGCAACGAAATTAACGAATTTCTTTTGAACTCTTTTTTTTTACACTTTTGGTCTCCCTACAGTTCGGATGCCAACACCTCACCTACAACTTTTATGTGCATGTTAAGGAGAAGGCCTGCAGTGTCCATCATCCAAACCCCGAGGCCCTCAAAGGCACAATCAGCCAGCACTGGGATGCCATTTCCGCAATGGGTGCCAGTGGAAGCCATCATTGCCGCTAAGGACGGTTACATTGATGATTAAGAGAGCCTAGACACACATCTATTAATAGTATTAATGTTGTTGAAATTATATTTTTAATTGATTCTTTTATATATTGTTGAAACTTACAATTCAAAGTGATTAGATTGTAATTGACCACTCGGTATTTTATACAAGTATATTTATATTAGGTAATCATTAATCAATATAGATATTATGTACATAGTTACGAAGATAATTGGGATATTTAAAAATTTGTCACACATTATTTTCTTCTTCATTTTTGTAAGGGGATTATTCCCCATAGACGCTCTAAATAGATACATACTTTTTACCAACAAC
Source organism: Lepeophtheirus salmonis (assembly GCF_016086655.4). NCBI lineage: Eukaryota > Metazoa > Arthropoda > Copepoda > Siphonostomatoida > Caligidae > Lepeophtheirus > Lepeophtheirus salmonis. Next base: position 10,499,564 of record NC_052139.2, read on the forward strand.
TGTTTATGTATTTGTTTATTATCCTAAATATCTTGTCAAATCGATAACTCAGGGTTTTACAGGGTATAGTCCCAATGTACTTGTGTACCTTCTTCAAACATGCAATTTTGTATGTACTATAAAGAAGAAAAAAAACGGAAGTAAATAATAATTGTGGTCGGCTTCGCAGTCTCTTTGCTACATGGATTGGATATTATTATTGACGTATGCAGTTTTTTTAATAAGACTACATATATATGTACGGACTATAAAAGACGTTGTAAATTTGTGAGGGAAACTTAGAAATTAGTTAACTTAATGAGTTTCATAAATTAATCGTACTTAATGCCTATAATTTATAAGCATTTAGGAAATAACTTAACGAATACTCAGTATAAGCCTTAGATTATAAATAAGTTTTGTTTACATCAATTATACCTAATAATTTCCCGACTCCTCACTCCAACTTCGCCAAAAAAAAAGCACTGACGCAGACCTGTTTTAAACTATATCTAAACTTCTCTGATATTGTAACTCAAATTTGAATACATAGTCCATAATTGACTCAAATTTGTGTATGAAATAAAAGGCAGTAAAATAAATTATGATTTTCTCCCTTTCTTAATTTTTTTCCAGATTTTTTTTTATGTTAATGCAACACATATGACCACATTTGAGCTATTACACTAAACAAAACATATATCTTTAGTAGCACAAAGTCTAATTAAAGTTAAAGATATTTTCATGGCCCATTGACATGTCAACCGCCCTCGTTACATACAATTTAAAGGTTTCTGTGAATTGCCCTCATTATGTTGAGAGTGTTCATAGAAAAGAAACTCAAAAAGAAATTTATGAGCAGGACATTTGAAACTTTTATGAGTTCATTTTTGTTATTTTTATTTATTTCTGTGTAGGCAGAAATTGGAAGGTGTAGGACACACTGTTTCAAAATTAATTCAGGGTAGTGTCGTAATTGAGTAAGTATGGTTAGATTTGTTGGATTTGTTAAAAAAAACACAAAACAGACTAAAGTCCTATCCTAATAAAATGTTCAGTCCAGAGCCTAGAGACTGGGCACTCCTGTGAGGAGTAACAAACATCCTCTCATCCAGACACACCTATGTAGATAGAGAAGTCCAAGGGGTGTGCGTGTGGAAAGGGGGGCCACATGTTGAGGTCCCAAAAGTTCCGAAAGTTGTCTCTCAGGAAGACCTGGATCTTAGCGGCACGATGACACGGAGCTCCGTCTTTATCGAAAATAAAGTTATTTATGAACTTTCCTTTGGCCCAAGGTAGACATTTTCGGGATGTTCGGTTTTGATGTAACTGCTGTTCTGCTTATTTACAGTGGCATCAACGGTGAAAAATTTCATCCGAAAAGATAAAAACTCACTTAAAAAATATATTTTTTAAGAGAGACAAAATTTTGAATAAAAGAAATTATTACTTTCAAAATTGTGACAACAACAATAAATAATTGACTGAAAACTTTCCGAAAAATTTGACATCAAGCTTTAAGTGAAAGGGTGTAGAATCCCACCCACCAGTAGTTTCAATTCGGTTGGAGGGTCGTACCCTCCAAAACGATGCTTATGTTCTCAAATGAAATATTATTTAAACTGTATTCTATTAATTTTTTTTGACTACTTTCACAATTGTTTATTTATTATAATTCGCTATTCAGATCTTTGATTACGGAGGATTATTAAATAATAGCATAAAATATGTAAAATACTTAGGGGGTTGTTTTTTCATTAAAAAAATATAAATAATAATTTCAAATTCGGGGTTTTAAAAAAAAAATCATTAAAATTGCACGAATAATCAATCTGAAGTGAATAAACCCACAAAGAAAAATCCTAACTTAAGCCTCTCGTTTGGATATAGGACTGGTTCAGGCTGGTTTTACCGTGTATGAGGAATAAGGTAAAGATCAATGTGTGGGTCCTTCTATTTCCTTTCTTTAAATTGGAATTAAATTTCTATATCTTTTTTAACATTTGGTAGTAGTATTTATAGCCATTTTATCTGTGGTATCTGCTCCAAATTTTCATTTACTATAATATTTTAGTGAGTCAGATAATTGATTTTAATTATTGTAATTTTGTAGGCTTTTGTGAGTAGCAGTACTCAGAATTCAGAATTTTATATGGTTTTCCTTAATAAAATGTCATGTCTTTTTTTTAATGTTTTCTAGGTAGAACTGTGCGTCTCATTTAATTAATTAGTGAACATATTGATTTCAAAACATAACCATATAAGTTTGAGCATTAAAAAATGCAAGTCGAAAAGTTTCAATACATGAAAATCAAATCTGTGTCTTGTATTTAAAAATCAGACTGACCTATCCGTCTTTCTAGTGTTAAATCGCGCGAAATGGGACAAGTACCCCCTTAAAACCGGCCCTGATATGACTCTCCTGGTAAAAGCATCTGTACTTTCAATCTCTGTACATAGGTAGGTGCAAGTACGTAGATCCTCATCACCTCACGCGTGTCTTTTGGTTTTGTTTCCTGTCTAGGTACATAGGAACGTTGATGATTGTATTTTGTGATTTCCTTTTCATCTGCCTTTCATTTTTTTTTATTATTTTAGATAATGACTATCATCATGAAGTGACGAAGTGATGTGTAACTCCATTCTCTCATAATATCTGGTCCGCACAAAAGCAGAGGCTTATACGTACTTAGGAAACATTGTTTTTGGGATTTATACAGACTTTGTTGGAGCATTACATTTGGTGTGGATGACTGTAAGTATTTTTAATTTAAGTATTAATTGTTTTATTTTTTGGTTACATAATATCCAGATTGAGTTGGGTGATTTATGGGATTGGAGATTTGAGGGTTGGGCAGGAATAATAATAAGTGAAAAGAAAAGAAACTCTTAACTTTCTCAGAAGAAATATTATCTTAAGTCAGTAAAAAAAAGGGGGGAGAATGGAATTCCCGTGGGCAAATGGCTCATTAAAAGAGGGGAAAAAATATTAGATGGGTCGACAAAATGTCCCTGTTGTCAAAGAATATAATATAATAATTACTCTTTTTATTTTATGTTTATAAAAGAATCGTAATTAAAAGATCAAAGAGTTTTACTTGTAGAAAATTATGTCATTATCATTTTAAAGATAAAATAAAATAATTAATTAGCCTACTCATGAAATGATTGAATCAAATTACGCCTCTATTTTTACAATTGTAGGTATATTCACTTTTTTATCTTCAGTTGAAGGTGTTGTTCTGAGTTAATGTAATCTACCATTTATATGTCAACTGTGTAACTCATTAAAAAACCAAAGGAAAGTAATTAGGAATCTCCCAATCCATGAAATGACGAATAAGAATTCGTCAAAGCCTTTAATATGGTCTCCACCATTGGATTTTGAAAATGCATCAGCCTCCACCGGAGCTAGTCACAAGCCCTCTGCTCCGTCCCTCATATTCTCAAACTACCTTTTTTTGCAACATCTCTTCCTATCCAACCATGGTTGGAATTGCGGTGAAGAAAGCATACGCATAAAAGAAGAGAAAGGGAAGGAACGCTCAAAAACATCGTCAAAGATTCATACCTGTAAAACATGTGGCAAAAACTTTCCACGTAACGCCAATCTAACTCGACATATACGAATCCATACTGGAGAGCGTCCGTATTCCTGCACACTCTGCAATCGGTCCTTCTCCATTTCTTCGAATCTTCAAAGGCATATGCGAAACATCCATAAAAACCCTTCCACTCCCGACCAAATGCTCAGCTCCCAGCATCATTAATTACGATAATAATAGCTCCATGTGATTTTGAATGAATACAATATCTACTCTTCTTGTTTTTGCTTTTGTCTGAGGGGGTTCGTCAAAAGGAGTATCACGTGTGTACCTCTCATGATGATAACATCAGCTCTGATATCTATCGCTGTCACAGGGAGAAAGAACTTTAGTCATATGTTACTATGAACTATATATAACAGTATATGCTATTATATTAAAGCATCTGATTGCGGTCTATGAACTTATATTTATTGTTATGGATAAATATTGTGAGATGTTTTGAGGATATTAAAAGTCATGTTATCTCCAATTAACGAGCTTTTGGACCTCCAGCAAATTTAATAATGTATCATGTGTCATTCTTTACAACTTTGTGTATAACATTTTCATTCATTTCTGATTGATATATTAATATTTGGTCTATCAAATTGTATCATTAAAAACATCCTAGGTGTACCGAATAAAAGATTTTTTTTTTTAGAATTTAAGCCTTATTTATAAAAATACAATGTATGTAATAACATAGATATATCATAAAGGGCCTATTTATAATCTTTAAACGATGATGATTATCCCCTCAACTTATTCACTGCCCTCAACTCATATTTCAGTGTTGCCCTTGAGGGATTGTCACAAAAGAGCAAATTTTTCTATTAGGATTATTTCTCTTAGAAAAACCAATTTTCTTAGAGGCCAGAGGCAAAAAAAAAAGTAGTAATCTCCTTTGGACAAGTTCCTTATTGAATTTGTAATTGTATCGTATGATTTCTGTTACAGTTAGGGATGTGAAGATTGTCTAACTCCTTGTGAGTAGAATAGGTTTCTATTTATATTTCTGGGATAATAGTGAAAAAAGATTGGATTTTTTGCTTTTCAAATATTCTCTATGAAGATCACTACACTTTTGCATACATTTCAACCAGTTTTTGAAGCATTCTGATTGAAGTAACTCCAAAACATAGGTATTGAATGCTTCTTCGGGTAATAGAAAAAAGGGATTGAAGTCTAAATCAGGACTGTACGGCGGATGACCTATCGTTTCGATATTTTTTGCAAGCCAAAAAGAAAAGTATATATTATTGGTAGGCTTGTTGATATTTAATTGTTAATGAGTACTAACGGTTCATTGTCCAAAAAACCGTTCATTAACGATGAACGACAAAATAAATATTGTTTATTTACAATAAATAATCTCAGATACCAATTTTTTTTAAAACATCTTCTGTAATACAATTGTTTTTAATTTTTTCATGAAGTTCTTCAATTTCTCTCGATCGATATATTTTCTCACATTCATAGATGAGTATTCGTGACTTTATTTGAGATATTTATAGTCTAATGCGTACTTCTATACCTTAAAAAAGAAGCATGTGATAGGCTTCATATTAGAACTAAATTGTTTCATAAGACCTTTATATATTAAATTCAAAGGCATGATTTTTATAGAGCTAAATGTTGGACTTTTTAAATCTTATAATATTTTTTTTCTCACTTTTTCAATATTTGACACATGCCTTTGAAGTTATATTATGTCATTGTAGTAATTTCTCAGTTCTTCTACTGCATTTGTTACGAGTGCACTAGAGCCTTTGCTTACAGATTTTTACTACTATAAGTAGTGATGATGTAAATACTTTGAAATATTTAACTGGACCGGTTTTTTGGAATTGGTAATCTGAAGAATGAATGTTCTTTTCTCAGCCTGTTGTCATAACTATTTAATTCCTGAATTTCCTTTCTTAAATAGATTCAGTTATGTTCAAACCCAGATTGAACATTCGAGTGTGCGTATAAAAAAACAGACCCTGAGGATTTGTTGTGTAGTTATAATTGTAAGTCCTTGTTGGACTCAGAGTAGAATTGGGGATTAACATCGGAGTAATTATTGCCAATGTCTATTTTATTTCCTTCTCTCCTCCTCCGTCGTCACAGCTGAATGTAACTGATTTCCTCTTTACATTCTTCAAGTTGTGAGGGTTACCATGATGATTTTCGGGATTTTTTTTCTTTTTTATATGCCCATTATACTCACGATTTTCATTACTAATTATAAGTCTAAGCTTCTCTCCTCCAAAGCCTTCTTTAAAATTGTCAGGGTGAACTCGTTCATTTTCGGTTTTTTTTTTTTTTGTTTTTTTTTAAATACCCACAGGCTATGTATATTGTACATACATGCATGTGAAAAAGCTACTGGAAGAAGAATATGAAGCTGCGCTTAACAGTACATAGAATAGAAAATTGTACATATTATATATTACATCTCTCAGAATTATTCACAGCAATTAAGTTAGATTAGAGGGGTTAATTGACTTCCTAAATATACATACACACATATTTATATGGTGAGTTGCACATGTTGTGGATTAACCCCAGCAAGAAGAAGCAAAAGAAAGTCTTAGTGGTCATAGAAATTCACTTAATCCTTGAGTTCTACATACGACATAGTATTGTTAGTAATTGTGATTTGCACAATTACCCCTCCTCCTTCCACGACACACATCCCCATGTCTTTCAGATACACACTTTTCTCTTCATTATTATTTTGTTTCGGACATGATTTCAGAAGTATGTATTTATTGTATACGTTATATACAAGTTGTCATTAGTGCAACATGATAGTATAAGTTCCAAGCAGAAAATGAGATAAAACTAGGGAGAATAAATATAGACCGAGTGGTCCATTAAAATCTGAACTCTTTGCATTTTAGAATTTAACAACATTAATACTATAAATAGATGTGTGTCTGAGCTCTATTAATCATAGTTACCATATACCACTAGTATTAGCGAACCTGTTCCACGGACACATGTGGGATGATAACGAAAATGTGATGGGATGTTTGTTTCGAAATGTATCGATTTTTGTACCCTTATCTAATATAGAAAGATGATGTTGTCTTAAGTAATCAAGAAGACATAGTATCAAAGTAATATGTCAAATTAGTAATACAATGTCACTATTTGTCTCTATTGAACATATTAAATTACCATTAGTGTTTATTTGAATTATAGCAAACCAAACGAATTAACTAGTCAATGCAATCTCCCCTTCATGTTATTACCTGAAAAATTTATGAACGGATTGAATTCTCATAAGTGTTCATCCAAGACGAATTAATTGGATACTACTATCTTCCCTTCTCTTCTAATATTTAATAGTAGAGTGTAGAACAAAAAATGTTGCTAGGCAGAAAAAATGGAGGAGGAGGGAGATTCAAAAGTTTATTTTTGTGTATATAAGAAGATAGCCAAATTTCTTCATACAAATAATAAAATTGCTAATATATACGACAACTACGAGGATCAACAAGAATTTGTATTCCTGCCCTTCTGGAGATGGAGTATAACTATAATATAACGCCAGGGGCGTCTCGCCAATTTAAGGAATTTTTGCTTGTTACTAAATTTTTTTTTGGGTCAGTATAAAAAAAGTAGCAGTTTGTATGTGTATTGTTCATTCTAATTACTAACTATTAATGGATCATATCATTTCATTTTTATACATTACAACTACATGGTTACTGTAACACTTTATTTATGAATAATATATCTGTGGGCATTTTAATTTTTATTTTGTGCCACGGAATACTAATATTTTAGTCATTTGTACTAAAATCGTCCAAAATTACATTACTGATATATGGATCATCCATGGAATATTCAACTATTGTATGATCCTCATCACAAATAATGTAAATCCTTCATTTAAAATTATTTATCTCATTTTTTGGTTGCAACTTGTACAATTTGATAGTACAAATTGTAACTGATACGGAGCATAAGTATTTTATAAAAGAGTATTATTTCATTTATTTATCAAAAAATAATAAATGATCAAATACCCATAACGTATCAAGGAGACGAGGGAATCGACAACGTACAATAAAAAATATATAGTTGTCTTATCAAAGTAAAGCTATGTAGAACTACGGTGGTATTAAAAATAATTCTACCAATACTTAAGTAATACAAATTTAAAAATCTACTTACAAAAATATTTAAAAAAGGTTTTTTGAATATTCTAAATTTATTATTGTAAAAGGTGGTATAATACTTTTTCTTTGTGGGCTTCTAGAATCAAAAATGACCCGCTCAAACTTTCAAAACTTTGCTGAAAAACAAAAGAATAAAAATAGCGAAAAAGCTTTGTTGAATTTTCGACACTTGAATTTTATTAAAAGAGCTGGGAATTGGGACTCAATACTTTTGATTTGATAACAAGTTAATTAATGACTAATTACAAGACATTATGCAAGGAAGTTTTAATTAGAACAGATAACTTTTATGACAAAAAAGAAGTGCCTTGGTTTTTTTTTTTTTTTTTTGAAGATACTAACATTATGCTGAGGCTATAAAAATTAATAAAATTTGAAAATAGAGGGTAGATGGATTGCCAAAAAAAAATTTATTTTTTGTCAATACCTTAAGATTTTTTGAATTTTTCTACAAAAAGTTTTTTTTTGAAATTTTTCCAAAAAAAATAACTTTCTTAGATAAACTATGGATTTTTTTATTTATTTTTCAAAAAATGTAATATTTGAAAAAAAAATTCAAAAAAAATTAATTTTCAAATTTCCTTTAAAATAAAAATTCCTAAAACCAACTCACAAAAAGATATATAATCCAGCAGACGCGTCTGATAGGGTAATTATATATAATATATAATTAAGAAGAATTGACCTTCTAATTTGGGGTCTTTTTTCTCTTTCTTTTTTATGAAAAGGTTGAGAGATATATGAAGTTACGTTGTATCATTTCCTCCTTCCCTTTTCTCCATGATTTAATCCTTTTGAGTACACTCAATGTAACTCAAATTCTGATTAATTAATCTTTTTGATATCATAAGAAAACAAAAGAAGGAATCGTCTAGGATCATTTAATAAAATGTTTCCATCTCATCCAAAAAAGTTTAAATCTCCTCCGTGAAGAAAAATGGTTATTTCTTTTGTCAAAGGGAAAAGGAAAATAATAACATTCAATGATAAAGACTTCTTTTATTCCCCCTTGAAAATAAAATTGAAATAACATCATCACATGAATAAAAGCGATTATATATATATATATATGTGAGCTTCACAAAGAAAAAATACTTAAAAGAGAATCATCTATTTCACTTTTCCTAGATGATATTGTCCCCTGTCGAATATAATACATACATAGTGTCCATTGAAATCTTATTTATGTTTGTTATAGAATATGTTGAGAGAGGGAAAAGTAAATACATAAATTCAGGATTAAAGACGTTTAATAGAGAGGAATTCAAAAACATTCAATGATGGAATTCTTGTGCTCCTTTATGACAATGGCAATATTGATGATAGCCAGATCATTGAATTTTACAAGACTCAACAAAAAACGTCAGGAAGGAAGATAAGCTAATAGAGTTTGTTTTCATGTAACGTTATTATATTTGATATCAGTCATTTTGGGGCCTAAGCAACCAAGATTTAGTTTTAAAAATCATTTTTTTAATGCATATTAAGGAAAATATTGAACTATCGGTTGTCAAAATAGTACCAAAAATAAAAAGGACTTGAACCTTACTGTTAATTGTCTCATTTTATTAAATAACTTACTCTAAAATAAATCAAAAGTATATTATTACATTTATATAAAGAGACTCGGCATCAAATAGTATTCAAACCAGGTGGAAAACAAGATGACTTGGAAATTTGTCAATTTTATGTAGTAAAAATATGGTCTTTTTTATCGAAGAAATAACAATGCAGTTATATTAATAAAATTTCGCAGTCGTTTCACATGTAGCATCGAGCGCGTGTACAAGGTGAACTGTATATATTGCTCCTTGATGTACCTCTATTGAACCTGGCCAGGCTAAGAGGGTGGTGCTGATTTTCGAGGTGGCTTATTTTACACCCAAAACACAAAAAAAAAGATGGTTGGGTTATAAATCAAAAAGTGACCTGCGTCTCAAAAGACAACTATAGAAAAAAAATATTTTTTCTTAATTTATTCAAAATCAAAAAAAATTACGGGCAAAAAGAAAATCAGAGAAAATTGCCTTTTTTTTTAAATGTGCTGTGCTAACATAAAAATAATCTTGAACAAAATTTATTTATTTTACTCCGAATATAAACACAGCCCAATAATTCATAGGCATATTTGAGTTAATTATAGGCTGTATATTCTAAATTGTGATATCAACTAAGATACCCAAGAATTTTAGCTATAGCTCAGCACCTTTATTTAATTTAAGAGACTTATACTGGCCCCGATATGGTCCTTCAAATAAAAGCTATCAATTTCTCATTCTTGTTTTGCTACAATCACTTTTGACTAGTTTAAGTGCAATTTGTGGGGCAACCAAAGGTTCTATAAGAATAATTTGTTGATAGAAATTAAGGACAATTTGTAAGAGAATAGAAATGTAATCCACACTCAATTTTGAGACAATCATTCTAGCTTGCTTTTGTGTTGACCGACTACAAATGAATTTAGTTTATCCTATTATTAGTCCAGTATGATTTAAATGTATGGGACCCTCTCCCATACATTTAAATGCTTTCCTCCTACAACTGATAATACAAAAAATACTCATTATGACTATTTTCTTCATAAAAAGTAAAAAAAATACAGTTTACATTAATTTTAAAAGACATAATTGTCATCTACAAAAAAAAATTAAATTATCTTCTTTTTAAATAAGAAGATCATTAATAAAACTTTTTTATTTGTCTAAAATGTATTACTAATCCATTTTCCTACAATTGCAACCTCGACTGATAAAAGTGAAAGAAACAGTTTGAAAAACAAATGGTACTATTTTTCTTATTGCCAATAAAGCAATATTTATTTATCGATGAAAAACTCCGACTGTCCACTGAGATAAAGTTGAATCAACCGTTCAGATCTGAGAAAAAATGACAGTTTATTTGGGTTATGAATTTTGAGGAACAGCATTACAAGTTCATTCCATACACTGAGTAATGCCAACATTGAAATCTGTCCAAGATTGTCATTTAAAAAAAAATGAAAACTAAAACAATTAAATACGATTGAATATGCTTCGACTTTTGTTTCTTTTACATGGTATATCAGTGATAGAAATAAGCAGTGATGTTCAAATAAAGCATAAAAATTAGAACTAAATGTTCAAATTAAAAGTTATAATTAAAAACTCCAAAATACAAATACAGAAAAAAGCCAAAATGCAAATAAATCTGGTAAAATAGGATGATGTATTCTTTCAAAAAACAAATATATTATTAAAATTTATCAATCAAGCAGGTCCTTGTTCCATTGAATTATCAAGTGGTGCGGGTAGGCGTCTAGGCTTCTCCAAGAGGTATTTAAACTCTCTCTTGTTGATCTAGCCAAGGCGGGTATTTGCAGATACCAAGGTCTTCGCTAGATCAATATTAAGACGCCATTGCTATTATCGTTGGAGGAGATGACGTTGAGTAACTTCTGTATAACTTTGTCTCCCTTGTTGTTAAAATTTACATTCATTCTTTTTGTGCCTAACGCACTATCCTCGAAAAAATTATATTCTAAGGCACAGCTCATGTTGGCTTTAGGGTTAAATTTGCAAATCTTGCAAATAATTTTACTTTGTTTCAGGCACATAAGTCCAAATCTTGGTGCCACCGAGCTACTTAATGAGCACTGAAGGGTCTACTACCGGGGGTAGAAAAAGCAGTCATTGAAATACTCATAATTGATGAGGATTATGTTGTGCATAAAATGTTTTATTTTATAATATTTTCACTATAACAATGCACAATAATTATGAATCTGGCCACCGTCAGTCTCAATGACAGCCTCCAACCGCCTCTGAAACCCCTTGCACACATTAGGAACGTAGTCATATTTCATGATCATCCACTGCTGGTTAACAGAGTTCTTCAGGATATCAATATTCGAGTGGCGGACATTACAGGTCTTCTTTTCAATTTGCCACGAAATGGAGTAATAGAGTAGATTCAAATCTTGGCTCTGAAGGGGCTAAAGGTTCTTGGACCAGAAGTCTATGTTGCTACCCATTCCCTCTTATACAATATTAGCAGTCCTGCTGAAATACGAATGTGACCTAGATGGACATATTCATGGTCTTCGTGATCTATGGGACCATATTTCCATTCACCAACATCAAGTAGTCGGTCGTGGGTAACCGGTATCCAACAGGAAACCAAATTGGAGGTTCTTTTTTTCAGTTAATGCCTCAACCCTCAACACCATCACAGAGGCCGGATGTTTGGTCTTGGTTCAATTATGAAGCAATTTATGTCGTAAAAAAATCCTTTTTTTAAAAGTATTTTTTTATCGAGGTTACGTGAATCCTGAACATAATTCATGTACATTATTTTGCTTTACATTTTATTTTAAGCGTCTTCTCTTCACTTTAGTCTCTTTTTAGTTACCTTTAATGTGACTCGCAACCTTTCGTATAACAATATTTGTAAAAAGGGCCAAAATCAGTTTGTAGTTAGCCAATTACTCCTGACTAGGGAATAACTATTCAATAATTGCGGAAAATTGTTTACAGCTTAACAAGTAATTATTCCGAATTCAATCAATGAACGTTGAGAACCCTGATTTGCGAAATGAAACAGAAACATCAGCAGTTGTAGAAAATACATAGTAATTTCTTATGTCAGTGATGTATTTCTAATTTAGAAATAAATATATAAATCTATTTTTTTGATTGAAACCATTCTAATAATTTCAAACATAAGGTTCTTAAAAAGAATCTTCAGTTCCATTCATTAATTTATTTGAAATCTATATATGAGAGGTTGATAAATAAAAAATATATTTATTTTTCCGTAGCTTTTTGAAAGAATATCTAAAAGATTTCATCAAATAATTAATAATTGAGTGACAATTGATCAATATTTTGAAGAATTTATTTCCTTACTTTTTAAAAGCGTATTTTATACAACTATTTCCTATACTTATTTATCTAATAAGTTGACATTTTTTCATACAATTCAATTTTTTTTTTAAAACAGCATATTTTTATATTATTTTTTAAAGTTAAAAAATAACTCGTCAAACATCTCAAGTTAAATAAGATGTGTGTGGTATAAAAATACTCATTAATCCGTCGATTTTAACTTCATTAAATCATTTTTATAGTCACGTGTGTTTACTCCTATGAGAAATCAATGCCCTACAAAGCCTCTTTCTGTTAGTTAATGTTACGTTGAGATAATATGTTTTTACGGAAAGGGGCAGTATAGTATAAAATAAGAAAGCAACTTAATTGATATTCATGTAATTATAGTATTACTTCCATGTTATAGAAAATCAACTTTTCAAGACTCTATTTCATAAATTAACAGAATAATATTTTATTTCGATTTAAATATATCTATAAGTTATTAAATTATGATTTTCCACTAAGGGCGTAAAGGAAAATCTGTGTCCCTAGATAGAGGTGTATAAAATAAGGGTGTTCCGTAAAATGATTGTGATGAAAAGATTGCGCACAAAATTGTTGGGGTAATATCGTTGCGTTGTAAAATTGTTGTGTATATTATCATTGTGAGACAATCGCAGTGAACCTTATAAAATATGTTGTAGTAAGAAATCTGAATAGGTTATTTTTTATTTTCCACTGCTTTTATCATTATTATTTAATTGTTGAGAAGAGAACATCCTTTAGGTATAATTAAATAACTCTAGGGAAAGAACAGTTACGTGGAAAATAAACAATTCAATCTAAAAACAAGGAACACTATGTTCCTAACACCTACCCATAATATCTAAAAATATATAATTATTCTTCTCTTTTCACTAGGAAGCACGGCCTGTTCAAACTGGCTGCGTCACTGGAGGAACATATAGCAGCTTCTCATTTTAAGCCAATCAGAATTGAGAACAACGAAATCTTACCTTCCTTGCTTTTAGTGTCAACGATTTACCTTGAGTCCTTTAGGTATGATTATCAATAGTCCTTTAACTTACAATTATTGCACATCCTCTCATTTTTATAAAAAAAAAATATTAGCTACAAATAAAGCTAACAATATGTGTAACTGCGTACTCAACAGCTCCGATTCTATGGTGGTCTGATATCCAAGCCGCGAGGATAGAAGAAGGGAGAGCACCGTGACTCACACAGTGTTGTTATTGACAATACTTAACGCTTTAAATCAAGTAGCCAAACGAGGACCAACGACGTTCATAGCTAAAAAATGTCTTGGTGCACAAAAAATTTATTTATCCACTAGAGGTACTGTTTAGTTATGATTTTGAGATCGAATTAGGAGTGATTTAATATATTTTACTTTCAAGAAGATGCTCATTCGAGGTTCAGAAGACGGACTTAGTTTAACTAGAGCAAATTTTTATCATATAGAGCTTTGTTAACCCATTAATTTTTTTATTCGAGTTCAAGGATGATGATGTTAATTAATGTAAAAATATATACGAGTATTTTATAATTAAACTATGGAGTCCAAGTCAAGTCTCAACTCCAAGTTCCCATTTTTTACAATAATTGACCATTGCGTCTTAAATCATTCATTTATTCTTATACTATTAATTATTATAATTAATAACAATCGATAAATGATAATTTTATTATTGAAAACTTCTCTTTTCTTTGGTGGGATATTCAAAAAAAGGATAAATCAAAGAATAAAATAATTTATTCATTCCCTACAAGAATTTTAGACTCTGAGCCCTATGAGGCGTGCTTCATCATAAATCATAATTAATTCATAATCATCAATCATTCTCTTTATAATATACCAGACTACGTCAGTAAGAAAAATAACAGAGTTGACGTCATATGAAAAGTGAAACCTTGCGAAAAAGTGTTAAAACGCTCCACGATTATATCTCTTCAGGATAATGGTCACTTTCCGTTACTTTGTTTAAAACTAAGTAAATTAATTTTAACCAAATCTGGATAACCATAAGAACTATGAATCCAATACCCAATAACCAAATATAATAAAGCCTTAAAAAAGCGTGAAAAATTAAGTGACTAAAAGCTAACTGAACCCTCTCAAACCTTATAATCCATAATATAATGGCTTCAAGTAGATAAAGCTACTATTTTTTTAATATCCCTCCCAAATATGGCTGCATAACTAGCTATTACTCTTGTTGAGATCCTAACTAACAACCTAAATCTAAATATAGTAACTAATCTATCATAAAACCGAATCAGTAAGTACACCCCTGCGGTAACCAGAGGAGAGGAGTGAACTAAAGAAGGCACGGGGGGTAGTACCAGCTATTGCCCCAGGAAGACAAAAGCTAAATGACAGCTGGGTCCTTTTAGTGCGAGCCAAAAATAATAGTAAGCCAATCCCTCACCGTGCGAGTTTTATATTATGACAATACTATTTGTATCATACAAAAAAATTATAACTAACATTAAGACATTTTCTTGGTGTCTTTAGTTTGATTGAACCAAGTTACAGCTATCTTTTAGTGAAGGAAAGCTTCTATTTGAATTAATTTTTTAGATAAGTTGTAATGATAAAAAAATTATAATTGAGATATGTTACACGTATGTTCGAAAATACCCATCGGCCATCAGATGTACAGATTTACATTAAAAATGTAGAACTACACTTTCAATAAAATAGGACATTAATACAGTAGACTTAGTTAATGTTAAAGGACTCTAGGTCAAGGTTAATAGAAATACAAAGTTATACCAAAATGCGTGTACGACTGATGTTTGACTTCCACCACGCTTTTATTAGTGACGTCATAGTGTATTAGTGCTTGCGTGTTTTCTCAAAATCTGTCATTCTTGCACAGCAGACGGTAGGATAAATTAAATTGAAAATTCTAGCAATAGTGACGTCATAGACTCTGAGTGGTTGCGTGTTTTGTCAATCTACCTATCTTGCCCAGCAGTCGGTACGATACATCAAATTGAAAATTTGAGCAAGCCCGATTACATGACGAGCTAACCTTGTATTTCTACTAACCTTGCTCTAGGCAAAGAGTGGATACTCGAGGCAAGAAAGGTAGGATTTATTAGTTTTCAATTCTGATTGGATTAAAATAATTGGAAACTGCTACATGTTGCTCCAGCTAGGCACGCACCCAGCATGGGGGTGAAGTATTGAGTCTCCCCCTGGTGAAAAGAGAAGAATAGGGGGACTACGTTAGGAACATATTCTTACCTGTGTTTTAGATTGAATTGTTTATTTTTCCCTTGACCGCTATTTGCCTAAAGTCCTTTAGTTAATTTACGAATAAAGGTTTATTTTTGTCCAAAAGAAAACAGAGGAACCAGACACTTGAAGTTGTATTTGCGGGCGCGCTTGTGCAAAGCACGATTCCTCAACCCTAGGTATTGACTATTGTACAAAATACTGAGAGAAAAAAAAACTTGCAGGAGGCGTGCACGAAGTCTTACAGTGTTTTGGGGGATCCCCATAGAAATGTTACATTTTAAATTCCTTAAATGGGATAAATCAATTTGACGTCATTTATATTTAATGTAGATAAATTCTTAATCTTTCAAAAAGTTTTTTGTTTTTTTTTCAATCCGTTGCTTCAGCTAATGGTACCATTCGCTGGAAAATAAGTCATCTCAAGATAGCCTTCAAAATCAAAGATACCGTATAATGGATCGAATAAAAGGTATAATGGACGTTATATCGCTTTCCTTGTAGGAAGTACATAAATTCTAACCCAACATTAGTACCTTCAATCTTTATTATTGGGCAATATGAAAATACTTTGTCTTAATTTTTAACTTCTCTTTTTTTTTCAATAATAATTATCATTTATTGTCTGGAGAGCGTGAGAATATATTTATATACTCGAATTTCATATTATACAATTCTATTGCAGGTATTTAAAAGGGGCATATTTGACACAATACTGTATTTTATAATTCCTGAAAATTTCATTCAATTACGTTGAGGTGAAAGTTGTGTTGTTTTATTGGAATATCATATTTTATTAGATCATTTGTGTTTATATTTATATATTAAACACTTGAAAACGAACTAAAAGGTTATTTCTCAAATTAATTTAACAAACTTATCAAAATAAAAATGTCAAAATAACAAATACGAAACAAAATTTATTTGTGGAAAAATACAATTAAATTTATAGGAAATTAAAATAATAGATTAATAAATCTACTCAATATAACATAAAATTATTTTATTTAAACCACTGCAAGTTTCAGGATTTCACTCCCTCCAAGGCCTCAAAAAGATCCTAAAAGTTCTCAATTATCCAAAATTTTCTTGGTGAAGCTTACAACTCCCCCAGCTGTTATGCTTACATTGCTCGCCAACCACTTATCCTTTTTTTATGTAGCAGCACCCCCATGAATGATCACCATCCGCCACTGAATTAGACTATTCCCATTTTGAATTGGACTAATCAAAATTTTGAATTTCAAAATTCCGAGTTGATTTGAACTATTCTCATTTTAAATTGGAAATAGTAAAGTCACAATGGAAATTTTTAATTTAAAAAATCAAAAGAACGAGGACTTTTTCTCTCAATTAATATCCTCAAATCTATATAATTATAGACCGATACTACACCAGAGAAAACAACAGAGTTCCAATCAATCACAGAAGGAACAAAAAGGGAAAATTCAAGATTTTCAAATGTTGAAATATAAACTTTTATAAACTGATGAAAAAAGAACCAAGTAAAAGAAAAATATCAGTTAGAACCTTAAAAAAACCAAAGCTTATTTAACTGGGGTTAAAACCTGTCAGGGCGGTCCAATCTTTGACGTTCCGCTGCCAAAACCTTAAATGAGTCCCTCATGGTCCTGACTACCATGATATTTCTTTCCCACTACTGAGTCACTTTTGTCATTGGAAAACAAGTGGAAGATGATTCTAGACTCGTAAAGATAATACGCTTCTCTTTTCTCGATATGTTGGTCTGCAAAGCATGTTCTATTCTGATATTACATATAAATAGTTATTTGGAGCTGTTATGTGTTTTACAAATTATTTAGGAAATCTTTTAATTTCTGTTGTCATTTCATCTGAATGTCATTGAAATTTCTAAGCTTATTGAGTCGGGAGTCTTTTTCTAAACAGCTAAATTGATTGTCACCATATTGGAATATTATTCTCGCGAAGATCTAGGATCTCCACACAAATAAATAAATAATTAAATGTTTGCCATACTAGCTGATTATTAGTTGTTATACTGAAAACAATAGTTAAAATGTAACAAAATAATAATACAATTGCTTGAATATTGATTGAAAAAATAATAAGGTATCAATGATATTCCTCAAAATTTACATTCCCTATATATGAGTTCTCTGTTATTTTTGGTTTTTTTTTGTGTTTTATTATAAAAGTCGTGAGTGACTCATCTTGATTAAATCAAAGTAATATGTTCTATAATATTAATATTATTAATCAAGTAATCATCATTCGATCAACCCTTGAATCATCCTCTCTTTCTTTCTTAATTATCTACTAAATATTTACGTTATATATATTTTATACCCTTCACCAAAAAGATGACTCCTTACTTTTACGGATAAAATGTTCGATCTAAACTTTACTTTAGGTTTTTTTTTGTAGTTGACTTGCAGAAAAATGTTAAGGGTAATAATATCTGTATCACTCTCAGATAAAAAACTTACTCTACGCAAGTTTTTTTAATCAAAAGTATTTTTTTATTTTAGTTCAAAAATGTTTTCTTGGTGGAAGATATATTAATTGTAGCATGTGACTTGACATGGATAATATCTGATGCTGTTGAAATAAAAATGGAGTAATATTGTAAGAAGTTAATTATCTTTTGCCATTTGATTTTTCACCATAGAAAATACACATACCCCTACATTATGTTAAGGGATTGAACCTTGATTCACTCCAGATATTATTAGTACCCATTGGTTTTATCGACAGAATATAATTTAAATTGCAATGAAATTGCACACTCATATTGTTTACAATAATGTTGCTTCACGATGATATTATCCACAACGATTTTACCACTATCATTTCTCAGTGAAACCTCTACAGACTTACCATTGTAGTTCAATTTGTGTTGTTATACTTTTGTCATAACGCCTTATTTCCAAAAAAATCTCAAAATAAATCAAAGTACAATCAAGTTAAACCAATAGCTGTATATATTTCATTGAAGGTGCCTTAGCTAACATGAAGACAAATAGTATTGATTATTAAGAATCATATTTTTACGACTTTTCGTCCTCTTAGATTCAACTTAAATCTAATCAGAAGAGCAGGTAATTATTCCAATTTACTTTAACCATATGTATTATTATGTGTCTTTTAAAACATTGCTGAACACTGCCGAAATGATCATATTTTATGTACAATTTTGTGAAACCAGTACATTCCTCCATTTACTATATCCAATTAACCACAGTAATTGCTCTAATTACACTTAGTTATTCTTTTAAAATTAATATTTATATTTGTAAATTCGTACTGAGACGCAACTAGTATATTTTATCTAAATTGTAGATAGTAGGATGAAGCATAATGGAAAGCGTTTTTAAAGTCTTTTCTTTCTATTTACGATTATATCACAGATACATTTAGAGCTTCTTTCTGGCTCTCAGAGTTGAGCTTTTAATTGCTGAGTTAATGGGTGTTAAAACTCTTTTTGAAGATGGAGTTTTAAATAAACTTTTCTTAGCAGTGACGTTGAGTACAGGAGATTTTTTAGAGCTGAGCTGAACAGCAGATCTAGAACGACGATTAAAAGCTCTTCCTCCAGTTGTAAGAGCAGTCCTTGGCGTTTTTTTGATATTATGGGGTGTCTGAAATAATAATAACAAATAATAATCATTTTATTACGGTTGTCAGAGGTAAAATATTAGATAAATAGCTGTCTAAATACTCTACAAGATAAAATAAAGAATTAAACTAATGTAATAATCTGAATTAGGAGTTTTAAAAAATGAGTACTCTACAAAAAATAGACAGATGGATATTCACCACGTATTTTATGTAATTTGTCCAAGTTAACGTATCTAAAAAAACAAAAAAGTTATGTATAAAATAGACTCTCCTAAGTCAATAAATGGCATTTTGAGTACAAACAACGAAAACAAATATATATATTTGTATTGTCTAAAAAAAAAAACACATGAATGAATATTGTAATATAAGAGAACAGCCAATTTGAAAATAACTTTAATTTAACATTTGTCTCACCATCTCTGTTTGTAGGGTGCTGTTAGCATTTATTGCGCGTGGATTCTATTGAAGAATAAGAATTAATATATGAAATGGATAGTTCATTTGAAATACACTTACAAGGAATGGATCTTTATCTCCCAACGAACGCAGCGTCATCTTGAATTCACTAGATCCAACGACAAAAGACGATTGTGGAATATTTAGACGTCTTGATACATTAGACCGCGTAGAATTAGAACGAGCAGATGTTGATCTAGTTAATGTAGACCGTGTAGACTAGAAAGTGTAATTTAATTATGTGTATAATCATTTTATAGAGACAAAACAACTTACAGATCTAGTAGAATTGACGGTACCACGAGTTACATCAGATTTATATTTTTTAGTGACATTATTATCAACAGTATTTGGTGCTTTTCTTTTCGTTGAGTTGAGCTTAGCTGGAGTAGATCCATACCTTGACTCTTGAATCAAAAGTTGTTTCTTAGCGTTTGCTTTTTTAACTTTTTCCCTTTGTATACTATCCTCATGTTCCTTAATTTGAATTTCCATATATGTTTGATAAGGCAATCCTCCAATTAAGAATTCGATTCCATTTTCTAATTTATAATCTTCCATGGCATCTTCTAAACTCTTTTCAATTTTAGGAAGTTGCTGTAAGTTTAATGTATATTATTATTATTAGAAGTATAAATAAAATTATAATACGCTACATCTACTTAATTATTATTATTATTTTGTCTACAAACCTTCTCCACCCGTTTTCGATCTTTTTCCTCTTTAAGAAATTCTGTACTCTTGCAATTAAATCTATTAGGATCTTTAGCTTTTTTCTCCAATTCCAATTTCTTCTCCCACAAGGCGTGTCTCTGCTCAACCATATGAAATAAAGACTCATTATTGTAATAGTATGTTTTAATTTTTTCAATTTCTTCCTCATGTTCCGATAGCAGTTCCTCGGAATAAATAGTGGAATAAAATGGCGAAAAAAGGGACTGTTGTTTTTCATTATAGAAACACTTATTCCACCATTCCCGTAATTCCTTTCGGGAGGAAACAATAAAGCGTTCCATATGCTGCATTTTGAGAAGCTCCAGCTCATCCAATCGAAATTGTAACTAATTGAAAAAGAAAAAAAGAAAGATATCGCTCAATGACTCAATGACATCCTCAACTTACTTCTTTGAGCTCGTTCGGAGAAAAGCCAGCGTATTCGTGCAGAAAGTCTGAAATTTCTCTTTCGTCCAATTCGAGCTTTGTAGCAATATCTCTTATTCTACACCTCAATCTCTCCGCCTCCCTCATGTTTTGTTGGACTTGAGATTCCAGCCTTTGGATCGTGTTAGCCACAGAGGCAAGTCTGGCCAAAGAGAGAGGCAGAAAAGACTCGTCCGTCTCACAGAAGATGGCTCGCTCTAAGGAATTGGCGGGCTCGCTGTCTAATTGCACCATTAAGTGAGCAAAGGACTTTTTGTAGGCCTTGAGGCTGGAGAGACGCTGTTGCTTGAGCTGCGTGAGGTGGAGCACATGCTCCTTCAGAGACACTTCCTCTTCCTTGGAGGGAATGTTTTGGAGCGTCATGGAGTGGGGCTCTTCGGCCAACATGCCAGACAGTTTCACGTCTTGCTTGAGGATGGACGCCAATTGGCTCAGACGCTCCTTCTTCTTCTTCACCAACTTCTCCACTTTGTCCCGCAAGTCCTTTTCCAGGAAAATGATGGACAGATCCGCTGGAGGCTCTTCCAAGGAAATGCCCAACTCCTTGGAGAGGGAATAGAGCTTCTTGTAGTGCTCTTCAATGTTCTTGAACAGTGCGGATCGGTGGCCCTCCTCCTCCTGCATCATGGCTTTGAACTTCTCCTCCAGGCAGTTGTGCACCACCTCCACTCGGTAAGCCCCAGAACTACCACTGCTGCACCCCATCTGCACCCAAAGGTCCCAAAGACTCCCTCCATACTTGAGGCTCAGGGCACTCAAAGAATCCAAGAAACTCTCTTTACTTAGGGAGGAAAAAGAATCACTCAAATCCAGGTTGGACCTTTTTTCCTTCTCGTCCATTCTTCTTCTTCTTCGACTTCTTTTCCTAACTAGATGCAACGCCGCACAACTCACCAAGTACTCCTACTCACTGATTCAAGTCCGCACTTGGCCTCTATACTCTATTCAATCTAGTCATCTACTAGATCACTTGGCCGGCAAGTCACTTCAACCAAGTTTTTCTTTCTTCTTCTCCCCGCCCCTTTTCAAAATTTCAAATTCCATATATCAGCAGAAAAAGAATTAAGAAAAGAAAAAAAGTATAGCAGAATCCAAGGTTGCCATATACTGCTCTAACGGTCTCAACATAGCCTGATAAACTCACGTCAGAATATTATTGTTGACCATATTGGGGGATCTCAAACTTACATCTCCATCTCCACTTCATAATTAATAGTAAACATTGATCGAACGCACAACATCATTTTACATTATAATTACATTTATATTATATCAAAATGTCACTCATATATTTTATTCAATAATATATTGTATATAATTTCAATTTGTTTTGCTCGTTAAATATCCTGTAAGGACACAAAAAGAACTGAACTTGATAGTGGTATGTCGTAAGTCAATAATTTTTGTTTGTCAATCAGAGTTGCGCGATATTAGATGTATTTGTAATCTATGATTCATATTTATTAATATAGGATGACGTCATTCTTTGTCGACATTTAATACCTAGTTACATAAGTCCACTAATATCTGGAGTGGACCGAGAATCAATCACTTAACCTCATGTAGAGGGAAGTGTATTTTCCATGCTTAAAAATCAAATAGCAAAACCTAATTGACTTCATACAATTTTAATCCCATTATATTCCATCAGCATCCGAGAATCTATGTGAAGTCAGGTGCTACAATTGAGATTCTTCCACGAAGACAACATTTTTAACCTGGAATAAAAAAGTTTTTTATTAAAAAAAAAACTTGCGTAGAGAAAATCTGGGATTGCTAAAGATATCACAATTTATTATTGTATTTGTTTAAGATTTACGTTATGCATATTGTACATCTTTTCCAAAGAGATTATTCTTAATTCTAACGGATAAAATGTTCAATCTAAAACTTCATTTTTTGTAATTTTATTGTAATTGACTTGTAGAAAAATGTTAAAAGTAATATCTGTAACAATATCAGGTTGAAAAAATGTTGTTTTCGTGAAAGAATATCAATTGTAGCACGTGACTTCATATAGATTCTCCGATACTGATGAAATAAAAAAGGAGTAATATTGTGCAAAGTCAATTGGGTTTTGCCATTTGATTTTTAAGTAAAAAAGTACAGTTCCCTCTACATCCAGGTTCATAGAAATACACGAGGTTAAGTGATTGACCCTTCATCCACTCCAGATATTGGTCAAACTCATTGGTTGTTTCTTGTACTTGTAAATAAAATCCAAAAACTAAACTGTGGACATCGCCATATTTTCTAATGTGCTCCGAAGCAATGTTACTCCGAAGTTCATTTTAAATTTATTTGTTTGGAGGTAATTTAAATGACTTTTTTGTTTAATGTGATATGCTTTATTAAGATGACCAAAATCATCGTTTCTCTGGATTTTTTCCTTTTTTTACGTTTTGTCTGGGGCGTCCAGGGACTGTTTTATAAAGTTTTATTTAGTTTAGAGGGGGTTATCTGAAAATCAGTTAAAAATCTAAATATTAGAACAACATCTTAATTTTTTATATTAAAAAAACAAACAAGATCCAAAATATTTATATTCAAAATTTATTCATTTCAAAATATTAACACCTAAACCCCACACCCATTGGACAACTCTACATAAATTGGTTATGTTAATTGTACTTCCTTCCCTATTTTTACAGACAAATTAGATAAAAAACTCTTTAATAAATCCATTAAATTCAGTACATCTTACTCTCAAACTTTAAATTGTAGGCCTAATATTAATGAGTGTATTTGAGCCCCACAATTATTAAAATAAATTGTAGATGATTGAACTGCAGGCCTTACGGAGATTAGTAACGAAATGAAAAGCTTAAAAAAACTGTTGTTTTTATATCAAATAGCGTATATTGTGATGTTTTTTTAAACTACATGTTATTACAATCATTTCAGTTTATCCATCACCAGCCTAAATTGGATGTTTAAAGGAATTCCTACAAAATTAAAGTACCATCTCTGTCCCGAAAACTTGACCGACCAATTTTCAATCACTAAAATAAATGTTCTTTGAGAAACTTTTGATGATAACCTAATGTTTCTGGACATTTTAATCAAACTTGTAAGGTATGAGCGTTTTTCTAAAAGAATAGGTATTATATTTGGTTATATTTATTGAAGCTGTAAATTAAATACTTTGTATGAATAGTTTCAGTCAAATTGTATCAAATGCTGTCAAACTAAAAGTAGTCACAACTCACGGTTAACGAACATGAGGAACATAAAAAAAAATATTTTATTCACGGTATGGATTGTTGGGTGTATGTCGGTAACTTCAATTTGAATTCTCCTTAGAATGGCTATAAACACCTTAGAAGTTATAATTATTACTAAGTTATTGGTTAGGGTAATTAGTAATTACATACTTGAATTTTTCCAATATTTATTTATGCGCTAGCAAATTATTAGCGCAAAGGTAAATACTGGAAATAATTCAAGTATATAATCAATAATGCTGACATCCCATGAAAGCCCTCTAAAGTTACAAAGCAAATTTTTAATTTTATTTTGATAAAATGTGTCTTACACAATACACATAGAGGATAATGTAAATTTGTTTTAATATTTAAATATCGGTGATAATTAGAAAATGTTGATTGATTAGTGATTCATCTTAGGTTTTTATCTCTACTTACACATTATTTAAAATCTGCCCTTTTCTTCCAATTTTTCTACTTGGAAAACTATTATTATATAATTCATATGTGTATGAGTGTGCAGGTTATTATTATTATTTTATTTTTTTGAGAGGGCATTGAATAGAGCATGAGTGATTGAAAATATGAACATAATAGGCCTAGATAATTTTTATCTGTTAGTACCTGTACAACTGACATTTTTTTTACTGTGTATGAGGAAGGTATATAAATAGCTCAGCTTACATAGTTACTAATGCTTACAATTACATTTATCTCCTGTGAAGGTAGCTCACTTTTCTTCAGATTTCTTCATTTTAAAAATTTTATTTATTTGTTTTGTCAAAACAATACGTGTTGAGCTGAAGTAGTTTTTAAACAATAACTTAATTATTATCTTTTTTTTCATATAATACTTACTATTTAGGCATAAGTTCCCTAAAACTCCCGTAATTTCTACTCAGAAGCTCCTGTACAAATTAGACGGCAAGGAAAAAATATTTTTGATTGATTGTAGATCAAAAGACGAGTTTGCTGTTTCTCGTATTCCTGGTGCTATTCATTTGGAATTCAACGCTCCGTTCCATAAGGTGAATACAATTTTAACAACATAAATTTTCAGTTAACATATTTATTTAGATCAAGGCGCTCCTTACTTCTCATGAGACTAAATCCTTCATAGTTCCTTATTGTTCAATCGGGTATCGTTCATCCATTCTCACTAACAGAATTAACTCTTATAATTCAAATCGAGCCTTAAATTTAGAAGGCAGTATATTCAAGTGGGTTAAAGAAGATAAACCATTAGTTGATTCCAAGAATCAAGTAACTAATTTCGTTCACCCATTTAATATATTTTTTGGGTTGGGTGTTACTTTTAGGAATTGGAAGTGGGATCCATAGATATGTTTAATTTAACTTGGTTTGTTGGTGGAGCCATCACAGCTTTTCTAGTGTATTGTAATTTACCTCCAGAATGGCTATTACCGCCTAAAAATGCATCCCTTAAGTACCTCAAAGATACTCAACTTCGCAAACTTACAGATAGCTTGTATGGGAAAAAAGGGACTATAGTAAAAGCGGAGGACTTGTGGGCAAAAAAAGGAGCCGTAATAATGGTAGTTCGAAGACCAGGTGAGATAAATGTAATGTCAAAATAAACCTTGATTCTAGTTATATTTCTTTGAACAGGTTGCATTCTTTGTCGAGAGGAAGCTTTGGAATTCATGAAGATTAAGTCAGATCTTTCAGCGTTAGACATACCACTAGTAGGGATTGTTCATGAAGAAGAAGGTGCTGAAGAATTTGCTAGTAATTTTTTCACCAGCTCAGATGTCTACTTTGACATTAATAAAAAATTCTTTGGGCCCAAAGAGCGAAGAATTATGCTGACTGGATTACTCAATTTTAGATTCATCTTAAAAACATTTGGCGCCTGGAAAAAGGGTGTATCTGGTAACTTGGAAGGAGATGGATCCCTCCTTGGTGGGACTTTTGTAATGGGACCTGGTAGCGAGGGTGTTTTGTATGAACATAGAGAAACTTACTTCGGAGATCATGTCAACATGACAGAGGTTCTATCCATCGCTAAATCGCTAAAGAAAACTCAGTAAAAATAGATTTATACTTGACACACTGTTATAAAAATTCAGAAATATATTTATTGGAACAATGTAACTTTTTAACCTTGTCTTAGGTTCGAAGATCCATTATAGACATATTTTTATGCATATAATTACAAATAATAAGTCATAGCCGATCTTTTTTCGACTTTAGCACAATTTTTCATATTTAATAAGTCAGACCTGAGCAAATCATATTCATAAATAGATTGTATCTACAAATACTTATTATTTTTTATCGTTTTTTCTGGTAAGCTAAATACTGTAAAATAGAAAGTTCATTCGGTACAAGACTTACGATAGAGTACCTCAAAACTGAAATACAGATATCCATAATAATATATAATAAATATCCACTTAAAGCAGGTTACTATAATTATAAAGAGACATATAACCAATCGGTTAATATGTACGTAGATTCAGCATTTGAATATTTTTTGTTAACATTCAAAAAGATAAATAATTTTTATTGAACGGAAACGGCTCAATGGCGCTTCATCTTTTACTATAAGAAACTCCTGCAGCAATAATGAACTCATGGAAGCGCTCCTCAATTTTAGGCAACTTCTTTTCATACAGATTGTAAATTAATTTTTCGGGTGAGTACAACTTTTTTCCCATAAATAGTTGGCGCAAAGTATTACAGTCACTTGTATCAAAGTCTATCGTTTCTGAACTACACGAACTATTTTCGGATTCTAAAACGAACCCATGTTCTTCAAAATCTATTTGAGGATTAAATGAATCAGATATTATCTGAGTGCCTCGATTAATCCAAGAAGCCATAATTTGAAATAAGAACTTCTTAGTTAGGTTCGAAACTGTAACCATGAAAGAACGCTTAGATTGTACTTCAATTCCTCCAATAACCCATAATTTATTGGAAGCACTTATGTGTACTTTTGTGACAATCATTTCAACTGTGATACCAGATCCACCAATACGCTGACTTGATCGTTTAAAGAAATCAATGACGACATTCTGACAAGCTTCATACCAATCGCAATTATTATGTATCTTGACTCGTTGCTTCACCTGGATGGATGGAACTCCTGACACATATAAAAAACATATCAATATGATTTTTTTCGCCTTATTTGTGCCGCAATCAAACCACGAATCTTTAAATGCGGTTTGTGAAAAGCAGACAATTTGACGTTTTTTACTTTTTATTGAATTTTGTTTTCGACAAAAAAATCTTCCATATTTTATTTTTAATTGATCCCCACAATTTGGGCATACCTTCTCCCTCGAAAAGTGTCCGTGAACCTATCAACAAGTATTTTATGAATCATCTTAATAAATCAAATAATAGTTCCTAAATACTCACTTCAAAAAAGTTATACAAAGAGTCAAGAGAAATAGCGGGAAGTTGTTGAACAACCCGTATGCAATCTAAATTACATTTATTATTGTGATCAAAAGAAATATTATTGTATGGAACTTGGAATTCTTGATCTTGCTCAATAATATTGTTTTTTTCCAACATCTCATCCTCGATATCATCGTTGGGGAAAGCCTCAAGGATCGTAGCAATATCATCAGATGTAACTTTTGATGGAAAGGAATGTTTATAAGAATAAAATGATAATAGATTTTCTTTGGCTTTGATGTTCACTGCAGAGTTCCCTTCGAATGTAATGACTATTTTTGTATCTGTAACCTCGACATATTCAGTATTAGAAATACTGATGGTGGATTCCAAAGGTTTCTTAAATTTAAGACACATTCGATCCTCATGATTGGATTGAGAAACAGATGGCGGAAGATCCAAGTACACTGAAAAAGATAGTAGAATGGCATCATAGGAATCACTATTCAAGGATCTTCGTCAGAGTGATGGACATACCTTTCGTCATGTCGAATCACTCATCCATTGGAATTAATCAGATTTGAGACAGAGTTAATGCTAGAGTAAGGGATCATATATCAATGATTCAATAGTTTTGGCGGGTGCGTATTAATAACAAATAGTTCTAACAACTAATAACTTAAATAATTAGTAATCAAAGACAATAAGACAGGTGCTCTTCCTCCTTTAACCAAAAATATCTTTGAGTCTCTTAGAAAACAAGAAAAATAATCCCTTCTCACTTGTTAACCTTAATCAGCGGAAAGTTCCTTCGGGACAAGTAAGCAGTGTAGCCAGGACCCCTGCTACTCTTAAGAGATCCTCGATTAATTTGATTTTAGTCGCACTGTGACGTCATGATATACGCTAACCGAGCGGGCAGCTGTAATGTATTTATTATTTATTATGCAATGATGAGTTATTAAAATATAATATTTTTTATCTCTTGATATGGATCTATGCAATCATCTAATACTTAATTTGAGTTGATATTTGAAAGACGAAATTATAATTTTTGAACAATTACGTTAGAAAATATGCAATCAGTCCATCGTTTTTGATAAGAGAATAATTTTTAGGGATTTCAAATATTATCCTAAATTGAAAAGAGTTAATTAAAATACCATGTGATGTTCATATAAACATATAGCTAAAAGAACTAGTTTTAAGCTATAATGCTCATTTATGTAAAAACAACACAATTCCTTCTAGCAATTTCATATTATAATATTTTATGTTTTGTATGTTAAAACTTTTTTTTAAAACTCATTGACATTGGAATATTCTTATATTAAGTAATAAGGAACTCACTAAATCAACATGAACCTGGCATATTCAATTGGTACAAATACAGAATTGAGAATACCTCATTTTTTTTTTTTTTTTATAAATAATATGTTTAAGCAAGAGATAAAATACATTTTTACATAAGATAGAAGAACAAATTAGCATGATGTATTTCCTATTTAAAAAACAAAAAAAAAAACATACCATGGTGTATTTAAACTAGATGTTATTGATGAACATTTAATCGAATGTCATACCGTACATGGTCAACATACAGTATTAATTTTTAATATAGTAATAAATATTTTTTTTTTTAAAGGGACAATTTCTTAGATATTTTCTATGAAAAACTTGGACAATAATAGGTTAAAAAATGTAGTATACTTGGTTGCTCTATACCAAGGCTAATCAACTCTTATTACTGAGCAAGGCCAAGCTATACAAGTTACAATGTACCCTTAAGGTCCAAGTACAACACTCAAAAGAACCAGATTCCGACTTCAAACTGTTAGTTGAGCAGCCATTCTCTATACAAACAACATATATACATATGATAATATGTATATATGTAAGAAAATGAAATAAAGGACAATTTTAGAGGTAAATTCGTTTTTTCTTTCAATAAATAAAGAACTTATTTAATCAGTATATCACAGGGCAGGAAAATATAAAATGCCAAAACATGATAATATAATAATAGTAACATTGTTTCCAAAAAACGACCCAAAGGATGGAATCTCAACAGTAACTGTATGAATTATGAAAAATTGCAAGGGGGAGTATTTTAGTCAAATTTCTTATACGAAACTTCGCTATTTTCTCGACTTTCTTCTTCAGACAACCACCTTATTTTTTGTTTGTGACTTTTCAGAGCATCTTGGACATTTTCCATGATCATTTTACGACTTAAAACACCATCTTCAGAAGCATAACCTGATGCCTGCCATGCAATTCCAAGTTTAGCAATTTCTCTTCCACTCATACCCTTTGTAATTGAGGCAATTTCAGAACAAAGAGCTCCATAATCCATCTCTTCCACTTTGAGTTTTCTACCTCTTTTTGGTCCTTCACCGGCTGCTGGTTGGAGAACATAGGTATCAAAATATAAACGAACCAAGCGTTCTCTTTCATCATCCCCCGGTAATTGGAACTGAATAACTTCATCTAATCTATCATTAACTGCATAGTCCAACTGTTCGGGAGCATTAGATGCCAATACCAACATGAATTTGTCACTTTGCGTTCCCGTTCTATACAAAAATGCATTTAAGGAAGATCTCAAATCTTCACTGATTTTTTCAGAGCTTCTCTTTCTAAGAAATGCATCTGCTTCATCGACAAATAAAATCAGACCTTTTCTTGACGTTTCTGCCCAATCAAATACCTAAAAACAAATAAAGAGATAATTAAAAATCATCCAAGTACTTTTGAAATTTTAATCAACCTTGTGAATGGCAGTAACTCCGTCTCTTCCCATTGGACTTATGTCACCCCCCGTAAGTATGGCGTAGTCCATATTACTATGAGATGATAACTTTTTGGCAAACATTGTTTTACCAGTTCCAGGAGGACCATAAAATAATAAATTACGAAACATTCCCTGATTCAATTTAGTGTTTTTAGTAGCAATAGCGACATCTCTCAAGCGCGCTTCTAAATTAGGATTAAGTACGACTCCAGTGAGTGCGTCCGTTGACTTATTTGCCCAACGTTTTTTCCAAAAGGAAATAGGATGTTTTGCAAATTCAAACGCAGAGAAACGAGATGTGTCCCGAACCAGAGATGGCTTCCCGAGACGGGCTTGAATATAGGAGGCTGCCACTCCGGTTGCTCGCTTCGAAGTATAAACTCCGAATGCAAGCAAAGAAATACCCGCGGCAGCAGCAGTTACTTTATCCCAATCCTTTAAAAAGGCATTCATACCCGCTCCCAAAACGGAGCCAGCAGTTTGAATCCCCTCCATAATTGTAGAGCGAGATTCTGTTGCTTTGAGTCTTATTTGCTCCAAATATAAATCCTGATTGTCCCTTTCCATTTTCCCACGGGCATCCATTTCTGAGGCAATGCGCTTTTGATCCGCCTTGGCTCTCATTTCCATTTCATGCTCAAGAGTTGCCTTTCTCATAGCTTCTTGCTTTGCAACAGACTCTTCCTCTTTCCGTAAGTTTTCTTCTTTCAATCTTTGTTGCCGAATTAACTGATCCTCGTGTCTTTGACGAGCCAATTGATCCTTGAAAAGTTAAAAAAGAATTCAAGGTTAGGAGCATTACTCCTAAGTTAGTTCCTTCACTTACTTGATATTCCGCCTTGTGCTTTGCAATTTTGGCCTCTTCTTGAAGCATTTTTTGCCTGTTGTCCGCCTCCACCTTCTTTCCTTCAACTTTCACTTGCTCCACGGCCACTTCATACTCCTTTATCTTCACCATCTGCTCTTTCTGCTTCGTTTCCTCTTGCATTTTGGACAATTCCAGGGCTTGGGTCGAGAATTTAGACTTCTCCAACTCCTAGAAAACGATTCACGAATCTTATTATGCTTCATTCAATATATACACGCTTTTAGGATAATGACCTTTGCCGCTTTCGCAGCTCTTTCCAGCGCCGTGGAATCGAAAGAGTAGGCTTCCGATCGGTGACCTTCCTTTCCACCTCCGTCAGATGAGGCTGGAGGAGGATCCACGGAAACTGGAACCTCTGGGGCATTCCCACGACTACCAAAGAGCCAAGACATGACTTCAAGCTAGGAAAAGATGGACGAAGCGTGGGAAAGAGACAAGAGTTGATTTCTAAACTAAGGCTGTTATTGATGTACAACAATTATCAAGCCATCATGCTAAAATCAACAATGACGACAATAAAGTAACTAAAAATTTCAGAGTTTTGCCAGTACCTATACATAGCTCAAAATTTAAAATAAAGAACTTTTTTGTACAAGTACCAGGGCTCCCAGTGGTTGAGTTTTACAGTATTCTCTTGGGTTATTGCCTATTAAGTTTTAGATTAGAAAGTGTATAGAGTCTTTGTTTTTTATAATATTATAAGCTAATAAAGAACAATTTCTATATTATTTTATTTGTAAATATATATAATTTAAGCGTATAATTCATAGAGGCGACAAGGAATTTCTCTTGGCAGTTTGGCATAGTAAGGCAGTAGTAGATTGAAATCTTCGGTTTGTAGGAATAAACATTAACTGAAGAGGGGGTATGTTATTTTCAACGTCAGCTAAAAGAAATAGATAGATTGGTCAACTTTTTTTATGTCGTCAGATTTGAATATAATTATTCAAGTTGGTATTGGAGATTCTCAAAAAATATGAGGTTCTCAACCTGTTAATCTAAGAATTATTTTATTCAGATGTAATTCATTTTTAATGCCATAGATTAGAATTTTATTACTAGATTCATGGGAGTGTAATTTCAAAGACGTATTCTGTAATTGTTAATAAAAGATAATTGTAGACGAAAATTTTACAAAAATGGTTAAATATTGTTCTGCTGACGGTTGCTCCAATTTGGATAAGGGTTTTTTCATCTGGACGTAGTTTTCATAGGTTTTCTAGAGGTCCAGGTAAAGCTTAGGTTATAAAACATATCGCCCGATTCAATTTTACGTTTCGTTTTCTTGTATGGTAATAGAAATTCGGGATGAATGGGTTAAGACTGTCCGTCTAAATGACTTCACGCCATCTTCTCATTCTTTATTATGCTCTGATCACTTTTTGCCGGAGGACTATTTAAGCAACCATGTTTCTGTGAGAGCCATAAGGAAATTAAAATACAACAGCGTTCCTACCAAATTTAATGACTGTTCAAATACTAATAGTCAACCTCCAGGGGATAAAGCGTCCACTTTCAACTTGCCAAACTGAGGATGAGGACCATTTCGTTAATAATAATATTCTCATTATTCCAATGGAAACCGAAAATGAGATCGATTACAATCGAATAAAAAGCATAAACCATACATATGCATAATTTACAATCACTATTAGACTAAAGCCATGACCGTGAAAAAAAAACTGATTGGGAACTTCGTCAGGCAAAGTAGTTGAAGGTAGCTGCAGCAGCTACATTTAAGTTGAACTAGATTCTAGATGCAATCCGTGAGAAAGGTTTGTTAACTCCACAAAGTATTTCTGTTTTTGAAGACCTTTTCACGGATGTTCAATTACGGACAATTAATAGATTGGTGGAGAGTAAGAGCAAAACTACTCCTTTCTCTCAAGAATTTAGGAACTTCGCGATAAGTCTACATTACTACAGTCCAAAGGCGTTCAAATACGTATCTCAATTTCTGAATCTTCCAAATCAACGGTCCATTCAGAGGTATGTTGGGAACATAGACTGCTACCCTGGGTTTCAAGTCCCTGCATTCGAAGAATTGAAACGTCGGAGTGTGGACCCAAATTTTCAAGAAGCCAGTATATGTTTGGATGGGATGTTCATTAAGGAAATGATGGAATTCGATGAGACTAGGAAAGTGTTTTGGTTACGTTGATTATGGAGGACAAATCAGTAGTGGGGAAGAAATAGCAGGGAATGGATACTTAGTGGTTATGCTTGTCGGTTTAAAAAAGCTTTTGGAAAATACCTGTTGCATACTTCCTTATTAAGGGAATCCAATCACAAATTATTGCAGGAATTATACGCGAAATAATAACCTTTAGCTTTGAATCAAGCGTTCTGATAAGGGCTGTCTACATGAATGGTGTTACATATTATATATCAGCATTCAATGCACTTAGCTGCAATCTTCAACCAAAGGTAAATTTTAAAAATTTAAGTCTCAAACGTTTATCGAAATTTTTATAATATTTTCAGAATATCAAAGGCATGACAACAATATTTCCTCATCCTTGCACAAATTCCGCCGTAGTCGCTATTTGTGATTCCCCTCACATGGCTAAAAATGTAAAGAATTTTTTTGCTGAATACAAAAATATTGTTTGTCCCAATAAAGGAATTATAAGATGGTCATACCTGGAGGATCTTCATCTTCTCCAAACCAAACATGACCTTGACTTGGGAATAAATTGACTGGATCTCATATTTCTTTTCATAAACGGAAAATGAGAGTAAAACTCGCCGTCCAGTCAATGTCAGATTCAGTTGCGAGGTCATTAAAGTGGACTCATGATAATTTAATTTATGGATTCAAAAGTGAGGACATTCTAGTTTAAACAGAATTTTTAGAGCTACACGTCAAAAATTTTGATATGATTAACAGCCGCATTAGGCAGCATTATCTCCGACTAATATATCAAGTGAAGAAGAAAAAATTTCATAGATTCATTGAGAGGTATGAGGTGCTTGAGAGGAGTGATGGTATGAGAGTTATTGATTCCAGGCCTCGTACTTGTCCTTTAGGTCTCATCTCCTATATCTATTCTCTCAGGCATCTCATGAAATCTGGAGGTATAAAATTGGAGTACATTTGCTGCTATAAATTACAACAGGATCACCTTGAGCACCTTTTTGCTGCAATTAGACAAAGAAAGGTTTGGTGCTATAATCCTAGTCCTCAACAATTTCGTTTTGCATTCAGGTAATAATAAATGTAATATTATTTACCTGTATATAAATCATACAAATGATATTTGTATCATTTTTTAGAAAGATTCTATGCCACGCTGGAAAGGAGATGATACATAATATAAACAACAACTGTGTACATCAAGATGATACATTGTTATGGCCAATTTCTAATAGGAATAACTAACGCCACCAACTAGTTGCTTCTTATGAACAAAAAGACGTCAGTGAGACACATTTTGTGATTGCTAATTAAGATACACTTATCAAGTCATTTCA
The DNA here is from genome assembly GCF_016086655.4 of Lepeophtheirus salmonis. Taxonomy (NCBI): domain Eukaryota; kingdom Metazoa; phylum Arthropoda; class Copepoda; order Siphonostomatoida; family Caligidae; genus Lepeophtheirus; species Lepeophtheirus salmonis. Next base: position 10,534,351 of record NC_052139.2, read on the forward strand.
TCTTAAAGGATGTTTATTGTCTGACTATTGATTTTGTGTCGCCACAATTTCATATATTGCAGGATATTGTGTCTTCATCCTACAATGAAATGTGGAATTTGTAAGGCAGCATTGTTTAACAGTGAGGATGATTTCAAATTTAATATCGTATAAGAATTAATGCCCTGACAATCCATGAAAAAGGCCTAATAGTGCCGTCTTCTCCTCCTTTGCGAGAGGATATTTAGGACATACAGTGTCTCACTTTCCAGCATCGATGTCCACAAAAAACTCATAATTGAAGTCCTAACGAATATCGATATGAACAAAATATTCGGAAAGTTTTCGACTTATGGCCTGGAAACTTCAGAAGGTGTCGATAATCACTACCTTACATTGGTACATTTGATTTCAAAAAATATCTGATCTTTTGTACCAAGAAAGTTGTAAAAGACTTGGTAATTAGGCGTAAAATTGGAGAAGATGGGAGTGCACTTCATAGATCCAGAAGGTTTCAAAATATATAATACTTATTATAAATTCATGTTATTTTTTATAAATCATATGATCGAACAGTTAGTAAATACAGGTGAAAAAAATTATTATTTAACTAGCGATCTTAATTATTTAACAGTAAGATTTTAGTAAGACGACCAAGAATGCAAATTCTATGAAACCTTTAATTATTGCTCAAGATAAAAGAATAAAAGTAACCAATTTATTTTCTTCAATTTAAATAAATTACACCTATATCTTCATTCAGCGGGCATTCTGCCCTACTAGAAATATATTATAAAATTCATATAATATATGAATAAGGTCATATCGCTGGACTAGGTATATAACAGAGCTGCGGAGTCTGTAAATAAAATGACCGACTCCGACTCCAGTATTTTGAATATCTCCGACTCCAACACACAATTTAGACTTCAGATAAACCAAATGTTGCAAACGTCGGATAAACGACTCAAGATATTTGAGGAACAAATATGACTCACTTCGATATTAGATAAAGGGGAAAACCATTGGCGAAAATAGAGTAAGAAGAATCATTTTCCACTTTCTAGCCATATAAAATGGTAGAAAAAATATCTTAAGATAGAGCAAAATAAATTGTGTATTCTTCATTCGATATTTCATGAATGCCTTCCGGAAAGCATGATCTATCCAGCTTCTCCTTAATATCCTTGATTTTTGTGATAACGTCTTATTTTAAAAATTGGCGAATTTGATTATTAAGTCGACTTTTATCTCGTTCAAATCTGTAAAAAAAAAAGTATTAATGGTAATCATATTTGTGTAGTTTCTGAAATTTCAACGAATCCTAATAAGTCCTAGTAAGTAGTATATTACTATTTTTCTTTCTAATGTACATAAAATAAATTGAAAAATTGTTTAAAGAAATTACCTAATAGTTGAAGAAACTAATTTAGTCGGTCCCTCAGGAACTTTCTGGAACCCTAGAACATCGGAAAATATTGTTGGAATAGAATCTGCTTTGAGTCTTCTTCTTTGGTTTCGAAAAGAATTAGTATCTGTTCTTTCATTCATAAAATCTTTCTCCGTAACATGCATACTACAAATTCTTGAATTATGGTATGGCTCCTAATTTTGGCTTCTAATTGCTATAATTCATTACATTAAAAGTTCAAGATCTTTAGAAAATTTATGGAGAGAACGACTTTCCCTCTTTGATCCTCAAGTTTCTTTTTCTTCGACTTGGGAAAACCAGTCCTGCAGCCGGGACAACAGCAAATCATTCTATCTGAAATAAGAAAATATGAGTTATAAATATAAAATATATTGGATTATACTAATTATGTTTCTTACATTTCCTTTTAGACTCACTTCGAGTTCGAGACGATCGGTTACACCTTCCACTTGTACACACTTTAAAAAAAAAACATACATAAGTAAAATCTTGTTTATAATTTTTCTCACTGATTATATTATTCAAAAACAAATGTGACGTCATTCCTTTGAACGTACCCCTTTTGTAAGCTGGAGTATATTAGTCACTCTTTTGCGCACCTTTGTCGCCTCTATGTATTTCTTTCTCCGTGGTATAAATTGGCCGTATAATATATTGGATACAATATTGAGCACTATTACTGTCTTGAAAAGGTTTCAAACGAGTATGTTTTTAAATATTTGGAACATATTTAAACATTCAATGAAACTTTTCCACCTGTAGTGACTCTATGCTTACAATGCCGCCACACTTATGCCATTATCATATTATGATTGTTCATCATTCATTGGGATAAACTAATAAATAAATCCATCAAATTTGTCACGTTCAATTTATGCAATACTTAAACTCATTAATATGACTGATCAAAACTGACTTCTTCAATGAAAAGAAAGTTTTTATCTTAAATAACACTACATATATGTGGTGTTATTTATGATAAAAACGATGCTGATTCTTGTTTTATTAAGTGTTCTGCTGTTCTCAAAAACTCGAATAGGTCCATGGTTATGAAACATAAAAATTCTGTAAAGCATTAAAAATTCTTATATTAGTTTACTAACTAACTCAAATATAACTGAATTTATAACCATAAAATCAACCTAAGCTAACAAACTGCAAATGGTGAACAAAATATTCCATTTGATATAATTCATTGATCAACTTCTACCACTTTGGGAAGAATATTTATATTAAATATATTTATAGTAAATATATATTTATATTCTTGTAGCCTTGGGTTTTATAGCTACGTCTGGTGTTTTGTTGAAAATTTCACTGGCAGCCCTGTGTAAAACTGATAACAAATAAATAACAATATATGACGTCAGAGTATTAGCTCTATAGGGAAAGATATCTTTTACTGGCGTGCACTTATTTTGACTGAAGTGCAAAATAACCCTCATACTAATAAAGTAAATATTGTAGTAAATTAAAAATTAAATACAAATAATTAACAATTCCATCAAACTTTTGGAAAATAAATTAGCAGTTGAATAATTTTTTCCAACACTTTTCCTATTTTTATTTGATTGAAGTTGACTGTTCGCTTCATAAACAGAAATTTTTAGCTTAAATATTGTAGAACGTTCTAAGTAGGGGGTTAATATTCCTTATAGAGGATTTTTGAAGCAATTATGTTACTTTGATAGGAAATTGATTAGTTCTCTCAATTTTGTAGAAATTGGGTAAGATACGTATTGTGTAATAGTGTAGAGTGTTTAATTATAAAACTTGGGTTAAATTAAAAATATATACACATATATTCCATTTCATGGAAATGATAATTGTTTAATGATTGAACTTTATATAAATGAAATACATTTTTTGAAATGGAGTGGATTTACTTTATTGAAATAAGAACATTACTTGGCACTCTCGTCAAGCACAAAAAAGAGCGCGTTTCATTTCAGTGTTCTCTAAGCTGCTTATACATAGAAAATAGGTACATAATTTATAAACATTAATCCTCAATAATAATCAAGTAAAATCCCGCGAAATCTCCTCGGCTCAAGTGATCTTAAGCAAGATACCTCCAATTGGGAGCATTCCGTGTATAAAGTGAAGTTTGTGAATTAATGTGAATGTCTTTATTTGGAAGTTGAAGGGCGAAGGAGGAAGGTTTGGACGCATTGCCAATGATCTAAAGGGCGATCTTAGAGATGTCTTCGTCCAATCCACGTTCCTTAGCCACAGGAGGATCTGAATCATTCTGTATTTGGGACACAAGCACGAGTTATGAGAAGTCTTATAGCCATTGTCCATCCAGTGCAGTTGTGGCTCAGTCCTGGTCCAATGATGGCTCCTGTTTGGCATCCCTCCCTAGGGATTCAAATACAATTTTGATGACGTATTCCGTGAAAAACATGCTGCGGACATCAGAACTCTCTCTTGGAGGACCTGTTCGAGCCATGTCCTTTCCAAGATCTTCAAGTATGAAATCTATTTGGGTTTCTTATGGCTCCAATATCTCTCAAGTCAAGATTAAGACTCCTGAAACTCCCTATAAGGATTTCCCTCTCACCGGTCTGAGTTCCTCGGAAAGTGTTTCATGCCTTGCACTGAATGTGCGAGACGATCATGCAGTCTTGGGTACCAATAGAGGGAGGCTCAAGTTGGTTAATTTGCTCAGTGGTTATGAGTCTTCTCTTTCCTCTCCGGATGAAATGAACGTCAATGATGTAAAATACAATAATGTGAGACATGCTCTTTTGGGATTAGCATCAGACTCTGGAGCTGTTTCATTTTGGGATGTGCATGCTCGAAAAAAACTTTCTACTTTTAAAAAACATGCTTCACCGGCTTCTGGAATTACTTTCAGCCCTGTAAATGAAATGCTCGTTCTGAGTGCTGGTTTAGATAAAAAATGCATTTGCTATGACACAAAAGAAAAGAAACCTGTTAGCACGATTAATACAGATTACTCTCTGACTTGTGTCGACTTTCAACATGATGGATTTATTCTTGCATTGGGTACATCCAGAGGACGAGTTCTTATTTATGATTTAAGATCCTACGACTCTCCAATACATGATTTTGAAGCTCATGGCACATTTGTCCATTCTATCAAATATGCAATATATTCAGATAACAATAGAGGATCTGCTGTTAAACTGCCTCTTAAGGATGTTGTGACCAAAAACAAAGTTGAGCTATCTCCCATTCTACAAACGAAAGATGATTCCTTCAAAAACGATGATTCCCTTGGTAGTGCGCAAGTTTTTTCGCCTCTTCGGAGAGATTATACTTCATCACCACTGGATTTATCTTCAAACGAACGTCACCTTCCCCTTCCGTCCACTAATACATCAACAGATAGTTTTTTTTCTCCATATAAAGATGGATTACACACAAGTAATACTACGATTCCATCCATCGCTGAGAAAGGAAATTCCTTCAGTTCTCCTTTGAGCCTCATCAAAGAAGAAATTCCTCTAAGCCCCGAGAGAACCCCAATGTCTAAGTCCAATTCTCGCACTGATATTTTATCTAAAACTAAAAACATTAAAGCTATAGTTGCTAAAACAGCTTCCATGATTAAGCATGATCTGAAACCATATTCATCGCCGAAATTCAGCAAGGAAGAAAATAAAGAAAACGAAAATGACTTAACAACTCTTGTGAATAATAACAATAAAGAGAGTGAACAAATAGATGAGGGTTTGATTCAAAATGAAAAGGCTGAAGAACCTGATATACGCCATGTCTTAACTGCTTTTCCATCTTGTTTATCTATTTCTGACCCTTTGGACAGAATAGAGGAAGCTGTTGCTTCACTTCAAGCCTCTGATCATAATAATCCTTCGACTTTGCAATTGCCTTCTCAGTCTGGAGCATTTCAGCAAGCATATATAGGAAATATTGTGAAGGAGTCCATGCAAGATTTTTCAAGAGAACTTAGATCACTGATTTGGGCTGCAAGATATGACTCAATAAAAATGTTTTATGAATTAAATGATAAAATTGAGGACACCATTTTAGAAGCCTCTCCTAGCGCCGAACTCATTGAAGAAAACAGAAAGCTTAAACAAGAAATTGAAACACTCAAAAGTTTTTATTAAACTATAATAATTATTAGCTAGTTAATTATGACATATCAATTCAAAATGATACTAACATTTCTCATTTGCATTTAAATGTTAAACGAATTAGTCACTCGATAATGAATGTAGATTGAATGAAATATACTGAATTTTATCATAATTGATATTTGATGCATTTTACTTAATGCAGGTGCATATTAATTAACTAGAAAGATTCTGTGCTTCCGTCTGGATAGTTTAAATTGTGTTTGGGGGCGTTTTTAACTTATGACGTGAAGTATTAATATAAAAATGGGAACGGTGGATAATTAATTATATAGGTAAACAGCAGGATTACATATATATGTGTAATTTTTTTGGGGGGGAGAGGGGTGTTCTTGGTTTTTTTGATTTTTTTTTTTAAATATTAAAAGTTAAATTTTTTGGAAAAAAAATCAAATATCAAATTTTTTGAAAAATAATTTAAAAATTGACGGCTATTCATAAAAAATTCTAAAAACTATAGGTATTCTCAAAAAATGAAATTATTTTAAAATATCACAGCTGTTTACAAAAAAAAAAATTTAATTTTTTGGAAAATATTTCAAAAATCGAAAGTTGTTCAAAAAAAAGTAGTTTAAAAATTTAATTTTTAGGGGACAAAATTGAAATATTCAATTTTATGGAAAAAAAATTCTAAAATCCATAGCTATTCTCATAAATTAAATTTTTTTCCAAAAAATTAAATTTCTAATTTTTTGAAAAATAACTTAAAAATTGACAGCTATTCATAGAAAATTAAATATTTGTTAATAAATTTCAAAAATCGACAGTTGTTCTCAAAAAAGTAAGTTTTAAAATTAAATTTTTGGACAAAAAATTAAAATATATTTGTTTTTGTGGAAAAAAGTTTCCAGAATCCATAGCTACTCTCAAAACTTTTTGAAAAATAATTTAAAAATTGATAGCTATTCTTAAAAAATTAAATTTTTGGGGAAAAAATTGAAAATATTTAATCTGTGGAAAAAAGAAAAAAATCCTTAATTTGGGGGAGGAGGTAAGCCCCTCCACCCACTCCCTGCGGACGCCCCTGGTAAATGTATTACTCCCTAAAAATTCGAGTATTTTTATACATTTTTAAGTAACCGGACTCTGAAAGATGTTGTAAACAATAATGCACATTGTTTTCCTATACTTCTTTTAAACTTGAAGTTCTAATTATGCATATGTAATTAGAAGGAGGGAGGTGATTTTTTCACGATCCTAATAATGTTTTATGATTTTCAAAGTTTTGTTATCACTCCTTTGTCTAATGAACTATTTTATAAGAAAAAAACTAGTTCCCATGTAATTATTGGGTAAAATATTCAATGAATTGATGGGATAATTTGTTTCACTTCATAAATCATATTTGGTTTTTCAACATAAACACAATCCCGAAAAAAATCAAGGAAAAGAGAAATCCCAATTAATCTTTTTACTTTATAAATACATACAGCCCAACATTTAAGACATATTTGAGTCAATTAAAGGTTTTATATTTAAGATACCCTAGAGCTTTAGATATAATTAATAACTTATACTTGATTCTCTCTAAAATGGCCTTCCAAATAAAATCTTTCAATTTCTTATTCTTTTATTATGACGATCAATTTTGTCTACTTTAAGTGCAATTTGTGATAGAAATTGACAATCATTAGTCGAAAAATACAAATACAATTTTGAAAAAAAACACCTTTTGGCTAGCTTTTGTGTTGACAGACCACATATTCACAACATGAATGGGGCTATTTTCTGATTCCAGGCCTAGAGTTTTAGCAAGTTACGTCATTAGCTTCTTTCAGTGTTGCCAATTTCAATATGAGACTAATGCACCTACGTTCATCCAACATTCTATTTTCCAAACTTTCCGGCAGAACGTTGTTTAATTCTATTTGCAGAAACATGTCCGAGGTAATTATATTGATTAATTATTACATTACTTATGTTTTACATTATTCCTTACCACTCTATTAGGGTAAGAATATTTTCGAGAAGATTATTGATCGTGAGATTCCAGCCAGTTTCCTTCACGAGGATGAGGAGTCCGTTGTTTTCAAAGATATTAATCCTCAAGCACCCGTCCATTTCCTTGTCGTTCCAAAAAAATGCTACCCCAAACTTGAGGTCATGGATGATCCCGGGGTAAATACGTATTTGCTAATTGTCAAATAACTGACATTATTACCTGTTTGCTTCAATTTTTTAAGTAATTTAATTTGGATTTTCCTTAACTTTACTAAAAAAAGAAGTTTCTTTTATTCCAACATATTACTGATTTGTTACTAATTGTATTCAAGCTATGCTAAGGATACATAATATATATCCATCCTAAATCAATCTTGTAGCTATAATTGCTACTCGCTCAGGAAACGCATAGAGAGCTTAATTGATCATTTTCTCACGTTTGGATATGAATGTATTTATTGCAGTGTTGTCTACAACGAATCTCTAGTAATGATATGTGTGTATGTTACGAAAATGTTCAAATATGAATGCACTTTTTATTGCTAATTACGTATGCGGCGCGTCAACACAAAAGACAGCTAGGCTTATTTTTCTCCAAATTATGTCTGGATTACACTTGTATTCTTGGACAAGTTGTCGTCGATTTTTATCAATAAATTACTCTTGTTAATTGTTCGGGTGTGCCGCAAATTGAACTTAAAGTAGCCAAAATTGATCTTCACGATAAAAAATTGGGAAGTTGACAGATTTTATTTGAAAGTATCCATATAAGGGCCAATATAAGCCTCATAATTCAATAAAAAGTGAATTAATTTTAGATATAGTTAAGAAACTATATCTAAAATTCATGGATATCTTTGCTCATCTCACAAATTTGTATACAAGCCCTATTATTTACTCAAATATGCCTATTAAATATTGGTTTGCATGTATGTATGAAGTATACAAATAGATTTGGATTTTCTCTTTTTCTTAAAGATTGCTTTTATATTGACACACCTACTGGAATATTTGAAGGAACTTTTACTCAGCATATACTATTTGTAGTCAATTTAATCCATTTGAGTAATTATTTAAATCATTTATTATTTATACAGCTTATGGGACGCTTAATGATGGTAGCCAACAAAGTAGCTAAAGAACAAGGATTGGTTAAAGGATATCGAGTTGTGATCAACAATGGGGATGAAGGTGGTCAAGAAGTGCCACACTTGCACATTCATGTACTAGGTGGGAAACAACTTAAGTGGCCTCCATGTTAAGAGCTCTATGTATTTATCAATTATTCATATCCCTTAGAATAAATAATCTGAATTACGTCAAAAATCCATGTATATTTCAATGTTTAATTTATCATTTTATCAAATTTATGAATATACTTATTGCAAAGTTGTTTATTATGAAGTCTAAACAGCATATTCTTCACACATTTCATTTCTAGTTTTGTTCCAGATTTTTTTGTATTTGATAGCATTTGAACTGACGATCTCTTCTTTCTTCTACAAATTGCTCCACACTCCTCAATATTGACTGGTTTTGTCTTACCCTCGCATTTAGGAATGCTTTCAAAGTCTGAATATTCAATACAAAACTTTTTCCATGGATAAATTCCGAAGGGATCCGTTCCAAAAATCTTTTCAAGGGGGCATCCCGGAACAAACCACCAAACCATACATCCTGGATGTTTTTCTTTTGCTATAGTATTGGAAACTAGAATGATACTGAGCGTTATTCGTAGTAGTAGAGACATATTATTGAATACTAAGTTATTTTTAGAGGTATAGTTTCTATTTATACCAGAAGTTATGTAGCCACTGATTTCTACAACTCAGAGCGCTCAGATATGATTTCTTTGTTAACAATAGAAATTGGTATTTGTTGGTATTTTGAAAAATATATGATGAGTATCTTTTTCCTTTAGTAAAGAGAAAAAATATTTGTTCAGATGTTTTCAAATTTGAGGATCAATTAATGAAAATAAGTCATTCTCGTTTCGGACGGGCCATAGATTACTTAATACATTAAGTAATCTATGGACGGGCCTGGTATATCTAACATATTTGAATAAATTGTGAAAAGTCTCTGACTATGATTAAAGTTATATTTTAATAATTCTTTTATATATAATTTGGCTAAATACTCAATTACTGTTACCCAAAAATTATTCTAATACCTTTAACTAAGAATAAAGTGTTTCTAAATTATTCCTAAATTTAGACTAGGCAGATCTGTTGTAATAAGTCCCTGATCATTGCTATAGCCAATCACATCTATTTTTTTAGATGGCGGTGTTATGATAGTTTGTGATAGTTAACGGTAATTGAGTAGTATAAGCCCTAATAGATTTTTAATGATATTTAGTATGTTAAGATATCTCGCTCATGCCTAATTATTATATAAATATGTATTTAGAGCCTCTATCTATGCATATATTATTTTGGATATTGATACATAAATAATATAATATAGACCATATATTTTATTTCATTGCAAATTCCTCACACAACCTCTTCGACTATTGTATTGTTATGACTTCAGTTTATGATGAATATTCAGGCAATATTATCAAAACTAAGCTGCGCGTAAAATTAATGATTGCTAAGTAAAGTAATAAGTAATAGGAATCGAGGCAATACGCTTTTTATCGTTCTTATGACTAACAAGATAAAATTCATTACGCACAACAATCAATATCGATATGGGTGATTTCAATTTGCTTTTCTTGGATCAGAGTTTACTGGAGTCCATTCTTTCATTACTTAACTATAAGGATCTGTTATCACTTCGAACTACTTGCAAGGGAATTAAAGAGCGGATAAATGAATTTCTCCGTCATTTCACATCAATTATAAGGCGAAAGTGCAAAGAGCCGAACTTCTTTAAGGAGACGTCAATACGTCACTGCTGGGAAACCGAATTATTTGAACAACTTGGAAAACCCAATTCAGACATATTTTTCTATAAATACAAGGATATCTTCAAGGTATTTATACAAATATATTAATCCGCTTAAAAATGGGTCAATAAAATACCTATTTTTTTACTGAATTTTTATCCTTTTCAAATATCCTAATTTTATATTACAACTGCGTCTTCATATATGTACCTTTTAGATGTAACTAAATGTATATTTTCTTCACTTAGGATACATTTCTCCGAAAATCCGTTTGCGATGCGGATGACTTTCCTCATTTAGGAAATAATTCATACATACAATCCTTAACCGATCCACATCTTCAGCGTAGTATCGTTCATCTTTCAACCGTTTGTTGGTTATATTGTTCGATTCATTTTAAAAATGTAAAGCCTGGAAAATATAAGCCCTCAATAGTTCTAAGGCTGGACCGTGAGTCTTTCAATTATCCCTCTGCATTTTTTGAAAGCACTCCTGACATTTTCGTGGAAATAAAGTCGCTGGAAGATTCAAATCTCTATAGTGAAGGAAGGATTGCTGTTAAGGATCTTCGAAAATGGGTCCATAAAAACAAAAGAACTCAATATCCCATGCTTGAGGATGTGCCTTTATGTAGTTCTTGTCCTTTTAAAGAGAAAAAAAAATGGAGATTTGTGGTTTTATTATCATTTACCAGAATTTCACTTAAAAGAAGCTAAAACTCTTAATTTTATTTTTCATGATACGCAGAATAGTAATTGGAAAAACGGCATAGAATGGGACTTTTTTCAATTAAGAAAAATCAATTAAATATCGCATAATTGTCACTAATAATTAGTAATAATATACGAGTTGTACATTATTGGCTTTAGATTGATTTTCAAGGAGATTATTTCCCAATATAAAAATAGTATTTATTTAATTTAATTATGATGATTCATTATTCATTCCTATGAATCTGTCGATACATAAAAATATGTTTAATAAATATGAGCTTTGATTTTTTGAATAAATTTTACCCTTATCACTTATCAGGGCAACACATAATAGGTATATTTGTGATAAAAAAATATATCATGAAGGGAAATTTATAGGAATATTACAATTTATAAATATATAATATCAATATGTATGTATATTTTAACAAAGTAATTAAAGCGTTTTAAAATAGAAACTAACAATTAATAACATCATGATCTGAGATATGTTGTGAGTCTTCAACAGGTTGCTTTCGCCGCCTACTAAGAGTGAATGGAGCAAGAAGTAATAATGCAATACCGGCTGATAAAGCTGATCCACCTCCAACAAAGGTTAAAACTGTCCTATAAAAATCTTTTGAGCTAATAAGGTTTAATGGATCAGGTACATAGGTTTGTATCATGACAACAGCAAGACCATTGCTTAACTTATCGGTTAAACTCATAGCACCAAAAACAAAGGCTGCAGATTCAATATTTGCACCTATTAATTCGCTGGTCAGCGATAAACTAGTAATGAGCAGAACGGATGCTCCAGCTCCTATTAATATAGCAACTGCATAGATTCCATAGTTGATGAAGAAATTTGTACCACCTCCATCAAAGTAGGCCATGACACACCCCACTAATCCTATGATGCTCCCAATGATAAAAGTGGGTTTCCTTCCAATTCGATTATTTGTGCACTTCATGATAAACGAAACAAAGAATCCAGAAACGAACATCACCAAAGGGATTATGGCTATGTTAACGGCAGGCAAAATAAGAGTTTCAGATAAATAAAAGGGTATATACGCTTGAGTTAAATTAACAAAGAGACGAGTAAACATATACATGACTCCAACTAAGTAAAAAGTCGGCTCTTTAACCCAATCACGAATACCCATTGGTACGAAAGGTACTTCTTTGACTATTTCTTGATCATTTTGTTCTGTAACAAATGCTGAATCGTCATTCAAAATTGGTGGGTCTTCACTAAATCTGCGAACTAATATATGAAATAAAAGGGATGCTACAATCCCTATACTAACGACGACAATGAGTATATCATTAAATGCATCCTCATGAGAAGGATTCAAAGCGGTTCCGTCAGTTGATATACCTAAAAATATCCAGGTAATAACTGACACTGTGATGTTAGAAATGACAGTAGCACCATAACGAATTGCAGTGAGTCCAGTTCTTTCGTGAATTGATGGACTTAATTCCGGAATCATTGCTAAATGAGATATTTGGACAGCTGCCCATCCAAATTGAAACACGACGACGAAACAGGCATAGTACAAAATTTGGGCCCATAGATGAGTATCAAAACTTTCAGGGATGGGAAGCCAAATAAATGGAAAGGAAAGAGTAACACATATAGTGCCGATGAGATGCCATGCCCGACGACTTCCAATACGTGCACAAAGGAAAGAGCTGTTGCTTCCTCTATCACAAAAAATCCCGACGAGAGGTGTTGAAATCCCATCTGCTAGTTGCCCAATGAAGAGTACCACTCCGGCTGAAGTATTATCAAAGAGTAGAACTTTATTGAAGAACACTAAAAGATAAGTGAACCACATAGACGCATAAAGATCATTTTGAACATGTCCTAAACTATAGCTGAACTTCAGAAACCATCCCAAGTGGCTTCCTGTGGCAGAAGTAGACATTTCCTCTTCACTTCACTTCATGGAATGCAAAATGTTAATCCGTATTGAGTGAAGTAATGTCAAATTCAATACGGGAGTGAGAGAACACGACAACTAAAGCGATACAATATGTATATATAATATTGTAAATGTACATATTCCGCAGATAAGAGTGTTGGGTGAGAAAAAATTACACCTTCTATTAATTTTAATAATTAACTACGTCCCGCAAACTACTTAGTACTTTCTTCTCTTATAATACCCAACGTACTTTAACATTTCCTTATTTCTTTTACGTACAACTGCCAGTGATCATCATCGCAGCAGGTATAGAGGACGAAGAATAATAAAGCCGATTGCACCATATCCTCAGTTTTAATTATTAAAGCATTCTTCGTATAATCACTATCCACCAAAAATGAGTATTACCAAATATAGATGCATTACAAAGGGACAAAAATTGGGATGACGATGATTCACGTAATTTTGTTAGAAACACTTGTGACTTTATCAATATTGCGTAAATAAAGTAAGTCAGCAGTCTTCTTGTTTAAAGATGAAACAAAAAAATGACAAAAATTGATGTAAACATATAATATTAGGTGTAGTAAAAAGAAGTCCATTACTATTGAGTGAAACTAAATTACTTTTAAAATGACTGCAAGTTGTCAAACAAAGCGGTGCAAATTTAACTTAAATCGGATGATTATAATTTATAACCTCTTAATTATAGAACGTTTTCACTAATGTTATAAATTGGATCCTAATTGAAGGACTCGCCATGTCATAGTTGATATTTTTACTATATAAAATGGATAAATTCCCAAGAAATCTCGATGGAAATTCATCAATTGGCTTTAAGAATTTAAAAAGACTTAACATCTGTATAGAATACTACTTGATGCAAATGATTAACATTGATATTGGAATCAAATCAAAGTAATATGTACTTAAATCCCTACAAATTTGTAGATTTTTTTTTTTTTTGAAAAATGTCTAATTATTTCTATTGTAATATCCTTAAAAAATCTTATTTCCGTTTTGTAAATAAAATTAACTAAGATATTTTAACATAACATTTTGATAGACAGTAAGGGTTATGAACTTTTATTTCTTGGTCCCATTTTGGCATTCAATAGTACACATTTTTTCTTAATTTTCATGAGAAATAGGGTTTTATACTTTTTTTAAAACTTGGCTGTTTAGACCCCTAAAATGACTGACACCAACATTGTTAACGTCAAGTGAAAACGCTCTATCCCACTTTTATAAAAAAATCGTTGTCTCATTTGGCAAAAAACTAGGAGAGTTGATTTTCACAAGCTTCTATTTAGTATAATTTTTCACCTGCAGAATCATTCGACATAAACAAGATAATAGTACCAGTATAAGATGGTTGCACAAGAGCCTTCAGAACAAGCTCTCCGAGCTTTTAAAGAACCACTATGGATGTGTAATCTGATGGAACAGATTTTAACTTGTGTGGCAACCATGCATCAAACTTCTTTTTGAATCTATATATACTCAATGGCTTCAAAACAGATTTTTGAGCAATTTTAAGCTCTTGAACAATTGAAACAGTGTTTGGACTCCAGAATTTTCATAATTTTATCGAGATTCTCGACAGTCGGCCTTCCAATGGAGGCTGTATCTTTTACTTCCAAATTATAAGAACGGAATTGACGAAAATAAAACTGTATCAGAACTATATATATCACATTTTCAGCTGCCTGGCTTGTATTTTTGTAATTTAAAATAAAAACTGTAAAATATAGTGTATTGCTGATGTGAGCTCCAAAAATTATTATTGAAATAATCTATTTATTACACCCAATACTATAACGTGTAACCCATAATTTAGATTGTGACGGTTTGAGTGGTTTAAGGGGAGGGAGATTTAATATTTTGTCATTAGTAAATTTAAAAATACCTATAATATTACTAAACTTAAAATTTTGATTCTTGTTTATTTTGAAACTTGTTCTTTTTTTTTTAAATATACTTTTATTTTGTTCTTTTATAATTTTTAATTTGACTTTTGTTATAAGTCGAATGAAATAAACAAAACCTCTTGATTTTGATATGAAGATTTTTTGAGGTTTGAATTATGTTCAGGATATACTTAACCTCGAACAAAAAATATAGAATATAAATGCCCTTCGTAGGCTTTTTTATTTTTGTTTTAAAATAACTTTTATACATTTTTTTGTAGCCTAATTATGATTATGGAGAAAGTGGTAGGAAAAATGACAACTGAAATAGCATGATAAAATGTAAATTTTTATCTTTGTGGGGTAACGTCATGTGGAGCGTGGTTCAACGTTTTTTGTAAATTAAAAAACATGGATCAAAGAATTTGCATCAAATTTTATGAAAAAATAAAATTAACTGCTCCAAAACATTTATAATGTTGACAATGACATACGGGCAACATTTTTGAGTAAAAAAAATGTTTACAGATGGTACAAACTTTTTCAAGATGGCCAGAAAGATGCCAATGACGAGCCTCACTCTGAACGTCTAAGCATATTTGGTTTGCTCGTGGCATAAATTTTTTTCGAACGTTTTGGGCATGAGACGAGTGTCAGTGAAGTTTGTTCTGAAACTACTCTTTGGTTAAAAACAACACCACAATCATGCCTCAGCCACAATATTCACCGGATTTTGCACCATCTGACTTTTTCTCATTCCCAAAACTGAAGAGACCTATGAAAGGACAGAGATGCACGCTGAAAGAGCTCAAGGCTATACAAAAAAATGTTCTGATGAGAAGTGGTTGGAGGGTTGAAAAAAGCTTTGTATATTGTATTGTATCTGAGGTCAATTATTTTGAAGGGGACGACATCAACATTGATAAATAAATAAATATTTTTTCCTAAAAATACAATGGCAACTTATTTTTTGAACAATAATTATCAACTATAGTTATTATTATTTTTGGGGAGAAAATGAATTACTGCTATAAAGAGGAGAACCGTCTACATTTACAATGTCAATAGCATTAGTGTAGTGAAAATATTGTTATTATTTTTACATTCATTTATATTTATTTTATTATGCATTTTTAAATCAATATATACCAGAGATAGGGGAGGATTCTTCTTTTTGAGAGAGATCTCATTACACCCACGATCATAAAATATTGAATAAAAAGAAGAATGCACACACACATCAACTATTCTAATCACTATACTTATTTTTTTCTTTTGATACATCCTATCCGTATACAATTTTACAAACTTGTTTGATCGCCCAAGGGATGCAACAACACAAGTTCCCAAAAATAAAACCAAGAAAACTCAGATTAAATGCATGAAGTAGGCTGAAGCTCCGTTTCACAGTCAATAATGTCCATTTTTTGTGGGGATTTTCTATCTAGGAAACAATCTCTGATTATTTTCCTTCTTTTATCAAGTGTATTTTCGCAGTTAAATGATAAAATAATATACTGTGTACTACAGTCACTCTGACCCCGGTGGGCTATTTGCCTATTGATAGGACACATCCTTGACAATTATTACTTGAAATAGATATTTAAAGTTAAATTTTATATATTTATCTATCTAAAATGAGTATAAAAATTTATCCTTTCATATGTAAAAAGAATGTATTTAAATATATGAAATGTGTGATTTTTTAATTGATTTATGTATAATTAAATGTCAAATTACGGATTTTTGTATGGCACTCCTCAGATGTTCAGGGAACATTCCAATGTGCTGGAGCACCCACTTTGAGAAATGCCGGTCTCGACCGATTCTATACTTGAATGGCTGATGACGTCAGTTGTGAATCCAATTTATGAACATCGAACATTGAATGACGTCATATGAAGTTTGATATAATGTTATTATAACAAGGTTAGACAGTAACGATTTTCAGTTCTCCTCGAAAATTAACTAGCATAACGGAGGAAATCATTGGGATCGATCCCAAATACAGGAATAGGACTATAGAGAATAATTTAAGAAAACCTAAATATAGTGTAAATAAATAAGAAATCAATGGAAAAAACAAATTTAAAATAATACATTTAGTCAAAGAAATGCGCATAGTGACGTCACCAGAAATAGAAAGAAATTGATTTACTTACTATATCTGCTGCGTTTACCTTACAGTTTTCTTTATGCCTCACCATTTTTAACTAGCATTAAGCCTGTTGCTTACGTAGAGTAAAATAAAGGTAAATTTTTTGAAGCTGAAAGTTAGTTGACCAAATCAATAGAAAATATAGTTGCTTATACTTCAATCACTACAGATCTTATATGGAATTATCCTTTACCTCTATAAAAACGGAACAGTACCTTAAAGAAAAAAATATAATCAAATACAGTGAGAATCGAGCATCAAAATATTTCTAGCGTCATCTATGTTGTTAACAGACACTTATTTATTACCACACTGCAATTTGAATGTTTTGGTCAACTACACCTGCATCAATTTCTTCTTCATGTCATCACTCTATGTTTTTTATTTCTATGACAATTATATTTCTATTTCTACAATGACATCATATGAAGCTGAATCTGTTGCATAAATCATATTTGTAAATCTCATAAATGGAACGGATAGGGGATACGACGTTACCTCGTATTTGTTGTTAGCGAGATATTTTGTTGTCAACTCTCAATTTCATCGTCTCATTTGATGCGTCATGGCTATTTTATAATTATTTTTGATAAATAAACGAAGTAATAAGTTATATTGAATTCTTATGAACTGTTTCCAGAAGGACAGGAATGCAATAAAATAGTAATCGTATTGTATTTATATATATTGGCCATTTTATTATTCCTATGAATTTTTTTGGCTATCATATACAAATATCAATGTATAGCTATGCTTATAATAAAATATTACTAAGTAATATTATAATACAGTATCGAATAAAATACTGTGTTGGATGTTAATATTATTAAGGTATATATGAGTAATTCATTTTTAATATTGTGGAAAATAACAAGACAATTAAGATCTGGAAGTAGTGGACGTGGAGATAAAATCGTTCCATAGATGTAGAGATCGAAAAAATCTGTCCACTATTTGAAAACGATGTAATTTCTGTTTACAGACTGAGATCCTGGTCAGGACAGAAATATTGGTTCAAATCACTTGAGTCCGAATTCGAGAACTTAATTCATCTCAGACCAAGTCTCAACATTAACGATTGTCCTATAGATTCCTTAAATGATTCTAGAAGGTATTAGACTATCAAAAATTATGACAAACAATGCGTAGACATTACGAGGTTACATATTTGAATATTGTGTGTCTGTAAAATAGAAATGAATAAACCAAAAGAAAACTGAATTGACGGACAAGTCTCAAAGTCTTTCTATTTTGCAACATAGCTATTTACAAACACTGAAGGAAAAATAGATCTTAATTCCTTGGAATTTGTCCAAAACTATATTTGTTAATTCTTAACATTAATTCATAGTTTGAATAAAAATCATCCTATAAAACATTCTAGGTTAATGTGGGGTCAGAACTTTCTAATTTTTTGAAATTAGAATCACTGTTCTTTTAAAATGTGTTGTTTATTTAAAAATTGGGGTCAAATAAACATATATTTATTTTATTTTATTTTAATATATAATTTGGAGCTTTTCATTAGAAATTAGGAATATTTTTATTTTTAGAGTAACTGACTAACTCTTCTTGCTCGTGTTTTTAAAAACGAATCAACACAAATGTACCTTATACCTTTGTTGTCAGGTGTCGATTCCCTTGATCCCATGTCTATTACATAATTTATTATTTTTGATTATCAAACAAAGTTATATCCTATGAGTTATGACTTATGATTGATGAATTATGGCAAATGATTTTAAATAGCACGATTACTTATCCTTTCTTTTCATTAGGAAAGGGAAATTATTTTTTTTATCCTTCTTCTTGATTACCTTTATTGTATCACGCAAGCTAACCTCCGTATAAGAAACACAAAAAAGGCCCAAAATTATCTGGTACCTAGCCATCAATTGTTACTTTCCTCGTAAGTACACCTCATTGTCTATCCTTATTTCTCCGCAATTTTTAAAGTGAATTGCGTTAATATAAAATAGTATTTCATAAAAATTTTATTTTTTAATTTATTTCCAAAAATTTAATATTTGAAGTTTTTTTTACAAAAAATTTCATTTTTTGTTAATAACTTCATGTTTTTGAACTTTGCTCCCAAAAAATTTCACTTTTCGTTAACAACTATGGATTTTTGAACTTTTTTCTCAAAAAATTTAATATTTGAAGTTTTTTTTACAAAAAATTTCATTTTTTGTTAATAACTTCATGTTTTTGAACTTTGCTCCCAAAAAATTTCACTTTTCGTTAACAACTATGGATTTTTGAACTTTTTTCTCAAAAAATTTAATATTTGAAGTTTTTTTTTCCAAAAAATTTCATTTTTTGTGAGCAGCTGGGAATTTTCATTTATTTTCAAAAAAATTTAATATTTGAAATTTTTTTTCTTGAAAATTTTATTCGAAATTTTGTCCAAAAAATATAATTTTCAAATATTATTCCAACAAATTTCATTTTTTGTAGACAGCTGTGGATTTTGAAATTTTTCAAAAAAATTTATTGTGTGATTTTTTTTTTCCAAAAACACCCTTGCATTTTTCCAAACTGTGAGATCATTTTTGTGGGGAAGGGGGAGGGAAGAAGGGCTGAAGTAAAGAGTTTCTAATATTATTTTTCTTTAAACCATGATTTTTAACATTAGTACGCTAATGAATTATCCCTAAATTACGTGATTATTTTTTGGTACTCACATACAATCATATAAAGTATGTATTTCACTCACTTCATATTATTATTAGAGTCCAATAACACATTTATTATTTTCTTAATTGTTAATATTGAATTATCGAACAATAGGGTTTTTGTACATCTAAACTCAAATCAAACACTCTGCAATTTGCTACTCATAAAATTAATTAATTTCCTATATGTGACAGTATACATAAAACGGAAACTCTTGAATCTAAAAAAATATTATATATGGGGTCAAATGACTGACGACTGCCTTCATATGAAATAAGTTTTGTGGTTTATATTTCCATTTTTCAAATCCTCTATTCGTGATGTCTTGCCGTTTATACTTCCAAGAGAAAGAGTGCCGGTACTGACTCTATACTTGAGCTGGTATAAAAAGAAATTCATCAAAATCACTCATCAGACTCCCTTATAACTGTGTGGCAGTGATTTTCATGCCCTTCCAGCTGTATTTCTATCTATTTCAGGGATGCCGCAGGATTTTTTTTTTTTTTTGGGGGAGGAGGGGCTTGGTTTTTGGAATATTTTTGAAAAAATTCAAGAATAAAAATTTGTTTGGAAAATTAAACTTTTTTGAAAAAAAAATTCGGAAATCCGCAGACATTCACAAAAAAAAAATTCAAAAATCCATAGCTGTTCAGAAAAAAATAAATTTTTTAGTCAAAAGCAAAAATTCCTTAATTTTTTAATATTGATTTCAAAAATTTAATTGGCTATCGACATATAAGTATTTATATGTGCAAGACATTAACAACGATATCAAAAATTGCTTTGTCCTACAAATAGGGCTTGACCGTTGTATACTTGTATTAGTTTGCTTACAAAATGATTAAGAGTGGCACGGTCTGGAGGTAAAATAGTAAAACTTCCTAAATGATAATGTTTTTTAACACTAGTTGTAGTATACGGCATTGTCTTAGCTTTTTAGGGGGCAAAAAACAGACACATTTTGCTTTAATTATATAAATGATAACTCCCCAAAAAATCCACAGTTTTACTTTTCTTTTTTCATGCGAATATTCACATGTAATTGCTTCGTATTATTATTAAAGAAGTTTATTTTAGGAAATTTGTTTTCATTTAATCTGGGCTTGAAAATTTATCAATTTGTTTTTTTGCTTTCATAATTTTTACAATATAAAATCACTGTGGGCTCTTCAAAAATCTTAATGGACCTAACATTAAATTTTCATTTTTTAATTTTTATTTTGAAAAGTTGTTTTCCTTTTGTAATCGCTAAACCGTCTGTACAAATTTCCAATCCCTATTCAAAGGCACTAAATGCTTTTAGTGAGAAAATTATTTGAATTGTAATTTGTTATAATGAGATGCTGTTGAGGTTACTACTCCAGAATTCCTTGATAAAATTCATAATATGGTGATGGATGACAGAAGAGTGAAAGTACGTGAGATTGCTAGTACTATTTGGCATCTCGAGTTGGAACCTTATTTCCCTTAATTTTGCAACCACAACTGCTTATGTTTGAACCTGTACATTGTCGTGATGGAAAATGAATTTTTTATGGGCTCATTTTTAAATGGTCTAATAACGATAAATGATATACACTTGTAATAGTTTTACCCTTTTCCAGATGTCGATGAGGATTATTCCTTATGAATCCAAAAAATAGTAGCCATAATTTTTCCAACCGACTCCTCGATTCAAACGAATGTTAACAGAAAGAAATATACCGATCAGGCTTAAAGTTGTTGTGTGTTCTTTCAAGAGATGCTACTAACTAAACGTAACTTCTATACGCGGCTGTAGTGCCATATCTCAGACTTTACATCGAATTTTCAAACGATCCTTGTATATTTAGGACGAAGGATCAACAAATAATTGTATGCCTGTCCTTTTAAAAACGGAGCTTAAATGAAGCTTATTACTTCGTTTATTTATCAAATAGAATAAATTATTAAAAAGACATGATGTATCATTTATCAAATGATAGAAGGGAATCCAAAGCTGTTAGGAGGTTAGGCCCTGAAAAAAAGATGTAAGTAAGACAAGTTGAGAATAAGCTTGATCTAAATTTCTGTTGTTAACAAACAAGGGCATATTAGAAAAGATACGAAGAAAAATAATATTTGAAAAAAAGAAGACGATCATTGTATTAATGAGTTAATCATCCTGATTCGAAGTTAAATTTTTTATTCCTCTTATCGGTAATATTGTTGAGGCCGATCATTTCAGTAATTGAATAAAATCAGCTGCTGTAAAAAAACAACAATGAAGTATGCATATAATTTTAAATGGTCTAAACTTGTTCTTCAAACGAATGACATCCCAACCCAATCTCTTTCTATTGCAGCTTAATTCTTCTGCATCAGCTGTATATTCAAAAGACTCAAAATACCAAACTGCCATTATCAACAACTTGTCTCTAATTATTTATATCGCTTCGTTATCACATTTAAAGAAAAAATGAAACACTTAATTTACACCCCATGGTCAAGATGAACAAAAATTTAAACTTTCTATGTGTGGTTTTACTATTAGTGGATTAAATTTTAGATCAATACTTTACCTAAGTCATTAAAAGCATAAAGTAAAAATAAAGTCGTTGAAGAAACATCTTTTAAAGATAAATCTTATCTTAAAAAAATGTTCTTACAAAAAAAATGCCATTATAGAAACGTCCTTTTAAAAAAAGCCATCAAGTTTTATAAAATTGCTATTCACAAATTTGTATTGAATTAGTTATTAATTTTCGTATAAACTTAAAGTTCACATAGGCTCTATTTTGTTTAATCATGATTTGAAAGACTCTTGAATATCCATAGTTTTTCTATTAATACAAACCATGAGAGCTATTTCGTCCAATGTGGAGTAAATGTCAGGTATTTCCCTAATAAATTTGTTTTTACATACATTTATTGCTTACAAAAACAATTTTATCTATATTTAGATGTGTTTTTTTGTCTGAACTCCTATAAACGTTGAAAATAATAATAATTCAATTGAGCACAAAAGGAAAAAATAGTAAGAAATATTTCAACCTGTCCTCTGAAATGGAAAATTCCATAAACCATCCACAATATATAAAGTTGATTAACACCATAATCATAATCGTTGAGGTGGCCTACGATCAATAGCAATCATAGTAACCACATCCACTCTTCTTCATTAGGGGAGTAGATTCAAAAATTATTTTTTTCCCTCCAACTCCCGGCTATCAGGTGATCCATTAAAATCTGAAAACTTTTAATGTTTAAACTTCAATAAAAATAATTTATTAACTAAGAAATGAATTTCAACAAAATTAAAAATATAAATAGATGTGTGTCTGAGCTCTCTTAATCATTAATTTACCCGCCCTTATCGACAATGATGCCTTCCGGGCGGAGGGGGAAGGCCGGGTACCCGCTACGGATATAGTTCCCTGTCATAGCTTCCCAGTGCTGGGTGACTGTGGCTTTGAAGGCCTCGGCGTTTTAATGAAAAACGCTGTCGCCCTTCCCTCGACATGAACCCAAAAGATGTAGTCGAGGGGGTTAGCATCAGGGCTGTAGGGGGGATGTAAGTGTAAAGACCTAGGCCACTTGAAATTGGCAGTCTGACACGGTGTTGTTACCTTACCTTTTTTTTTGTTGTCACTTGTCAATATTTCCGCTTCTTTTCTTCTAATCCGTGTTTTAAACGTTAATTGGTTGTATTTGAGTAAGCTCTTGACAACCTGTGAACGATTCTCAACAATTATTAAATAATAATAAGAAGAGGAATTGTCTAATTACTATCGACTGATTTTGGGTTTAAATAAAGATATCAATGTTCTCAACAGTTTTTATTTTCAATTCGGGGATAATTACTTTTTCATTCATGAGGTCAGAAAATCTAAGTATAAACACAGGGCAGGATTATATATATATAAATATTTATTTTTTTGTTGGAGGGGGGTTTTGGATTTTTTTTTGGAAAAAAAACAAAAAACATTAGTAGTAAAATTTCAAAAAAAAAAAAAAAATCAAAATCAAATATTACATTTTTTCATAAAAAATTGATGCGTTAAATATTTGTATTAAATTGTAGCTAAATTGTAAAAAATTTCAAAAAAGTTAATTTTATGAAGTATTTTTTTTTCCAAAATACACAGCTGCTCACCGAAAAATTAAATTTTGGGGAAAAAATCTCAAAAATAAAATTTTAAATATTACAAAAATACAGTTTTATTCTAAGAAAATTATTTTTTTGGAAAAAAAAAAAAAAAAAAATTTACAGCTTTTAACTAAAACAATTTTTTTTCTTCTTTTAGCTTTAAAGTAAAACATCCTTAATTTCGGGACTTCCTTGTTGGTCTCAAAGTAGAATTGAGGATCGATATCGGAGTAATTCCTGCGTATATTCTCACTAAGTGGCATTTGTGAATATTTCTTTCCTCTCAGAGCTTCTCGCAGATAAAGTAATAAAACGTCATGAGATCTAAGTTTCTCTTCTCCTAAATATTCTTTAAATTATCAGGGTTACCATATCCTTTTTCCATCTCTTATTTTTTTAGGTAACGGACAGGTCATATATTCTTAAACTCCAGCCTTGCCTATTACAAATAAAATAAAATAAACCAATTCAATAAAATTATACTCTCCTGTTTTTGATTGCACATACTAAAGTTCGAACTCTAAAGTCTGGCATATATTCCAGCCAAGGAAAAAAAAAATGTTTTTTTTTTCCTTTCAATTTTAAACCTAAGATAATTTTTATTGGAATTAGTTGTTGAAGAAAATGCAATCAATGTCTTGTGGCTGATAAACGCGGAAATTAAAAAATTATTACCCTTTTTTAGGGAACACTGAAATCATTTCAGTGTTTTTTCTTTGTTGTCTAATGGTTTGAATTTCTTTCATTAATATTGATTTTGTAATGAGTAAGAAATTAATGTGAACACAAAGTTTACGGGATACTAATTTTACAGGTTATTACTCAAATAGTTGATGAATAAGGAATTACCGGTTGAAACAGGGACTCAAGGCTACTTATACTACAAATATATATTATTATTTTACTGTTATGTCAACGCCCAAAAAAATAAATCTGGAGATGGAACATGAATCTAGTCTTAATGGCTATTTAGAAAATTGATACACTAACATGATTTTCTATAATGCCAATCTAAGTCGTATTGATATTTTTTTACTTTGAAAAAAACAACAAAAAAACAAACTTTTTATGTCATTAGAGCCTAATTCCCACATGTTGATTGAAGATTGATTATAATATGAAAAATCATAGCACATGACTATTTTGACAAATTTTGAAAATTAATAAATATTTTTTGTCATGATAATTAATGTCATTGGGGATGCTTTTGGGGATTGGGGAAAATATTTTTATGAAATGAAGGTACATATTTTAAATGCTAGATGCTCTGAGACGAAAAGACGATAACGGTTCGCTCTGGAGGCCATCACATACTCTGTAATATGTGAAAAACACTTCAAGGCAGAAGATTTTTGTTTGTCAAGGCAAACTCTAGCTTCCGTGGGAGGAAAAGCATATCTGCATTTGAGACGGGGAGCAGTCCCATCGCTTTCTTCCTTGGTCACAAGTAAGTAAAAATCCAGTTGAAGTAAAATTTTCGTTTGATCAACATTGAAAATGGGAGAAGTTCAAGGTCTTTTAATCTTTCCAAGAAATTTTAATTTATAAACCCATACTTTTTTATAGAATGTTAACATAATTAGTATCGATGACAACAGCATGATAATAACTCCTGATCAATACTTGGATGTATTTGTTGTGGAGGTACAGACTGAGAACATCAACTAAGGTATTTTAACTCCAACACAAGACGAAGTTGACCTGTCAGATCCGTTTAAAACAAAAGATCCTTTTAATTTAATTATCACTTAATAAAATCACTTTCATAAAGTATCAAATAACAGTCGATTAGTAATAAGATTAAAGGACTTTTGTCAACAGGTTACTCAACTTCGTCTGAAGTCTTTTTCCAGCCAGGAGCTAGTATTCTTTGGCAGGGTAATGATAATTATTATTCAGGGAGGTTTATTATTTTTCTGCAATGTAGCGCTACTCACTGGTGATGTGTTTACATGTAAACAACACACATGTCCTATTCCTCGAACTCTGGGACTCAGTGACTCACGTTTTTCACGTTAAGAGGGAATTAGGTAATTATGAGACAACATCAATGCTGGCCGATGTCAAATGGCACCAAGACAATTTGGGCAACTTCATCTATTCGGAATTTTGCCCACCAAACTCGCCAGAACTGAATCTTATGATTTGCATGGAGTGCAATCGAACGAAAAACCGACATAGCCCCCCACAACACCAAAAACGAACTCATCTGTTGGATGAAGAAAGAATTCCAGGAATTTCCAAGGGACCAAGTGGCGAAGGCCTGCTCACGCTTTTGCCCAAGTATAGAAACTGTAATTGAGGCTAGAGGTGATTGTAAAATAGCTTAAATTCCCTCGAACATTCATAATATTTTATTATTTTTAAGTCTGACAACTGTTTGGAGAGAATATTTAAAAAAAAAAAAAAGCCCCACCTTTTTGTGGAATAAATAGGGTGAACACTCTGTATATCTATTTCCCTCTTGAGTTCGATAGTAGTCAATAGTGATTACATATTTCCATTTATTGCTTAATAAAGTACTATTCGAGTAGGAATGTAGAACAAAAATGTATTGACCTAATCTATATGATGATTCTATTTATATTTTCATTCAATCCCATTGGAATCCCTATTATGAATCACTCATACCTACGTAATAACCTGTCTCTATTTTCCCTTGTACATACTTTGTTGCAGATCTGCATCCCAAAAAAACAGATCTTAAAAAAGTACGAATGTACAATACTATCTTCCAGAATTCCCTGTCCTTCATCCTGAGTCAGACTCCTAGAACCAGGCATGACAAAACTTTTTATGAAGTAGGGGAGATATATAAGTAAAAGGAAGGACATAAATAGAATGGTAAATTCTAATTATTTTATGACGTTTGACAATCAGAGCAGTGTTTTCATTTTCCAAAACGGCTGTTATTATTATTATTTAGTTCTTGAGGAGATAACATCTAAGTATAAAGTTGTATACTGATGTGTTCTTTCATGAATGACAGATTATATCGCTGTGGGTGTGTTGGGGAGTTAATTTTTATAAGTGTGTGTCCTTACTCATTGACTAAAAAGTATCGGATTATACACATAGATGCCCTTATTTTTTTTATAAAATTAACATCATTTTAAGTTAGTACCAACGAGCGTTGAGACTTGGTCCAGCACTGATTTTTTTGAGAGCCCATTTGTTTTCTAGATCAACTGTCATTCAATTATTTCAAAATAATCTCAAATTGCACTATAAGTTATAGAATAAATACGGTATACATATAAGAGACGGCGGAATCAAAATTGATCCGAGTTATCTTTGTTTAAACTTCTTATAACGTCAAGGTATACAAATGATGTATTGTTATAAACAATTTATCTGAGCAATTTCTTGGGATCGAACTAAACCCATTTTTTCCTTTGGACCGATCTAGACCAAATTTTTATTTGATACCGAATTTTTATATGAGACCGGTCCAGATCGAGCTTTTTTTGTTGGAGCGAACTAATTCGGTCCAAAAAAAAAAAAAAAAAAAGTAACGATCTGCGATCGGTCCAGACCGAAACCCAACACTAGTACCAACCTTCAAAAGATAGCGGTCAAAATTTCATGAGAATCTGTACTTTAGTACTTTTGCTATTCTATGTCAAGTGTGCCCAATTTTTTGAAATTTTTTACATGGTAACAGCCGATTTCGATTAGACTTTAGACTTGTGGAGGCACGAGGGCCCGCTTAAGAGTCTTTAAAAGTTTGGCCCTCTTAGATCTTGAGTAAGCCATAACTCAATTTACAATAAACCGATTCATTTTGTTTTTTTTTCAATTAAAATACTTTTAAGAGAACACGCTTCAATTCATATAGTCTAAAAAATTGGTATGTGTACAAAAATATTATGAAACATTATTAAAAAATAGCACCTCAGTCATGCTACAAAATTTATATGACCATTTTTTGTAAGAACTTTGATCTACTCATATTCTATAGGTGTAAAAAACATTAGAGTGGAGTCTAAATGGGATCATCTTTATTTAGGCCTCTAACTGGAAAGGGTCATAATCGCCATAACATTAAATTCTGTTTTTTATTTAAGAGCATATATAATTCGTTGTTATTCTTCCTTTCTATCCCCCCCTAATTTTAAATATTCATAATCTTGTCATGAATGTATTTGAATTAATTTCATATTTATCAAAATAAAATAATTTATTATATCAATAGAATAAAATATAAGTTTTGCTCAATGTATAAAATTATTTAAAGCAGATTTTTAATTTGTTTTATCCAAAGTAGTGTTCAGTATAAACCACTGATTCCACTTTCAACTCGGCTACGTCGCCGTATTCCCGAATTTATAGGGATGTATCCACTTCAGGCATAAATTCTTGAAGCTTCTGGGACCCTTGTTATGGTTTTTGCATTGTTCAACCAGTTCTTTAAAAATCCGCTCATTTTTGTGGTCAGCATACGTACAAAAAACACACTTCATTGATTTTAAAGGGTTAGAAACAAACCCAAACAACTGAATCGGTATCGTGATTTGATTCTCGTATGGGTGGCCAAGACTCTCATTGGTGGCTTTTTTGTTAATTGTCCCTCGGACTCCATCCTTTGCTATGACTAGTGGCGAAAAAATGCTGGTAATTTAATTTTACCAGTATGTTTCCGTACAACGACGCAGTCTTTTGTAGCAGGTAATTCATCCAAAGAGTAAAATTCAACTAACTTATTAACTACTTCAATGGGTATTTCCTTTCCCTTTATATCAGTGATCACCAAACTACGGCTCTCAGGCCAGATCAGACCCACAACGTCAGTTCATCAGGCACACCAACTGTATTTGAATTTGATGATTTGAAATACGAAACTTTGTAATTAAATTAATTTTTTTTTCTCTACACACATCACTTCATGTCATATTATACAAGACATACATAGAATAATATAATATTTTGAGACTCTTTTTATCTTTTCTTATGAAGATTACTCCGACACCTAATAATAATTGTGTATCGAGCTCCAGCTGATATTGAGATAGTCCTTATATTTCTTCGGTCAATCACCCAATCTCCTATGAGCTGTTGAACAATAAACACTTTAGAGTTACTGATAGTCGTAACAATTGGGGTTTCCCCATCTGAACTCTACTTCATGTTAGACGACGGAATACCAAATAGCACAAACGCTTCCCAATATCTTGGCTCAAAATCTAAAATATACCTGGAATTAAGTAATATAAAATCTTTTATAATTTTAAGAACTGGACAGCAAACAAAAGCGTGTTTGATATCGTTATATATTCGTCCCCAGTCTTTACAATATAGTGAAAAATTATTCAAACTAGTCGATATCTGAAATTGGGAGATGAATTCTGGCCATCATGGATTCCTTTCAAAGACTTTATTTTTGCCAACGCTGCTTCATTGGTAGCTTTTTAGAAAATAAACATGTTGGTTGTTTTTTGTACATAACACACTACTCACCTATGATTCACATGGAATGCTAAGTTTAGTTTTTCGTCTTCTTTCACAGAGCTTTCGTTCTGGCTTACAAGTATTGAACAGAGGGATCTAGGTGGCCGTGCTCGTTGTTCTTCCAGTTATCAAGCCCGCAGTAAAAAAGTTTGAGGACCCTTGCCTTTATATAAATCTCTATAATACTGTACTTTATTATTAAGTGTCTAAGACGAATGAGTCTATATGTAATCTACAAAAATGCAAATAAATATAACCAAGAAGTACTCTATTATTTTCAACCCATGTGTTCCAATAAATTATGAAATTCCCTCTATACATCCAACCAGATTATGATCAAACAGGATAGAACCAGGAATATCTAATCAAATACGTGTATACATTACAATAATACAAGTAAGAGAAGTGCAATAGAGTTATATGTATTACAAAAACTTGTACAAATTAATATATTTATATCATTTTTTTAGTAAATAAGACAGAATAAGAATCAAAATCGTGATGCTAATGGCAGAAGGGTGTGTGCACTTGGCATGGAATGCCCCTTTAGTTATTTCCAAAACAATGCATGAAAAAAAAAAAAAAATGGTGTTTTAATTTTACACTTCTTCTTGATGTAAAAAATACGATTCAAGTTAAGCAATCCCTTGAACATTGCTATGGGAAGGACTCTGCTCATTTACACGAATACTAAAACAAGTCAATTTTGAAGGAAATAAACGTATTTTATTTGTTAAGTCCGGGAGCTTTCATCACATGTGTTTGTTAGACGCAGGGTAGAATTGAGTATCGACAACGGAGTAATTCTTGCCCACGTCATTGTTAGATAAGGAGTGGGATTTGGGTAGACGTCTTTTCTCTCATAGCTCCTGATTGGAGTTAATCCAATGAAACGTAATGTCGTCATATAAGCTATTTCCTAAAGCTATTTGTAGTTAATCGAATACAACTTAGTGACAGCTAAGCTGATCTCCTATCAAACATCCTTTAAATTGTTAGATCTCCTATATGTATTGTCGCTTTCTTTTATAGTCACTTACTCAAAGTTATTATAATTTACAGCTCTAGGCTTATTTTCAACTATAAGTTACATATGTATAACTATAAAATTTTGCTTCATTAATTTCATCAAACAAAATCAGGTCACAAAAAAAATGTTTAGAAGAAACGTTGTGGTCTCGTTTTTTTGGCACATTAGTAATATTGATCACGTAACAATCCTCTGTACTGTGTCAATAACTATTGGGAGTTTACTTTAGATAAGAAAAATCTCTTCTCTAATCAGCATTAAAATTATCTAATCTATAATTTATTATGTTTTTTCACTTAAATTAATTTTGATTGTGCTTAATTTGTATACCCGCTTAGCTAAACAAAGTGGATTATACTTATTTTCACTTTGAATAGTTTGATTAAAAAAAATAATAATGTATGTATATTATTAATATATTCCAAAGAGCAATAAATATCTTTAGGGAAATGAGTAAATATTTTCAAAAATAATTTATTATACATTTTTCACTATAATTTGACAAAATATGAATTGATTCAAAGTAATAAAATCAATTTCAAGAAATATAAAAAATACTCGTAATATTTAAGCAGAGATAAAAAAAATTATAAAAAAGACATTTCTCAGGTACATTTAAGTAAAAATAACAAAATAAAGATATGAAATGAACGGTTTAGGCTTCCCTTGAAACCACAGATCTTTTCTTAAACATGGACATTTGGTTGACGGAGCTCACATTTTTCTTCAATTTGATTCCTTCATCCTCTGATGCTTCAGATTGTCTGTGGAATTCCTCCGTGTCTGGTTGATAGAAGGATGACATAGACAAAGTTGAGTCGAATCCTCCATCAAACTCCAGCTTTAATGATTTTGAAGGGACTCTGTGACGATTGCAGAACTGCTCTAGTCTCTCAAATGCCGTTTCAAACAAACTTGCAGGAGTTGTGAGCACAATACGGAAAAAGTTGGGACAGTTGAAGCATTTACCAGGGAGAGGGAAAACGGATTCTTCCTCAATGAGTTTCTTCACAAACTCCATGTCTGAGGAAAACTGGGGAAAGTATTGTGAGTCAATATGAACCATCATGTACATAGCTCCACTAGGCATAATGGGATTGAGGCCCTGAATGCCCTCCAATTTACGGAAAACCATCTCTGCCGTGCTTTTAACAACACTAATTGTGTTAGAATGAAACTCCTTTGGGGTTTCTTTGAGGATGGCTGGAAGAGCTCCTTGAACAACCGTATTGGGTCCAATTTGTCTTTGTGTTAGTCTTTCCAGAGCATTTGTTATCCCGGAGTTAAGGAAAAGGTTATTCCTATCATAAATTACGAGCCATCCTAGTCTCCATCCAGGTACAAGAAATCTCTTTGTCAATCCACCACAGCTGAGAATGGGGACTTCCGAAGTCAGACTTGCCATGGGTACAAATTCAAAATCGTCAGAGAAGGTAAAATAATCGTAGATCTCATCTGCAATTATTGGGATTTTGTGTAACTCTGCAATTCTAATTACATCCTTGAGATGTTTTGGACTAAAAGCTGCTCCACAAGGGTTTGATGGGTTATTGACCACAATTGCTGCAGTGTTTTCATCAATGGCATCTTCTAGACTCTGTAAATCGATTTCCCAGTTTCTCTCAGGGATACAAGAATATTCCTTCGATTCAATTCCAAATCCATCAGCAAGTGTCTTGTAAAGAGGAAATGCAGGCCTTGGAACTAGGATATTCTGTCCTTTACCAGCCAATACGGTAATGCAATGATCAAGAGCAGTGGAGCAACCTGATGTCAATATAACATCATCTGCTGTTACTTCAGCTCCAGGGATAGACACATGCTCTGCTACAGCTTTTCGGGCAATAGCATGCCCTGTTGAAGGTCCATATCCATTGTATTTGCCAGAGCGAAGTGAGTCCTCAAAGGCTTTGATGATATTCTCATGTGGCTTAAGATTACCAAAGACTGTTGGATCACCAAGAGATAAGTCTATTAGATCCTTGGATGGATTAGCATTCCCTTTCAAGGTTTTAAGAAGACTTCGAATGGGATTAAACGTATTTTTAGCAAAGTCAGACTCTTGGATTTTCCATTGTTTCGCCATGGATTGTGATGCAATGATGTTTGATGAAATGGGTGACATCTTTATATCCTCAAAAAGTTAAAAAAACAACAGTTATAAAATTCAAATAAACTACTATTAGATGCAAGATGTAAATCAAGATGATGTACAAGTATTGGTATGTTTTCTCTTGTATTGGTACAAATGATATTTTGTGAACATTCAGTTTAATTCTGATAGCAATACATCCTATAACTCTCATATTTATACTTTTGTAGTCATGCTATTAAACGTAATATGAGGGGCTATGAAAAATAGGTATGACCATCGAGCCTCCTTTTTTTGATTGGTTAAAATTGGGGGACAAGTTTTTTCCATACAAGGCTTCTGATTCGTTGAGCAAAGAGGCTTGTGATAATGAGGGGTCGTTGAAAAAAGAAATAATAATAATAAAACCAGTCACACATCTCATGATTTTTTTAACCACTATTCGAGAATAACTTGTTTTGATGTATTTTTTCTAGTGAAAATTGGTTCGACAGAATTAAGTAAGAAAAAAAATCATGTGACGGATCTTTTCTGGGGAAACAAATTAAATTATGCGAAATAATATTTAGGCTATTACTTTTAAAACGTATACAAGAACAACGCAAAAAGATATATTCTTTATTTGTGTGTGTGGTTTTTTACAGGTAAAAATCTGTATAGATAAAAAATATTGAAATACAAAAACTATTTATAACCTAACTGCAATTTTTTTAAAGAATAAAAAAAAGCGATTAATAATTATGAATTATGTGGCCCATCAATACAGAAGCAAGCTAGAATGATTTTTCTCAAAATTGATCGCAGCACATTTAAAAAATTAAAAAGTTGACAGATGTATTTGAAAATAACAATATCGGGGCCAATATAAGTCTCTTAAATAAAATAAAGATAATAAATCATGGTTAAAAGTATTGGCTATCCCAACTCATGTCAGAAATTTGAATAATAATCCTATAATAGACTGCATTATGTCTATAAAAAACTGGTAAAAAATAAATTGGGATTTTCTCTTTTTCTTGATTTTGTTCAAGATTGTTTTTATGTTGACGCAGCACCTTTATGAACTATTGAATTGGATAAATCCCAAATAAATATATAATATAGAACTATTACTTGGATCACTTATACTATTAGCGTATGTAATATAATATACTTGTCTAAATTGTTGATGAAATTGACCTCTTTAGATACATAATTTTATATATACATATATTAAAAAAAACAACTTTAAACCAGTTCATGGTTTAATTTGAATTGCGTTGTGTATTTACTTTTAAAATATTTGAAGGTTTTTTTGTGTTATTCTCTATAATAACACAAATATTTTAAATTATTATTGGACTCCCCCTTAAAAATCGGCATGCTAATAAATGAATTTGTGAAATAGTTCCATCATCACATTGTCATTAATATACGCATTTATTATACGCATTGGATAGAGTCCCACTCTTTTCCAAGAAAGTAAGGCGTAGACATTAGTGTGGGGCTTCGGTTTGAAAGTTTGATACCGTTATCATTTTTAACCGACCGAACTAATTCCATCTTTTAAAGAATTTTAGATTGGACGCATTTAAAAAAAAAAATTAACTTTGGATTGGTTTAATTTAAAATTCGGTTTAGAGCGATTCGACGTCAATTGTGTCACAAAATTGTGAACATCGGTACAATGATATTATATGAAGTTAAATGTCTTGCAAATATCGGGGGGTGTAGTTAAAATCTAGACAATTATATAAAAACACACGAGATAAATGTATAATAATTCTTCCCATCGTCTCACAAAGAAGGCAGACGGTTTACAAAGTCAAGAAGACTATTTATGAAGGTATTGACATCGAGACAAGCTTCAATAAGATGGTGTACAGACACACATATAAATGATTACACAGTCCTTGTTGAAGACCAAAAAAATTTATCCGCCGTTCTCGTCTGATGTCAAACCACTCGACTTTTCCTTCTACTCACATGTCAAGGCATGCCGGACAAAGGAACATCATATTCAAGCACTCAAAGCTTCTTTTGATGAGCATTGGAACTCTATGATTCCTAATTGCATTATTACCACCTCTTAGCGCTTCTAGCGGCACATCAAGGTCCTTATCAAAGTCAATGGAACCTACTTTCAATATTATTAATGGCAACAACCTCTGTACAAAGCTTAGTTAATCCAGCTAACCTTAGTTTCCGAAATTACACTTGCTAAAAATTCCAGATTCAAAATGTTTATTTTTCCATAATGCACCCGGTATTATCTTTTTACAATTCGAAAACCAGGGTTGGGGAGAAAAACAGTTTACGATACTTAAACAATTAAGCTTCAACCTACGGTCTGAGATCACCGTTTGGATCGAAATATCGGTCTAAAAAAAAAAAAAAAAAAAATTAAGACTGTATCAAAAGATAAAATAAAAATTTGCCTCGGACCGAGTCTCAACAACACTAATAGACACTATTATCAAATTATATGATGTCGAATAAATGAATCAATCATGTCCACAGCACAAAATAATGACTCTGGGAGACAACAAACAGTATTATTAACTTATATAGATATGAATTACGTAAATGTATAGATTTTGAAGAATACACTCTGTTAACAGCTTTACCTAGAACTGAGAAAATGTACTACTTCGACTCAAATATTTGTTATTTTGAACAAGAACAAAAATAGGGATGAAAAGTGGCTTTCAAAAAACATTTGAAAATGATATATATTTACTCGTCTCTTCATGACCCTTCATACATGGACAGTCTTTAAAAAAATATAGTTAGTATTTGAGACATTTTTTAGTTCTTTTAAACATTTGCTCCGTCAATACAAAAACAATTTAGAATATTTTTTTTTCACAATTAAGTCTGAATTACTTACATTTGTATTCACCAACAAATTATTTTTATCAGAATTAAAAATATTATCATATATGGGATGAAGGCTTCAGACTCTAGCGAATATTTCTAGGTATTTCCAACCATTCTATAAATTATGTTTCAGAGCTCATAAACAGGGGAGTCCGATGGATTGTATTTTGGGGAGGGAATTGGAATTTTTTGAAAAAAGATACTAAAAGTAATTTTTTGGAAAAAAAATTCATATCTACAACTCTTTACCAAAAATTAAATAAATCCACAGCTATTAAAAAAATATTAAATTTTTCGAAAAAAAAATTCAAATATTAAATTTCAAATATTAATTTTCCTAGTAAAAAGGGCAATTTTTTTGGGAGTAGGGAAGGGCTACATCCCCTCCAGTCGACCCCTGCGGACGCCCCTGATAAATGACAGGAATAAGTCAATTAAATAACAGGGCGTATATATTTATGAAAGGAAACAATACATAAGGAATTTCTTCATTTTTTTATTTTGTTGCATTTTGTTGAAACGCCCCATATGAAATCTTATATAGGTTGCCCGTCATCATAAGAACAAGGTAGAATAATTTTTGTCAAAATAGAGAAATGGCATGAAAACCAAATTGTCGTAAGTCAAATATTTACTTTACATAATTAAATTTGGAAACTCAATTTTTTCATTATGAATCAAATTGCTCTGCAATTTGTACAATAAAACGAGCCTCGGTAATTCATTTTAAACTACTGAATTTACCTTTTTTAAGTACAAATATCAAATATTATACTTTTAGTTCTGGATTGATCCAAAAAAATAAAAAAGGCTGTAGTCATATATGTCCGCTGCTAATAAAATTTGTCAGTCCTAGAACCGGTCCTTATCGGTCTTTCATGGAAACTAAAAAGAGAGTTAAATGACGTAGTTTTCTTGTAATTACGTCATTTAAGTCACTCAAGTTTCATCATAATTTATAATCTCTTTCAAAGAGACAAGATACCTGAAATTAAAAGTAGGAATTGTTTAACTAGAACGTATTATTATACCTTCTAACTATTATTCATTATTTTATTAGTGTTTATATTCTTCAATCCTAGGTAGAAGTAAAGAAAATAAAAAGATAACTAGGATCATAGGACTAAAAGACCGATGTATCGGTCCTGAGGACTGATCCATTGTAAAAAAGATCAGAAAGATTAAAAAAAAAAAAAAAAGACTGAAAAGGGAGGGAAAACAATCCTATGATTTATCCAACACTACATATAGGCAATAAAACAAATATTTGTTTTTTTTGAGTTACAAGAATTTTGCCCGAAACCCTCAATTTGTACTCTACGACGAATTATTATCAATGCCTATCTTCCAATTATTTTGGATTGAGGGACCATATCGAGGCCAATATAAGCCTCCTTAAATCCAGTAAAGGTTCTAAACTATTGTTACAATTCTTAGGTGTCCTAACCAAGGCTGTACCCTTAGCGGTCTGAGTTCCAAATAGCTAAAGACTTGTTATGGATCTGAAAAAGTGGTTTAAGGCACCAGATGGTGTAAATAAAAAATGGAAGGGGGGTAGATTATGGATACAGATCCGATACTAAGCTTGTCTGGCACTATAATATGGTAACTATAATATTTCTTAAGCCAGGGTTTCCCAAACTTTACTATGCCAAGTCCCCCCTACACGAATACATTTTGAGCTGAGGCCTCTTCATACGAAACGTTTGTACTATGTATGTGTAGACTGAAAGCAATCCTCAATTATCCACCTTCCTGCCCCCCTAGCCTCCTACACGGTTCCCACTTTGAAAACCATTGTCTTAAGCAACTTTAATATCCGGTGCCTCTGTTGGAACTTGGGTCACTACGCACTCTGCGTAACAGCTAGCTGCAGTCCTGTTTGTATCTAATATCATTTCCTGGGGCCGAATTTTCTAGCTATGTCCCTTGTTTTAAATGCCTGTTACCAAATTGATCACATTTTAAAAAGAACCGAGATCGAGATCGAAACCGTTGAAATGAAAGAACTGAGACCAACAGAACTGCTGAGCCTGAACCAGGCCCTACCTTGGTCCTAACATATCCCACAAATTTGAATAAAACGCCTATAATTGACTCAAATATGAAGTTTAAAAAAATTGGCATTTTCTCCGTTTCTTAATTTTTGTGCAAGATTATTTTTATGTTAACACACCACATATGTGACTATCCATTATTTTTCAAGATCCAAAAAAATGAATACATATTTTACGTCATATCTTTTGTTCAATTCTATTTTCTAAAATACGAAAAATATATCTTGTCAAATGAATCTCCAAAACGTTAAATATAAATCAATAATCCCTATTGATTTATTTCTATGAAAGGATATTTTTAGATTCTTATTAGACGGGAAATGATTAATTATGTAGCATTTGCAACAAAAGATCATTAATATTTAGCAAATTGTAGCTGTGTGGATGCAGAATTCTCAAATAAATCTTTTTCGACAAAAAAAAAAAAAAAAAAAAATCCCCATTTGACTCAATCTATCTCTATTGATGCCCCGATAATCTTTTGCTATTAATGTTTTGTTCATAATAAGAAGCTTTTATTTAAATATAGTAAAAAATCAATATTTGACGAAAATATTTTTTATATTTCAAAAGTAGGACTTAAAGCTCTGTTTGACTTAAATAACAACAAAATGAATGAGTATGGCTAATAGTATGTCAAACGATTCCACAAATGATAATATGAAGGCCTTAAAGGACCAAAATAAGTCAATGAAATACTGGGGCGGTTATTAAATAAAACAATTAATTGAGAAGGTCTCAATTTTTAATTTTTTTATTGAAGATTGCTTTAGTATTGACACAGCACATATGAGCTCTTGTACATATGGCCTGTCAACATAAACGCAAACTAAAATGATTTTTCTTCCTTGCACTCTACTAACAATTATCATCAGTTTCTATCAAAAAATATTCTTATTAACCAATTGGAGGTGTGACAAATACAAGAATAAAAAACGGATGGATTTTATTTTAAAGAGGTCATATCAGGGCCAATCTCTTAAGTCATATGTATAACTCTTAAGTATCTTAACTCATGAATAATAAGCCTCTAATTGACACAAATATGTCTATGAAATATTGGGCTGTATCTTTATAACAAATTGACATTTTTTGCTTTTTGTTCAAGATTGTTTTTATGTTGACGTATCACACAACCGTAGATTGTACGTAAAATAGAGGATATTTTATTGCTATGAGTATTTAACTTTTGTACAAGTGGAACATGAACAAAACACTAAATAAAAACTAAATCTTGTTTTTGAAGCCCCCCCTCCTCAATTTGAGACAATTATAAATCATCCTAATTAATCAGAGTAATTACTGCTCTCAATTCAAATATAAATACTGGCTACAAATCAATTAACTCAAATTATAATTGTATACATGGAGTTCCACTTACCTATACCTATATTCGAAATGAACTTCTTGATCTCCAATATCAAAATGGATAGAGGGGACTTCAAGCATTGATTTTTTATATGTTTGGATTTACTTTAAGTTTTGTTTGTTTGTTTGTTATTATACATATGATACAACATAGTAACTTACGCGTAAAGTGTGAGAATAATGACAATACCATCAAAGCCATTATTATGTATGTACACTGTAAAACCAATCAAAAATGGCACCTGAAGCTACTAACACGCAGTGTTAGTAGGGTAGTCATTGAGAATCAATTTTTTACTTGGCTTCTTCCTACATCCCCCCTTTCATAATAAAACTTTATTGTGCAAAAGTTTTTTAATTTTACTTACTAAACATTCTACTACTGGGACAAACGTTTTTATATACTCATCTCTATAATGTAAATTTTGAGAGGTTAAAAGTTATTTTTCCCACAATTTTTCTATGAGCAATGTTATAGACGACATAATTAGCTTAGGTCAATTGCTAAGAAAAACATTGTCTTAGTCATCATGAGGATGATGATGTCATGGGGACATTGAAAATGGTCTACCTCGAGGCACTAGTATGTTCTACAATAGCAATTCTGGGGTAAACCTACGCGGAGGAGCTCTGCTATCTCAATCCTCTTCTCGTACTCTATGCTCACAGTGGCGACTAGGACTTTGCACCTAAATGTTTTGCCCTATTTTCAAAAATGCGCATCTCCTTTTGCTTCTAATAAAATCAAGTTACCAAATCAATTTTTTCTATAACCATAAATAAATTGATCAAATATTTGTTACACATTTCTATTCTCGGTAGTGGATAGATTTATATTAATTCTAAGTTCATTTGTGTTACTAAATGTTGAAGTAAATTTACAAATTACTTCAAAAGTCGACCTGGACCACCACCCCCTTTGAATTCGCTCAAATTTAATAACTTTTGGCACTAGAATATGTGTTCTCTATTATAAACGTTTGAGAGTATGGAATAGTGTACTTAAAACACTGATTTTTTTAAGTATACAATAAGAACCACCCTAATGTGTTATATATTATTATATAAATGACTGTGATACGAAGAAGTGACATTTAAACTTTCATCGATTTGAATGATGTATATGGCGTGTAGATGAGATTGAATCCATCTACAATACACGATCATCCTTTGCAATATTATGAAGCAAATACGTTCATTTTTTTTTACAGTGTTTAATGAGTCTTTGAATGCCAAATTGATTGTATTTATTTGACTATGTGTTTTTTACTATTGTTAAAGCGTAGTATAAGCATCGTAGAAGTAGCTTATATAAGTTACTTAAATTACATATAAAATTGGAAGTGATAAAGGGAGTTTTCCATTTTATGACTCGTAAAAAGAAGATAGGAGTTTCTTAGAAAATCCGTTTCCATCAAAGGTACTTTTTAATATATATTGTATATATATTACTATTGAGAGTACATTATTTGTTCATATATTTACATACACTCAATCATCACAGGATTTCAACACGGAACAAATCATAGCTAATCTCACAGTTAAAGTTGTTGTTTCATGATATGTGACAATGTAAAATTATTTAAATATCACTGGTCACATTTTGAATGGGATTCGT
This sequence comes from Lepeophtheirus salmonis, assembly GCF_016086655.4. NCBI lineage: Eukaryota > Metazoa > Arthropoda > Copepoda > Siphonostomatoida > Caligidae > Lepeophtheirus > Lepeophtheirus salmonis. The sequence continues at coordinate 10,574,679 of NC_052139.2, forward strand.
ATACATTGAATGATTCGTATATTAGTTTTGAGACTCGGTAGAAGATCGAATTTTTTCCCCTCTTTCTTAAATAATTTTCAGACTGAATAACAGAATGAAATTGTTTTCAAATTGTGGACCCATTTTTTGGGTCTCAATCTGTGGACCGATTGCTTCCCCTATATTAATTTATAAATTGTACGAATATGATTTATGCAGTAAATTTAACTTAATATGACGTTGTTGTAGGTCCGTGTTCACAGTTTTAAAACTCAACTGACGTCATCAACAATTCATTTTTAGAATCTATATAGACCAGGGATCGGTAATCCACGTCTCCGGAGCCATATGCGGCTCTTTATCCTGATGTTGTAGCTCTGGAATGGGGTACAGGGATTTAAAAAAGTTTTTATGGAATATGAAAATATAATATTTCAACTATAATGATGCCCACTAACAGAGGGATAATTGGCTCAAAATATGTGTCTATACAATATTGGGATGTATGTTGTATATGAAGGAAAAAAATACATGTGTATTTTTTTTAATTTTTGCAATTCTTGTTCAAAATTGTTTTTATGTTGACATACCACGCTTATGACAATATGGACGTTCAAGGGTTAAATAAGACAAAAAAAACAAAAAAAAAAAACAAGTACTAGCCGCTGTTCGCGAGTTTCTTTCAAACACGAGTCCTGATGGAGTCCGGAGTCTTTTGATAGTACGAGTCCGAATAATAAGATAAAAATAAGGCAATTGAAACCAAATAATAATGACATGATTTTATTCATTCCAATTATACAATTGTCTCAATTACAGAGAAGGTCAATTAATGTACAACACGATACATTATCAATTATTAGCGTTTGATACTGATTAAAATTGTCACAGAAATAGTCACTTTTAAGCCTCATGCATCTACAGCAGGGTATTAAATATCAACGTTTTGCTCTTGTTTATATCACGCATCCATTTTATTTCCTTCATTATAAAACTTCCATGTACAAAAATACTTATGACGTTATGGGACATTAGCGTTGTTTACTTAGATATATTAGTTTGTAAATAAAGCAGCAGATTGTTTTTTTATGGCGGTAAAATAATACAATTTTTTTATATGTTATCAAAGCTGAAAGATTATTCCCTTATCGAAGAAGATCGTCCAAGAAGAAAACTGTCCTGTTCTGTAGGGAACTGTAAATTTTTACCAAGACACCTTTCAATGGTGTATATCCATCCTCCCATGGTCAGTTCAAGAGTGTAAAAAGTATACCCATTGTTTTAATTAGGGAGCTCCAATATTTGAGTAAACATTAGTGTATTTTTTATAATTGAAGATATCTCATAGTTGAAATGATTCAAGAGGATTCTGGATTATATTACTCAAAGTCAGCCCAGGTTTTGAGGGTTGTTATTCTTTTTATAGAAATATTTCAATTGGATTGAAGTTCTAGGAATTTCCTCAATGTTCCATCTACATATATCTGAGCATACATCCTAGTCAAACATGCATATTCATAAAATAGTAGTTACTTTTGAAACTATAAATATATGAGTTCAAAAATTGTACTCGCTCCCATCCATGAAAGTTGAGAGACTTAATTAGGTTTTGCATCCTCCCTGAATGATATTTAAATAAATAAAAAATAGGTACGTTACTCACATAGTGGACGCTGTGAAAAATTTATGTTACGTCCCTAAGCGATAAATAAAAACGTCAGCAAATGATGATAAATTTATAATTGACATGTAAAGTTGAAAAACCAAAAAAGACCTATGAATGTCGCTCCGATGTTACAACTTTTGGGAAAGGAATGAATATAATTGCACTATTAGAACCGATTGGGAGGGTGATCGAAATAATGAAAATGAACATTGATTTTGTAAGTACACAATACGAGCAACCCTTAATCTAAAGTAGGCAGTTTTTTGTAAAAAATTAAATCGATTACAATGCCAATTGGTTTTATCCTTAATGAGTTTAAACAATGATTTACTTCAAAGTACATTTTTCTTTACTTTCAAAATACTTCCTTTACAAATTATATAAGTCAAATCATTATCAACTATTTCATTATATAATGTATTATTATGTACAACTGATAACAGATTGTACAATGTTGTTCATAGCTAGGGTTGAGTAGTTTGTAATGAAAAAAAGAGGGTGAGATGAAAGGAAAAGTGAAACTTTAGGAACACCTATATTAAGACCCTTTTTAATATTACATGAAAATGAATTACTGCTATAAAGAGGAGAACCGTCTACATTTAAAAGTGCATTAGTGCAGGAAAATTATGGTAATTATATTTAAGTTCATACATATTTATTTTATTGAGCATTTTTAAAACAATTCACACCCAAGATAGGCGAGAATTCTTCTTTGAAAGGGAGAAGTTGATACCACGACACAAATGAAATAATGAACAAAAAATAATTCTTCTTCAACAAATATAATTTATTATTAAATAATGTAAATAGTTGCAAACAAATTAATACTATAATTAGATATGCGTCTGAGCTCTCTTAATCATTAATGTAGCCACCCTTAGCAGAATTATGCCTTCCAGGTGGCAGTGGAAGGCCGGACGCCCTCTGCTGATGTGTATTCCTCTGTCATGGCGTTCCAATGTTGGATGACAAAGGATTTGAGGGCTTTTGGATGAGGTAGACTTTAAGCCTTTTCCTCAACATGTACCCAAAAGGTGTAGCCGAGGGGGTTGGCATTAGGGCTATAATGTGCCAAAAGTATCAAAAAATAGTACAAAATTTCTTTCATTGCTGGTGTCAAAAGTGGCCTCTCCACCCTCACAAGGCTCTGACAACCCACTTTTTGATAGCTCTCTGGACAGCCGGTTGGGAAATCCCAAGACCTCTTGCCTGGCCCTTCACTAACTTGAGGGGATTGGTCTGGCTGTTTTCTTTAATTCTTCCGGATCCAGTTTGGCCTTTTTGACATTGCTTTTCTTTTTAACAACGTTTTGGACATTGGAATGAATCGTCGATCACGTTCAAGTGTCATTTTCTCAACTTGTTCGTAATTTAGGGAGCTCATGTTTATTTTGTTCGTAACTAATTGCTTATGCTTTAATCTATCGAAATATGAATTAATTTCGATCACTTAGCCTTCATTTATTTATGAAGTGTTCAGATTTCAATGAAAAGCCCAGTAAATCGAGGAAATTGTAAGTTTAACAGCTCATATTTTACCCATTTTTCAAAATAATTAAATTTCTTTTAATAGAAAGTTTAACCATATTCAATTTTTCCTTTCTGTGATTTAAATTACGAGTTGTATTTTTTTACATCAATCCAATTATATAATGAATCGCAGACGATTATATTGTGTACTGTAGTCAGTACTGTTGAGTATAAATGCAAATAACACATGTCATATATTATAGGATTTTTTTTAGGAACTTTCATTTTTGTAATTATTTTATTGATATTATATAATAGATATACAAAACGTTTATATCCTTATCACATGGAAAATCAACATTGGTACATGTATGATGATGCAAGTATCAAGTGGCTGATATTACAAAATATATATTGAAGGTGCGTTATTTGTTTGTCCAAACAGATTAATTTTCCAATTTCAGATCGAATAAAAAAAAATCCTTTAATATGTATAACAATTGTTAAACTAACACAAACATAATTATTTTAGTCATAGCTATTTTTGTATTAAGACATAAGCATTGAGCTTTTATTGTGGTCATTAAATAAAGCAATGTTTTTATTCTCTCAACCTCTCAAACAGTTCTTATGTGAAAATTTATTCAACTGGCAAAAATTGTAACATTTGAGAAACGTTTCAAGGTGTGTCCCCGTTTAGCTCTTAAACTTTTGACGTAAATGTAAACTTTTCAACATTTGATAACGTCCTAAATACTCCAAATATGGGTCTGTTTTGTCTATATATAAAATACTTTGTATTACAAAAAATATTAAGTAATCTAATAATTGATCTTCTTCAAAAAAACCAACAACTTAATTAATAAAGCTATTGGTATTGACATCGAATATATTTATGCCTACCGACAATGTTGGTATTATCACTTTATGCTCTTAAATAAATTTAGAGTTATCGAACTTTTTTTCGGCTAATTTTTTAATAGACGTCAAAACATTTAGAAGCAATGTCTTACATAAAATATTAATTATTGTCAAAAATATTTTGCATTTAAAATTTTTATTATTTGGTGACAAAATAAGAGGGTGAAACAAGTCATAGTAAAACATTCCTAAATAGAGCCACCGATCATATTATACTGGGTTGGGATTTTCAATCCAGAGCAAGTTTAGAACTCAATATCTTGGCAACCATGATAGCCATGTTTAGAAAGTTTACTCATCAGAATAAGGTGACAAATTTAAAATCCCCATAATGTGTATATTAAATTTAAAAAAAAATTAAATCTCTTTTTTGATAGGATTGGGACGAATCAGTATCAAAACGTCATTCAGTACAACATCCAAGATGTATTGATGCGGTACAGTATTTTAATACTTGATACTAATAGTTATTAAAATATTATGACCAGTATTATATTGGTCCTTATTTATCAGCTCTGGTCCGGTCTAGTCTTAGGACCAGTCCTATGGGTCCCTAAAACTGTCGATCATTGGACCGGTCTTTAAGACTGTCGGTCCTTGGAATCGTTCCTTAACTATTGGTGTTGGAATTTTTCTTAAAAATATGAATGGTTTATTAAGCCAAATAAGATATATGAAATAGGTATTACGATTATTGCACATGTTTTGCAAAAACTATTATTTTTTTCATTAATATACAATATAATATACGAACATATTTTATTGTTACTTAGTTATATAGATTATTCTATTATGTAACGGAATAAAAAAAGAAGAAGAAAAAACACCCTCAATGACGTCACGAGGGATAGATTTATCTTCTTTAAGGTCTAACAAGTGGTACTGGACGAAACCACGGTCCTCGGTCCTAAATGAGGATCAACACAGCACTAATTGTGACAGTTATTTAGTAGATGATGTAGTTTTAATCATTTTTTTACGGAAAAATTCGAAACCTTATAAGTCAAAGTCTTTAAATTTTTGATAATAATAGAGTTTTTGTAGGTAAAGGTTATTTTGAAAGACCAACTATTCCATTCATTTTGCATACGTACATATCAATTAAAAAGCTAAAAATACTTCAAATGACATGGGAAAAAAATAAATCCTTATTTTAAAATAATGTCAACATATAATGCAAATATGTAAGTTTCAAGTTTCCACCCAGTATTATCAAATTAGTTATATTGATTTTTGTTATTTTAAAGATAACAAAAGTTTTATTTTTTTCTTCAATATTTTTTATTAAATTAGTTTTAATAATTCATTTTTTGATTGTTTCTCCCATAAAACGAGACATTTCATAAAAACATCTTCGGACGAGCCGAAAGGGATATAAAAAAATATATCAATACACACTTTTTTAGAGTGTCCACAATTACATATACTGAGATGATTTATTAGTTTAAACCTGAAGGGTCTGGAGGTCAATAAAGTTAATATAATAACGGTGATAATTCTATTCGGCATGTCCTCAAAAAGGAAAGAAAGTACTCCTAAAGCTAGGTCGATAGGGAATGCTTTATTCAATGCAAAGAGTTCCCTAGCTAAGAATATAACTGTAGGAGAACCCGTGGTTGTGGAGCTCATTCGTACTATTTTAATTTCGGCGGTGGCAAGATACGGAGAGTTCGAGCTGAAGATACCTAGGGCTATCAAGGGTACTTGGGACTGGGCCTATGATATCATTAGATATCATTCATCAAACGCATCAAAATTTTTCGGACTTTACAGAAGATACTCAAACTTTTTAGAAAGAGCAAAAAAAACAAACAAAAAAAACGAGGTAGTCGTTGGTTTAAAAGCAAATTTGCTATTAATATTTTATGTTTGTATTTTATTGATTTTAGATGCTAATGTTTTTAATTGAGATATATGAATATGTTATGTTTGAAGGCTTTAATCTGGTTAATAAATTTTAAGCTATAATGTTTAAAGATATTTTTGTAAATGTATCTTCACGAGAAAATTTTAGATAACTATAATTTTATATCAATTATTTTCTGTTAAATAAAGGTTAAAAAAAAAAAAAAATATTGTTTTTAAATTTGTAGAGCAGTTCTCTACGAACTACTTATAATAGATCCGTGAATAACTTTTCGGTGTCGACCCACATATTGAAAAAGTTTCTTCAAAGGAGAGTAATAATATTCTCTACTTTAAAAAAAATTAGATTATATTTGCAATGTATGTATATATATACATATATTTGTGTTGAGTAAATTATTGCTTTATATAATCGAGTACAGAAAATTGTAGTTACAAAACTATAATCCTAGAATGGGCACTTGGTAGAGCACAAATCTCTGCTAACAAAATTATTTTGGCTTTTTAGCGTTTTTTGTAACCTTGACCTTTTGAAATTCAATTTGATTGATGTATCTCAGTTTGTTTCAAAAGTTATGATTAATTTAGTATTGTTAACATTTTGTGTTTCCTTAAACATTGACTTTGATCTACCATAACTTTTTCAGTAATCCTTCTAAAATAATAAAGAAACAATCCTCTTTGTTACCGGAGCTAAAAATTTAAATATATGCATATAATGTATTTACAAATTTAATCAAATAATTCTATGTACCTTTATAGACTCATTCGTTTGTCCACTTACGATAAGCCGTTACGTAAGTAATATTTATTCAAATTGAAGGCTTGCCACGATCAAAACTGCGTTTTGCCACTGATAGCCCAGGATACAAAGCATTTTCTAGAGTGATCAACTGTTTTCTTTTAACATAAAAATATAAATTGATTAAATGTCTGGTGATTTTATGGAAGAATCAGTAGAAAATCGACTTAAAATATAAATTAAATAATAAGTAATAAAAAAAAAAAAACATAAATAAGAAATGTTAAATATAATTAATTCAAAATATTCCCCAACTCCCTTCTAAAACTAAAACCCATTGGACCAAGCGTACTTCAAGATCAAAATTTATTCGTTAATAAAAGGATTTTTCACTTTTTTTATGTCTTTTTTCACTAGTGTAGAAAATTGTAGCTAAAAATGCCATAAATCACTTTATTTTATAAGATAACGAAAGGGGCCATGTAAAAAGTATGTACGTCTGTTCATGACATTTTTCGAACACTTCTCCCATGTGGATATGTAAATAAATACATAGCTAATTACCTCCACCATCGAAGTTGAACGAAGGTTATGTTTTCGCTTTGGCTTGTTTGTAAATCTGTTTGTTAGCGGGATTACAGGAAAAGTTAGGAACCAATTTTGATAAAACTTTTGAGGAAAACTTATATATGTTAACAGTAAGATGCTATTAAATTTTGAGGATCAAAATAAAAGATCAAGGTGATTTTTTTACCTAATTTTAAGGAGGATTACAAAAAAAGTTACCAACCGATTTTGATAAAACTTTGTAAGAAGATATATGTTCTCGGTAAGAGACTATTAAATTTTGAGAATTCAAGTGAAAAAGTCAAGTTAATTTAATGTCTGCAGTTAGAGGCCATAAAAATTTAGAAGGTCAAGTTCATTTCTTTGTCCATTTGTAAGCAAATGTTACAGCCCGATTTCGGTACATCTTTGTAAGAAGATGATGTATATTAACAGTAAGAGGCCACACAAAACGTTTAAAACGCATCATTGACTATAATTTTTGAAGTAATTGATATAAGTAACTGAAAAAAGTGTCATTTTGTAAGTATAATAACGTTATTTCATATATAGCATGAAGTCAAATTGTCACATAAAAGGTAGAACAAAATTTCACTTTTGCAATTTTTTACTATCTGCAAACATGATTATTAATTTTTTAAGGATAAATTATTTTAGGCGGAGGTTTGCAATCTACGAATACTCATTCTAGTTAATATTATTTTTGATGTTGACATTATTTTGCATTTTCTTAATACAAATGCTAAATCAATGCCAAAGAAGTCTCATAACTACTTTGTGCATGTTTTTTTTTTTTTGCATTATGATGTTTTTTACCTTCAGTATTTTTATGAATATTAATAAATTAATGTGAGCATTTTCAAAAATAATATCAGATTTCAATTTCCAAAGAAAACATAATTTTTAAACTTCAACTATTAACATTCATATCCTTCATAATTATTAACAATTTAGTTTTATTCTCTAATCGTATTATGAAAATGAAAATAGCCTTTACATATGTGATGAGTTAGCACGAAAATTATACCGTCCCTAATTTGTCCTTTTAAATAAAATGTATCTATTTCTCTTTCTTTTAAAGTGACGATCAACTAATATAATTCACACTCAATATTGAGAAAAATCCTTCTAGCTTGCTTCTTTGTTGACAGGCCACATTGTACAATTAATTTTTTTGTATCATATATTTTATATACCGATTTAGGTCAATTATAGGCGGACTTGTAAGCGTCCTGCTTTTTCGTCGTTCATTTCAACTTTTTTTTCTTCGTTCAGCGTTCAGTCATTATTTTCGTTCCACGTTCCAACCATAATCATTGTACGACAGCAAATCGCGACTTACACTTTGAAAGCCTCAGGAAGGCTGTATTTGAGAACTAGGTTACCAGATTTTTAATAAAATAATCTGGAGAATATTAGCGTTCAAATATCGGTTCATTCATTGTTGAGATGGAGGCCAAAAGGCAAAATATAGTCGACTTGATTCTCGTCTAGCACAGCAACAAGGCAAGAAAAACTGGACCGTGGGCGAGTTGAGGAACTCCAAGGGCGACCACTTCCTCGTCTACGTGGTGTGTGAGTTTCCCCCGGTCAACCAGACTACCTTTTACCTTTACGATTATGCTGAAAATCATGGCATCAGACAGGAAGAAGATGCCCAGATTGGTTTTCGAAAAGCCTCAAAATCGGGCTCAAGGAGTACCAAGACGTCGTCAAGGAGGTGGTATTGCACTGGGTGAAGCCCAACTACTCAGAGAGAAACTATGTATTCCAGCAGGGCTATACTGCGGCACTCGTAACACAAAAGAGCAGAATTTTTTATTTGTAGTGATCCATTTGATTATATTTACGGCCAAATGATAAGCCTCGGCCCCATGATTCAGAATTATTGAACTGGTCAAGTTCATAATTTCGAGTTAAGACGAAGTATTATAAACTTTCTTGTTCATGCCACAAAATAAGTCTATCAAGCGTTTGTCTTTGCTTTATCCTCAATTTAAAGCATATTTAAAAAACTAAAAAAATATATATACACATTGATTTCTTGAATTTGTGTTTTGTAAGTACTATTGGAACGGAACGCTAAAATCTCATTTTTAGCGTTCAACATACAGAAAAAAAAATGTTTGTTCAGTGTTCCGTTCATTGGATGTACGTTCCATGGAATACCATTCAATTTTGAGCTGTGTTTACAAGTCTGATTATAGGCTTTGTATTCAAATTTCTAGAATGGGTTGATATGCCCAATAATCTTAACTAAAGTTACAAACCTTTGGTTGACTAATAAGACTTAATTTAACCCCAAAATGACCTTTCAAATAAAATCGATCAATTTATAATTCTTTCATTGTGAAATTTTAGACACAATTTCTGGGCCTCCATTTGATGAATACAAATATATTTAAATAATAATGAACAATCGATTATCGAATTCAGACACAATTTTGAGAAAAATAACATATTTTTTCTTTTTTGTTATATACGTAATATTTGTATAAAATATAACACATATTTGATTAAATGCCATTGTTCTTTTAGTAAATTGTAAGCAAACGGCATTTTGGCATTCATAAACGATTGCATACTGCAACAAGATAGACGTTGGTTTAATAAATTCAATACAGTTCATAATTGCCCAAGGTTACATGGAACACTAATAAGTCGATACATTTATTGGAAGTATTTTATCTATTTAAACAATTTTACTACTGATGCAAGATTCACATAAAAAGTGCTGGGTAGAAGGCTCTAGTAATAAACTCATGCAACAAATTCCATTTTGCCGAAATGATACTTAGCCGAGTTACCAAAAATAAAAGTATTCCTGGTCCAGTTCTGATTAACACTTCTTTATCCCTCTCACTCTATAATTATCCAAAATGTTTTTGTCATTAAAGTAGTCAATTAGATAATTACATAGTATTGAAGGGTTAATTATCATTAAATATATTTATTATTTTTTTCGGTAAAGTGTAGCCACAGCAAGGTGTATATTCCAAAAAGTAGATATCAGGCAAAGAAGTCATTCGTCAATGTTTTCCTAATATCTTTTCAATAATTTAGTACATTAAAAATACCAGGCGGTCCATAGAAATAAGAACACTTACTAATTCAATAATTAATTAAGGTTTAATGATTGAAATTAGTTCATATTTTATAAATTAAAACATAAGAATGAATTAATAAACAAAACAAACATGAGCTATCAACCTTACATACAAGTCGAGACATTGAAACGTGAACATGACCGACGAATTTCCATTCACACACTCAAAGCAATAGGGCGTCTCCATGACCACAGTCTACGCCGTCAGTAAGTACGAAACGTTAGAGAGGAAGAATGGCTCTGTCAAAGAGGCCAAATTGGATCCGGAGTAGTTAAAGAAAACAGCCCAGACCATTCCCCTCAAGTCCATGAGGCCCATGTAAGAGATATCGGTATTTTACACGTGACTGTTCTGAGAGCTGTAAAAAAAGAGGTGAAAAGAGCCTTGTGAGGGTGGAGAGACTACTTTTGACATCAACAATGAAAAAAATCCATCACCTCCGTTATAAGACTCCTTTTTGTCACTTTTGGCCCCGTAGAGTCCTGACACCAACCATCTGGACTACACCTTTTGAGTGCATGTCAAGGAGAAGGCATGTATTGTCAGTCAAACACCGGGGCCCTCAAATTTTCGCTAGAAAATCCAGCCTCTTTTTAGATTGACACGTCAAAAATCACAAAATAATATTGACTGCAAAGAGCAGTGGCATCGCTAGCCCTTTTTGGGGGTTTCTTACGCCCCTCCCCCAATTTTTTAAATCGTATCTGATATACTCGTATATGCATTTATAAGTCTGTTTTTGGCGTTGTCACACATGCAATCACAAACTGTCGAATAGATCCGTATAAAATTTAGCAAGTAGACATATAAAATATCAAACAATGTTCACCGAAAAAACTCTTCCTTTTCCTTCTTTCTTTCTAAATCTCTCTCAGTCTCTTTGTCTCTCCCCTCTTCTCTTTTTCCTTCGAGTCTTTCTCACGTCGTTACCTTCATTGTATTACGCAACCTTTCCTCTGAAAAGAAACAGAAAAAATGCCCGAAATCATTTGATAGTATCGAGAGAGAATAAGAAATCGACAGCTGACAGCAAAATACATAGGTTAACATTGTGTTAGTGAGGTAATACCCTGATCTCTCACTATCCTTTCTTCTATCTTCATTTTTTGTATCTGTTTTCCTCTATTCAGCCCTCCAACGTGGGCACCCTCAGGAAATATATATACATATAAAATAAACCTGTATAGTAATATTATGGTGTTCCTTATTTTTGGGGTTATCCCCCTCCCCCAAAAATGAAAAATAGCAATGCCCCTAGCAATGAGATATCATTTTCTTTACCTATTAATATAATTTATATTTAGATGATAAATATAAACCTATAGCCAAAGTGTTATTTTCAAATGCATTGTGCGTTTTGATTATTTATCAGTTTATTTCTTCATATATTTATTTACTCATAAGGGAATAAATAATACATATGTTGATGGATGACTCATGTTACACTATTAGTAGTATATGACAATTTTTACATTTTGATAGGGAGTGATCCGATTAAATCATTAGTAACCAACTAAAACATACATTTTCTGCATGATAAAATAGAAATGTCAATTACACAATCCATGATATAACTATATATATATATAACAATAGATATTTGATGCATTGGTATATTTGGTGTGTCAACATGAAAAAAATCTTGAAGAAAAAAAAAAGAGAAAATTTCAATTTATTATATACTAACATAAAAGTCATGATTTCATAGACATCATTGAGTCAGCTATAGGCTTTTTACTTAGAGGCGTCCGCAAGGAGTGGTTGGAGGGGTTGTAGCTCCCAAATTAAGGAAATTTTACTTTTCCCAAAAATTTAATATTTGAAATTTTGGAAAAAGAGAACTAAGAGCTCAATTTCGAAAAATTAATGATGTAAATTTTTTACTTGCAATTTCAAATCTCCAGAGGATCTCTATTTTTTAAAGCTCCTTGCAAAGATTATGTGAAATTATTAAATATAGCAGTACATGCTGTTGCTGACTGCCCTGCTCTTTGCATTATGAAGGAATTTATATCTCTTAACATATCTGGACGTTAGGATAATTTTGTAACTCGTCTCCTATCATTCGGGGTCACATCAAATGTCGCTAATGCTCCGTCAAAGACCCGTGCCTTGGAGCTTGCTCTCTTTCGAGCTGTTAAAGTAGAAAAGCTGGAATGTTAACAGAAGGTGAACCAGTCAGAAAGGAAGAACTGAGTGCTATTTGTATTGGGACCACTGCAAGGTATTCACCATCAAAATCCCTGATCTTGATGGTCTATCCTGGAAATATTATTAGTGGGATCATATTCGCTACTACCCTTCAAGTTCAAATAATAATATAAAGTTTCTTTGTCGCCTGATACGCATCCAGAGACAGTTTCAGAAGTTCTGCGGCCTCAAATGTTCAATAGTTGTATTTTTTTTATTAACATTAAAACTTTTGTTTCTCTATTTTTATTGTTAATATTTTAATATGAATTCTTAGGAATATTTTACTGTTTGCTTTATACCTATAGACATATTTTATCAATATTTGAAAGAAAATGTATATTATCTGTTTAACATGTTTACAGTAAGCATGTCTTTTTAGTTCAGGGATTTAATTATAAGCTATCATGTTTATTTATATATTTTTTGCGTATGTAACTTCCCTAAACAAATAAAGAAAAAAAATTGAAATTTTCTTAGAACAAATGTAATTTTTCAAATATTTTTCCCAAAAAAATTAATTTTCTGTACATAGCTATATATTTTTGGATTAAAAAAAAAATTTATTGTCTATAGGTATGGATTTTTTCAAAAAAAAAAGTTGAAAAAACCAATCATGCGTACACCCCTGTTATTCAAATTTATGGGATGATGTAAGATACCCAATAATTGATACTATTGTTTAGAACCTTTATTTGATTTAGTATACTTATATTGGACCGGAATTAACTTTGGCCCTCTATCGTTTACGAGCTGTACTTCTCAATAATAATGTTAAAAAAGAATAGGGAGTAAAGGGTTCGGTTGGAGTAGATGGCTCGGGGAGTAAAATCCTAGGTGATAAAGATTGGGAGGGGGGTAGGTGATTGTTTGGGAGTAGTCGTTCAAATGGGAAGTAGTAGTCTATATATACATACAACTCAATATTTCAAACGTATTTGAGTCAATTGTAGGCTTTGTAAATATAATTTATGCAATACCTTAAGATACATTAGTATTTTAGCTATAGTTTGATACCTTAATTTGATTTAAAAGACTTATATTGGCCAATATACTACCATTTTCAAATTAAAACTGTTAATTTATTGTTTTTTTATAACAATCAATTTTGGCTAATTTAAGTGGACTTTCTGGTTAAGATTTATCGAAACATTCAAGTGTAGTTTAAATTTTGAGAACAAATCATCCTAGCTTGCTTTTGAGTTGACGGGCCATAAATGTACAACACCTAGTAGGGACTATATAATTTAAATGTCAAGGTCTTTTGCTCATATTATGTCAGGACTTCGTATGGTATACCATTTTCGTGCTCAATACGACATCAGTCACAAATGTTATTATTCAAATCTATCGTATTAGGTAAAAAATCATAATGATACTAATTATTCCTTTTATTGTGATGGAAATTAATAAAAATTAAAGGTAGATAATATTACACCATTAGTGTTGTTAAGAACAAAGGTGTAGCATCAAAATTCAAGCAGTTTGTAAGAAAATGAATAAGTATTTGTTTATCGTTATTTAATCAGGAATACGAATACAAATAGATTCCAATTCGAAAGAGTTTTTTGATACTATAATAATTCTGGATAGAAGGGTTGAGTCACTTGTGACTTGGCAAATGTTTTTATGTTGAGTCAGCCATGAAGTTTCTTTGATTCGTTAGGAATATGATTCATATGATGTTTCTTTATTTAAATATAAATGAATAAGAATTAATTATTTTTTACGATTTATTGTTAAACATAAACCGTATGACGTCACAGTAAAGCCACCTTCAAAATGGGAATAAAACTTCCAAGTATGAATTTTACAAGGAATGAATTTGCTGGGAATGAAATCCCATCCACCCTTCTGAGGGAGGAACAACTCGTGTAAAATATGTTATGAGGAATATTAAGCATTAAACTTTTATATATGTCTACAAAACTTTATGGCATAGATACTTTTTATATAGCACTGCATATTTATGTTTGTATAATCCTTACTTCAGAGATTCTCAAATGTATGCATCCCTTGGCGTACTTTAGATTTAGACAAATATTTTACATTTGCTACATCACTGAAACTAAAGGGACCGTGCGCTGATAAGGGAGTACTTGGTTGAAGAAATATTTTACAAGTGGTACATTATTATTTAGAAAAAATTTAATATTAACAATTTTCTCGGACCAAGGATTTGTTGAAATGACCTTTTTTCCCCATTAAATTTGTTCTTCCAAACCAATAATTTTTTTTCTTGGTCAAGACATAGATTCTTAAATTTGGGGAGGGCTAAAGGCCCTCCAACCCACCCCCTGTGGACACCCCTGGAGTAATATAGCTATATTTTATTTTAAATACCTATATAATAATACTATCATTTAGGAAGTCGTATTATTTTGATACAAGGTGGTATCACTCTATGTCGCTGGGCTTATAAACTTATATAAGTAAACATTGCTCATGCCGTTAGACGTTACTAAACAGGATTAATTCATCACGTACGCACGTAAAGGGGCCAAATTATATAATAGTGACGTTATCAGAGTGTATGGAAGGTTTCTTGGCCTGGGAGGTTGGAAATTGAAGGTTTTTTTTTGACAAATTTGACATAAAGGCTGATGTTTCTTATATATGCCAAATTTGACGATCAACTTTTTTTTTAAATGAGAGAGAAAAAAACTTTTGGAATTTTTTTAGGGAAGACAATTTTATTTTTTATCCGCAAAAAGAGGCAATGATCCCTTGTTTCCTATGGTTTCAGCCCCACTAACACAACGATTAAATGATCGAACCCCACAAAATAGGATTTTTGAACAGGAGGCCTTTAAAATGTTTACTCAAACTTATCAATTTCTATGTTTAACATTGTATATTGAATTTGGGTCACACGTAATAAAACCGTTCAAAAGCACAAATTCCGCCAAACGAATAAAAAAATAAATTATATAATTTAAAGATCCTAACTTAATTGATTATTTTGGCTTACTGATCAATTTTCACAAAATAGGTCCAGGCTGCTTATATGTTGACACATCACTTTACAGTGTGATCTATTTAAATCTGAACACCTACTAATTCAATAATTCATGAAGGTTGAGTGATTGAAATTAATTCATATACTAAAGGATAAACAATCAGTTACAATACAAAACAAATCTGAGCTCTCTAACTTACGTACATATCGAGAAAATGACACTTGAACGTAATCGACGAATTTCCATTCCCTCAAGTTCATGGGTGCCCATGCAAATGATCCCGAAGTTTCACTAAAGATAGTCCAGAGAGCTTTCAAAAAACTTTGTGGAAAGAGCTTTGTGGGGGTGTAGAGGCCACTTTTAACATCAGCAATGAAAGAAACCCCTCCCCTCCGTTGCAAGACTTTTTTTTGGACACTATTGCCCCCGTAGAGCCCTTATATCAACCATCGGGATTACACCTTTTTGGTGTATGTCGAGGGGAAACCTGAAGTATCTGTAATCCAAACACCGAGTCCTTTAAAGCCACTTTCAGCCTGCAACGGGACAGCATGACAGATGACTACATCCACAGTAGGTGTCAGGCCTTCCGCCGCCGTATGGAAGCCATCATTACCGCTATGGGAGGTTATATTAATGATTAAGAGAGCTCGGATGCACATCTTTTTATAGATTCATTTTGTTGAAATTCTATTGTTAATTAATTATTTTATATCTTAAAATCAAAGGGTTTAGATTTTAATGGACCACTCGGTATATTTGATTTAAAATATTTTTTTTTTGTAATATTTATATATCATAATTTTTTTCGTAAATGAAGACCTATGAGACAATAAAGTGAGTATAACATAGAAACCAAATCTTGTCGTTCCAGTTTGCAAAAAGCAGAAAATACTAGAAAGAAAAAAAAATTAGTACAAAAAGTTATGTAATATACACAAACCGTCAATGTGGATATTTAGTGAATTCTTTTTGTATTTTTAGTGGTTCTTTGTTGTTTCCAACTTGTATTTATTGCAAGACTCATTGTACCTACAATTCCAAAATTACTTATTTTTTTAACTTTTTTTTAAATAAAATATTATGCATGTAACAAGCTCAAATAAATATACCAATTATATTTCATTATATAATCAACAATTTTATATCGGATATCAACAAAATGTGCAATGTCCCACTTCATATTGATAGTCATCCAAATTTTGTAAAATTCATGGAACTTTATACTGGGAAACCCACTCCTTCTGGCAACCCCATCATAAAGTCAATGGAGTCCCAAAGTAAAGTAGTATAGTCAAAGATAGAGAAAGAAGTTGTAGGAAATGATAATATTCTTGTCTTGAACGAAGCTATGATCCATGACATCAGGTTGCCCGTATTTAATAAATTTGGAAGGATGATAATAGAACAATTACAAGTATTGAATTCAAAAGTCTTAACAACATTTTAGGCTCTGATATCTATCACGAGAGACTAAAGGTCAACATTATCGATGGTACAGTTTACCTATTGTATACAAGGAGTCAAGAACCGTAACCAACATTTTCTAGCGATGGTTTTTGTCGCTTGTAAACATTTTTATCAAAAAAGTAAAAAAAAAATTGTTTCTTAATTCTGGTGGTCAAAAAACGATTGATTACTAGGCCAAGAACAGTGATATTATCAATACATGAACGGCAATAATGTTATCCATTCATGACATAGAAGACCTTTGTTAAATGGAAATTTGTACGCACAACTTAAATAAGTTGTGCGTACTAATGAAAGAGGCCACTACACATTTTCCTTGAGGTTATCATCAATAAAACCAACATTGTTCAATCAATATATGAACCCCAATATTAAGATATATTTTTTATATTATGCTCCCATACTCTAATTAATTAGTTTATCTCTTCATTATAGATCATCTTCATATTCTATAAATACATAATTACTCATTCTATGTAGTAAATACTAAATATAGGTAATTAAAGAAAAAGTAAAGATTCATTAGATCCAATATTCAGAATGTTATTTGAGTGCACCTTTTTAGTGTCCCAGTCAAGTACGAGTCCTCACACTCCGGATCTTTGTGGTTCCAAATGCAAGTCATCATGCATTGCAACCATGGTAAAATAAGTAATCTCCGGGTCTACTTCTAGTCTCGTCTTAGGTAAGATATCCTTTCCTACAAGTTCTTACTTAATCTTTAAGAACACTACTTTACTTTGGGACTTCATTGACTTTGGGATAGTGTAGTGAGAATAAAAAAGATTCAAAAGAAGAACGATGACATTTTTTGGTAAATATATAAATTTATTCAGACAGGAAGCACTCTCCCTGATTCAGGTAACAACTGCAAAAGCCTCTTTTTTTTCTTCATATCTGCATTTAACTCCTGATCAATGATATGTCAATCCTCAATTTTACTCCGAGTCCAACAAAGACTTACACTTATAACTCCCGAGCAGTCTCGCATTGTTACTCTTCGTTATTGCTGTATAATAAGATGTTCTCTTTCATATAATTAAATAATAATAGCAATAACTTTGAAAAATAAAAAATGCAGCTCAAATTACCATCTATAAAAAGCCGCTCCCGCGTTCTAGGACATGTTTTATACACTTCCCCTCATTCATCATCAGGGTCCCCGTAATCAATTCAAAAGTAAGGTTTCATAAAAAAGACGTCATAAAATTGATGGCAACAGAATCACACGACTTTTAAAATGTAAGGGCATTTTTCCCGTTGTCGTACCTTTGAGTCATCAATCATCAGTAAATTTATACATAAGTACTTTTCCTGTACCTATGAATGTTTTTCGTAATTAAAACTAAAAATTACATGCAAGTAAATACCCGAGTCTGAAGTTTAATCATCCGTGTCTAACCGGCTCAAAAAAAAAAAAAAAAAAAAAAACTCGATAATTTATAGGTGTTTATTGTGATTTTTAATGCGAAATTTAAAAATTTAATTCGTCATCTAAATGACGTATCAAAATAGATAAGAAATACTCCCATCTATTTTATTTTTCATTCAATGCACGAGACTCTTGCCTTATTTTTAGATCAAATAATTTTATTCCTATAAATAGGCAATTTAACTATATCCTGTTTTTAAACCATTTAATACTATTATTTTATATCTAAATCTTAACATAATAAGTAAAATATGAAATGAGAGCATAAAGTACATTATCATAGATCACAATTAAATTAACGACAAATTGATTTTTTTTTCCAAAAAAGTGTCAAGTTATAAAATTCTGTAAAAGTATGAAATAATGTATTTAAAGCTAATTTTGTAAGTCTCTTTTGTAAAAAATTCAAAAAATAAAATTAGCATAATTTGATCAAATGACCTTTTTCTGGAAAAATTTTTTTTTATCACCTGTTTTCTCATGATTATTTTTTTAAGGCAATACTTTTCAAAAACAACCCATCCAGCCCCCAACCTGCAGACGCCCTTGCAAAATCAGTTGTTAGAAGCTACATTATTCTTCTCAAGATATGGAATTATTCCACAATGCAAAAAAATTAGGTCTTGGAACGCCCACAGGCCAACCCCAAATATATTTTTGTTCTTTTAGCCATAGAACACAAAAATGCCCCTTTAAACCTCTAACCACAATATGTTTGGCCTATAAAGTTTTTTTTTAAATTACGTTTTTAGAGTATACGATTAGATTTACTATTAGAGTAGTTACAATTTAGAGCCTTATTTTGAGGTGAAATCACTATATAGGTAGATAAAAATTAAAGGTAATAGCAGTTGATAAAAAAACATTCAATCATTCGAAACATAAATTATTTATTAAGTTATCCAGAATATAATTCCAACAAAATGTTCATAATCAGACAAAAATCAAGTTAAATGAAGGATCATATTTGAAAGCTGTTATTTTCTACATACATATTTTTTTCAATTGTTTTAGACTAAAAATAGAAAATGAACATTTTATTACAACTTCAAAATATTTGCTGAAAAAAATTTAAGACGATTTTAATTGAGTTTTTCTGTTTTACTTTCAATTTCTCCATGAAATATTAAATAAATAAGCAAGGAAAAACGTTGCATAATAAGTTCAGACCTTAAATATAAATGAGTCGATTAGCTTACATAAATATTAATTAATCCTAATCAAATACTTTGAATATGAAGCATATTTATATTGGAATTAATCTTATTGCGTCTAAAATAAAATTTACTTATTTCAACTAGTCTAATAATTGACTTAACGGGAAAATATTCTTTGATTAAATCTATCCTTGATTAAATTATTGTTAGTGGGTTAAAGAATACAAATCTACCAAAATAACTATGTCGATTTAGATGGGTTTTTAAAGGAACTTCAATAAATATTGCTTCAAATGCAAATGCTGTGATATAATTATAAGAAGTTTTGGTGTAGAGAAGCTTAGTTGCTATGACGTTTCATTAGTTTACATACATGCAGTAGCTCTGAGAAGTAATACATAAAGACTAGCCCCACTCCGTATCAAGGAAGAATATACGTAGGAATTACTCTGATGTCGATCTTCAATATACTCTGAGTTCAACTAGGACTTACATGCATAACTCCCAAACAAATCCTCAGCCTTACTCTCCATCGTTCATGTATACTGTATTTGATGTATTGGCAGTTCAAATATTATGGGAAGAGGGATATCTCTCAAAAAATATCTTGGAATTCTCGTAGTATATTACAAAATTATCATGAAGGGATCATGAAGTTATGTATCAATAAATATATCTACATTTTAGGAGAAAAATTATAATAATCATACACAATTTAGCTTATTTCTTACATATTGTATACTTCGATTTAGTTCGTTTATTACTCATTTAAATTTGTAAACTGGGTAATCATTTTTTATATAAAATAAGCAATTTGTACAGTTTGAAAATGTTGCCTAACCAATTATCTATTTTTGACAAATAAGGCTTAACCCTTTTTTAGATCTAATAAAAACATCTGTGCATTGTTTTTCCTTATCTTTTAATGTTTAATTGGTCAAATGGAGTTGCACTGATTAAGTAAAAGTATGCATTTTTCTCCAAAATGTAGATATATTTATTGAAACATAACGTTATGATCCATTAACGACAATTTTGAAATATGCTTTGTGAATTCCGAAATATCTTTTGAGAGATATTCCTCTTTCCATAATAATTGAACTGTCAATATAATTCAATTCAATATAGTTATCTTTCAATATATATAATGCAATAATTAGCTATATATTTGAAAATTAATTTGATTTGCACAATTACATATATATCTACAAGTGACTAGTATTATAGGTAATAGGTAGAGAGAGAGAATAATGGTACTAATTGGCCCACTTTTCACTTTTGGGTGGCTTAGGCAACATGTAGAAGTGACATAGAGATTTTACTTTTTGTATTGCAAAGTTTATAGTAATTTGTCACTTTTGTTACAAATTTCATACAGTAATTAATGGTACTTTATCTATAAAACCAACTTTAATGTTTGTAATTTTGAGGCAATGTGCCCCATCGATGGGGAAAATTAACGGATTAGTAATCATCGATCGATAATAGTATATATTGTGTATAATTGAAACAAAATGTAGTTTAACCAATCTACTAAATACTTATATTATATGTACTGTTGTGTGGATCCCTATTTAAGAAGGAAGACTGTTGTAGTCTTGTTCAGTTCAATCTCAGTCGGGTGCAGTTCAGTTCTATATATGAGTCCTAAAAATGATAAAGTTTGGTCCTTGACGAAACACACAACTTTTTTTCCAAAAATTAGTTCAAATGCTGAATCCGATGGACAGACGAGCTTAAGGACCAGACCCAAGAACTAGTAGGACCGGTCCTAAGACTGGACTATAAGGAAGTTGACATAATTGCCAATTGACAAATTGGTATTTAAGCATATGATAAATATAAATTTTACTCTGGACGCCTTGTATTATTTCGTTTTTGTTCTTTTTCTTGTTGCCTAACTAGTGGTAGACCCCAAGTTACTTTTTGACCCTGAATCTAATATTTTACTGAATACTTCATCGATTAACTCTATTTAATTCTGAAATTAAGCGGAAATAACTGTATTTTATAAAGTTAAAAGGTCTTTCAAATTTGAGCTACTATTTGAGCTTGAGAAGAAAATCAGAAAATGAGTGACAGCTCAAGATTGGATGTATTTATCACCCTCAAAGAGCTATAGTTAATGCAACAATTATATGTGGTTATTCAACAGCTCGTATAAACATGCTAGAAATTGAAGAAGGTCAATATGTCCATTGTACCAAATAGCAATGGCTATCTCGTATACATGATTTAAACATTTTACGTCAATTAACCTAATTTCCATAATTGTAATAAGAAATTTGGTTGGTCAAAAAGTCAATTCGTGGTTCTTTTTTTTGACGCCTTTTTTTGACAACTAAGTATGTCTTGTTCATAATTGGTCACATTAGATCATACGATAGATGTTGTAAAGGTGTGAATCTATATGAAAAATGTAGTATTGCTCTTTGCCAGTTCAGTCGTGAGTGATCGTTTGCCGAATATGGAGGTCTCAAACTAAGAAATTCACCAAATTTTATAAAATTCTGAAAGGGAAAAACACATCATTTCTGAACAGGATTGTGACTAGCGATCAAAAATAGATTATTTACGTTAATGTCATACAACAGAAATCTTTGTGGAAAGCCAATAAAACAGCCCAGATCGTTGCCAAGCTAGAATTGACATTGTGTTTGGTGAGATTGGCAGCAAATGATCTAATATGAGCTACTCTCCTATGTCCAAACGCTCAATTCTGCCCTCTAATTCAAACAACTTGACCGTTTGAAGCTGGCAATCGAACAGAAGGGACCAGAATTGGTAAAAAGAAGATGAATCGTGTATCATCAAGAAAACACTTAGTCACACACATCTTTGATGATACGCCAGGATCTGAGAGAGCTTGGATGAGAAGTTCTTATGCATCAACCTTACTGCCGGACCTTGCGACAAGTTATTCAGGTCTGTTCCTGTCAATGACCAACGCATTTAGGGGCTAACATTTATAAAGGCATGTTAAAATTTGTTTTCTGAGTTTTGGCCAATAGGGGCAAATACTTCTACGAGAAGGGTACTATGAAGTTGGATTGTTGTTGACAACAAGTTATCAAATGAACAGGACATATTTGGCTTAAATTGAATGATTGTAACACTTATTATAAAGCATTGAATTAAAGTGGAAAATACGAAATAACTTTTCCCCCAAACATTTATCAAATCGATAAATTAAAGATTAATTGTACAAAAACTACCTACGACGTATAATAGAAGAATTAAGGAAACACCATATTTTTAATTGGGGGCTCGTCCGATTGAGATGAGGCAATACCCACATTTTTATGGAGTTAAAATGTATTTTAACTGGTTTAATCAGAACAAGTTTAATGATAAATTATAGACATTCTCATCAACTATAAAAAGATTCAAGAAATAAGGAAAAACAATACATAATACGATATGGTCATGACAACAAATAAAAATTCATTTGGAAGTACAAACCAACCGGTTTTTTACACTCCATTTAGTCTGGATTTTATCTTCTTTAATGGCTTTAGGATACAGGGTTTTTGAGGAATTTTGCAATGTCTTTAAAAATTCTAAAGTCTTAAAAACATGAATCATAGTATTTTATATATTTTTTCTAGTCTTCTTTTAAAAAATAAGAGTAAGTAATACAAAATATAAAAATTAAGATGTTTTATATAGTTAAAGATGCCTCTAGTTCCTGGGGTTTCAAACAAGAAACGCATGGCAAAAAGTAAGATTACATAATTTTGTTTACTTACTGTCAAGGAGAAGGATTGTTAAGGGGCCCAACTTCTTTTTAGGGCATTATGGACAAACTTTTCTATGAAATAGATACATTTTGTAAAGTAAATCTTTAAATTACCATGTTTTCCGGACACTATGTCGTACTTTTTTGAAGATTATATATGAAACTATGTGTAGTGATCACCATAAGCCCTACTCAACAGGTTTTTTTATCTGTTTAATCCTTTATTATAACCGGTTAACACGTTATAAAACATATGAACAGATTCTTAAATAAATATAAATTATTGAGTCTCTTATTTTTGAATAGGTAATTATTATAATCGTAACAACATGTCTTCAAATAGAAGTAAAAACTCGAAGTAATAAAGTTTGTCTGAGCAAATGTTAATTAATCAAATGGAAGAATATGTATTTCAATTAGCTAAAAGTTGTACTTTGTCAAGTTCCTATATTGTACAAGTTGAATTTTCCTATCAATATTTATTTTTGAACAATCAAAATCCATTTAGAATTTAAAAAATCCATAGTTTGTTCTTCAACATTAGTTATGGATTTTTTCAAAAAATTTAATATTGGAAATTTTTTTCCAAAAAAAAATTAATTTTTTGTGAATAGGTATTGATTTACGATTTTTTTTCCAAAAATTATGAATGGATTAATTAGTCACAACAGGCGTAAAGGGTTAACTTTGATTGCCTGTGATAGCTGCGCAGGTAAAACGTTGGTTGTTGTTTTGGCGGCTGGCTGGAAGTGTTTTAACGTCAGTTTAATAAAAGTTGAATCGACCAACTAAGTTTTTATTTCACAATCGTAGAAAAGGCAGAATCTTCTTATTGCAATCGGCACAGAACAATAAAAAGTTTGGATGCAAACTTCTTAAGCCTTCAGAGGTCCTATGTCTGGGCAGTCAGGAAGAAACTGGAATAGTCTGGAGTTGATTATGAATTAACAGCAAAGTGCCACATAGATAATTTTTTTCCAAAAATGTATCTAACATTGATGACTCAATAATTTAATGCCAGTTATTTAGAATTGCAACAACCAGTCTGGATACGAACTTTAAAAAGATTGCTCATAATTCACGAACAAATTAGAGTCAAAGCAGGCTTTTAAAAGCTTGAATATTAGTGCATGGAATAATGAAATAGGAAGTCGTTTCTATTTTGTTGGTTTTCGGAAATACGAGTGAATCAAATGTTTACTTCCACTCAATTGTTATGTTGGTAACAATATAGTCCAGTTCTAAGACGGTTCTATTTGTGTTTATGACTGTAAGTTTTTGAGACCAGTCCTTAACCCTCAGACCTTTAATTTTTGTATAATATGTTGATGGTTTATTAAGCCAACACGAGAAATCAGATATAGATATGTATTAAGAGCATTTCACAATGCTCATCTCTTGGAAAAAATATTTCTATTTTCTTTGTAATCGCAAGGATGAACTTGGTTTTAGTTGTGAAAACATTGCAAAATCCCTCAAAAACCATGTCTCAAAAAAACCATTCAGAGGGTAAAATCCAGACTAAATGGAGTAAAAAACCAGTTGGAGAAGATTTGAACTTCCAAATGAAACTTAATTTGTCGTGTTGACCATATCATAACATGTTTTGTATTCTTTGTCCCTTGAATCAATATAGTTGATAAGAAGGGATTATTATCAATCCATAATTTATCATAAAACTTGTATTTACTTGTGTATAACCTTATCAAACATACTTTTGAGTTTAATGTTCAACTTAAGCATGCAAAACAGTTTATCCAAATATTTGATAAAATCCATCTGAAGTAGTATCATTTTTTCTTTCATTTTGATGAAAATCGAGAAGGAACATCTTTTTGAACATTCTTCAAATATTAAGATTATAAAAAAAATAAATTTTAAACCATTTTGGAACACGTATTTAAAGATTATATGAAAATATATTTGTTCCTCGAGATGAACCTTACTCGAGTTGAACTTGCTTCAGGGTGAACTTGTCTTGGGATGAACTTTCACTTGGGTTGATTAGAGGGAGATGAACTTTTCAGGTGTGAAAAGAACGTAGCAAACCTTCCTGAAACCTTCATCAATATATTTTTTGTCTTTGTCTATGGAATCCCTCTCAGATATAATACTCATGTGCAATCTATTTTTCCAATTCTCGAAACATTTCCAAATTGCACTTTTTGATAGAGATTTCAGCTCTTCCCACCATGAGATTTTTGTCTGATAATCGTGTCATAACATTATCCTTTTATGGTTTCATAAATTTTGTATATAAATTAAAACTTTTTAGTTTAGGGATTTAATTATAAACTATATTGTTTATTTATATATTTTTTGCGTATGTAACTTCCCTAGACCAATAAAGAGAGAAAAAAAAATCACACACTGAATGACCTCACAAGGGATCAATTTGACCTCTTTAAGGATTTACCTGTGTTATCGGATGGAACTGGACAACGGGTCCTCGGTCGAAGATAAGTATCTACACAAGAACTTTCGTGTTGGTGGTGTTCCCATTATCCCACTTCCAGAGGATCTCTCGAGGCTCTGAACTTTGTTCTGAGTGATATTTTGTAAAATGGAGTTGTTTTTTTTAGCTCTAGTTCAGCACTGAATAAGAGCAGAGGAGTAGAAAACAGAAAATAAATTGGCCCCTCTCCCAATAAGGTATCAATAATCTGGTAAATTATATATAATATTTGACATTTATAAAAAAAAGTAATCAAGATAATATCTTCAAAAAAGAATAAAAAAGTTCAGACAGGAAATATGAATTTTTCTATAAAAAACAAACAAAACGCTAATCTTAGAAACAGATCTTTAAGTAATGTGGAACTGCACAATGAACTATCCTTCTTTTGAGGAAGATTAGATCAACAGAGGGAGCCATAAAGGGGTTAGGTCCCTTCCCTTGAATAGAAAATTACGTTGAAGAAAGGATCAGAAAGTGTGTGGCTAGGATATTCAAAATAGAAAAATATATACTCATAGGAATTGGCAAGATGGGTGGATGTAAACCCGAATATGTCATACGAAAGGTTCCTATGAAAGACCATAAATGAAATGTCTTTCCATGCAGTCTCTATTATTCTCTTGCCTCACCTCCCTTCTTCGGTTGAGTAGAATAAAAGTAAAAAGACTGCAGTCATCAATTATTTACCTGGATGATTCTTCTTATAGCAGGTGACTCAATTCTGTCTCCACTCTCTAGAAGCATTTTTAAAGGAGATCCCACTTTTTATTATTTCATACAATTTTGCTTCTCCTCATTCAACGTATCAACATATTATACTTTTCTAGACTTATTTATATATATACAGGCTGAGGACTCGAAAATTAATCAAATTTAAAAGCTGTTTTCACATCTACCTATTTTTATTTTTTTCCATTTTTATGGTATAACTTTTGAATCAAAGCTTGTTAATTCAAAAAATTTCTACACTTACCATTCACAAGACAGGTCTAGATCGAATTTCTTTTTGATACGGTTCCTTCTGGAACTTCCTTTACCCTTTGATAGATTTTACAAGATATATCTTGTTTTCAATTTCTACTTTTTTTGCGGCAGACGATATATCTTGTCTTAAAATGAAAAACTATGTACCACAAAAAAGGGATAATTTCAATGAGATTAAACAAAGATTAAAGTACTCGGAAAGATAAACAGATGGTTTTGAATTAAAAATTACGAGTCCTCAAAATGTCAAAAGAATATATCAATATTGGACTACGAAGTGGAGGGTGACTCTTTGATCAATGTAAATCCGGGATTTTGATGAGTTTCTTTCGTCATAAACCGAAGAAGATTCATGAATTGTTTTCCAGATTTACCCTTCAGAGAGGATGATCCATTAATTGATCCAAGAACCATGGGTCATTGAATTTGTCATGATTTTTCTCTTACAGCAGTTGATTATGATTGAGGACTCCCACTTCTACCCAAAGATTCAAATATCGAAAGCTAATATGCTGTTTCTCATGAATAAAGGCTACCATTTTTATGTTATATTGTCACAAACGCGGATATTTTACA
The DNA here is from genome assembly GCF_016086655.4 of Lepeophtheirus salmonis. Taxonomy (NCBI): domain Eukaryota; kingdom Metazoa; phylum Arthropoda; class Copepoda; order Siphonostomatoida; family Caligidae; genus Lepeophtheirus; species Lepeophtheirus salmonis. The sequence continues at coordinate 10,601,966 of NC_052139.2, forward strand.
AAAAATAAATATATTTTTTTAGAATTGGATTTGAAAAGTAGATATATCCGTTAAGAGTAGTTAAAGGGGCTAATTAGTTCGTTCCACTAAATATCAAAACGGGCTCTGGAGGATCTAAGTTTTGAAGACCAAACATCTACATGAACTAACCAGAAAAAATCTCTTCTCGTACGCCTATGCTTAAGACACATAAGTCCTATTTTTTATTGAACTAACTTTAAAAGTAGTACTTTTGACGGAAAATATTATTTATGAAACACATATGAAGGTAACTATAGGTTAAAAAAAATATTGTTTGTTTTTGTGAGGTGAAAAATTCTTTTGTTTTGTTTTCTTATTTCTTTTTCCCATTTAATGAGTTTGATTTAATGGAAATTTCCATTTCAAAAAGTAAAAAAAGAAAAGAAATAGGAGGTCAAATTTATTTGATGTTGGGTCTTATATAAAAAAAAGCATTGTTAGATTTATAGACGGTAACTTACTCATTCAAAATCCTATTTGTAATGACGTATTTAAAAAATAAAAACTTAACAACTCCAGAAAGATCTAAATTTATGAAATGAATCTTTGAAATATGGGTTTCAATATTGTTAAAAAATGTTATTTTTTTATGTTTTTTTATCTTAATGGTTGAAAAATAAGTTGTTTCCTTTCTATTTTCATCAAAAAAAAAAAAAAAAAAAAAAGAAACTACTTTAGATAGATCTGATCATATATTTGGATAAACTGTTTTGTATGTTGAAGTTGAACATTAAATAGAAAAATATATTTGATAAGGTCATACAGAAGTAAGTACAAGTTTTATAAGAAATTATAGACTAATAATAATCCCTTTTTATCAACTATATTGATTTAAGGCACATATAATACAATACATGATATGATATGGTCAACTCGACAAATTAAGTTTTATTTGGATGTACCAAACTTTTTCAACCGGTTTAGTCTGAATTTTACGTTCTTTAATGGTTTTTGATAAATTTTGCGATGGTTTTGTGTAATTTTAAAGTCTTTAAAAGACGTATCAAAGTATATAGTTCTTACAGACTTTTTCTAGTTCTCTTTTAAAAAGTAATACATTATATAAAAATTAAGATATTTAATATAATTAAAGATGGATCTAGTGTTTTCCAGGTGGCACTCTTAATCTGTATATGTATTGATTGAACATCAATATGAGATGAATTGAACAATTAACTTAAAGAAAAAAGAAGTTGGCAAGAACTTACAATTTTTACATATAAAGTATCAATTCCTATGAATTTGAAAAAAAAAAAAGGAAATTCTAAAGTTGAATTTATGCAAATATCTTTAAAAAAAATAGTGTAAATTTAATTTGTTCCGAATTAAGTACATCGGCCATGAAAGAATAAAGATAACCTTATTTTTAGAGCAATTTGGCTTTCTTTTCACTGTTTTTTATTTATGTACAATGCATATATTATTTTGATATCCCTAAATATACTCCAAGGAAAAAGGTGACATATTCCTTTAAAAAAAAATGATGCATCAAGACACATGTACTTCAAATATGTTCACTCATTCACACACCCACGATCAAAAAATGCGCACGCAAACTTTTTACCGAAATTCACTTTGTTGAATGCTTTTTTTCCGAACGGACACATTACTGCATGATTACTTTGCCGAATTGGTAATTTCCCGAATGAAAATTTTGACGAACCGTCGCTTTTCCAAAAGAAAAAAAAGTAATACATATATTTTTTGATGATTACTCCTGCAATACTGAAATTAATGATTTGCAACGAATTGTAATGATTAAATACTTTATTTATGGACAATTAATTGATTCATTTCAATATGAAGATGCTTCAACACTTGGCTCGAACCGCTTTTAGAGCTGTTAGAACAAAACTCATGACAATCGCCAAATAAAAAACGTTTACAAAGGGACTTGTGCCCCTTGTGTACTCTAAGTTTAATCTCCAATGACAAACACTTCATTATTTTTCTTAGCAAATAATAAGAGATTTTATCTTTTAAAATTGGAGTGACATGAATGGAAATCCTAATTACATAGATATATTTTATGATGATTCATACTGTAATGACAATAAGGTTTTTGGTTCTTTTCAAATTGTAGCAGATTTTCAAAAAGACTTTGTCTTAAAACCTGCCAGTCTATTTGATGAATCTATAATCAAAGTAAGTATATATAATATAATGAATATTCGGACAGCTTTAAATATTTAGTCTCATGATAACTCTAATGCAATGGCAATGCCACCTCCCATAATATCGAGGCCACACTTTGATTTTTTATTATTATGAGAAAAATTGAAGTGCAGTCCATTCGGGTGACTGTCAACTGGATTCTACATAGATTGTTTTAATGGAGCCACGTCTTATCCATGGTTACATATCGTCTAAATAACTTGTATTTATTGAGGTTGAATTTTATTAAAACTTGCTCCGAATCATAAACAGTTTGTTGCATTCAATCGATTGTGAACTCGGACAGAACTCACATTGTACACGGCATATTCATACCCAAATTTTCATTTACGATATATCCGAGATGTAGAGTATTAGGAGCTAAATATGTCGATCAACTTCATTTTACGGTCATTCAAAATTATTTTGTGGACTTGTATAGAGTGTGAGGTGAATAAAACTGTAATATTTTTCTACAAAATACCAAGCATTTGGGCACCACCTTCAGCAAGTCCTCCCCATTCATAACTATATCTTCTCTCAGACTCTTCAGGTATACCTATGTGAGCTATGTAGCGCCTCTCTTCTTTTATTTGATCTGTTTAAATCATATGAAGTATATTTACACATAGATATGAAAATACTTCCAAGGTTATAATGGCTGCCCCCTTTCAGACTCAAAACATTTGTTATCTATCATAGTTCAAAGTATCAAACTTGTTTTTTTCTTTTTTTTGTACTTCATCAATTAACTAAAAAAATTTAATGATATTAGTTGCTTTTCCTTTTGTTTCCAACATAACATTGATCCACAGGTACACGCTTTTATTCCAGGTATGTACTTATTGTACATGTAATTTATAACGGAAGATGTTTAACTCGTGATCCATCCATATTTTTATTTTTTTTTAAATTTTAATAATGCATTTTCAGCTTCAAGAAAATATAAAATAATGTCTGTCTCTCTCTTGACTTCTTATCTTAAATTATTTTAAATATGTATTGTGTAAGCATACCAGCCGTCTTGAACAAAAATCAAGAAAAGTAGAAAATCCTCAGTTTTTTTTTGCTTCAGATATACTTACATTCTGCCCAATATTTCAAAGACATATTTGAGTCAATTATAGTCTTATTATTCTAATTTGTGGGATTATTTAAAATAGTCAAGAATTATACATATAAGTAAGGCCCTTTTATTTGATCTAAGTTAATTATATTATCCCCGATATCATCCCTTTTATGTAAAATCGGTCAATTTCTCATTTTTTTTTGTAACGATCAATTTTGCCTACTTTAAATAATATTTTTAAAAGGATGAATAAGAATGATTTCTGTATAGAAATTGTTCATAATTTGTCAAAGCTTGCTTTTGTGTTGATGGATCATATATAGATTAAAGTTTGTGTCAAAATGAGTTTTAAATCATCATATATCTCAATATATAACTATATAATTATCTTTCAATGCACTTAGGAAAATCGCTACTAAATTTAATTCCAACACACTTTTTTAAATGATTTTTGTTAGGCGGTTGATGAATCGCAGCTCAAAGGTCCCGTAAATAATTATCAATACAACAACATCTGATAAAGTTTTGCTTTATCAAAAAATAGTTTGCATTTTTTATATGCCAATTGAAATCCACAATCTCTGACAAGCTGCATGCCAATACGAAAGTGTATAGAATTTGTACGCAAATATACGTGTCCCCGTCAACTGCACAGTCTTTTAGGATGAAATGCTCTAAAGATGTATACCGATGTGGTTTGAAAAGTTTCCGGCCTCAGAGTGAAGATGGCGGCAATAATAAATAAAAGCTAGTCACATCTATTTAGCATCTACTGACGGTTGCTCACTATAGTCGTTAGAGGGAGTTGATGTGAGTATTTTTGAGGAGATGGACAAAATTGAGTACTGAACTGCCATTATATATATTTTTGAAGGTGAAACCTTTAAACAGATTCAAACAATAGCAGACATAACAAAGTTTTTTTTTAAATTTGATGGAACTAAGTATAACATATATATAGATTTAAAAGTAGCAGACATATAAAATCTTAATGTGTTAAAATTTAAGATGTTTAAGTCAATCCAACTTGGAGTACACAACACAAATGGTCTTTTGAAAAATTATTTTGCAGAGAAAAACGCCGAATAGTATTTAGGGGTTACAGGGATGGCTTCATCACTGGGAGAAATAATTAGAGAGTAAAATAAAAAGTCAAAAAAATGTCTTTAATATTTGTTCGGTTGAAAATTTTTTAGACCACGCTCGCATACCGCTCAAAACAACCCTGAATTTTTTTGTATGATAATGCTTTTTATTTGCCGAATCCTTTTGGGCTTGTCCATCTTACTCTTACTTCAATTCTCTTCATTACAGCATTTGGGCGCCTATTAAGGTCAGGTCCTGTGCAAAATGTGTAGCAAGTTTGAGTGACCTCAAAGGACTGATGAACTGATAAAACTTGAACCAATCTATGCTATTTAGATCTGCTCCTTACTTCGAGGGCAGTTCAAGAGCATTATTGAGGCCAAAAGTCTTCATATATCATAAAATTTAAGTTTTATATTATTTAAGGCCTATGTCAAAATATCAAGTATGAAGAGATAAGTACAAAGAAGTTTTATTAATTTGAAGTGAGTTAGAATTAAATTAACAGCCTGTTTAATAAAAAAAATTATCAAATATGTCGGTTTTTGTAAAAAAAAAAGACTTATAACATATTACATATATATACATATTTGTCTTCAATATATTTTATGTCCATTTTATATTAAATTCGAAATAAATAAACTTGTTGAATAGAACTAACTTCCATCTAGGCAAATATTTAGGTAGGTACGACCAATTAAAAATGAAAATTTCAGGCTTTAATAAGCAAATTATTTAAAAACTTGTCTACATAAACAAATTATATAGGAATGTTACTTAACATTCAATATTCTCGTATTTATACATGGCCAATTTAGGCTAATAAATTAAGATAATAGTGTAGAGACTAGGTTCAAGAAAGAATTTTTATCAGTTCAGTCCTAAATGATTTTTTCTCCACTGATATTTGGGTACAGATAGTGTTGGACAGTACTAGGGCTGATTGCCTAATCAATAGACTTATGATTTGTGAACGATCACTGAATCGCTCAAAAATTGCTCACTTTTACCTTTTTGGGGAAAAACTACTCATTTTGCACTGTTTTTTTTTTTTTTGAGAAAGTTGCTAATTTTTCTAGACTAGTATGAAATAAATAAGGAAAATTTGGTTTCTAATTCGATTACACAACAGCTTTTGATAATTCCATGATGATATCTTTAAAGGAAACATCCACCTGCAAACACCTTTTTGGAGATAAATGATTTGTATGATTACATGATTGAATATGCCAGATTCCGACAACAGCCTATCATGGAAAAGGAAATTTGGTGGCAAAATAATCCCTCTTGAATCTTGGAAAAAAGGAAAATACTTTTTTGCAAAACTGTAAACTCCTGACACGACTATTTATGCATAAAGTTTATCTTATGATCAGGAGGGGTGACTGGATATTCCTCCATCTAACTAACTACCTTCAATCTTGATTTTTCTATATAATATGGCAAAATTAATTAATTAATTATGATAAATTAAAAAGCAACACTAATTACTTTTAATTGTTCTTATAAAACAGTATTTTTATTTGAAAGCAAATTGTTCAATTTAGAAATTTTATGTGCTCATTTTTCAAAATTTGAGCGCTCTTATCTTGCTCATTTTGGCCAAAAAAATTGCTCTAAAATCCTAATCAATCACTTACCTCCCCCTTCAGTCCTTTTTATTATCGGTCCGAATTTTTCACCATTCAACGGTCTTTCTTAATGACCGATACGATATTCCTTCAATCCTAGCTATCTTTTTATTTTCTTCTATCCTACCTAGGATTGAATAATATAAAAACGAAGAAATTAATAAATGACTGCTAAAGCGTAAAATAAAAAGTTCTAGCCAAACACTGCCTACTTTAAATTACAAGTATTTTGTCTCTTGAAAGAGATTAGGTTGAACGGCTGAAAAACCTTATTAACTAAGTTAATTCAGCTGTTACCATAAAAGACCGGTCCTTTTACTGACAAATTTTAATAGTACCAGATAGGACAGATGCTTTTTTAGATCGATTCAACACTAGATACAGACCGAGGTTTTAAACCGTACACCGAATAATCGTGTACTGATATTTTCTGTCTTAATCTATGGATTCATGAGTTGTATAAATAAGGTTTGTGTAACCATTTAACTTTACATGACGTGATTGTGGGATGCTCGCCATTTTGTAACATAGCTTTTGTGTTCAACAATTCATTTATAAAATCGGACCCTGACCGAATTTAAAATGAGACTGATTCAGACCATTTTTTTTTGGTTTGGTTCATTAAAAATCAAAACAGTCTTATACCGGTATAGGATTTTCAGACCAAAACCCAACACTATCAGGTAAAGGATAATAACTTTTTTAATATAATTCGTATGTAGCTGCAATCTATTTTTTTTCTTAAAAAGTTATTACAATTTCAATGTTGTCACAAGCAATTATCAAGGCGCTTAAGTCTCACACATTCGGCGTGAGACTTCCGCATTTTCAACTAATCTAATCTAAATAATAAAGAATACAAGCCTGATTTAGAATATGAATATTTCAAATGGGAGCCACCCAATCACGACATGAGAGTCTCAAAATCAGCTACAAATCTTGTTTAATATTTCATCTGAAGAGCCATTTGCCTGCATTTAATCATAAAATAAACTTTTTGCATCACCATTCATTTTCTTACCACATTATTAAAAAAAAAGAAGAAAGTTGTTTATGTGTTCGAAGTCACCCAAACAGTAGGAAGCGTTATCGTATGGTCAACTTTTTCTATCTTTAAACCATGAACATCACCAATGTATATTATTTGTTGACTAAGTTTGATGAATCATGAAAAAAAAAAATAGATCCACTTCATTATTCATAAATATGTACATAATCTTCTTTTTTTGTACTGAGGTACAACTTTATTAATAGCTCGGTCTGTTTTAATACAGGAAAACGTCAATATAAATATCTTCATTCAAATACATTATGCATAATCGTAAGTAAAAACAAAACAGAAATTCATTCATGGTAATGATCAAAATAAGATTTGGGGATTTTAAAGTACATTAGTATTACTCAGGACACTTAGGGGGTCTTTAAGTGTCATTCCTAGATGAGACTAATAAAGTATGACATATTTGTAAAAAACAAAAAATCTTTAAACAAAATAACAAAAAAAAAAAGAAAAAAAAATACATGCATTACTCAATACTTTTTAATTTGTTTATTAAAATGTCCTGTTTGTTTTCTGATAGGGGAGTCTTTGTGGATCTAAATTTATATAAATTTAGTTAAAATATAATTTGACATGTCCTGTTCAGGTCCTATATATATAAAAGAAAAGTGACTCGGTTTTAAGGTTGTTCTGAACTTCTGAAATAATTTGAGGGACAGTTTAGCCCGGATCTCTCTTGTCTCTTCATATTCTGCGAGCAAGTGACTTGGTGATGTCTCTCTACAAACCTTGCAGAAGAAGCATTGTTTCTCTTCCCGAGATCTACAAAATATTTATCCTGTTGTGAGAGTATTGGTGATTATAAGTTATTTCCTCCAATAGGACGAGTAATCGAAAAGTCTATTGCATAGAATTTTTATTATTGCGGGTGTACTAGTTGTTTCACTAGGTACATCTCTCTTTCTCTCTATCTGTTTCAAAAAATGATCTTTGACCTCATCCGGCAATTTTGTATCAACTTAAAAAATAATCCCAAGGACATAATTCCTTTTTTTCCAAAAGTAATGTTTCTTAAAATTGATTTCCTCTCTAAAACTTCAGTAACAAATAGATCGTTGTATTTGTTCAAAATTTCGCCAAGAAAGTCGATTTTCTTTTTGATTGAAGTGTTTTGAATTTAATTTAATCTTTGATTCTTTTTAGTTGACTCTTGCCATTTCATTAGGGGAAGGATTCTCGATGTTAAATATTTATCCTTATATTTGCTACGTAGTTCCAGAATGAATTCATAGACACGAGTACTACTATTAGCCTTGAAGGGTCTTTCCCTCTGACCTCATTGAATGAAAAAACCATCGCTAGCTTCCATTTTATGCTTCACCATATCGATTAGTTAAGAGTCAACGTTTAGGAGTTTTTTAAATCATGAAAATATCAAATTTTGCACATTGTATCCCTCGACGGAAATCCAAGACCACCATCAATTTTGGACAAGAGATTCGATTTACCCCGTTAGGCATTAAGAACAGTTGGCATTGCTCATTATTTTTTCCCCTCCAGGAACTATCCCTACTGTCCGTCCTTCAAAGATTTGAGCAGAGTTAGATAAGATGATAGTTTTCTTAATGTTGATCTGCAGCCCAGTGTAGTGTTTTGCTCCTTCAATGATATTTATCGTTTTGTCAACATAAATTTGAATTTCACTTGCTGAACCAGAATATAAAGCTTTCATATTGTCCACGTATGCGTCTATCTTGTGGCTGATATTGTCTATGGTTATAACTTTAATTTTAGGTTGAGATACTATTTTCATTATTAGCTGATCTACTGAAATTATAAAAAGACCAGGGGCTAGTGGGTCACTTGGTCTGCCACCTCGCTGAATCTTAAAATAGTCTCACCTTTCTCCGCATTCAGCGTGGAGATTTCGTAATCATTCGAATGAAGTTACTTCCAAACTCGTAGTAGCTATTCAAACACTCCAAGATGTGTTGGTGGGAGATAATATCAAAGGCTTTCAAGATGTCAATTGCCATAACTGTGATGGGTTTTTTTTTCTTTCTTTTCCGTCCAAAGATTCCATTATTCCCCAAATGACATCCTCCATATGTTCTCTTTTATGATCACTTTTGTGCCTTGTGAATGATAAGTGGTAAGACTTTACGGAGTCGATGGGAGGGGATGCCATCGTAAATCTTATAAGATTTGTTTAAGATGGTGAGGGGTCTTAAATTTTTGTATAAATCTAGGATCTTTTCCATTATTGGGTATTAACATTAAAATTCCCGAGCTAATGTGCTCATCAAAATTACCTTTCTCTTGCACTTCTTAGTATACTTTTTCTAGTAAATGAACAAGAATGGTGCAGTGCTTCCGGTAGAATTCCATTAGAAATCCGTCAGGGCCAGGCGATTTTTTTAATAATTCATAATATAGTCGCAAATTTCTGATGTTGTTATTTCTACTTTTAAAGAATTTTACAAAGATAAGGCACTTTGCTGTGTAAGCCATTGCTTAGAGCATCATCATTGTGTATTATCTAATGAGAAACACAGAAACCAATAGTGTTTCCATTACCATCCTTACATGTCCGGCAGTGGTATAGATTTTGGAAAAGATCTACAATCCTTCTACTGATTTTCTCTTCATCGCTGACTTCATTACCACCCTGATCAAGTAGTACACTTATTTTCCTCCATTCCTTTTTTACTATCTCTAATTTCCTTATCCTCTCAAAAATGACCTGCTCGTTCTCTATCAGTCCTAGACCAGTTCTTATCAGAGTACCTCTTTCCCCCTAAAAGGAGTTTTGTAATTCTACACTTGGGTTCTACATTTCATGTTTTTTCTTTTGATTTTCTTAATTCTGCTTCCTTTTTGCGCTCCTTCTTACACCTAGTTTTATCAGCTCTCCTCTGTAACAGTCTAGCCCAAGTTTTTTTTTAGCAGGTGATGCAAAACTGCATTTTTTTAGAAATTCCTGACAGGATCTTTTGAATCTTAGTATTGGTCTGGTCATCCTCGTACAGGCACACATTTAGTTTCCATCTTTTCTTTTCATGCTTTGTTGGAGCTTTAAATGTGGTAATAATTATATTTTGATCGGATTGCATTCCAGGTATTGTCTTATATTCAGTTAATTTGGAGATACACCTTGGTTTAACGTATATATGTTATTACTTCAATACGTTATTTCCGACTTTAGTGAAAAATATATGCACATGACATTCATTTAGGCTTGCTGCAACATCAATAAGACCTCTCTTTTCCAATATTTTTTTCAGCATTACAATAGCTTTTTTTTTTTGTTTTCTCTCTTATAGATTCTCTTGAAAGTTTTTTGATTGATGACCAAGTTCATGTCTCGCATCAAAACACAATCCATATCCTTTCATTCCAATCATTCCAAAAAATTTGCCATTAAATTTTTTGAAAAATTGTGGATTGTCTTCATTTGGTTCATAAACCGAAATCACCTTTACTTTTTTTCCATTCCAGTTCAAGATGAGATCTGTATCAACGCCACCTTCATCAGTTGCCACCAGATTAGTTGTGAGAATTGTTTTTACAACCAAAATTACGCCCTTCCTAGTATGGTTTGCCTTTCTTTTTCTAGCGGATACAATGACAGTTTCATATTCGGATGGAAATAAATTTTCTAAATCGATGTTGGTCACTCTTGTGGCATAGAATGATATAAATCTGGCTTATGAGCTAGTATATTTTTTGTAACACGGATTCTCTTTTCTTTTACATAGATATAATTTAAGTTGGCGGATAAAATGGTTAATTTGCAAGGCATAGATATAACTTAAAAGAGAGGAAGTCAAAAATAATATAAACGAGTATTAAATTGAGAAACAATGTACACAAAATAAAACTTTCAAAATATGTGAAGAAATCAAACTAATAAAATCTGAGAGAATACACTCAGTATAATTTAGCAAAGAGGATAAAAGTAACATCACTTCAGGTAGGTGGGCAGGGGTAAATAAGTAGTTCAATATAAATTCATCTATCCAATAAAAGTAATAATCGAAGTGAGCTCGCATTAAATATTAAAAAAAAAAACCACAGGGTTTTGAATTCTTACTAGTCTTTCTTGACTCTTTCACTGCCATAGTCCAGAATCAGGTTCATATCTTTATTACTGATCCTGATTTGGTTCGACTTCTCAATATGTGTTCAATAGTTACACTAAGTTTTTCTATGTTTTGGAGGTTTTGAAGGTTCTTTTGCGTCACTTTCTTCTCAAATATTTATACTTTGTCCTTTTTTCATGATTCAGTTTCTCTTAGGGAGAAATTTTATCTACCTGGTTCCCAAATTGAGTCATCATAGGGGTTACATGAGACAATATTTGTTTCATCAACAGTGATAGCCTCAAAATCATCGGTGTTGGGGCTAATTGCGGAAGGTTATGTCATTATCAGCTCCTTTTATTGGATTCATTATTTCTTCACTCTTATTAACTTTGGAAGAAATCTCCTTAATAGAATTATGCAAATCTGCAATATCCACTATATTTACTTCAATCGTAGAAACAGCTTCTTTTTAATTTTTTTATCGGCTTTCAACAGTCTCAGATTGTTCTTTAACATGGCTTATTTAAAGATTCATTTCTTTTGTTACTCAATTTCATAAATGATTGTTGCAAAACAATAATTTACATTCATTTGATTTCATCCTTTCAGTTTTAGTATGTCCAAAATTTAAACAATTATGACATTATAGTCTTGATCATTGGAATTTAAGCCGTATCAAATGGACTTGAATGGGCATTATTTGAGGTAGGGGTAATGGATCTCTAACAATCTTAACAACATAATCCTCGTCTCGCCAAATTTCTTTATAGTTTGTATACTTTTGTTCTGCTTTATCATCAAATGTTTTTTTTTTTGGAGATAATGGTCCACAATTTGTCCAAAATGTTTCATCTATTCAACTGCCTTTTGCTGATTAATTTTCTAAAAAGTATTAAAGAGAATAACCACTATTTTCTTGGTAGTATGAACGTTAATTTTGTCCATCCCTTTCAATATAATCCTGAGATCCACGTTCGTTCCATCACTCTATGTCATTCCTAAAAACTACTATCCTTGAGCTCATCCACTCTACTTTTCATGTCAACCCATATATTTTGTGCAGAAACATGCATTATTCTGGCCAAATTTAAGCTCGACGCCCGCAATCGCATTATCTTTGAAGCTATATTTTTAATCAACATCATATATATCTACATGCCTTAATACTAATTTCTCTCCAAGGGGCTTGCCTTTTGTGGATTCTATTAAAAACAACAAATGTTTCCCACTTTACGGATTTGTTTAAGTCATATTTTGGCAAAGATTTATATCTCCTCTTATATACAAATCAACGTAATTCAAAATAATCCAAAAGATTGCACGTCATACTCGGGCCCAAGAAAATGGAACGCATATATCATAAATATAATATATTCATCAAGAAAGTGTAAATACTATCTTATTAATCATTGCTATACTGTAGAATTGTAATAAATTTTATTATATATTTAATTTGTTAATAGCTGTTACTTTTTAAAAGTTGTTCCTAGGCATAAAAAGACATGCAACCTTTGAATAGCCTAAAAAAAATATTTGCATAGTTCCAGAAGTATGAGTATTCATATTGACATTCTTCTTAATAATATGATTTTAAAATTAACAATTTAAATACTGATTTTGAATATCTCATATATTAAGCAGATGTTTCGAAAAGTTGAACATCTTAAAAAAATAATTTAGTTAAGAAACATAGTTTAAATAATTTTATAATACATAAAATATATATATCATCAATATCCTAAACGATTATATACAGAGTATGATTGCTTATTTCGATGCAAATGACAAAAAATAGTAAAAGTTAATCATTTTTTGAGAATAGTTGAAACTTTTAATACTGAAAATTTGTTTTGTTTATGTGCGATCAAAAATGTCCCAGCAAAAAAAAAAAAAAAAAAAAAATGTCAGGGGGTGTGCGATCTCCTCCGTGCAAAAGTCGATCTATGGTCAAAATATCTTCACAGTAAACGCTGTTATGAACGGAAGAAATGGCTGAATCAAGAGCTCAGGTAGAGGGAACCATCAGACCAAATATCGAGATTAGATCATGGTCCTCGTCATAGCGGCGTACGACGGAAGCAAGTGACTACCTACTTCTTCAAGGCCAACGAAAAAGTGAACTTTGAGATATTTGCATACTTTTTTTGAAAAAACAAAACTTTATCAGATGTGTATTGATAATTATTTACAGGACATATGAATTGCAATCCCTCAACTGCCTAACATAAATCATTTAGAAAAGTGTGTTCTAATCAAATTTAGTAGAGATTCGTATTCTCAAACACATTGTAAGATCATTATAGAGTTATTTATGGAGATATATGATGATTTAAAACCCCTTTTGACACAAACTTTAATCTATATATCCTCCATCAACGCAAAAGCAAGCTACAATGATTTTATCAAAATTTATTGTTGATTGTATTTGTATCCTTTGACAAATTATGAACAATTTCTATACATAAATTATTCTGATTCATCCTATTGAAAATTGTACTTAAAGTAGGCAAAATTCATCATTACAAAAAAAGAATAAGAAATTGACCGATTTTACATGAAAGGGATCATATCAGGGCCAATATAAGTAACTTACTAACTTTGATTCAAGATTCATCAAAAGACTGTTTGGCTTTAAGACGAAGTCTTTTTGAAAATCTTCTACAACTTGAAAAGAACTTACAGAAATACGTGCGCAAACACTTTACCAAAAACCTTATTGTCGCACGGGCAATCTGCCGAAAAAATTAATGTTATTACAGCATGAATCTTATAAAAATTATTTATGTAATTATGATTTCCATTCATGTCACTTCAAATTTAAAAGATAAAATATCTTATTATATGCTAAGGATGGAAATAAAGATGTCTAAACATTTTATTCGTACGTAACTGGCATTAAAATATTGAGTTTCAAGATCTTTTAATAGGTTTTTACATTGCGTTTAATTCGTCTAAACATATTATATTTACGACATAATTTTTAAAGACACTCGCATCAAGTCTACTTCTTATTTCCTTTTTTTTCAACTTCAGATGAATTCATATTTTATAGGTACTTAATGTAAACTGTTGTCAGCTTTTTTTTTTCTTGAAGTTTATTGTTAAATTCATTTCATATTGATGTTCAATCAATACATATACAGATTAAAAGTGCCACCTGAAAAACACTAGATTCATCATTAATTACATTAAATATCTTAATTTTTATATAATGTATTACTTAATTTTATTTTTTTAAAAGAGGTCTAGAACAAGTATGTAAGAACTATATACTTTGATTTAAGTTTTGAATAGATTTTGGAATTACACAAGACCATTGCAACATTCTTCAATAAGCATGTCTAAAAAACCATAAAGGAAAGTAAAATCTAGACTAAATGGAGCAAAAACCGGTTTGAAAAGTTTTGTACTTCCAAATGAAACTTAATTTGTCGTGTTGACTATATCATAACATGTTTGGTATTCTTTGTGTCTTGAATCATTATAGTTTAAAAAGGGATTATTATTAGTCCATAATTTATCATAAAACTTGTACTTACTTGGTTATGATCTTATCAAATATACTTTTGTATTTAATGTTCAACTTCAACTTACAGAACAGTTTATCAAATATTTGATCGAATCTATCTAAATTAAATTCCTTATTTTTGATGAAAATAGATAGAAAATAACTTATTGAACATTCTTCAAATATTAAGATAAAAAAAAAAATGTTTTCACCATTTTTGAACCCGTATTTGAAGGATTCATTTTATAAATTTAAATCAATCTGAAGTTGTTAAGTATTTTTTTAAAATACGTCATTACCAATAGGATCCTTAATGAGTAGGATATCGTCTTTAAATGTAACAACGCTCTTTTTTTCCATGTAAGAATCAACATTAAATAAACTCCGATGTTTTTTTTTACTTTTTGAAATGGAATTTTCCCTTAAATCAAACGCATTAAATAAGAAAAAAAAAAATAAGAAAACAAAACAAAAGAATTTTCAACTCCCAAAAACAAAAAATATTTTTTTTCTTAACCTATAGTTATCTTCATATGTGTTCAATATATAGTTATTCATAAATAATATTTTCCGTCAAAATTACAATTTTAAAGTTAGTTCAATAAAAAATAGGACTTATGTGTCTTAAGTATAGGCGTAGGAGAATATATTTTTTGTGGTTAGTTTATGTAGAGGTTTGGTCTTCAAATGTTAGATCCTTCTGAGCCCGTTTTGATTTTAAGTGAACCGAACTAATTAGCCCTTTAACCATTCTTAATAGATATATCTACTTTTCAAATCCAATTCTTAAAAAAAAATACTTTCATCTTTTTTTTACTGTATTCACCCATCTTGTGTATAAGGTCTTTATCGAGCAGCAGTGAGCGGTCATGTCCGAGGTTTTCATCAAGAAGTGCTGCGAGCTGTTGGAGACCATTGTTGCAACTGAAGAAAATCATTTTGAAAAATATAAAGATATATTCATAAAGAAGTCTATCATAAAGCTTCAATGTTGTACTTGCAAAAGTTTTACCTATTAATTCGTTATTTAAAAGTCACCAATTTTACGAGACACACTTTAGACCTAATATTTCTTATTGAAAGAGGAGTTGTTGTTCTTTTAAAAAGGAGAATCAGGTTAAAAAATAGAATGGGGAAGTTGTCAAAAAATCAATCTAATTAGTTAAATTAAATTAATTTAATTAGTGAATTGTCCTAATACGAACTCAACTTGACACAGAGTGCAAAAACTCAAACTTAACCAAACTCAAATATAATACCAGCAAGTTTGTGCACAGTTCAGGTTCAGCAGTTCTATCAGCTCCAGTTTTTTCATTTGTTCGGTTTCGATCTCGGTCTCTGTCTCGGTTCTTTTTTATACACGCTCAGTTTGGTAATAGGCACTTAGAAAGACGTCGCTAGAAAATTTGGGCCTAGGAAATGATATTTTCTTTACAAATTTTGAGACTCTCAGGTTATGTTCTTATTTTTATTGTTTATTGTTATTTTAAGCAAGTCACGAGTTTTCCATCAGTTTGAATCTGTCTTCTTGTACGTATGCTATGTTCCAAATAATATTTTTGTTGACGAAAATGTTCAAGTCAACTCCCTGTGTTGTAAGTCAACATGTTGTTAAATTGTGTGTTATTCAGTTAAGGATCATAAAAGTATAGATTTATACAGTTAAAGGTAAAAAAATGAACCTCCTTTGTTTATAGATTCGAATATACCCACGGTGATCGTCACAGACCAAAGTATATTTTATTGAAAAAGTCATTATTTTTTTCAAGCAACTTTGATTTCTATCAATACTTGATTTGAGGTCTTTTATGTCCTCAAAATTGAGCATAAAGTTTAAATAACAAGGGTTCATCTCATTTTATGTAAGTTTCAAAAAACTTTTAAAATCCGAACAATTTAGGGTACCTCGGCTTTTAGTTTAATATAATTTCAAAATAAGGTAACTATTTATATCATTAAAAATATACGGAACTTTTATACATGGTCACAAAACCTTTTAAAGTTTTTTGGATTTGTTATGTGATGTGATGAGTTGTTATAACGTGGATATTTCAATGCCCATTTGTAATAATTTATTCATAGGCAGTGCTCAAGTTACAAGGGATGGAGAGGGGGAAGTGGGATTCTATGAAAATGGTCAAAAACCCTTTTGAAAGAGGTATCCTTTCACTCAGCCTTTTTTATAGTTTAAACACTAACTATGGACACTGCTTCTATATTAACACTTCGTCTAACTTTTATCAACATATTTTATATACAAAAAAGTAATAATTTATTTCATTATAGGATATTGCATTAAAATTGGACTTTTATGTAATGTATTTACAAAATTTTCTCAAGGGAGAAACCTCCGAATCCCTGACAATCAGAATAAATCGCACTGATAGTTCCCCTGGTTTGATTTTACAACTCCACCACTGGTTATAGGTATATCTAAATGAAGGTACAGAGCGGTTTCACTGACGTCATAAATGCTATTTTTAATACATATAATCAACAAGTTTCCAATAAGTCTTGATGAAACTTAATCAAATGGCTTTAAGAAAAAAAACAAGACTTAATACCTGATATACTGCTTGATCTCTATGATCAATAGATAACATGAATTAAATCAGATTAATATTTGCTGAAAATCATTAAAATGGCAAAATTTATACAAACTTTTTAGGGATCGATTATGGACAAAAAAAAAAGTAGGATGATGAGAGGAAAATATCTTATTCTTTCAATTTTAATAATTCATTTATAGTCTAAACCATGGAAATAAGATTGTATAACGATGTATTTACATGTTTCAAATACATATTAGAGTGATACATTTTTGATAATCAGTGAGCTTGAAGTCCTTTCATTTCTTGGTCTCATTGTGGAACTGAAGAATAAAGCAAGGCTATGCCTGATACTGTACAAACGTTTTAAAAAGATATCTGGTCTTAATATCTGCAAAGATTAAACAAAAATCCTTGATATTGGTTCCAATAAGTGTAACTTGAAATCTATAGCTGGATGTGAAGTTGTCGACCATATAAAACAATTGGACATAACATTCTCAATTCTAGGAACAGACAAGAAATATTTTATGGAAAAGATGAGAAAGATTGGATGTAACGCAAAAATAATCAAAGCGGCTAGTATGAGCTTCTTCAAGAGGGCGTCCTGGTGGAACTTTTATGTGAACTCCAATTGCATATAAAATTCCTACTACCTAACTGGAGACTAGAAAGGTATCCTCAGTATTGGGAAAAGTTCCCGAAGTATAAGAAAAATTAAATTTCCTTGAGAAAATATTAAAAAATTGAAACTTCCTAAAAGTATGAGCAGTTTTGGGCTCAATTCTCTGGAGATAATAATTGAAAAGATCTTTTCTAAAATGCTTCTATGAATTTTACAAGAGGATGGGCCTTGGATGACAAATTAAAAAAACAAATTTGATTTTTAAACTAATTTTATTTGGTTCTGAGAACATTTTTTTATTCTCAGAATTTGAAGACGAGGACATTCTTTACATTGGAAGAAACCTTTATATGGGCCAAAAAGCGCAGGATGACGGTCCCCCTTTGTTTGTAAGTGTGGAGGAGATTTTGGCGAAGAGGAGAGGGCAGCAATTGAAAGGAAGGTGATACTAGAAAGAATCATCAAATATGAGGATCTTGTGGCCGAATGAAAGGGAGACAGGCCTAATAAACGCCTAGCTTATCAAATTGTGGAAATGCTAAACAAGCTGAATATCCATATTTAAAAAAATTTAGAACATCTTTTAGTATATTCCTACACAGAGCTGTAGCAAGGGGTGAGAGATTTTTAAAGTTTAAAAGATTTTATCATAATAAGAATGCATCATCTCCGTTATTTAGAATGTACTGCACAGGACTGGAGATGAAACACGGAAAGGAAAAAATCTTTAACATTTTTCAATCTTTAAAAAGTGTTAAAGACATAGTAGGTTGGACACCTACAAGCTTATATAAACTGCAAGACACTTTTATGCAATAATTTTATTGGAAAAACCAAGAAGGATCTTTTAAATATGGGTAAATCGATAAGCAACTTCATATTTATACGTCGTGTGAAACGAAAAAAGACTTAAGGTATCTTGCATCTAAGATCCTTGCAAAACTAAAATTAAGGGAAAGGACATGGACTTTACTTTTCGGACCTATGGAAGGAGTCGGGCAATGCAAGAAATTTATTAGTTTTAATTAAAAAGTCAAGAATGATTAATAAAATGGATGGATTCATGGGGCCTTTTGAGCCGCTGAAATGTCGCCTGGCTTTTTACTTCATACCAATGAGATATTTCAATAAAGGAATATGGTTCCTACTTGACAACCCAATTTTACAGAGCTTCTTAAAAAACCAATAATTTGCTTCAAAGAACTACAGAAGAAGCACATAATCATCCCAACGTGGAAGTGTGAACTCCTCTTTTATTCTTTAAAGCTATCTTATATCCTATTGATTATTATGATTTGTTTTTTTTTCTTTTGTTATATTTAAATATTTTTTATAAAAATGGCTGAAACATTGGAATGAATAATAATAATAAAATATGGAAATCGTCGAGTTGGACCGACAAGTGAGTACTTATTCCATTGCCCAGGAACTGAAAATTAGCCAGAAACCCGTTTGGAATCCTCTAAATTGTATAATCGTAACCATGTTAATTTTATTGTCAAAATAAAGCAAAAAAGTGTTCAGAACTTTTTACTGCACCAATTATATTTTTTTAAATGTTTTCTTTAATTGGTCGAATGGAGTTGTACTGATTAAGTATAAGTAAATATTATATTTACTGCATTTGACCTATGAATTATTTTTTGAAGTCCATGTACATTTAATTATTTTTAGTGATGCTGACCAGGAGCACTTTAGGAATATTCAGAAAAAAGAAACCAAAAGTCAACATGGCAACCCTGACAATTTGAAAAATGTTATAGAGAAGATCACCTTATCTGTCATGACGCTTAATTAGATCAGCTACAATCAGCTGCGATAAGGGTCGAGAAGGGAAGGAAATAAAGAAGGACATAGGTAGGAATGTGTCTGATGTCCTCCTTCAGTAACTTTCTCATGGTCAACTAAAAAAAAACGGTCGAGCTAATAAATACACTCTATGTTAATCTTTGGTTATTTCGTTACCTTGGAGCATATATGAATCGAACCTATGCACAATGAGTTAATAGAACCATTACTTCCGATCGAAAAGTTTTTTCCCCTCTTATTCTCTAAAAATTTATTATATTATTTAATTATATATTTTTTTTAAATTAATTAAGAGAAATTCGTTGTAGTATAAACTTTCACTATATAACCAACTTTTTTAAGAGATTGATAAAGGAGAAAAGTAATTAAATAATATGATAGTTTCTTGGGAAGAAAAAAAAAGAAAAAAGTTTATGAAATTCAAGTTAATGTAAAAAGTTTTATTATAATTTTTTTCTCTCCAAAGTCAAACTTCATATATGGAGTTGTACAAAATATGATCTGGTTTCTTCTATGTCAATATAAAAGAAACTGAAAAATGATCTTGTAACCCTAAAAATTTGAAGAATGGTTGGAAAAAGACCAGCATAGCCATCTTGAAGTTTTATTAGATCAGCCGCTGTGAGACTACGAAAATAAACACAAATCCCACTCAGTAAATAGCAACTACATATAGGCTGAAACTACTCTGATGTCGATTCTCAATTGTACACGAAGTCTCACAAGGACTTACAATTATAACTTCCGGTGAGGAAGTCCTCAATGTTACTTGCTGTCATTCATGAGCATATTCACTAGTTATTACTTTATACCTAGATGTTCTGTCTTTAAGAATGAAATAATAATAATAATAGGTACTTAAGAAAATAAAAAAAGCCTATAAAAATTGCCAATTAGAAAAACCCACTCCATCTTTCTATGACATATTACGGAGACCCTCCGTGATAATAACCAAAAATGAGGTTTTTTACTTTACTTAAACACCCTGCCCACTTCCTCAAGGATTGATTATTAACCCACTTTGGAACAGTTCGGAGGTCTAAGGATACACCTTTTGATAAGAAGGTCAAGATTCGGTTGTATTTTTGGTTCAATTTTTGATCCAAATCCCATTTCTTATGATCCCAAAAGACAATAGAACCTCTCCACGTGCAAAATTCAAATAAATTTTGAATAATTTTTCTAAAGAAACTAACAAGAAACCATCTGTAGATCTTTATGTATGATTTAACTCACCAAAATATTTGAGACATTGATCTCCTTCGCCATTTTAGCCATTGATCTGTATGGGTTCCTATAGCTGTTTACAGTATTTTTTCGAACCTGTTCCGAATAGCTAGCTGACCTTGAGCGTTGAATTTATGGATTTTTGAGTATATAACAAACTGATAATAGTAATTCCACGTGTACGAGTCCGTAACTAATAATTAATTCGAAGGAATAGATGAGATCCAGGTTATAAAAATATTAATCTGATTTATTATCACGAACGAAAAATGTTTCTTCTTTTGAACGAAAGGAAAAAGGAAGTCTCGATAAAAAATAACAAAAAACAAAATAAATAGGGGTTGGTCACTGAACGCCACAAGAGTTCCCCAATAAAATTACGGAGTAATAAGTACAATAATTACAATTAACACATATTATTATATTGAGCAAATTTAACCCTACGACCAGATCTTGTTGTGATCGTTGGAACCTTATTTTGATCTTTGGTATTGGATTCTGTTCTTCTGGGTATCGATGGTTTCATGTTCTTTTATACTTTTTAGTAGATGAATTGTTGAATATGGATGGATCTGGAGCATATTTTGCTGGCTTAAGTCTTTCTAAATGGAATACTATTCGTCTTGTTTTAAAAACCAGATAAATATTCAACTCTGAACGTATGACTATTTCTGGATATGACTTTCGCTGGACCGGTGTTTTGGTAGAACAAGGGGCTTCTAAGGGACCTTATTTGACATGGATCTACACGAATGTATACATATTTTTTTGTAGTTTTCTGAATATCTTTTGGAACAATATGATAAACTTTGAAGGAATGATTTAAGTACCACCTTGAAAGAATTCCAAAAAAAAGGCATTTTGTCCAAATTATTAAAATACACTTTTAAATTTGTTATAATATTCTTCATTATGATTTTTGTCATTCTGACAATATTAATGTAAAAAAATAGTTTTTTTTTTTTTTTTTGCTTTTTTCTCCGATTCATCGAACAGAAATTTTTTAAATTTGATTTGTGCTTTTATTTTTGAAGGCTAAAAAGAGCACTCATAATTATCCGACTACCACGTACAAATTAAACAACTGCAATTTTTCCCTGCAAAAATACCATCCCTAACAATGAAATGATTCAAAAGATCAAGTTTGTGTAGTAAAATAACTTGAATTGACCGTCTACCATTAGATTTTGAGCCATTTTTATTTTTTTGGATGCATATCTAGGGCAGAAAAATATTTATAGTTGGTATTCAAATGCATTGAACATTAAGCAAAATTGTTGTTCAGTCAAATCAGAATGAGGGACATTTCCTTATAATATAATTTATCTGATCAAATCATGGTTCACCCGAAGGCTTTGAGACAATTATTAAAACTTAATTTTTGAATCTTTTTCTCTTTTGCAGAGAGCCCATGTTAGATCCTTTTGTTTGAGTTAAATTCTAAGCATGATAGTTTTCATCATGTGGCAAGAAAGGCAAAGACGAATAATTCCAACCTTGCTTGCGGTTGAAATGCCCCCGAAAACAGTTATTGTGGCCAAATACGGCTTAAAAGAAATCTTTTACCGTATCAATAAGCGCCTGGATACGGATGAGGATCTGGCATAAGTACTCTGGAGTAGTCTTGCAATAAAATTGACAACTGAAGCTGTGGTCAAAGCCTTTTAAAAATCATTTGGATATCTTCATAACAGAAAGGTCTATACACGTTAATGTTTCATGGTCCAACTGGTCCATGCGCCTTCAAAAAGGGTGGTGGTGTTTCTTTATGAGCCCAAAAAGTACCACTCCTGACAGTAGATATGTGGAAAAGTGTCATAGAACACAACAAATTAATAGGGATGGTTCTTTATACGTAGAGTCGTAATAATTTTCTAGAAAAATCCATTACCAAAAATTGCGTGAGACAAGAGATGAACATGGCACACTTTAAATATTATAAACCTATCACAATTCAGAATATTATTTTTTTCGCCAAATTGTCCACGAACGGTATAGAAACATAAGTATAAAAAAAAGAAAAGAGCTGGACTTCTTTGCCTCATCGTAAACTAAAACAAGAACTACTTGAGATTCTCCACTAAAATAAATAAGTACTACTCTCATAAAGCAAGAAATGAATGCCCAAATTTGGCAGTAACCTTAATTTATAAAATTATAAATAAATTGCTGTAAAAACATTGAAAGGGTTATGGTATTTAAATTAAATTATATACACATATGTAGGCTATAAATTCATTGAAGATTATGTTTTATTTAATATACTAAAATGAACTTGATTGTACTGGCTTCTTTCTGTTTGAAATGCAGTGTTGATTGAAATTGCAACTTTATTTAAATAAACATAATAGTTTTAGAAAGAGAAATCCAATATATGGCTTTAGTAATGTGTATCTCGCGTTTAATAAGTGCAATCTGTGTACCCTGGATGGTCTTTAGAAAGATGAGACTTCCACTTAAAAAATTTTTAAAAGTTTTGTGATTGTTTAACTTAGTATTGTTTGAGCGCATGTCAAAGATGGACACCAGCAATGAAAATACGGCATATTTAACAGTTTTTATTTTAACAAAGCAAAAACGCAAGCAAAGCGGCTGAAAATGTGAATATTGGCTATGATTTTGATATTGTAAAAGTCAATTAGGCCCAATTCCGTTTTGGTCATTTTGATGTCAAAGGATACACTAGGGATTGGAAGGCCAATTTTAGAAAATGTGGATAAAATAATCGAAATTGTCGAGTCTGACTGTCATGTAAGCACTGCTTTTATCGCCAAGGAGATAAAGATGAATGAAAAAAAGAAATTAAAGAAAAAAATATCCATTCAAAACAATGGATTTATTTTATAACAGCTTATATTATTTAATACTCTAATTTATAATGTTTTTTGCCGCTATATGTTGAGTGATCAATCGTCAGTGATACGTAATATATTTTCCTCCGGTATGTAAAAACAAAAGAAAATTACTCTGTCAATTTGAATAATTTTTGGGAGGAGAGCCGCTTAGCTGTAATAACGTTTTATTAAATCAGCTACAAGCAGCCATAAGAGAATACACACAAATCTGAATCCGTATATATCAAGTGCATGTAAGCTAGTCGATCCTTAATTTTACTCCAAATCCAACAAAAAATACCACTTATAACTCCGGAGCAAACCTTCCTTGTGACTCTTGATCTTTCATACACATACCCACTAGTTATTGCTTCATATTTTGATGTTGTCTCTTCAAGAGTTTAGCAGCTTTGGAAAATATAAATTTTTTTTCATATTACCAACTAGAAAAAGCCCTTCCTTCTTTCTAGAACATTTTTTATGTTTGATTAGATGTAAGTAGTCTAATCAAGTTATTTATATTTACTTTCTGAATTTTCCTACCTCTTAAATACTCATTACATTCAACAATTAGACAAATAATTGATTTAATTATAATTAAATTTGCAGGAAGCGTTCAGAAATTAAATATAAATAAGTCGGTTAGATTACTTATATCTAATCAATAAATACTAATAACATACATTGAATACATATTTAAAATGGATTTAATCTTCCTGCTTTTAATTTGTATTTATTACTTATTACAACTAGACAAATAATCGACTAATTCATATTTAATTTCGAAACGTTTCCATGTCAGTAAATATGTCTTGCTTCCTTTTTCTTTCATAAGAGTTCATCCACCCTAGTCTTAAGGTGTTAAATGATTCCTTAGACTTCGGAATTTATATTTCTCGTGATTGAAGATTTAAAAAGAATTTAAAATACATAATCAGAAAGGCTGATCGAAACTTTAGAATCATTATAAAATGTTTCAAAACACGTAAACCTTCGTTCATGGTGAAAATTTACAAGCTTTATGTCCTTCCCATCTTAATTTATGGATTTGAGATCTGGAATCCTTACAAAATTATTTGATTAAGTCATTGGAAAATGTATTAGTTAGGTTTGTGTTGATTTATCCTTCATTGGGAAGGAACGATGATGTTATTACACTCCACAAAATTTTCAAAATAACTATTTCTGATCACAATGTCATCGACCAGGTCATTCCAGTAAATTTTGACCATCTTTAACTACAACCTGAACAATAAGTAAAACTTCTGTTTTTTCGTATTTTTATTAAAATAATTCATCACAAATCCAGATTTAATCTGGGAGAAACATTTTATTGGATTTTGGTTGCAAAGAAAAAATATAATATATTATTTTTATTTTATTCTTAAATTTATCCATTTTTAAAATTTTAACAACCCACTAAGAATATATTCTTGGTTGTATAAGAGTTGTATTTTTGATATAAAAAGACATATCGTTTTAGTTATTTAATATTAACATTTGACACATTATTTTTATATTTCATATACCACATGTATAAAGAAAGGATTGATGCATATTTTTCTCGGATCCGGATCGGTTTGAATATTTAGACGTAAATATTCGAGTAAATTTTGGGTATCCAAACTTTCAAATCCCGATTCATAGATGTAAATACATGTGGTTTCAAGCACTAATCAAGATAAATAGACAAGCAACATTCCATATAGATAATACATAATATCTTTTTTGATAAATAGAATGATATATTAAGCTTTTTTAAATCTGGAAAATAACTCGGATCTTTCTTATAATCCGTAAGAGATCCGGCACCGAAGCTGGTTAGGTTTCGAATTTTTTCGGATAATACAAGTTTACTTATACAGCACCCGAGTACTTCGGACAAGACCCATCCTATCCCTACACATGTCCCATATTTAACGCAACACATATTTCAAGTAAAATAGTTTCATAAGTGGAGGCAAATCTAAGCGTATATGGACATTATAAACAGTTAAACAGCTGATTCCCAGCTGATTGGTGATGTCGGGAGTGCTCTTATCGGCACGAATTAAAATAGAAATCTGTACCCTTTTTGTCTCCATCTTCTTTTTAAAGTGATCTACATAAAAGATCTCGTTTTGAAGCTTAATACTTTCATAGAAGATATCTAAATCCTTCAAAAGAAGTAAATGAATAGACGTTGAAATATTTATTAACAGCCCAGAGGAGTGACTAAGTTTTACTTTTATTGTATGATTTTCTGTCAGCTGTTGATGGATAATTTTTGAAAATATTATAAGTTTTTCAAGGCGTTACTTCGCTAACACAAAAATATACGCTGTATTTTGTTGTCACTGGTCAATTTTTCTGCTTCAGTTTCTCTTAATTAGTTCTGAATGTTGATTGGTGAAATTCGAATTAGCTTTCATTAAGCTGCGAACAATGATTATCACTTGCCGAATAACAGTCCCATATTTCGGAAGAGTTTACTAACTGGTTTTTGGGCTTTTTCATTTTCTTTTGGCACAAAAATGTAATGATAAGTTTATGCAAATCTACAAGTTCTTCTGTAACAGACGACATGAAATCATGCAATAATACCTCTTTCCACTAAACTTTGTTACTCTATCGTGTTTTTAAAGATCAATCTAAATATATCATTCCTTAAACTTGAGCAATTTCTGCATCAAAAAATTATAATTAAATCGATATTTTTGTTAAACTCTTTCACCTCTATAAGGAAACAAAAGTACTTTAAGATGAATAAATACTCGGAATAAAAAATAACAAATGTCTTACGGTAAGATAAAAATAATTTTGAACAAAGACCAATAACAGGAGAACACCCCAATTTTTTTTCCTACTTCATATTTACATACAGTCCAATATTTCATAGATATATTTTAATAAATTATAAGCTTAATATTTAAATTTGTGGGATCATTTTAAATACCTAAGAATTTTAGTTATAGTTTAAAAACTTTATTTGATTTAAGAGAGTTATGTTAGCCCCAATATGGTCTTTTAAATAAAAAGAATCAATTTCTCATAATTTTATTGCAATGATCAAATTTGGCTAGTTTAAATGCAATTTTTAGTGACACCAAAAGACTGATTAGATTATTTTTTTGATGTAAATAGACGATTATTCGTTGAAAAATACAAATGTAATCCACAATTAATTTTGAGAAACTTCCATTCCAGCTTGTTTTTGTATGGACAGGTCATATATGTAATATGTAAAAAAATAAAAATTGTGAGGCTTCTTACAAAGAGTTCATAACATAAATCAAACAGGGCCACAATCATTTATTATGCATATATTCATTTAATACTGTCTGATCAATCAATATCAAAATATTTATAGATTCCTTAATTCGTGAAAGGTTTCTTAACCCTTATGATCAGATTATAAGAAACTAATCCATAAAATTTATTTTATTTTTTCTGTTCACCTAACCTAATATATCTTATACCAAGTTTAATAGAAATACAAGGTTAGACCATCATGTTATCGGGCTTCCTAGAATTTTCAATCTGATGTACGAACTGATGGGTAAGACTGGCATATCTATGACGTCACTATTGTTCGAATTTTCAATTTAATATATCGTACTGACTGCTGGGCAAGAAAAACAGATCTTGACAAAACAGGCAACCACTTATTTACTATGGCGTCAATATTAAAAGCGTGGGGGGAAGTCAAACATCAGTCGTACACGCGTTATGGTATAACCTTGTATTTCTATTAACCTTGTATAATACAACTAATTCAAAATTGAACTTATCAAAAATGAAATATTTTCATTAAATAAAACAGATTTTCTCTCTTCACCTTGAGGAAAATTGAACTCCAATCTATATTAATTTTAGAAAAGTTCGTCTGAGGAGTACTCATTTTTGAGTGAAATATGTGTAACGCTCAATACAAGGTCGTTCGAGTAAATCCAATGGAAAGCAAGTAGTGGTTTGAAATTTTATTTACAAATTCTATTAATACAAAAGAAAAAAGATCATTCAATATGCTTGCCATTTTGCTAATCATACGATCCCTAGAGTATTTGCAGCCATTGACCACCTTCACGGGGGGAGACTTTGTTCCAGTACTTGATGATGCCTTCAAGGAGTCAATGTTTTTGTGTGAATTGGAAGATAACTTCCTCTCTAACTCCCCCTAAAAGAAGTAATCCACGTTATTGCTCTCGAGGGAGTTAGATGGCCAGGTGTTGGGGTGTCAAAAGGACGGACACCTTCTCTTGTTTAAACAAGTTTTGGATCTTGCAGGCCTGGTGAGAGGGGACTAAGTCTTGTTAAATCAGAAATTCGAAACCATAGGCCTAAGATTTTATCCAGCGTATCACTTGGTCAGACAGGAGTTCACAGTACCAGTCGGTACCCACACTCTCCTTTGTCTCAAAGAAGATGGGGAGAGGGGCATAATACTCTTGTTACTCTCAATAACCTGAGGGGGCATGATGCTGGCTGGAAACTTAATTTAAAGGCGCCAGTGACATTAACTCTCTCTATGGAGAACCATCTGTGGTTCCGGATGTTGTAGAATCTGTTAACAGTCCATTTTTTCTCATCTGAATAAAAAATGATTCGGACTTCAAATCCTTCAGCAATTTTCTTCCGTGGTTAGACGAGGGGGCCCACATTTTGTCTGCAAGGATATGTATTTTGTAGAAGTGGTATGACTTCTTTCTCAGGTCAGTGTTTAAGGTCCTGGAGACTGCTGCACGGATTACATGGCGTATTTTGACACGAACGTTAATTGGAGTCCCAGGAGATCACTTCAGGAAACGTTTCAGGGCTAGGAGGAATATGGGAGTGCTTTTTTTATTACCCCAATACTGCCTTCTCCTTCCAGTGGGTGTCCACGTCATAATATGTGCTCTTTGGATATCTGAACATCTTCTTGGGGGTACGCTTGGTTGTGTTCCGTGCACGTAAGTTTGATGATATTGATCATCCGGGTCTTCCTACATCGTAAATACTTGTATTGAATTAAATGATCCGCAACCAACTTAAAGAAAATGCTCAACCTCTCACTTTAAAATTGAAATAATCGAATTAAATCTTTTCCTTATTGTTCAGGATGTAGTTAAATATGGCCTGGAATTACTTGTTTGACCCTGTATTAAAAAAAAAGGAGATAATACCCAAAAATATATAATAATAGACAAACAAAAATAGTCGATTTGGATTGAACAATTGTAATGTTTACCCTGTTAATTTGCAGTTTATTTTCTTCAACTTGCCCAAAATGTTACCGATTAGCATGACGGTAAATTATACATATTTGTATCACGTTGTACAGGGTGCTGCAACATAACTTCCTTTATTATAATAAGTGGCAATCAGGCTGTAGAAGCTGTGGTGGGGTAGGCGTAGTTTAATCCTAGGAAAATACTCTAAAGTTTTCTAGCAAATACAGTCAGTCGAAATCATATATTAAAGTAGTGAGGAACGTGCATTTCCTGTCGAAAATTAATATTCCTAAAAAATTGGTCTGACATAATATCTTATTAAATTAAACTAGTTGTCATTTAGCTATTGAGTTTTTATTGCTGCAATTTATGCAAATCTGTTATTTGCTAGAATTTCTAAAATACAAAAAACTAATTTTTGAATTCATTTTTATAATTTGAATTTTACAAAATTCTTTGAATCCAAGTAATTGGATTCAGATTTATTTTGGAACAACCAACATTATTAAGACTTTTTCCAAGAAGCCAATAACTAATTACTTAATCAACTAATCATCTACAATTATAAAATAACATATACTGATGGTAAAATTTGTGCATTTTTTGTATAACCAAATTATCTTTCTAAACCCCCTCCATGAAAAGTTATTTAAAGAGAAAGAAAAAAATGAAAAAAATCATAGGATATTTAAATATCCAAGTTCGGTTTATTCAGTGTATGAGCAATGAACTATCTGATATGCCTTTCAAAACTACGTAAAACAAAACTTTCAATATGTACCATCATTATGAAACAAAAATAAAACTTTTTGATATATAAAACTTGTTTGATTGCCTATGGAAAAACATTTTACAAACAATGAATCAATAATGCACACTCATTCATTTAACTCAGCTTTTGCAACCATTTTTCATTGTATTTTTGTCGTAAAGGCAATATTTTTCCACTTGAAAAAGTATAAAGCATTTAATTCACACAAATCGACATACAGTCTAATTAATATCGAATTATAAAAGTTGGCAAGATTATTTTTTTAATGAAGAAGGATGTTTGAAGCAAGTGGATAACATAATGTTCTAGTTCATTAGGATTTGATGTTCCTATCAAAGAAATTGGCAGCTTTCACTGCCACAATTATCGGTTGTGTTTTTTTTACTCCATCATGGATTATATCATTATTAATATACCTCCATTTTTGAGTAGATAAATAATAAGAAACAAGTGAAGTGGAATGAAGAGAGAGAAGAAAATGAAAGAAGAGTAACAATGTAGAAGAAGAATAAAGAGAGAAAAACTTTTTCGAAATCAAAATTGTTATTTTCTGATTATTTTATTGAATTTTATAAAAAACGGAAAATGTTCGGACAAATAAAGTTTTTGTTTCTTTATAACAAATATATGGAAAAATAAACTTGAGTTTATTCGTAATTGCCAAAGTTTTTATCAGTAGAAAAATATACTCAATTTTTAGATTGGTAAAGTCATGGAATTAGGAGTAATGATGTGATTTATAAAAATCATAACTTTATACATCTAGTATTTTTGTATATTTGTTATATTTTTATATATAAACATATTACTAGTTTGTTGACAGGGTCTATTTTTGTTTGTATAGAGGGAAAAGGGTTACTAGGAGACATTTTAAATGCTTTTTTGTTTTTAATTTGACACTTCTTGGCAAAATGTTAGGGATTTTTTTATATTGGGCTACATTGATTTCATTTCTGTTTTTTTTACACATTAGTTTTGAATATAATGTCCAAATCTTCTTTGGTTGACCCAAAATAGGACATAATTTTCCCTTTCCTTGCCCTAAACTTCCTACGTTCATGAGTTCCATATATATTCCAAAAAATAAGTACGACATACAGCTATAAATTCCAAGCATTTTACTGCGTGAATACTTTTTTAAATGTTCCTTTTATTAGTCAGATGGATTTGGGCCTATTAAGTATAAGTTGATAATATTTCAATTACTTCATCTGACCTAGGAATTATCTTTGAAGTCCATATACATAAAATTTTGGCAATTTCAACAATCTTTTATACATTCCAAACCTGTTCTCATTATTCTTTATTTTTAAGGAGAGAACATCTAAGTATTAAGACCATGCCCAGATGAATGACTTAGAGTAACGCTGAGGTTCTGTTGGGAAATGATAAGAGTAAGATCTTTTTGGACTCAAAGTAGGTTTGATAATTAATCAGCATAGGAGTAATTCCTTCCTATGTCTTTAATAGATACAGATTGGGACTTATGCTTATTCCTTGCATTTCATAGCTCCTTGCAACTAATCTGAAAAGACGGCACGCTCTTCTGCAAAAACATTCTTCAAATTGTAAGGGCTACGGTGTTGATTTTTGAGGCTTTTTAACACTCTGAGAATGCTTAACATTTACATCTCTATTAAGATATTCTACACACATACATAATGCACTTTATATTGACAATTTTTTACAAGTTGCGAATAATTTAGTAGATCAAATATTTTAAAAATAAACTTTTTGTAAAGTGATTTTTCTGGCTTTAGATATATATGATAATTTTAATTATTTTTCTCTTTGATATCATTATCATTCCTTTAAATGAACTTTAATGAAATATATATATGAATGTAAGTATATGCACTTACAGAGTAATTTATTTTTTATAACATCTTATTTCGAATTATAATTGAAGTAGAGGGAGAGTAGGACATTATGCTGAACCAACGGAATTGCAGATATCTAGAATAAAGATGGGATTATTCCTTTTCCTAAATGAGTCAGTTTTTCTTTTATTTGTGCAATAATAAATAAGGGCTGAATATAAATGTTGTGCAACATTTATAAAATGTCAATGTACAAATTTTAGCAAAGATTGCATAAAAATGCATGAAGTAGTATCGACTCGACCTGAGTCAATGATTTTTATGTCGCTGCTCTCCTGAATTGATTTTCTAATCAATATCTTTGTAGTTATAAGATCTTTTCCACGCAATTTTATGGATTCAATCTAATAAATTTTAAAAAGTATAAATTGTTAAAAATTGTCACTTGCCATAAAATGCAATTTCTAAGATATATCAAAGATATTACAGGGATTATGCAACTTCTTCCTCATCCCGGACAGTAACAATATTCATTTTATGCTGCCTGTCTAAACTTTTTGGAATCAAACTCTAGAGGAGTAAGATCTACACAAAACAGATTTTTAATTTTTGGGAAAAATATCTAACCTCAATCTATTAATCACGTCTTTTTTCATCTAGAACAACATTTAGGAAATATAAGAGTCAATATCTAGTTGAAAATTAATATATACTAGTTTGTGTTCTATGCATTGTTCAGTGTTATTTAGTAAAACTGTAACACAAGGTTTGCTCCTTACATTCATTGTAAAGTCAATTTAAAACATTAAATTTGTTTTAATATTTATGAATAGTTATGACAAGTTTAAATCTAAACATTTATTTACAAATTAAAATTATAAAAAATGCAAACTCAGATAGTTTGAGACCTCCATACTCGACGCACTATAATTCACGACTGAACCAGCCAAGCGCAATACTATATACAAGTTTTTGTAGCATATACTCACACCTTTACAACACTTTATCGTATGATCCGTTGTGAACGATAAGGAACGAGATATACTAAGTTAAAAAATGGTTGGAATTCAAAATTACTTTTTTCCCAATCTAATAAATTAATAAATGAAAAGTGACCCTGCTTAGCTATTTAATTTTTTCTCTTTCCTTTTTTTTCCTTTTCTAATTTATGAAATTGACTCAACCCGGCTCAGTTCAAGTCGACGCAGCACTAACTACAAGTATAAGGATAAAAATCATATAAGTATATAAAGAATGAATGAAGCTACAAAGAAATACAGAAGGTGCACAATTATTTATTAAAGTATGTATATATATTTACCTCCGTACGTATACCTATAGTTATTTCTCCCAAGGGTAACATTTGCCAATTTGTTTATATTTATTTGCTTTTTTTTGTATAGTATATTAGACATTAAATGTTGTATGAATTTGTTTTTTTCTTAAAATAATGTTAATGTGAACCAATGAAGGTTCATATGCTCAAATAAAATCAGAAGTAACGCTGAATTAGTTCAACGAAAATTAGTTTAAAATAAAAAGAAGTGTGTTAATTTGTAGTATCAAGTCAAATAATATTATTTCGTATAAGTATAATTGTAAAAATATGATGAAAGAAAATTAGTTTAAAAAAAGAAAAAAGCGTGTGTTATGTATTTTGTGCTGACGTCTTTTTTATGCTGTGTAAATTAAATTTGGATTTAGTGAGTTCAAGGCGTATTTTGCCCTTTTTATATGTGTAAAAAGTGTTTTAAGTGATAGAAGTCCCTTTTTCTGTCGTTATTTTTGAAACACAGTGTATTGGAGGTCAGTTTTTGAGAGTCGAAGATTGTCTCCTGAGATCCCTAGGATAAAGAAAGTCATTGTTTTTTATTGTTCTTTTTCTCTTTGGGAGGGTGTTTATATTTTATTTTCATATATACATATTATATAACTGTCTTTATTTACTTATAAAGAAATAGTCGGAGCTTTTTGAAAAATATGACCACTAAACCCCCCGATAATAATATCAGGAAATCATGGAGGATTGATGGAAGAGGTTACTCAAATATCTTGAAGGAAAATAAACGCATTTATAGAGATGCAGAGGTTCGGGTTAACCTGGACATTAACTTTAAATGGGATACTTTTGTTCTAATAATGGAAAATACAGAAGGTTTATGCTTTAGAAAAGATAATGTTAAACACAATGATATATACGATATAGCAATGAAATATGGTTTTAATGAGCATGAAATTGCGGGAGTGAATCCTACATTTAGTCTGGGTCAAGCTTGTTTTTATACTAGATTCCCATAGACGTTAGGTGTCGAATTGATTACTTAAAAAAACACAATGTGATGAAAATAAAAATATGGACGGTTCAATCGATGATGTCACTTTTAAAATAAAAGGAATGGTAATGTTAATATTAATAAAAATAAGAAATTGGTTGTGACACTTCAATACTTTCAAAAGGGTAAATGAGGCAAATGTGGTTGGATGGATGAAACAATTCGGGAAAATTATGAATCACTATCCCAAAAAAATCAATTGATGACAAAGCAGAGGGAAAATATAAATGTTATAAGGAGATTTGGCGTGTCAGTGACTACTTCGTGGATATTATAGATTATCCTTCCTCTATACCTCAAATTTTACCAGTGCAAGGAAATTTAATTAAGTTGAAGTTTTTCTGGAGGGAAACTTCAATGTCAAAAATGCTTTAATTTTTATGAATTTTAATTATATTATTTTTGAAATCATTTGGACTAAAAGTAAGAACGAATAACGTAAAAGTTTGGGATATCAAATATCTATTCTTTGGGGTTTGTCATAAGCACAAGTTCATTATTGACAGTATAAATGCCTTTTTATAAATTTTTATGAAGAACTTTTGTTGGAGGCCTTCTTGTGCCCTTTTTGGAAAGAGATTGATCCAATAATGGTTTTTTTAACCAAATATTTATTTTTATTATATTTTGATCTTTTTTCTATTATTCAAACTTTTATTAGTCCCTTTGACGTCATTTATGGTATATTGGCATATTATTCAGTTCTATGTTGCTTTAAGTTGACCCTCTCTCTCACTAACGAGGGTTAATCTGGTCTTATGCTTTATGCCCCATCCCCCCTAAGTAGCAACGTGGTTTGATGTTAACTTTTCAGAATGATTTTATTTTGTATTAAATGAACCATTTCTCTAAAAAATATGACTCTTTTAAATTTGGTAACACGACAAATTACGACAAATTTTGGTTTTGTCGATTCCGTTCTAGTAATTTTGATGTCAATGATGCAAGACCAGTTGTCGAAAATGTGGGTAAAAGAATGAAAATCCATAAGCACTGTCATGAATACCTAGGAGATGAATATGAATAAAAAAAATTAAATAAAAAAATCCATTAAAAATAATGAATTTTTTTTACCATACCTTTTATAAATGATTTTAGACAGTTACAAAATAAATCATATAATCTTATTATTATCCCTTTTATTATTTTTTCTTCATAACTTTCTTCAATTGTACTCTTGTGAGATTATTAAATATACTGTAGATTACTATTTTTATGAATCATATACCTCCTCTTGGAGGACTATATTTCTTTAACTGAGTAAGATATATAGAAATAGTTAGGGTTTAAAGGTATATACTAAGGGGGAACTTATTTTTTTAATTTATGAAATGTTTCAACGAATCTTATGATACAAGAAATTTTTATCGAAAAAAGGTCAGTAAATTAATTTAACCTGTTTAGTATGCTTCAAGTAAAAAATTGACCATGTCTAATGATTTGGGAAACATAAATAGTAAATATGGATATAATTTATTTTACTAGCAGACGGGTAGACATATAGCAAAAAATGCAAGTTACGGGAATATTTGATCTTTTTGACCAATCAAAACCAAACGTTAGTAGATAAATTATAAATTGTTTTCGATTGCAAATTTATTCAACTACATTTCTTGTACTATAAGGTTTGTTGTAATACAAAGTGATTAGATGAAATATAGGGTAAAACACTTTATACACTTTTATATACGATGTCTTCACCCTAAAAGGAAAAATTTGCGACCCTCCGAGCTCAACATTTCTTAGATTTAAAAAATAAGCTTTACCCTAGTATATACAATATATATATATAATATTTGTAGATATTAGTATAGAGCAGCCTGTTTGCATTCTAGGTAAGTTGGTAACAGCTGTTTAAAATGTATTTTAATATTTATTTAATTACATTTTTAAGGGTTGCTAGAATAAAAAACAGAGCCATTATATTTATTTTTAATACATGACTTTAAATATATTTGTGGCCCACTTATTAAAAAAGATGGAGGTTGAAAGTTGCAACTTTGATCCTAGCCGACAAGAACACTTTTGACATCAACAAACAGCTGGCAAAATATTGGTTTTCTATTAAAAGGGAAAGCCTTAAGTATTGTCTTTACTTAGAACGGCTGTTCAAATGAGATATCTAATAAATAAAAAGCATTTAAAAAAATCAAAGTATGGTGCTCAGAAAAAGTCCATGTTACCAGCCACCATGTACAATTCTTTTAAATCTGTCGGGTAAATGTGGATATTCCTTTGCAATTTTGTTTGACACTTTTGGGCCCTCTACAGGCCTAAATCCCTCGACCTTACGGGTGCATGTCGAAGATACGCCTGCAGTGTCAGTCAGCCAACACTGAGACCATCAATGTCACTGTCAGCCAGCACTGGGAGCCATGACACAGCACTACATCTGCAGCTTATCCAGGCCTTCTGCCGCCGCATGGAAGCTATCATTGTCACTAAGGGAGGCTACAATAATGATTACGAGAGCTCAGACACACATCTATTTAGAGTATTCATTCTGTTGAATTTCTAATGTTAATTAATAAATTATATCTTGATGATACCTTTCCATAATTTACATTTTTAGTTCAGTTAAAAGACTGAATGATTCAAAGAGGTTTCGTAGTTGGTTATGGAGTAATATTCAACCCTCTTAGCGGGTACAAAAAAGTGCCAGACCGATCAATGGTTTGTACAAAAGTTAATCACGTGGTCCTTGTTTTGCTCCTTTGTTTCAACGCTTCGTTCAGACCTTAGTGAATGATGATCATATCATACAAAAAGAACAAACATTGTAGAGGGGAAAGATGAAGAAAAATAAATGTGAGAGATGATGAAAGCTCCATTTCAAATATGTAATCTGCCTGAAGCATTATTTTTATTATTATTATTTTGAAATATATATTTAATATAAAATAAGGTTGATGATGATAATATTAGGTTGTATCGATCGAATAAAAGATAAAAGGTAGAAGAGTTATGTATTAAAAAAAGGTATTTTATTAACATATATCTTTTAATATAACATAGGTATATAGTATTATATATATACCCAACCAGAAGGAAAAAGAAAAGAAAAAAAAAATACCAGAGTAATTTTATCAATATTTCTCCTTCTCTGATTATAATTCACTGCTACCTCTATCCCTATCTATGCATATTTCCCCACGTGGGACTTGGTTATACATTCCTTCTTTCTAGGGGTTCTCTCTCGGGATCCCGGGATTTCTCAGGGCTTTACACCTATGGAAAAAACCCTGAAAAATCATATCGGAGTTAGTTATTTAATAATTATTATGGGTGAGCATTCTGTAAAACGTCTATCACGTCATTTTTTCCACTTATTACACTATTTTCTATTTATAAGCAGACATATGTTTACAACTTAACAAGAAATATTTTGAATTTAACAAATCAATGCTACGAACATTAATAAAGAGCTACACTATAATAACAGAAAGCTGATAAAACCAATACACCAAGTGTCGAAACACAAACCCATGTGATCAATACCTATTTGTTCAAATATAATTGGCTATGCGATGCAGTACATATACTTGAGTAATTACCCATTGCTAACTATGCAAACCTCCACGAATTCGTCCCTTTGACCATGAATTAAGAAGGAGAAAAAAGTTTTATATTTTATGAGGGATAATGACAAAAAATAATGGCCTGATCTCATCTGTGCTATCATAAAAAAAAGTTCTACCGATGTTCTCATGATGTCATAAACATTTCACCTATAAATTCGTTATAGACCAAACTTTGAATGAAACTGATCCCTAAGGATTTTTGTAGGACCGATAAATACCTTCAATTTCATATCTAACCAATATATGTTAAATTTACAATGTATTTAACTGAGGATTTTTTGCTTTTGTTCTGAAAGTTGATTGATTAAATTCGAATTAGCTCTTTCGGTTAAGCTATGTATAATTGCCAAAGATTGATAAATTATAAATCCATAGTTGGTAAATGATTGGCTAACTACCAACGAATTTTTTGACTATTCTAAGGGATGGACATTAAGGAGAGCGAAATACTTATGCTACTATTGAATTAAGACTGATTTTAGCATCAGCTATATACAGGGGATGTGTGTAAAGAAAAAAAACTAAGTATACCAATTAGAAAAGGAAAAACAGTTGATGGTTGTGCTCTTTTGTTTTTTGTTCATTATTTAAAAAGTCGTGGTGAGTGAGCATTTCCCTTTCAAAGAAAAATTCTTGATTATCTTTGGAGTAAATATATTTCAAAATAGTCATATATGAGTTTAAATATAAGTGTAATATTTTCCCTGCATAAATGCAATTTTAAATGTAGAAAATTCATTTTCTCCTTCCAAAGTCCATAAAACGGGCAGCTGATATTAACAAAGATCCTAATTCAGGTGTACCATATGTGTTGCTCCCGCCTTCTCCTCGTGCTTTTGTAAAAACCCATCTCTTATTATAGGATTTGGTGGATGGAGAAAATATACTACTACAAAGACAAGAACCTTCAACATTTAGATGGGCATTACTGCCATTACTGCTGAGAAAATATTTTAAAATTAAGGTGAAATATATATATTATTAGGAATATGTGGGAATTTATCATTCAGGGCGAGATATTAAAGAATAAGCAAAAATAAAAAAGAGAGCGCGCATGAACCGTTTTTTGTTTTCTAATCTCAAAACTATTATTTTTCTCTGCCCTTTGTCCCGACAATAATAATAATAAATCTATTGGTATGATTTGACAATTATATATTTGACAACCATACAAATCCTAGCTTCACCAAAAATGAGACCTTTCATAACTTATTATATAATTTTTTTAATAATGTAAGTCTGCCCACATTACAGCATTTCCCACATGGGGCCCTTGACCTCTAAAAAACACACTACGCACTATTAGTGAGCATGTGTAATAAATGAAATAGAATGGCTTTAATTTCATTATTATTTCTGAGGAAAGTACACAAAATAAATATATTCATGTGTATTTAGAACTGGGATCCCCATATTTCCCGGGATCCGGCTCAACTATAATTTCCCGGAAAATGAGAACCAAACACCATTTTCCTTTTATATCTACATTTGTAAAAGCTGTAGGTCGTTATTGAGGAAGTTTGTTACATCCATAACACAACCATTCTAAACAAAATGTAGAGCTTAAGGTACTGTTTATTTCCTTCTTTGGGTTATTTAAGAAGAGAACACACATGTTCGGAAAGAGGATGAAAAGTTCCTGCGACTTTTATTATTTTTTGGTATTTTATTTAAGGTATAAATTTGAGGGAAAATGAGGTTTTCGGGCTAGCTATGAGTCTATACATAATAAAAAAAAACATTTTTTGTTTAGTCTAAAATATACTTTATATTTGTTTGTTATGTATATTGAGTTACGCATAGAAAGTAAGTTTTCAATATGTTATTTTTTTTTGGTAGTTTTAAAGCTACATACACTATGGAAGTGTTTTATACTATGTGGCAAAAAGCCCATAAAAAGTTTGATAGAGACATTTTTGATGTATTTTCCCTATCTTTTGCTATAACGTAATTTTGTAATAATAGGGATTCGCAAATGGAAGTTGTTAACATTCAGATATTTTGTCAAGATTAAATTTTTTTAAACATAAACAGTCGAGCACTAAGAATCATATTGGATCTAAAGTTGGACAATATGATTTCAAGTGTATTCAGACTCTCGACAATATTCCAGTTGATTTTGAAGAAATAAAACACACCTTTGATTTTCTAAAACTTTTCCTTACAAACAAATCTCCAACAAAATTGTTGAAAAAAATGGCTATGATAAATAATGAGATGAATTTCGCCTTTTCCATTGGCGTAAATATGATTGTTTGAGTTACTATTTGACTGTCTCTTCCAAAAGGATGTACTGGAAGGCTAAGGAAGATATGGCCAATAACTTAGAACAAAGATGTATCTACTGATCCAATTATGAAAAACTGATTATATATATTCATTTCAAAAGGGATACTGAAACTGAAAATCCCTTTTGGAAATTTCAGCCTTTGATAAACTACATAAATGTAGGAGCAAAACAATATGTAGAGTGATCTGAATATATCCCGGTTGATGAATCAATGGTCAAATATTTTGTACCTCATCCCCCAAACAAATTTTGCGAGAAAAGCCTGTGAGTTTCACTTTTAAATCATAATCTCTTTATTTCGCAAACTATCTTATTGGATTATTTAGGATCTAAAGGGTTATGGATAGTCGGGACATTGAGAAAAGATATGCTCAATAATCTGAATCTGCCAACTAAAACTGAACGGAATAAGATGAGCAAAGGAGACATGAAATCAATGTCTTATGACAATGATTTATGATGTTCTGTTTGGAAGGATTCCAGATCTGTCCATTTGGATTGAACTATTTGTATTCGGAGCCCATTGGTTTATCAAGCTGTTACAACAAAGAACAACGAAAGAATTTGTCAACACCGTATCCTAATTCAATTATCGTTTACAATGAAAATATAGGCGGTATTGATTTGTTTGATAATTCTGTTTCCAATTATAGGACAAACATGATGAATAAAAAGTGGTATTGAACGTTATACAATTGTTTTCTGAACGTGCAAATGGTACAGGCCTGGGGCTTATACAGACAAGTTGGAAATAATAAAAAAAAAGCTCCAAGCCGCAGGGCCACAAGTAGAATTCTTAAGAAGTTGTGTCTCATTGGTGGAATTGTTTCAGGGACATGAGGGCCCAAGACCTTCCATAAATACATTTCTGTATCCTGATGAAGATACTTCTTTACATTATAATGGATGGCGACATTTTGTTATTTACGTAACTGTAACAAAATATGTTGTAAATATTGTAAAGAAATGGAAAATAAGCAAAATAGATGTTTCCTTTGATGTAAGTGATATGATGTAGAACTTTACTCCCAATGCTTTTTGGCATATGACACACATATAATGAACACATCTCAGAAGAGCTAAAAGCTGTTTGGCAATAAATAATAAAGCAGGTATGTGGTCAGAGGAATTAAGGATTCGATAGCACAAGTATCGTAACAAAATTACAAAGTAGCAATGTTGGCGATTGATTTTATGAAAGCATTGTACATTATATCAGACGAATGGATAATAAAAGTTTAAAGGCAAACAGGCTGGTAGATAAGTTTATAAGAATTGTGGCAGTAAGTCTCTGTGATCTTATTACCTTTT
This sequence comes from Lepeophtheirus salmonis, assembly GCF_016086655.4. NCBI lineage: Eukaryota > Metazoa > Arthropoda > Copepoda > Siphonostomatoida > Caligidae > Lepeophtheirus > Lepeophtheirus salmonis. The sequence continues at coordinate 10,642,863 of NC_052139.2, forward strand.
ATAAAACAGAAGAGTATTATTTCAATGTGAATAGAGGATGCCGTCATGGAAATACCATCTCACCAGATCTATTTATTATTGCCTTAAATTCATTATTAGAGGAAATCAATGCATCAAAATATATAAAAGGTATTAAAGTTGGAGAGATGGAAAATGAAATTGAAACTTTCACTGATGACATTAATATGATTTATATTTAGATATTTTTAGAGAACAGAAGATTCGCATATATATTGGATACGTCAATCATAAGGAAGATATCGTCTTTGGGAGAGTTTTTTTATAAAAATTGTGAATTTACGCCAAATTAGGTTATGGAAAGAGAAATCATTTTTAATAGGCTAGTTTTTAAGAGAAGATAAATTGGATCTACGGGTAGTTTTTTTAATTTTATGAAAAGGATGGGAAACAATAGGCTGAGAATACTTTTAGTTGGAAAATCAAAACAAAATCAATTTTTAGGTCAAGTAAAGAAGAAGAAAGATAAGGTTTGCTTTAATGCCTCGGTCGGGGCGAGAACCAGAGGCCTTATTAGGATGACATACTTTTTATTATTTTAGATGAAGTATTGAGTAATTACCAATTTATTAACCTTCGGTAGTTTATATGGTAAAACATTGGAAGAGAGAACATATTTATTTTGTAAACAATCACTGGAGACATTCCAACATTTTTTATTCGAGTGTATACATATAATTAATATAAGGGGCCAAATGATTCAGTGTTTTTGTTTTTTTTTAAATTTTAAGTTGCATTTTGGGCATTAAGATTTTTCTTATTTTTATACCAGTCAATATCAAGCGGAAATTAATTACATAACTGCAAAAGTACAGGTTCTGAGCATTGAGGAATGTCCCCGTTCGGCATAATTGCATTTGGCAAATTGATTTTAAGTATACAAGTTTTTTGTCAATGTGTCCTAGAACCATATTAGACATTTTCCCTTTTTTTAATTTATATTAAAAATTGTTTTTATGCTGACAAACAACATATGTTATTTTATCATAAAAAAGAGTTTATTATATAGTAACGTGAATCCATGAAAATCTAGTGGGGTCAGGTAAAATCCATTTAACCGTTTTTAATGTATTTTTTCACGCATAGTTAACCCCCAGATTTGTATTTTCTTATATGAACAAAGGGATTAAAGATATAATGTTTCTTTTTATCACTCCATTCATATCATTTAATGTAATTTATATAAACATTTAAATAAAAAATCATTTCAAAGTTGTTTCATTTTTAAAAAGATGAATAAATCGTTTTTTTATCTTTTTAACAATTGCTGTATGAATATAATATATGTACATACATTTAAAGTTGTCAAAAATTGTTTTTATATATATATTTCAATTCTTTTTTTGGCAAATGTAAGTATGTCTAAGAGTTTTCAAAATAAACATTTAAATGTAATATATGAATTATTTATGAAGCATAGATTTTTTTCATAAATTATTTTTAAGTGATGTGTCCCGTCAACACAATAACTTTGAAAAAATACCAATGAATACGAAATACGAACTATGGTCAATTTTGATCTTAAATTAATATATGAAATCTTGAGATATAGTTACAGCAAATCTACTCCAAAGTAACTCCCTCCCCGAGCCCTCCCCCCATCCCAAATCCATCCCGAGCCATCCCCCCATTCCCAACTCCCTCCCCTTCTATCATTTTTTCTTTTCTGCAGAAACACAGCTGGTTTATGATAGAGGGTCAAAGCAATAAATGAATGTCATTTTATGCACATCCATTGTCTTAAGGGTCAAAATGACCCACTTTCAAAAATATCCTATAATATAAGGATTACTCTGAAGTTTGATATAAATTACATGGGGCGGTAGATTGAAATCTGAACACTTACAAATTAAATAATTAAAGAAAGTTGAGTGATTGAAATTAATTCATATTTCGATATATTAAAGTACAAACAATTAGTTTAGGTTACGTAAAAGTCTAGAAAATTACACTTGAACCTGATCGACGAATTTCCATTCGCCCACTCCAAGCAGTTGGGTTTCTCCAGGACCACATTCTACGCCGTCAGCAAGTCCAAAAAGTTGGAGGGGAAGAAATACTCTGTAAATAGACAAAACTGTATCCGAAATAGTTAATAAGAAACATCCCAGGCAATGCCCTCAAGTCCATAAGGACCTATGGAAAAGATCCTGGGATTTGAGAGTAAAAAAAAGTTGGCGGAAATAACTTTGTTAGGGTGGAGAAGCCACTTTTGACACCAGCAATGAAAGAAACTCGTCTCCTCCGTTGTAAGACTCTTTTGTATTCTTTTTTGACAATTTTGCCCTCCCTACAACCCTGATGGCAATCCCCTCGACTACACCTTTTTGTGTTCATGTCGAGGGGAAGGCCTGTAGTGTCTGTCATCCAAACACCAAGGTCCTCAAAGCTACTGTCAGCCAGCACTGGGATTCCATGACTGAGTACTACATCCACAGTGGGTGCCCGACCTTCTAACACCACCTGCAAGCTGTCATTGCCGCTAAGGTCGGCTAAATGAATTATTAAGAGATCTCAGACACACATCTGTTTATAGTATTAATTTTGTTGAAATTTTATTGTTAATTAATAAATTATATCTTGTTAAAGTTTAAAAAATGTTTAAATTTTAATGGACCACTCTTTATAATACATAACTAATTGCTAATTTTTAGTATATGTATTTATTTTTAAGTTAGTATATTATCGTAAAGTTATATTAATGAATATCCGATATAAATATAAGTCACATGAAAAAGTATATTATCCAATGTGGTATAGTATAACATATTCAATGAATGGAATGAAAAATACTTTTAACTTTCTGCGTGTCTGAGGCTAGATGTTGACTCATCACAAGATTTATCGACGGCTGTAAATATCAACAATTCAATGTCATATACCAAGTTTAAAATTCTGGCTCTATCTGCTAAAACCTTCTTTGGAGTGGTGAATAAATAAAACGTTTAATAGATTTCTAAATGGGCTATGACACATTTTCCAGGAATTGTATTAAGTTCTGAGTGGCACATTATTTCAATTTCATTTTGTGTCAATGAGGACCACTTTATCCTACAGTTTTTAACAAAAAGGTTAACTTTAAGGAAAAAAAAATATTTTTCCCTTAAAAACATGAATTCAGTACGGTGCTGCATTTTTTGATATAATTTTTGATAATTCTTGATCCTGAATTATTCCTTATCAAGGACATTTTAGGAAGTTATTTTGTATTCAATTCTTAACCTCAATAACTTCTTATTAATGTATTTTCTCATCACCATTTTCAATTTATTTTTCAAAAATTTAACTTATCTTGAAATTTAGTGCCTTTAGGCCAATGCATATTTATAATTTTGTCTTTGTTAGATCAATAATTTAGGTCAACCTTCCTGTAAATAAATATTAAGTTTTATAAATCTGTTTTTTTCCAATTACAGTGCTCTTATTCTGGATCTAAATCAATATAATATCTTTATAATAAGTCTACGGGAAATATTTATTAATATTTCAGAGAGGATCTTAATTTTTACAACATGAAATATCATTTATAATAACTGGGTAAAAATTACCCATATAACAATTTTTGTACAAAGTTATTTTTAGCAAAAATTTATTATACAAAATAGTAATTTTTATTTTATCCTTATGGTATATTTAAGAGAAGTAAAGGAATTTTTAAGTCTCAAATATATCAATAAGATGTTTATTCGTAGTTTAATGTTAAAAACAGGTCAATTTGACCCTTAAGAGGAAAAAAGGATGCATAACAGTTGTTTTTGATTTCGAATCAACGAGTAATTAAAAGGTAGGATTATTAAAAATGATCAATAAGTTTGTTTAATCTTTCGACTCCGGATTTGATAGACCTCTTGCTCTAGAGATCCTCAGGAAAAAACAAGACTTGAATCCTTAAGCCTATTAAGGTCAATACAAAGATATATAGTTGGTATTTCTACTTAATTAAGAGATCAATGGTCGAAGTTAAGGGAGCCAATCATATCTTTACTAAGTCTTTACCACGTATTCATAAAAAATGAGTTGATATGTGAGCTTTTCCTAAATCTTTTGGTAGCTTTCAGGACACCCTACACTCAATAATCAGCATGTTTCAGCTAGATTTAAACATATTTATTGTCTAATATTTTTCTTTTAGCTTGGAAATAGTTTAAAGAGCAAATTATCATATCAAGTAAAAAACGTTTCATAGTGTAACATCAGGAAGAAAAAGGTTTTTTTTTTTTGCAAAAAAATTAATATTTCTTGCATGAATTGGATTGGAGGTTTTCCGTATCCCAGATGAAGTAATTGTGCCCAATAAAGATGATGTCAAGAGATGCCCAATACATGACTAACACCTACGTCATTAAATTAAACTAATCATTACATTTCTATGGTGGTTAATAGATTGAATGTATGGCTGCTATTTATTTTAATATTGTTTAAAATGCTAAGGAGTAGAATGGAGAACTTGGAGATTGAAATCCTTGGGGAAAAAGGGCTGGGGGTTGTTTGCTTAGGGCTAAAATTACAAGGCGGTAAGAGACTCTGAACCGTATATCTCAAGTAAAATAATAAATTGGTACTTTCCTCGTTTGGTTGTTTGATTCTTGTTCATGATGGTTTTTATGTGGATATGCCACTGATACAAACTTTTTTTTTAGTTGACTTGATAACTATAAAAAAAAAATAATAATATTATGATTGAAAACGAAAAAAAGGTTAATCTAATCTAATAATTTTTTTTTTGTTTATTTGTGTTCACTAATTGTTTAAATTAATAGTTTATTTATGAAAAGTTATGAACTAACAATAAATTCAAATAATTAGCATATATTTTAATTAATTAATTTTTGCCTGCCACCTAAAACCCACATAGGGGTTGCCTTTTTATTAAATGACTTTTTTTGAGTATAATTTCTTTTCAATTCAATATTTGGATATAAAATAAAATAATGGAACAAAATAGCTCAATGAACAACACACTCAGGAGAATTCTTTACTTGAACTCAGTGTGCGTAGGTTCGCGCCCTGGTAGTTCCTAGAGAAGAAAATATAATTATGTATATAGACTTCAAAGAAGATTCTTAGGCCAGATGAAGTAAATGCAATACTATAATGTTTACTTATACTTAATCAGTACAACTCCATCTGACCAATTGAAATAACATTAAAAATTATGTAGATGAAAAGTTCAGGGTAATAATAAGTGTTAAATAGTATTCCTACAAAATGTGTCTAATTAGAAAAAAATCCAGTAAAATCAAGGATCATAAATGAAAGTTAATATTTTTTATCAATTGCTATGAAATATAGCTACTTAGGCTAAATGATGAACCTTATATTATAACTTAAAAAGATTTGCTGTCAAAAAAAATATTTGATTTTGGTTGATTTTTTCCGTTTTACTTTTAATTTTCTTATAGAATATTTAATAAATATGCAACGTAATGTTGGATGAAAAGTTTTCTAGATTAAATATAATTAAATAGATTATTTGACTAATTGTCATAAGTAATAAACATTTAAAATGAAATATTTTATATTCAATTTGCGCTTACGTAATAGTTTCTCTATTTATTTTCTTTTTGTGGTCAGTGGTATGTTTTGAAATGAGAAAATTCAAATTCAATCACAAACTCTTGAATACAAAAGAAAGATTAATGGCTGGTACAATACATTTCATAACCAATTATAATTAGTCAAATTATAATCCAAAGCCCCAAGGATCTAGGCTGAGTTTTCAGGGGCGCCAGTCCCCTTGACCCTTAAGATATATTATATGATCATGAATGGAGTTGTGTAAAATATGATCTGCAGCTATGTAAAAATTAAATAGCTTAAAATTGACATGGTACCCCTAAAAAAATTTGGAGTTTGTTAGGGAGCAATGAGTGCAAACCTCATTTCATGATATACAGCAATGACAGCAAAGTCTGGAAGGACTCCCATGTAAATACTCTATTATAGTCAGTGTACAACAGGGACTTACAAGTATAAATCCCCAAATAAATCATTCTTATTAGTCATCGTCATTCATGAGGAAACATACAGCTACATTAAATGGGTTCAATTATTATCCACAACAAAAAAAATTTTACTCGACAGTCGGATTCGACGATTTTCCATATTATATTCATATTTTGAAGAATTATCCTTGCTTATTTGACATCAAAATTACCAGAACAGAAAAAATAAAATTGCGCGTGATTGGCTGTTACTGTATCAAAGTCATTTACAATTTAAATGTTTTAGGATAAGTCTTAAGTAATCTTATGGATGTGAATAAACGATTTAATATACCCCATTAAATTATTATAATTTGCAAAAAAATATTAACAAAGAATCTTTAGTGTATTTCTTAAACGTTCTTCTTTAAAAAAAAAGAAAATAGATCAAAAATTTCCTAGTAGTTTAGCAAACTAATTACGTCATTTTTTTAAACTATTGAACTATTATATTATCTATTTAAAATTAGGAATATATTTACAAACTTAACAAGAAATAATTTGAATTAAATAAATCAACGCTACAAACACAAATTAGGAGAAAGAGTAGAATAATCGAGAGCCAACAAAATCAAATAACTTGGAGCAAATCTTAAAACCAAGTTACGAAACGAAGACCACGTGATAAATGCTTGTTCAAATATGAACAATTGCCAGCAATTGATAAATTATAATTCCATAGTTGGTAAATGTTCGGCAAACTACGAAATGATTTAAGATATTTTTTCTGCTTCTGTAATGAGTGGATTTATTTTAGGAATGGGGATTTCTGAGAGTATAAGGATATGACAGGAGCGGTAATTATGTGATTACTAAATTAAAATTTCTTCTAACATCAGCTCCCTGTTTTTTGATTTTGGAGGGATGAAGTCTATTACTGCTATAGAGAGAAGAATCTTACTATTTAGAAAAAAGAATTAGTGAAGGAAAAATTTGTAAATTAATTTTTGAACATTTATGTATATTATTTTTTTGTAATGTTTTTTGAAAAAAAAAAGAAAAAAGATACACGTAAGCTAGGTGAGAATCGTCATTAAGAGAGATAGAAAGAATGTTATGCTAAAACCACGATGATCTCTTAGAATGAACAAAAAAGATGGGAAAACGATATCACCAACAGTTTTTCCTTTTCTAATCCCAGATTTTTTTTCTCTATGTTTTGGGATTATCTATTTAATATTAGGGATATTTTTAGAGCTTAACAAATAGTTTGAGTGTAACAAATCAATGTTAAGAAGACGCATAAGGAGCAGAAGTAGAATAGAAGACAGCTGAACAAAAAAATAGCACACTTATAATTTTTTGATGTTATGGAGATACGAACCTTCATCATGTACTTGTACTTGGATATATACAGAGTTGGGACTTGAAACTTGCAGTAGTTTTACTAAATTACAAAAAACGTTAATTTTTAATGTAATCAAGCAAGGACAACTGAAAACCAATTAAAGTGATATGTTCAAATACTACTGTTAGCTATATTTTTATTCAATATCTTCCTTCACAAGGAATAACAGGCTTGACACGCCTGCAAACAGATTGTAAGCTCTTGACAATGAAGGCTCTGTCTATGGCGGAGCAGGCTGTCATGATGGTAACTCAGAGAGAATATAAATTTATATGAGAAATACAATAGACGTTTTCTCCAAGACACTTGAAACTGTAAAGTCTATGGGTTTGAGGTCAGCGATGGAGGAGGGGCCCATGGAGGCAAGCCATATTGTTGTTACATAAGTTTTGGTTATTCTTGACTGTATGAGGATGTAATAGACTTCTTGATGTTGTTGGGAGTTGGGATGGAGATGCCTCCAGTCTCTGCAACCTTCTCATGACTGACACCTCAACACAACCACAAATTTTATATTGAGAGACACGGGATAAAATAATACTTAAAAATAATATAACAGCTGTCATTTGGTGGCAAAATAAAGTATTGTTATTAAAATTAACAGGGATAAATTCGCAATTAAATGCCATTGCATATTTTGGGTTCCCATTTCGTATGTATATTGAATCATAGCTATTTATTAAATGCCCCAAAAATTACATAAAATATCCACAAAAGCAAATGAAATTTCTTCAAAACTTTATTTTTCTAATAAATTAAAAATTATTGCCATGCATATCAGCTATTAACATTTCATATGTATGCATTGAAAAGTACCACCATGTAATAGTTCTTATTGTATATGGACAATTAAGTTTCGTTCTAAGTTTTTAATGGAAATTTAAAAAAAAAGTAATATTTTTTTTATGCACTTGCTACCATTAATATTTCACATGTGAAAGAGTTTGGGTGCATACATTTTTACATAATTATATAGGTTTCATTTCAAGGAATACGCCTATGATATGAATAAATATTATTAATATTATGATGTTAAGAAGTGTTTTGGAAATGTAATCAATTAAATATATATAAATGGATTTTGTGTGTGGGTTTTGAGTAATTGAAATGTTTTTAAATGCATTTGTTACAATGTTATTTCGAAATAAATAGTCAATCAAGCATGTGTTTTTATATTCTTTGGCATCGATTAATCTTTTCGATAAATAGTATAAAAGAAAAATAATGTAAGCTTTTTGATAAATACACCTTCAGAAAAGAATAGTTTTTTGTCCAGAAAATATGCATAAAGTTATTTAAAACAATTCCTAGAAAGCGGGACAAGGCTTTTTCTATTTGGTAATCTCAACAACAACAAAAAAAAACATTTTCCAAGGCTGATGTAATTATTATATTATTCTTGAAGACAGATCATCTAACACGTCGTAGCCTTTTTGTAGCACGGCAACTTTCATCTCAAAAGAAACAGAAAGAAGGCCCAAAATCATCTGGTAGTTAGCTAAATAAATCAGTCATACCAACTGCTATTTATCTCTTATGTACTTCCAGACTATCATTGTTATATTATTTCTCCTTAATTTTATAATGTATTTCATATTATACAATCTTACATTGTATATTATTCGATACTGTATTATTATCATATTGCTTAGTAATACTGGTACTTTATAATAAGTGTAGGTATACATTTTTATTTCTATATCATAGTCAAAATGTTTCATTGAAATAATAAGATGTCTAACATATAAACGTCGTGGGATCAACAAGAAATTATAATCTTGGCTTTTTGGAAACGGAGCAGAGGATTGCTCTTCGCTTATTTATCAAAAGAATAAACTACGAAATAGCCATCACACATCAAGTCAGTCAAGGGGATCGACAGCTGACAGCAAATACATAGGTTATATTTGTTTTAGGGTGGCAACGCCGTTTTAAGTAAGAACAAGTGAAATACGGAGAGTAATAATGATATTCTTCTCGAGAGTTATAAGTAGTGATGAAAATCGGATATATTTAAGTTTTTTTTTTTGGAATTGGTTATCTGAAGAATTAATTTCCTTTTTCTAAGCTGTTGTCATTATAATTTAATTCATGAGTACTCAACTTCCTTTTCTACTACTGTAGGAGTCATAAGTCCTTGTACACTTTTTACTTATTAGAAAGAAAGATAAAACTAGCCTTAATATTAATAATACAAAAAAAATTATAAAAAAAGGAGATGAAGGACACTTTAATTTCAATTTTTTTTTTCAAAAATACAGAAATCTTCCAAAATACAGAACTCCAGGAGGGTTCGAAATTTACGTCGGACTTTCTTGAGTGTGTCTGCTGGAATGTTGACCCATTCTTCCTCCCCCTTGGCCTTCAAGACCTCCACGCTGCTGTAGTAGTGGGTGTTGGCCTTCCTCTCGACGACGATCCACATTTAGTAGTCATGTGTGTTCATGTTGGGGGAGTTGGGTGCCCACATCTCCTAAGACCAAAATCCATCCGTCCCTAATTTGTTGGTAAAATACTTTTGGATGATCTTGGAGGTATGGAAAGGTACTCCATCCTGTGTACATAGACAATTTGCAATGCCATAGACTGCGTTGAAGGCGAGAAATACCTTCTTGGCCAATATAATTTTACATTCATTGGCCTTCAAGGTCCTTTTTATCCACAACGGGGAAAATACCATATCGTCTGAGCCAATGACACCAAGCATCATGGCATTGGCTGATTGTTTAGTACGCCCAGTGAATTTCAACTCGGGAGTGACGTCTTTGGGGGTACTGGCAATGTACCGAAGGCTGCTGGAGTTCCTGACTGGGTCAACTGTGAAAAATTTTTCATCCGAAAAGTGAGGACTTTCCTATTGGGTTTCTTCAATTTATTAAGGAGGATTTTCGATCGTTCAAGCCTCTTTTGTCTGTGTAAAGCCGTCACACCCTAAACTTTTATAACAGCCCTAGACTTCAGGCCCGAATCCTCTTTAACTATGCGCCAGACAGCTGTTTTGTAACCCCTGAGGCCCCTTTCCATTTGCCGGATCTTATCACGAGGGTGTGTGTCTATCTTCGCTTTCAAATTCCTTATGAGGCTCTCTGTGCAGACCAATTTTGGTCTTCCGTCCTATGAAAATCGACAAAGTATTCGGGTTCGTTGTAGAGCTTCGTGGCGTTGTATAGAGTGGGCCTACTGATCCAGAAGTTACGTGAAATCACAGATAAATTGTCACCGACTTTGATGCGCGCAACGATTTTTTGACAAAAATTTTCTATTACTGTACTGTATTTTGGAACTCCTGAAAGGCCTACAACTTATTTTTTTTTTTTTCAATAAACACCTAACAGAAAACTATTCTTTTTTGTGTTATTTCTCCCTTTTTATGAAATGTACAAACATATCATTGATGTACATGCAACCGTGTTGAACATTTGTGTGTGCTCATAACAGATGGAAAATAACCCAGAGGATTTGTTGTGGAGTAATGATTATAAGTCCTTCTTGGACTCAGAGTAGAATTGAGGATCGACGTAGGAGTCATTCTTGCCAATGTCCTTGTTTATTTCCTTCTCCTCCATTCAGCTGCTTGTAGGTGATCTAATGAAACGTCATAATGGTTAAGCTGCTCTCTCCTAAAACATTCTTCAAATGGCAAGGGTTACAATGTTGATTTTCGGGTTTTTTAGCATGCCCCAAATACACACGATTTTCATCACTAGTTATAAGTCCTTGTTGGAAAAAAAAAAATTAATATAATGGTTTATAAAATAAACACATAATTAAATGAAATACGATTTTTTTTTTAAAAGGGCGAAAAGAAGGCTTAGCCTTATCTAAAAAAAAAGAAGATCAGTTTAACAATTATATATAACCTTATTTTCTAAAAAAAAGTAATTAAATGAAATATGAGAAAAAATAATAATTTTAGAAGGGGGTTGAGTTTATCAAAAACAAAACAAAACAAAAACATGTTCTTCATGCGAAGGAGTGAAAGGAAACACGAGGTTTTTTAATGAACCCCAAATTTGCACTGTTCCGTTTTTTTGTAGAAATTTTTTAGTAGTTGTAAGGGATTTCATTTTGTTATGTATATGAACAGATTTACTTTGAGATCAAATTTTCGAATACTTTTACCTATGTCTTACTATGAAAATTAAATTATTAAGCCTGAAAAAAAGTAGCACATTATATTGTTGCAGTGTCCAAAGTTTTATTATTCATTAATAAGTAACATTAATAGATCAAAAGGACATTATGACATTATTGACGTGCACTTTGACACTTTGGTAGAAAAAAAGAATATATTTTCTGTTGATTTATGTTGCAATACTATGTAATCATGATTTCAATTCATGTTAACACAATTTTGAATGGTTCTAACAGCGTTCAAGACATATCGGCAGTGGCGTTGCTAGTTCCTTTTTAGGGGGCTTGAGCTTCCCTAAAAGTTTCTGAAGCCTCCCCAATATTTTTTAATGATTATTATAAATATATTTAGCCCTGTTCTTGGTGTAATCAGACATGTAATCCAAAACAGTCAAAGAGATTAGTCTAAAATCTAGCAAGTAGATGTATAAATGACCAAGAATGTTCCTATGCTATTTTTTGGGGGCCACCAAGTTCATTTAGAACCTGTTTTTGACCTCTAAATATATAAAAAAAAGCTCATTTTCCTTCTCTCTTTTTATATCTATCTCCTTCCTCTGTCTCTCCCCTCTTCTTTTCACCCCTTGTCTCTTTTTCTTGTACCTTAATTCTTTGTTTCTATTCAGCCCTTCAACATGGACATCCTCTACTACAGGGGTTCCCAAAATAGGGATCACATACCCCCACAAGAAGCATTGGCGCTGATTTCTGAGCGGCTGTGACCAAAGAGACTCTGTGTTTTCACTGTTAAGGGGCAGTCAGTCACTGATCAGCTACTTCACATGAACTAGCTCTGATCTCATTGTGTGTGTCGGTCGAGTGAGCAAGACCCCTCGGGTTGTGTGTGCATACACTGTATGGGAAAACAGACACGCACCCATACATGCATAGTGCACGTGTGTGGCTTTGTGCAACATTATAAGCCACCTCCAGTGTTATTGGGGGGGTTGCCGGTCTCTGGCACCGTTATTTTTGGTGTCAGACACTAAAATTTTTGGTAACTCCTCCTCTACTAGTATATATATAAAATAAATCTATTTTTATATGTAATTATATAACGTTTTTCATAACTTTTGGAGGTTAAACCCCCAACAGATGAAAGCTTGCAACGCCCATGCCTATTAGAATCACTGTTTATTCCACATATTTAATTTCACATGGTGAATGTTCACAATTTTGAACACACGTGACGTTATCAATAATTCATCTATATTCTATACAATCGCTCAAGACCGATTCAGACATAATTTATCTTTAAGACAAGTCTAGGATTTTCAAAAAAAAAAAGCCCAGCACAAATTAGATCTCTATTCTTACTCAATTTAATACTTCAGAAATAAATTAATTTGACAATTTGTAAATGCTTTTATCAATATTTATCCAACAAAGCAAATACATTTTTAAATACATATACACATGCATGATGTATATTTGATCATTTCTTTCAATGATTGAAAAATAAACACAATTTGAGCCACCACTGCAAATAAGCAATAAATTAATTCATTTAAGGTAATTTCAAAAGGATATATTTATTTATTTAAGTATTATTGTATACATCCATGTAATTTTCTGTGTAGAATATTATGCTTACATAATAAATATATATGTAGATTTATCGTTTCAAATGTTTGCTTAGGTCGTACTTTTTACCTATCCATCTATGTAGATAATATCTAGACCCATAAAAAAAAGTTTATCAAACCGATGTGCTTCGTTAGGCATAATATTTTGTTGATGCCCATTATTTTTATCAACCAATAGGACATGAATATACAGGCTAAGTAGTCACATCATACTTTCTTTTTCTATCTCGAAATTGGAAACAGCAACATGGGGTAGTTAAAATTTAATTATCGCGACCTTTTTAATAATAAGGGAATAACTTATTATTGAATTAGAAGGACAAGGATCTCGAATTTTTCGACTCAGAGTCGTTCCATGTACTGGGGGATGAGGCTGGATGATATCAAATATTATTAAGTAAAACCAAGCTTGGACATTGAACGAAAAAACGAACAGCGTTCACTCTTTCCGTCCATTTTTTGAATGAACGAACAAGGAACGGGGAGAAAAAAAATGAACGATGAACGGTAAAAAAATATAAGTGGCTTTCATTTTGACGTTCATTTTCTTATTGTACAAAAGAGGTAGCTTTTTCATATTTTTCCGAAGATTACTACACCTTTTTTTCCTTTTATAGACATAATTATAATAGTTATCTTTGATGGTGGCTAATATATAGTTCATTTAGTCGTCTTTTTTTCCAATCCGATGTTTCGTTTAATTGCACCATTCACTCGAAAAGAAGTCAACTCAAGACAGCCTTCAAAATTATAAATTTGTAAATTGCTTTAAATGGATTACATAAATTATATATTGGACGTTAATGCATTTAATTATCCATTATGTTATAAAGTTTTTATTTAATGAATTAATGCGAAGTACATAAATTTAAATGCTATATTAGCATCTTCAATTGTTATTACTGCGTAATATGAAAATACTAACCTTAATTTTTAACCCCTCCTTTTTATCAATATCTATCATTAATTGTCTGGAAAGCGTAAAAAGATATTCATATATTCAATTTTCGTATTATACAATTCAATTGCAAATATTTAAAAATATCAACTTTGGTACAATACTATATTCTATAATTCCTGAACATTTCATTCAATTTCCTTGATGTTTAAGAAAGTTGTGTTGTTGTTTTATTGAAATAATGAACCAATAACAGGAATGAGACGGGATTGGGGTGGACTGGTTTTATACTCCATATTAAAGCCTAGTTTTAGAAGAAATAATTTGAGTGTCTCATATTAAAAAAAAAAAAGAGTCTTAACAGTAATACATGTATAATATTTCAAAAAAATATATTTATATTCTATGTACACTTTTGTATTTTCGAAATGTTTTCTTAAAGTACAAAAAAAAAAAAAAAAAAAAAAAAAAAAAAAGGTTTCACGATATTTATCCTATTAAACACAAATTTTTATATAATTTATGAGAAGATTAATTGTGTTAATCCAATTATTTATTTACGAGCCAACAGGACTTTTAATCAAATGCACCTGAGGTTAACTTTCTACTTCTCCATGTTTTTCCCTTTTTTCTCTACTATATTTACTCTATGTAATTTTTTTTATTAATGTGTCTGTGTGTGCTATAAACAAAAAACAACGAGCCAAAAATATACTCATAATAAAAAGGCCACATAAATTATGTTCTTATTTATGTTTGAAAGTGACATATTCATACAGATGCCATAAAAGAAGGGAATCTCTTTTTTTTTGAAAAAGAATTGAAAACCCTTTCGGCTGTAATTTATTTAAATTATTTAATTCCAATTTTCCTTATAAATATTATATTCAATAAAAAGCAAAATGAAAAGCAAGGAAAAGTATAATTATATGAACTTTTCAATTAATAAGTTCGGAACATTTTAAATGGATAACTAACACAACCTTTACCCACATCTATAACAATATGTATAATATTTTTTAAATAAAATGAAAATCAACATGGTAACCCTGACCATTTTGAATAATGTTTTTTTTTTTTTTTTGGGGGAGCAGCTTAGGCTCATGATGTTTCATTAGGTCAGTTACAAGCAGCTGTGACAAGGGAAGAAGGAAATAAATAAGGACATGGGCAAGAATTACTCCTATGTCGTTCCTCAATTCCACTCCGAGTCCAACAAGGCCTACTTCTTATAACTCCCGAGCAAAATACGTCTTTCATGAGCACTAGTTATTACTTAAATCAGGGGTCTCCTACCTTTTTTCAACTGAGAGCTATTTAGAAAAAAATAAAGTGGCCAAGAGCGACTTATCTAAGGTTGATAATTTTGGCAAGAATACAAAAGCGTGCGAGGAGAAGAGAAGAAATACTTATGGCATCATTGATTAAATAATATACATCTTCTTCTATAAAAAGCGTTATCATTCCCGCCTTTATTATTCAATATTAATATAATATTCGATAGAGAACTGAATAAAATCCCTAAAATAACGTCGCCTTCTGTCTGGACTTCTGAAAATGGAGGCCCAGGAATTTGGAAAGTACTTACCGGATGAGAAATATATGGCTTGTCGGATTTATCGATATAAATGTACCTTTAGTCCCCTGTCTAGAATTACACGCCATTCATTATCCTCATCTCATATCAAGAGTATAGATATTCATCTATAAAATCAAGTTAACGATGAATACATCAAGTCAGACTTTAACTTTGATCTCACAAAGATGCTTATTGCATGTAATATAACCTTATCCATTGCTAATCATCATACGTTCAAAAAAATTATGGATAAATACGCTAGTAAATTCTTCCCTTCCCGAAGAACCATCAATTATTGATGGAGGATGTTGGTAATGATGTCATTTATAGAAATATCCCTATTGTAAATTGTGAAGTTAAGATAATTTTCAGTATGTATAGAGTCATCCACACCAAATTACGAAATAGAACTCTAAATTTTGTACCATCTAACAGTAAGTATTCATTTTTTTTAAAAATCCAATCATAAAATATGATTCTATTTTAGCTAAAATTATCAAGAATTATGATACACAACTCATTAAATGGCAAAACAAGTGCTTAAATGGTCAGAACAACGAGGGTAGTTACATTAAGTGTAGCATTATAATTAGCAATTGTGCGTATCCTTCATGATAATAGTATGATGTTATACAAGCATAAATAACAGGGGGGGGGGGAATCTGTAATGTATTCCTGTTTTTCTTCCCCCTTGTTCTTCTTCTAGTCTTGTATTTTCTTGTATATAAATATATGTATTAAAGTACAGTGTTTTACCTAGTATAAATAGTCATGTATTAATTAGAGTAGGGTTTCTGTTTTATAAAGAATACACATGTTCCTTTAATAAGTATTGTCTTATTCCTCAACGCCTTTCCTTTCCTCCTCATTTTTCTCTCGGTCATCCTGGATTCATTGGTTTAAACAATCGGAATCTCGTCACCTTCGTCAAGACACAACATTGGCGACGAGGAAGGTATCAGGATCACGTGACCTCCCTGCTGTGGGATCGTCGGCGAAGCTAGCCCTGCTAGAGTTGGGTTGCCCTTTTTCGTCGACAGGGAGAATGCTAGTTAGTCTACGGAAGGTGGAGTAATACGGACTGTGCCTCAGTTTGGGCCTCGTGGAGGAAGGAAGAGAACCATGGTCACTTACCAGAAGTGAAGTGTGTGTCCTTGTGCGGGACCACATAATTCAAAATGAATTTCATCCTATCAAGTTATGGTTCTCTGTTGTTCCTACTGTCCCGTTCACATCATTGGGTTGTGAATGTACAATGATTTCTCCACTGGATAATCCCGAGTTCGATAAGGGTTCATCGAGTGAGATCGATATGTCTCCCAGGGACGAGCAGGGTGCTCGTGTCCCTAAAACCTCTAAAAGGGTGATCGATACGTCTCCCAGGGACAAGCAGGGTGCTCTTGTACCTAAAACCTCTAAAAGGGTGATCGATACGTCTCCCAGGGACAAGCAGGGTGCTCGTGTCCCTAAAACCTCTAAGGGGGATCGATATGTCTCCCAGGCACGAGCAGGGTGATCGTGTCCCTAAAATCTCAATACGGCTGAACGTTATGTCTCCCAGGGACGAGCAGGGTGCTCGTGTCCCTAAAACCTCTATGAGGAGTAGTGTTCTCCTTTCTCCGGTGCGTGTGCTGAGAGCACGGCACATCTATGGAGATAAAAAATTTATATACAAGAGCGAATGGTTTGTCCGCGCCTGGATATGGATAGAGCGGATCAATAAGCTGCTATTCATGGAGGGGAACCTGTGTAAGCACCGTCATTGATTTGGTGCTTGGGGGTTGGTGTAATGTATTCGTGTTTTCCTTCCCCCTTGTTCTTCTTCTTCTAGTCTCAGATTTTCTTGTGTATATATATATATGTATTAAAGTACAGTGTTTTAAAACATAAATATATAAATAGTCATGCATTTATTAGAGTAGGGTTTTTGTATTATAAAGAATATACATGTTCCTTTAATAAGTATTGTCTTATTCCTCAACGCCATTCCTTCTTCTCATTTCTCTCTGTCGTCCTGGATATCTCCACCTATAAATAGTTAGTGTCTCCTCTCCCTCGTCAAGACACAACATAATTTTTTTTGATGCCCTTAATAAGGAGTAATATCGCCGGACATAACTAAATAATTCGCTTTTGCACTAAATCTTTACGATGGATTTAATACTAATATATTTATTGTCTAATTTTATGATTTTGACATTTACTTTATTATTGATATTTATTTAGATCTCATCTGTTGAGATATATCGATCATGTGCACAATTGTATATAGCAACTTCCACATTAGGGGAAAACTGTGATGATCTTTTTGATTAAACTCCACGTCTGCCTTGTGTTTAGCAACTTAAAGTTATGACATATTTATCTGAATTCATGTCAGAACAAGAAAATATCATTTGGATCAATTTATAATTTCAATATTCTGTATTTATAAATTATTGTTATTATTAGTTATATGATTACAATTGTTTAATTTTGTATATTTAACAGAAATGTATGATGGTTTGTTTTTTAGTATGTAGATTATATTTAATTTAAGCCTTCTTTTTAAACTTGGAACTTCAAATATATTTCGAAATACTCAACTTTGTAGTTTTATTTGTTATTATTCTGAGAATATGTTCATAATGAATTACAATTTCATGGAGTGTGACGTCTTCAAATCTACTGTAACGGATAAAAAACGTCGAAGTCAATTATACGTAGTATATCTTCATTAAACATTTTGCTAATAAATACTTTGGTTATACCCTCAAAAATCATAATAAAGCAGGCAGATGATAATCACATCAGTATTTTACGCATCCTTGTACGCATTTTTCTCTACAATATTATCAACTTTACCCATAACATATATATATACATACGACGAGGGATCAACAAGAAATTGTATTCCTGTCCATCGAAAACGGAGTATAGGTATTGCTCAACTATAAATAACTAATAAATACTTTCGTTATACCTTCAAAAATCATAATAAAGCAGGCAGCTGATAATCACATCAGTATTTTAAACAATGATACCATTAGTCTTTCACCCCCCTTTTCCTTGCACGCGTTTTGTTTTTTACAGAATTATCAACTTTACACATATCACATATTATTTACAGGGTGTCCACGATAAATTGGAACTACTTTAAACTTCATTCAGATCCATAATGTGGATATTCGGGGTTAAATCATACTATTATAAAAGGTTGCGTGAACAATACACTATAACTTCCACCACAATTGTTTTGACAACAAACAATAGTCATCATGGAACAAGCAAGGAGAGACGCCATCCTCGAATTGGCTCGCGCGGGACACAAGCCCTCTGCTATCTACAAGCTTCTTAACTACCCCAAGACCACGGTGTACTGGGTCTTCAATGCCTGGGAGGTTGAGGGGAAGGTCTGCCGCAAGGCCCACAACATGAGAAGTGACCGAATCCGCACTCCCCGCTTCCTTGAAGGCCTTCGGAAGTCCATCAAGGCTTCGCCGGGGACTTCCATGTCCAGGTAGGCCAAGAACCATGGAGTGAGCAAGCAGCTGGTCTCCAAGGGTGTGAATGATAGTGAATGAAATGGCCCTCCAACTCACCCGACCTCAATCCGTGTGATTACTACTGGTAGGGGAAGTTGGAGAGGGAGGTGTGCAAGGTCAGCCACAAGAGCATCGCGGCCCTGAAGGGCTCCATTACGAGGGAGTGGAATGCTGTCGATTCCGCGGAAGTCATCAAGGCATGCAAATCCTTTAGGGGCAGGATGTAGAAGATGGTGGCTGCTGAGGGAGGACATATTAAATCAATTTATTGTTTAATATCATGTCTAACTTTTTCATATTAACAAATACACTCCAAATTCAATTTTTATCCAGCAGGTTGAATTTTAAGATAGTTCCAATTTATCATGGACACCCTGTATTAATCAACTGACTTAAGCTTCTGTTTGTACATGTGGGAAATTGTAATACATAATACTTATAAAAAATAACTCAACTCTAATACAATAAGTTAATAGCTTAACATAAAAGGTCTAAGAAAACATTAATACACTCACTCTTTTTAAAACTTAGTGAGATGACTGGGACTGAATGGAGTCCACCAAAGAGGTGTATGCTGGAGTGTATGCACTCACACGTTCACTCTAATACGGCCATTTAAATGTTTATCGGTCATTTTTGTTCGGAATTTAGATTTGATGAGATTCATGTCAGAAAAAGCAGCTTCACAAAGGTATGTCGAACCAAATAAAGTAGAAATTTAGGTGCTGCTTGGTGAATGTTCTTGTAGATTTTCTGGGTCTACAAGGCTCCAGAAATGTTGTGAGAGTTACTAAGACTAGGTTGAACATGATTCCAGAGATTTATAACCTCCATCTCCACAGGATTGACAGTGAACCGTTCAACCCTCTTTTCTGAAATTTCTGCTATGTCTACCTCTATAAATGGCTTGGCAATGAATGCCACACATAGCTCCAGCTTATCAAAATCATTGAACATATCCTGAAACTCCCGGCCTAGCGTTGACATGAGGTCACAATATTTATTGACATCCAAAACAAAGTCAGTCCCTTCATGGCTATTTAACATTTTAACTACTATTGGGAAGTGTTGTAGTCTTTTGTTTTTCAGTTGCTGGAGGTATAATGACAGTTTTGCTTTAAAAACCTTAACATCACTGATCAGGCTAGGAATTGTTCTGTCTTAATCTTGTAACTGGTTGTTGAGCTGATTGAGTTTCTCTGTTATGTCTGTTGGTAACGCAAGATCAATCAGCCACTCAGTATCAGACAAAAGTGTAGTGTCCTCTTTGACTCCATGAAAGCCTTGATTTCGTTCAGCAATGAGCAGAAGCGAAGCAATATTTTTCCTCCGCTCAACCACCTCACCTCAGTGTGATGATGGAAATCACTGTGTTCAGCATACAGTTCCTAGAGGAGCAGTTTGAAGTTTCTGTGCTGCTTGGCACGAATGGACTTGATGATCTTAATGACAGGTGTCATCACATGATCAAATCTCATGACTTTGGCACATATAGCCTGCTAGTGAATGATTCAGTGATAGTTCACAATTTTAGGAAAGTAAGGGGTAGCCTTGCACAGTGCAATATATCCTGAGTGGCGTCATGTTTTAGCTGGTGCGCAGTCTATTGTAAAAGACATGAGCTTTTTAATAGACACGTTATTTTGAACGAAGTACTTATCCACAACATTGTAAATATCGACTCTTCTAGTTGTGGTTTTTAGTGAAAGCAACGTCAAAAACTCCTCTCTAGTGGAAGCGTCTTCGAAAACCATCTGGACAAACACAGCCATCTGAGTGGTATCAGCTGCATCCACCGACTCGTCAAATTGAATTGAAAATCATTGGCATTTGATCATGTCCTGCACCAACTGACGCACTAAATCGGCAGAGAGCGCAAACACTCACCGAGCCACTGTGTTTGAGCCAAGCTGTATATCAGCGATAGCAGACATGATTTCAGTCTTACTTTTATGTTCCTTGAATAATTTATAGGCCACTTCTGTCATTCCTTCATTCACCATCCCGCCATCGGTGTATGTCTTCTTGTGCTTTGTCAAAATGTGCGCCACTTTAAAGGATGCCTCCTTAGCCGAGTTGGCTTTCATCGTCGGTTCAATGAATAAACATTGCGTTTATTTTAGGTTTGCTTTTAGCTGGTTCACTTTCTCAGTCCATAGAGTGCTGCCTGCTGGAAAATCCGATGCAAAGTTACCGTGGACTTGACTGTAGTAGCGCTCCATGTTACCTCTTTTGCGACCGAAACACTGCTCTTACATATGAAGCACACACACTTGTCCTTCACGCTAGAAAAAAAAACTCGCATTCCTACTCCACATGGAAATTGTATATTTTCTCCTTTTTCTTGAGTTGGCCACCTCGGTTTTCCATCTTTGTTCCTTCTATAAAGTTCTGCTAGTACCACCAAACTCCTCACTTTAGCTTAGAAAGCGTACAACGTCACTTTAGCTACATTTACACCGGGCACCAATGTGGCATAAATGTGAACGTAAGTACGATGAGGTGCATTTACTGTCGTCGGAATATTTTTATTTACTTATTAATATTACAAGGAAGTACTCGTATTTTGTATTTGTTATGCACATACTAAGTAATTATGATCCAAAAAAAACGAATTAAAAGAAGGGAAGGAGAGGATTAACAAGTTTTGAAGTTCATCCATCCCTTTAGCCATTAGATACGTGCTCCTCTTTCCAACATAATGTATATTCAAACTTTCTAATCCTCTTTCTAATTTAATTCACATAAAATACATATATCCACATATTATAGAACCTGTTTTTTATCCGTATATAATCCGCGTGGCGGACAACTATAATATTATAATATAGTGATTATTATAATTATTATTTTTTTCGGTCAATCTATCAGGCAAGCTACTGAAAACCTGCCTGTAAGCTACCGATAGCTCGCAATCGACGTGTTGGAGACCCCTGAGTTAGATGTTCATTTAATTTTGGACATTCATTACAGGATTGTATTAATTCAAGTTTCAATTATTAGATATTATACTATCTTTGTTATTTTTGACATTAGATAATTACACAAGGGAACAATAAGTGTGAAGGGTGATTTTGTACAAATGAATTGAAGACAATAATCAAATTTATCTATAAGCGCAAAATCCAAAACGTATCAGTTTTTCTCTCAGTTATCTGAATTCTGAAATATCCGTAATTATAGTAATTCTGGACTATTATTATACCGAGTCATTTTTTACTCTTTAAACAGTCCCCATATTAAAACTTATGTAAAAGTGCTTTTTATCATTATATAAAGTTTTTGATGTTTCTGTATCTTGTTCTAAGCTCGATAGATTTCCATTTTTAGGCTGAAAAATGACAATCTTCTTTAGAGCCTGATCACTTATTCATAATACATAGTGATGCGGAATATCATAGCTTATATTATAGAGAAAAATAAAATAAAAATTGACGCTAAATGAGGAGTCAAGACTGTTATATCCTTTATAGAAAACAAACATACAATATCAGTGATCATTGGTCATCCTGACTAACTTTTTGAAAATAATAGTACTTTTTTTTTGTATGCAACTTGTACAAAACCCCAACTTTACAACACCTTTTTTCCTTGGAGCCAAATTTATAGTAATTATACGTTAGGATTTTAAAACTAGGGAGGGGGGGGGGGTTCAACGGTACTGGAATGTATTTGCTTTGCTAGTGAAGGGCTAAATTATATAATGATGACGTCATAGTCAAGCAACCTCAACCATTTTATTAGGTTGCTATTCCACTTAGTCTATAAAAGTTAGGGGCAATGATCCCTTGATTCCTATGATTATGACATCACAAATATTCACAATTTTGCTCTAAACTCCTTTTTCATGGGGGGTTTGCATAGAAAATATAATCAAAACTCTCCCCATCCGTCCTCCTAACCACACCAGTCCAATTATATAGGCACATTTTACTTTGGGCATAGATAGGGAGTACCTATAGATGTCGCCTGAATTTGAATATAACTCACGTTGTAATCAACTGTTGAAGAGAAGAAGGAATATCGCGGTTCTTTGCTCTATTACTAGTTGCCACTATACGTATAGAAAAGAGAAAAAAAAAAAGAAAAATAGTGGTAATTCATGTTATATCGCCTTTCTTGATAATATTGTTATAGATTTTTATGACGCCTTTACTTCACCAATGCAAAAATTTAGAGTATATTCTGTTGTCAGCTAAGGATATTTCTGTGTCTTTTTCTTTCATCAGTGTTTATTCAATGTTGATTTGTTGAATTATAATTAGCTCTTGCTTAGCTTTAAAAAATTCTTAATAGTAATTATATAGTTGGGAAATATTGAGCTACCACAAACTGATTTTGATCCTCTTTTCCCTGGGTATTCTTTCAGGGTAGAGGTTGCATGATGAAATAAAAATAAGGCTGTGTTATATGTCTGAAATATGAAATAAATGGTTTTTACTTTTATAGTTACTTCCACTAAATGTATCCATCTCATTCGTTCCTCTTAAATTGTAATAATTTAATTTGTCAAGTTGATTAGACAGGATTAAGCAAGAAAACTAAATAAAAGAATGCGAAAGTTCTACGTTTTTAATCTTCAAAACAGGAACACATATAAGGAACTTTGTCGCAAAAGCCATTCAATAGAACATTATTGCATAAAATAACATCATCTTCAATATTTACCAGTTCCATCATCATAAACCAAACTTTTATAATCTAACTTTGATTAAGCCTAAGTTAAAATAATGGCAAAATATTAAAAGTTTTCAAAGATACTAAAAGTTTCACTAAACTAACTCAACTAGTAAACTGAGATATTTTATTGCAATATTAGAGAAAATGATGCCTGGAGAGGACACTTAAAAATTTGAGACTATTTTTAAGGATCGATAATAGGTACAAGAATCGGACGGGACGGGACGTGAGACAAGACCAAAATTATTTATCAATTTATTATGACCAATTATGATTAACCAATTAATAAACTACACATTTAACTTCATATAACGTTATTATTTAAATGTTCATCATTTTGAACCACAACTGATGTAATCAATAATAAAATTGGTCTTGACCGAACTTTTAATAAGACCAATCCAGATTGATTTTTTTTGATTGACGGAACAAGGCCTATTTTTTTGTGATCGATCTATACCGAATTTTTCTTTGAGACCATTTTAATCGAATTTCTTTAAGGGACCGAATTAGTTCGGTCCAAAAAAAAGGAAAAAAGAAATCACAATGTTCTCAGACGGCTCTAGAATTTTCATACCGAAACTTAACACTAGTATATTTACATACATGCATACATCACATTAAAAAAAATACTTTTAATCACTTTCATATAGCGTACATACTATTGACGACTTTTATAAGGATATTTCGAAACATCGTAAAAAATTTATGATCAAATTTGCAACCCATATGTATATTTATGTTTTAATAAATTCCCTTATTCGCTTAAAAATATATTTTACAAACATTTGTAATTTGTTAATAGATTCATTTACACTATAACGATAGTGTTCATGTTTATTGTTCTGTGACTTCAAACTATAATAGAAATTATTAAGGGTCATAAAGTGGAAAAATACTTTTGCATGTTGGGTATGTATACTACTTCATAAAAAAAGTTACAATAGCATCTATTGGAAATGTGATACAAGATGGAGTGTGCAGGGGCAGAAGCATTATGAACAAAAATTCAATTATTGTCATTAAAAGTCATTGTCATCTATAGGTAATCAGTGTGCCAGTTCTACAATTTGTACGTTTTACCAACAACTAAAATTTAATATAGGTAGAATTAAAAATAGAGAGAGATATTTTTTTTTTTTACAAATTATGACTAATTAAAATGTTTCATTATCTAGAAGTGGATGATGTTGTCTCACCAATAATAGAGTTTTTATATTATTTTTTCTAAAAGTTTATTGAATACACGTAATAGAAGCTTTTATTTGATGAATGTTTCTTTTTTTTCAACCACAATACTACATTAGAAACGTCATTGCTACGTAAACCCAAGGAATACCCGAATAATCTTATTAAACATTATTTTATTTTTCTATCCTTTGACTTTGATTTAATTCCTGTTATGTAAAAATCTTTGAAATTTCATCATAAAAAACATTTAAATAAACTTTATGGTTACCTACAAAATTCTTCAACAACCAAATGCTTTAATCGATCTTGAATAATGTCAGAATTCCAACATGAACTTAAAAAAACTAACAATTTAAGGGAACACATTGAATCTGATACAAATTTGAATTACCATGTGTATAGAAAAAGTTTAAGTTTTAACCTGAACTGTTTTGGGCTTTTGTCATCAAAATTCATGGTACAAGTAGATTTAGAAGCCTCTAAATCCTGAACCAGACAAACAAAAATGGCTGAAATCATGGATTTTATAGGTTTTACTAATTTTTAAATATGTACCAAATTTAAAATAATAATCGATGATGTTGCGGTTTTTGAGTGATTGATTTTGCTTGGAATTACCCGATATAACGCTATTGTACCGATATTCACAATCTTGAACCACACATCACGTCATCAGCCATTCATATACAGAATCGGTCTAGACTGAATTTTAAAAGAGACCAATTTTTTAGAAGACCGAAAGATACTTTATTTTGTATGGAACCGATCTAGATCCAATTTGATTAAGAGATTGGTCTAGACTGTACTTCTCTAAAAGACCAATTTAGTTAGGGTCGCACAAAATCATTACTGTGTCAGAAGGGTCTAGGATTTTCAAACCAAAAATCAATAATAGGTTTTGTATTTAAATTGAGTGTTGAATATACATCTAACAACGTCATCTTTATTGTTTCATGCAACTTTTCATACAAAAAAAAAAAAAAAAAAAAAAAATCCCCTATTTAAAATATAACTAATCAACGTTTAGAATATTGATTAGGGAAAAGATGCAGAAAGATCGACAGCTAACAACAAAGTACATTGTAAATTTTTTGTGTTAGTGAGGGAACCCCGTGTACAAGAGTAATTCAGTATTTTAAATCTATAGAATAACTTTACTGCTGATTTAAATAAAAAAAGGTTTTATTTCAAGTTAACATATTTACATTAATTATTCATAATAATCATCTCACATAAAGGCACAAAGATAAAATCTAAAGGTATAAATATATTATAGGAAACCATACTACAAAATCAATCATTACTTATGTGAAGACAATCACAGCCTTTACTAAATTATTAAAAGAAACAAAAGCACAAAACTAGGTTAGAAGTTAGTATTCTCTGTATTCTGCAATGTTTTCCACAATATCGATCTCCTTTTTTTCAAAGGGGGAATAGTGATGAAATAATTAATAATGAGTCCATAAGTTCCTATCATACTTGGAGGAGCACAAGCTTCAATCTGGCAACCGGTTATGTAGGGGGCAAAATTACCAGTCACGGTTATGAAGGTATATTTATTCCTTGAAAAATATACAGCGTCACTTACCTGTAGTATAAATTGATCATTATCCAGAGTGTGTAAATGAAATTGATAACAAGCATAAAATAGCATGCTTTCAATTTATATTTTTAAAAGTAAACATCATTGCCCATCAATATAGTGAGTCAGCATAAGAAAATCTTCAACAAAATAAATAAAAAAAGCATAATCCCAATTTTCTTTTTACTTAATTTATAAATAGAGCCTAAAATTTCATAAAAATATTTCAGTCAATACCCTCTTCGATGGCAAACTGGGGTAATACACCAGGTGAAATTTATAAAATGCTTCTTATTCTTTTGAATCTATATATTATTGCCAATACTTTAAAAAAATCTGACAATATGCGATTTCTTTACTTACCTTAATAATACCTAGTTTAGAAATTATTTGGTAATTCAGTAATGTTTTGAATCGAGGTTTAGTGAACTAAGTTTAGCTTAAAGGTCGTTCCTTTTGATTTCTTTTATTTTTTTTTCTCCAATTTATGGACTGAGGCGTACAATGAATGTTACAAAATTATAATATTGTAGCTATTATTTTATATAATACCCGCAACCGTATCAAAACTGATGGTTACTAATTTGATTTCCGAATTTGCATAAAATTATTTATGAAATTAATAATTTAATGTTTTTAGTATAAACGAATAGCAAGTTATACCTTGTTGAAATATCAAACTCATGTTGTTTAGGTTATTTTAAAATAATGTCTATTTTTCTCTCTCGATGTTTTACAATCATATATGTAGTTTTAGAACTTTTATTCTGTTATGTATTTAATATCTCCTTACATGTTTTTATCTTCTTGTATATTTGTCTATGTATTATAAGTACTGTGTTTTAAGTATTATAAATAGTCTCGTCTTTTGTAAATATATTAGAGTATAGTTAGAATACACATGATCCTATAAACAGTGTTACATTATTCCTCCACGTGAATTCTTCTCCTCATTTCTCTCGGTCATCCTGGATCTCTCATATTATAAATAAGCTTGTGTCTCTCCCTCGTCAAGACGCAACATATTCATATTAATGAGTACAAAATGAATGCAATAGTAAATAGTTGACTGTTTATTGTGAAATTAATTAAATTTTATTTTGTGGCTTTCTTTTTACCTATGTCCCTAATAGCGCTATGTAAAAGATGTTCATTAATGGAGGAATAATAGACTTAGTATTCAAATTTACAGATGATTTAAGGTACTCAAGAATTTTAATTATAGTTTACAACTTTTATTTGATTTATGAAACTTATATTGCCCCCAATATGGCCCCTTTCAAATAAAATCTATCGACTTTTCATTCTTTTATTGTGCCGATCAATTTTGGACTATTTTAAGTTTTTAAGGGTTAATATACATATATTTTTGATAAAAATTGACGATCATTTGTCAAGGAATACATATATAATCTACACTCAATTTTAAAGAAAAACACCGCCTAGCTTTATTTTGTGTTGACGGGCCACACATACATTTTGAATATGGGAGGCAAATAAATATTTATGTATATATTTTTAGGTGAGAGATACTAAATATTAAAAGAAGCAATATATAGCATAAACTCTTAGGAGGTAATATAAAATATTTTTTTGTCAAAAAATATCTACAAAAAAAAAAATATATTTATATACCTAGCTGTACAAAAAATATAACAATCATTGCTACTGACATTTGAATGTACATATTTTGAAAAATATAATATAATTAGTAGCATTAAGTAACTGAGTAATAAAAAGACTAGACAAGGCGTAGATACATTTCAGTTCCATATTATTTATAAGTACAGGGCGTTAAGATCAATTAAGATTGCGAACACCGACGATTTCGTTGTATCATCAAACTTAAGTTATATTTTGGGTATCATATATACAGCTGCTCTAGATATAAATAAGATTGAATTTATAGAGAAGGAATAACATTGACAATAATTTTTGTCCACAAAAATATGGAGACTCAAATAGGAAAATTTCAAATATGACGGACGTCCCAATCCGGACCGTGCAAAAGATTGTTAACACTCTTCTGGAAACTGATGATCCCGAATACATCAACAGTCGTAAAAAGTCAATAATGTAAGTCAGGAATAGCAAATTCATCCAAAAAGTTCAGATTATGATCGATGATTACCTATCCAGAAGCTTCAGCTACATTGCTGAGAAATTGGGTACCAGCAAAGTGGCATTAGTCATGTCTTTGATTTGTCTGAGTGAGCACTCATATGACTTCATTGATAAATAAATATGCTCCCCCCCCTTTCTCACAGCTGTCCAGATCTTAATCCTATTTATTATTTTGTATGGGCCACATTGAATCTAAAACAAATCGAACATCCCATAAGATCAAGGACTCTCTGATTGCCTCTATTAAGGAGACAATGACCAACATGCCAAGGAAATA
This sequence comes from Lepeophtheirus salmonis, assembly GCF_016086655.4. Lineage (NCBI taxonomy): Eukaryota > Metazoa > Arthropoda > Copepoda > Siphonostomatoida > Caligidae > Lepeophtheirus > Lepeophtheirus salmonis. The sequence goes on from NC_052139.2 coordinate 10,671,791, forward strand.
CCTTGTCAACGTCATATCCTCCTTCCGGGACCGATCCAGGTCGTGATTGATGCTGGAGGCAATTACATCACATGAACTCTTTTTTTAACATTCATATCTATGTACAATTCAAATAAATTTTCAATTATATGTCTAAATGATATTCTTTTTGAATATGGTACTTCAAAGACCTGATGATTTGAAATATTTTGATTACAAACATTCAGTCATTTGTATATTTTTAATTATTTTTAAATTGAATTCTATAATTTAATTTCCCATTTCAATAAACATACATATATTTATATAAATAAAATAAAAATTAATATTCCTATGTAAAATAAAAATCCCTATAAATTCTTCAAAAGAAAACATTTTTCCCTGATTTAAAACTTATTATATTGATAAATGAGGATATTATGAAAAAATATATTATACCACCAGAATACAATATATTAAGCATTTATAAATCATTGTGTTGAATTATCAAAAATGAATCAGAACACACTTATGATCAATTATTATCTTGGACTCAATGTGTATAAGTTCAATACTCCTCTCTGGATCTTGAAATGATATAGGCAGGAATAACAACGATGTTGATCCTCAATTCTAGTCCAAGCCCAACCAAGATTTAAATTATAAGTCCACGACAAATCCTCTGAGTTATACTTCGTTTTTCACACACTAATGAATATTTTATACTTATTTTTCTCAATTTAAAAATAAAAAAATTATCCTGGCAGATTTCGTAAATAAAAATATATGTTCAGGTAGCAATTACAAAAAGAACATGATCTTTAAATGTGATATTTTTTTCTCCTCTGACAATATACATTCTTTAAAGATTGAAAGACAATTTCTAAGTAAGATGGATAAATTTTCATACCATTATGTGCACTTATACTAAATCAGTGCAACTCCGTCTGACCAATTAAAGGAACGTTAAAAGTAAAATGAGAAAATCCCAATCCAACACATTACCTAGACATATTTTACTAAATTATAGCCTCTGCATTCAAATTTATGTGACAAGTTTTTATATAACCAAGAATAATAACTACATACAGTTTACATTCTCTATGATTGATTTATGATAGTTAATTGTGTCCTTATATTATGGTCTTCAAAATAAAATTAAACAATTTATAATTTTTTTAATGTCAATTGCTAATTTGCGCACTTACCAAAGGATTAAGCAAAAATTTACAAAAATTATTTTCACATTTGCCGCGTGGGCTTATAAATCTTCAGTGCTCTGTGAAATAATTGTTTAAAAGTGGTTGAAGGGCTTTTATATTGGTTATTTTTGTGCTAGAGTATTCATAAGGACTAATTTCATCTCTACATATTCAGATCTTGAGGACTGCATCCAATTATCTTATTATTAAGTTAGAAGGTAATCAGGACCCTTAGAATATATTACATCATATCCTTACGTCATCAAAAAGGTGAGAGTTCATTGATCAATTGATCTTTATTCAAAAGAATCACCCTAAATATTTAAGGAAGTAGTCGGAACATTTAGCAAAAATACGGTCACTAAACCTCCTAATAATAAGTTCAGTAACTCATCGATGGAAGAGGTTACTCAAATCACCTCAAAGAAAATTTCAGCATTGATAGAGATGTAGCAATTTGGTTGAACCCAGATAATAACTACATATAAGTGGGATACTGTTGTGTGCTCACAATGGAAAATGCAGAAGGTTTCTGTTTTAAAGGAAAAAAGGATAAACACATTGATATTTACGACAAAGCAATTATATATGGTTTTGAAAAACTTGAAATTGGGGTCGCCAATACTAAATTTAGTCTAGATCAAGCTTGTTTTTATACTAAATTCTCTAAAGACGTTAAAGATCGTCTTCATGAGTTGCAAAAACACATGGAGATGAAAATATTGACAGATCATTAGGGAAGGTCACTTTTAAAGTAAAGGGAATTGACAAGGTTAATATAAAAATCAGTAATTGATTTAGACGCTTATCAATACGTTCAAAAGAGTAAATGAGGAAAATATGGTTGAAACAATTTGGTGAAATTATAAACCAATATCAATAAAAAAATACCCCAAGGGGAGATAAACTATAACAGTTATAAGGAAATTTGGCGAGACATTGACTACATTGAAATTGTATCTCATTATACCTCAAATTTTACCAGTGTAAGGAAGCTTAATTAAGCAAAAGTTTTCTGGAGTGAAACTTCAATGTCAAAGATACTTTACTTTTGAACACATGAAATATTATTGCAAGGGAAAACGAATTATAACAATTGCATATGAAAGGGATATCAAAAAGGCCATGCAAGAACCCTCTTCCATCAGGAGTACAAAGTGAAGAGAAAATGGATGCCCAATTGATGGAAGACAAAAATGAAGATGATTCTTCCAGGATTGAAAAACCAATCGAAGAGGTTAGTGAGACTCAAATTGTGGCAGAGAAAGAGGAAGATAAGTCTTCTAGATTAAATAATGAACCAGGAAATGATAGAAAACAAAAAGGAAGATAATTTATCTAGAATTGATAAACATATTCTATCCGAAAAACACATCAAAGAGGTTAGTGTCACCCAAACTGTAGAAGACAAATGATGGATAGGATAGAAAGCCAAAACACCAATCCAAGCCTCATTTGAACGTCCATACAATTGTGGACCGTCGTACTCGTGCTTCTTCTGTGGGAAAACGAAGTAAACCGGATATGTGAGAGAGAAGAAACAGTGGAAGAACTCTGAGACTGGTGCTTCTTGATTGATGGTCAAACGCTCCAATGGTCTTTTTTCTGTTTAAAAAAACAACAAAGCTTTCATATTAAGCCAAAATTAAATCCCTGTGTTTTTAAAGTCTTTTGTTACTTTTTTTTTTTAATAAAAATCAAACGCTCAAACACAAGTCAATCTAATGTTACTGATTTTTTCCCGATCCAAGATGTTTGCAAAAATAAACAAGCATTTCATAAAACCCATCTAGCTTAGGAATTAGTAGAATAATTTCTTTCAATATTAGAGGAGGAAGGGATAGACTATTCCGACATGGACTTATGAAACGCATGCTTTCGTTCAGACATAAAATTATATGCCGTCAAGACATTAAATCTTTGTGTAATTTTTCATGTCACTCCTGCGTTTTTTAACTTTTTTTTCTGGCTCTGGGTCATCCAAAGGGAATTAATATTTATTTTAAGAAGTTTGAGAATCCTGTATTTCTAGAAGAGTTCATATGTTCAGGGGAGTGGCATAAAGTTTTAATACATACTTCGAGTTTTGATTTTTTTCTAAATAACAGTTATGGTCCCAATCACAATTAATTGCAGTTTTTTCAAGCAATTCTCAACGACCAAGGAAAATACTCCACCCCACTCTAGTTAATTGGTAATCTCAACGTCGATTTTACTGCATCGAGATGCTATGTAAATAAACATATGCCTCAAAAGTTAATCTTTAAACTAGATTTGGTGGATATAATAAGTATATCAAAACTCTAAAAGTCCTTATTCATGGAGAAGGGAAGACCAGTCTTCTAAGATTTATTTGGTGCATGTATCCCCAAAATGTTTTCCCATATTAGAAATGTATCTTAACATACTTATCCAAACTCAAATGATAAAATTATTGAATTACCTCATGTAACATCGTGTAAAGGTTATAAACTACCAAAAAAGGATATTGGAGGAAGATAAATTTAAAGATCGTCTTCAAACTTGGAGAAAGTTTTGTCGAATTGTTCGATATTTTGAAGATCTTTTACTTTGGATATCGTCAATACGTACAGGATATCAGACTAATATTATTTCTGATTACATCAAGAAATATTTCAAAGATAACAAGCCAACTAGTCCAGACAGAATTGGAGGGAATTTTTTTTAATCCCCTTTAGATGTGAAATTACTCCTTATTTACTATGAATGGGAGGGGTGAGGGAAAGACATGCTAATCTACCAAGATCATTTACAAAGGGAATAATTGTTTTAATTCCTAAAAAAGGAGATGGATCTGATATGACCAATAACAAATCTTAATAAATCATATCGAGTTCTTTCAGGAATTATTGCTAAACAAAGGGGAACCAATATTGAATATGAAAATAACTGCCCATCAGAAGGGGTTCCTCGAGCATAGAAAAATATCGGATGTTTAAAAAAATGTACAACTTACAAGTGAATACGAGGAAAAAATTTGGGCCTATAGTGGCCGTGGATTTTAGGAAACGTTCGATTTTGTTCTTCACGAACATATTTTCAGGGAGTTTAAGCTTTTTTTACCATAGTGTTTCTATAGTCCAATTAGAGCCTCCTTCGCACTGGATCATCACTCATCAGTTTTTTTGCTCAATTTTAGAGAGGAAACTTCCAAGTTAGGAAGTTTTAAACGTTTTCTGCACATAAAATTCCATTGGATAATTAAAAGATTTTATAAAATTGCATCAGTTGAAGTTTTTAGCTTACTCTTTCCCTTAATATATTAAACTTAATTCTTTAAATATAAAATATTTTAAGCTTATTATACAATATAATTAAGTATAACATTTATGCAGCTTTTTTTTTATCCAATGACTAAATTCAAAAGGTTTTTTTATATGAGCTCTCTTCTAAATATAATTTGGATTTATTGAAAAGTGAAAGGCTTAATCCAATCCATCCTAGTTTATACTATATGTATGTATAAATATATTTTGTTCACATTTTCAGTTTAATTATTTTTTTCCTCACATATCTCAATTCAAAATATAGAGATTTTAAATTTATTTTTAATCAGATAAAATTAAGTTTTTATTTTAAAGCATAATAAATTTAATACTTTTAGATAAAATATTATTTATAGAATTTATATGTCGGTTATTTCAATCTTTTGTTATATTTGAAGAAAGTAAAAAAAACAAAAAAAACAATGATACTTTACTTTTTTGTAGAAAAATCAGTAAGCTAGAATATACTATTAGTTATTAATTTTTTGATACAAATTTAATATTGTACTTTATATCATTTAAAAAAATGGAATTTCAATGTTCAACACTAGTATGCACCTATTTAAAGTATGCCAAGATTTTGAAAAGTAGTTTATCGATAGAAATATAGATAAAATGGCTTGCTAGTATGCTAAAAACAACAACCAAAAATCAACAACGGAATCCTGAACGTATGAATAATTTTTTTGAGAAGAGCATGTCATGACATTTCATTAGATTACCCATGCATAGCTAGAAGATGAAGTAAATACAAACATAAATCCTACTCCATATCTTACAAGGACATATGGAACACATTATTCAACACCAATGTGGATCGTCAATTATCTCCTGAGTTCAACAAAAATTTACAGTTATGACTTGCCAAAAAATCCTAAGTGATACTATTCGTCTTTCACGCACTAGTAATAACTTTATTTTTAGATATTCTCACTTCAAGGATATGCCAGGTAGTTCATTGAAACACTTATTAATTCAATATTTAATGAAGGTTGAGTCATTGAAATTGATTCACAATTTCGATGAATTGAAATATACAAAATTTGTTACAAAACAGACCAGAGCTATCTTATCTACAAGTCGAGAAAAGGACACTCGAACGGGATCGACGAATTTCCATTCGTGTACTACAAGCAGTTGGGCGTCTCCAGGACCATCGTCTATGTCATCAGCAAGTCCGAAATGTTAAAGAGGAAGAAGGACTCAGCCAAAAAGGGAAAACTAAGCCTATCAGGCTTTTCCAAGAGAAGTCGTGTTTCACACCAGACTGTGCAGATCTCTATCAAACAGTGGGTGGGAAGAGCCTTGTGAGGGTGAAGATACCACTTTTGACACCAGTAATGAAAGACACCGATCTTCATTGTTGCCAGACTCTTTTTTATTGTGACACAAAGTTATTCAACAAGCAAAATGACAGAGTCATGGCATGGACATATGACAATATTGATTCCAAATTTTTTGCCTACCATGTGCAAACACCAGAGTCAGTTATGGTTTGAGGCACTGTGGCTTCAAATGGGGCAAATTCACCTATATTCCAGATTCCTTTGTGGGTAAAAATTTATCAAAAATTTTATTGAGACTTTTTGAAAACAAAAGTGAATCCTGTGATTAAAACAGCATTTCCACGTCAATAAGTTTGCTTCGTTCAGGATTCAGGACCAGCTCATTGTGCTCACTCAGTTCAAAACTGCTATAAAAAATTCCAGCATTATTGGGACAAGTCTATTTGCTTCCCACTTCACCTGAATTAAATCTTATGGACTTTTCATTTTGGGAACGTTGGAGAGGGAGATCAATGCTTATCCTTCAAGAAATAAGAATGCTATCATGCCAACTATTGAGAAGAAATATAACCAAATTTCAGATGATGTAGCAAATGCCAGTTGTAATGCAGCTCGAAAGAGAATTGGTTGCTGTAAAAAAGGCATAAAGTGGTTAAATTTTATATTTTAAATAGTTGGTTAAATGTTTAACAATATTTCAATAAAATTTGACTTGTAGTTTTTGATTTAAAACCAATTATTAGAGGGAAAATTTTAAAAAACAATCTTGTATATTTGTATGTATTTTTGAAGAATGTACTATCAATGATGTCTCGTTCTCCCCTGTACTTACTTATATAAAGTAAACTGGTCCAATTTGCACTTTTTTTGAAATGTTGATACGTCATAGGCTTAAAATATACATTTGGATAAAAATAAATGACTGACAAATTTTGAAAAATTTAAAAAAAGTTTTAGAGGTCGCGCAATGAACTTAAAGTTTTGAAAATTGACGTATTTTTCGATAATTTTGTCTTCTTCTTTTATTATATTTTAACCATTACCAGATATGATTAAATCTTTATTATAACTTTTTTTAAACAAGGAAATAACCTTTATAAAATATTCATTCTATTTTGTTCTTAAATTAGTTTTTTTGGATTTTAAACGGAGTAGTAGTGAAGGACTTTTTTTAACATATTACTCACAGCGCGCATTATCTATCTTCATTTTTTTTTTAATTAAACAGCAATATTGTGGAATCTTTACTGTTAAAAATGAAAAATATTATCAGAGGGACTTTGAACTTTCATTAAAATTTGCTTAGAATTATTAATAAATAACTATGTCATTGGATGTAAGAGTACTTTTGCATATTATCCTGTTAATCACATAACTATTTCATTTTTTATGTGTCATATTACGACTTAAAATATTAATAGCAGTTCAATTTAAACAAGAAATGCTAAAGTAATGGCAGAATCGACAAAAAGTCAAACCAAAGATCTCTGGTTACTGGGACACGAAGAGGCCCAAATAACTGGTGCAAAGTTACCTTCAAGAAGGCAGGGTTTGCTTGTTTTTTTGTATCTCCATATAAATTGAAAAAAATCATTAAGATAAAACAATTTTTTTGGCACAGACAGAGAAAGGACGTCGCGGATATATAGGCATAGAAGATAAATCCCATTCTAAAGAAGTAATGAAAACAGCAAAGCTAAGGCTAAAAAGGCTAAAAAAAAAGAGCCGATAATATCCACTCAAAAAAATAATTTATTGCTTACCATGATATTGACGAAAAAAGTAAATTGTTAGATAGCGATAAGGATTATGAAGTCCATCACAGATCACATAAAAAAGTCAAAAGTATTGTAAGTCCTGAATTGGCTGGATCGATAGACAGAGCAAAGCTATCTGATCGAAATGTAACGTTTTTACTTGCATCAATAGTTAATAGTATTCAGGATTTCAACATCAGCGGATCATCGATACGGAGGGCAAGGCTACATGAGAAAAATACAATATACAGTAACTTGAAAGACAATTTTTGTCCTCAATCTCCTTTAACCTTGCATTGGGATGGTAAATTATTGAAGAACCCAACAAAGAGAAAAATGGTCCATCGTGTACCTGTAATTTTATCTGGATTCGGTACTAGTTAACTTCTGGGAGTTCCTAAGTTGTCCTCTGGAATTGGCAAGGCCCAGACAAAATCTATTTATCAGTTGCTAGAGGATTGGAAAGTCAAACATTTGGTGAGATCTCTATGTTTTGGTACAACAAAAAGCAACACTGGGGAAATCAATGGTTTATGTACATTCCTTGAATCAAAATTGATAAGAAATCTTATATACTTACCCTGTCGACATCATGTATTTGAATTGGTTTTAGCAAGTGTGTGTTTTCTCCATTTATATGGGCCCCTCATCTGGGCCTGATATTCAAGTTTTTAAAAGGTTTCAGAAGGAATGGGAAAAAATCGAGAAAACTGACGTTAATACGGTCATGACTAATGATTTAAAAGTCATTTCAGATATTAATAATAGTATAATTGACTTTGCTAAGAGACAACTCCATAGTTTTCAAATAAGAAATGACTATAAAGAGTTATTAGAACTTGTTATCATTTTTATTGGAGGTATTCCTCCTCAAAATATACACTTTATTGCACCAGGAGCTATGCATCATGCTCGTTCGATAAGCAAGGCATTGTACGCTCTCAGAATTTATTTGTTTTCGAGATCAATTCAAGCTCACTGCTAAGGAAATTAGAGAAATTCGCAATATTTCTATTTTTATCGTGAAAATATATATCAGAGCTTAGTTCCCAGCTCCTGATGTTATACCTGCTCCATGGCATAATCTTGAATTTCTCTTAAGCTTGAAATTTTTTGAAAATACAAATCCAGAAATTTCAGAAGCTGTAACAAAATTTTTTCAAGGCATCTCTGGTATTTAAACGATCATAATATAGCCTCGGCATTTTCTGACCCAAAAGTGTCATTTCAAGAAAAAAGAAATATGGCCAAAGCAATTAAAGATTCGGAAAGGCCCATTAATCCATCAAATACACCAAAGCGAGCAATAATAAACAGGAAAAATATTGGGCAATTATCCTTATCAAATTTTGTTTCAAAACACATTACAAACTTTTAAACATGTTTGGATATAACAAATAATTTCCTTCAAACTGACCCTGAAACTTGGAATTCAAGAGAAGATTGTAAGGCTGCGTGTTCAATCATTAACAACTTAATATGTGTTAATGATTGGGCTGAAAGAGGAGTTGCTCCCATAAAAGAATTCAACTCTTTAATAACTACTGATGAAGAGCAGAAGCAATATTTGTTACAAGTTGTCCAAGATCATCGAAAGAGATTTCCCGATTCGAAAAAAAGTACATTAAGTAGGAAAGATTATTAATTTTTTTTTAATATCAACAACACTCATTGTATCTATATAATATTTAGATTTGTCAATTCTTTATCTTGATTGTTGACGAAAAAAATAGGAGTTTATTTAAGAAAATACATTTCTACATATTTTAAACGTATTCGATGACTTTCTGTAACATAAAAGCTTATTGAACAAACCTTTCTTGAAGGTTAAAAGTCCCGTTCCGGTGGGTAACGCCCTCATACTTAGTCTTTATAAAAGTAAGTAAATTTAAAGCATTGCTACATGAATTTCTCTGTATTGCAACGCTCAAATGAATTATTTTAATAATTAAACTCTTAACATTGTAAAAATTCATACATTGTGTGTGTTGTGCAAAATACTTGGAGTAAATTTATTATGTTCAGATATTAAACTTCAACTTACATCCAATTTACTCCTATTTTTGTAGCGACACAATTTTATAACTTACTTTTGGTTGAGCTCCGACAAATTATAAATGTCATCTTCGATCAAAAAATTAATCATATTTTTACACTTTTCTGTTGAATCCTCATCTCAATCATCAACATTATATTAGTACTTGGTTTAATTGTCGCTTCTGTTTTTAATCCATAGTGATTTTGTAGATTTTTTTTTCTTAAAATACGTCTTTTCAATTATACATTTGTCCATCTAGTTTTTTTAGAATGATCAATTATTATTATTCAACTAATTTACTACCTATATGTTATAACTATTTTATATAAGCACTCATAAGATATTATTAGAATTAAAATCAAATACTTTTTATCAGGTATCTAATTTATTCGAATAGTTGGTTTCCATTTGTCAAGAATTTTAATGCTTGATGTGAAAATTTTTTTATAAATTATTCTTTGAGTTTTTGACCAACATCATTTAGGAAGAATAGATACTTTTTCTCCAAAATACAGGATAGGGCAGTAAGATGTGGACCGTTAATTAATGTTAATTTTCTCATTACTTTGAAGAGGTTTAAAGATTATTTTTTGACATTCTGTTTCCACCATCCTTTTTACATAAACAAACTAAACTAATCATTTAGTCAAATCATAATCATTAGCTATCAAGAAGCTAAATTCAGTGCATCTCAGCTCTTCTAGATGCTGGAGTTGATATGATGAAGATTACGGACAATGTTAAGTGTTCTAGGATCATGGTTTTTTCACCTGACCAACATGGGGGAAAAAATGGAAAATACTTCTCCAGGATCTCAGGAAGTGGAGGGTATAATTTAAAAAGGGATACAAAGTTCTTGTTAAGCTAGATAATAATATAAATGAGAATACAACTAAGTCGGTGAATCGGTTCGTCAACTACTTACTTGTGGCTCCTACGACCATGAGGAGGACTATAAAATAGAACTTGAAATTATTTCCTTTCACAGGGATATTTTGAGAGAGGGCATGAAAGCCAGGAGGCCTACTATAAGGTGTTTAGATACACCATCTTCCCAGGGCTGAATACCAACTGCTTGCAGAGTAACTACGTGTGGACTCAGGCAGGTGCTCCCTCACCGATGCCGCTAAGTGCCAAAAGTTCTGCACTGCTAACATGGTTCGATTGTGGTCCCAAGAGATATGTTCCCTTCCTCACCAGATTTGAAACCAATGCACTTTTCTATATTTTCTAGAGCACTTGGGAAAGGGGGGAAACCAAGAGGACTTCAAAACCAAATATGGACTCACGGATGTCCTCCATAGTTTCTGCATGACGGTGGCTACATTGGCTGGAAAAAGTTTTGCACAAACTGTGTCTACATGTTTTGTAAACATTATTTTTTTGCCTATTATTGAAAATATAAAATTTTTGATGTATTTGTATTCTTCATTCGAGTCCACGTTTTGCTGGCCTACCCTGTATACATTTATTTATATTTAGTTGACGATAAAATAAAATAAATACATTGATTCACACGAGTAACGTTTATAAAAAAGAAGTTATGTGATTTTATAAGATATCGTAGTAATTCTTGCTTATATCCGTGCAAGATATGGAGTGTGATTTGTGTGTATTTTCATTCCTCTCAGGGCTGATTACAGGCTAATATAATAATACGTCATTACAACTAAGCTGATCTCCTCTCCCAAACATTCTTTAAATCGTCAGGTTGACCACTTTCAATTTTTGTTGCATTTTGCGAAGCAAACAGCCAGGTCCTTTTGTATTTTTTAATATTCCTTTTATTGGTCAGATCGAGTTGCACTGATTAAGTATCAGTAAACATTATAGTATTACAATTACTCCATCTGACCCAGGAATCCTCTTTTTAGTCCATTTATTCATAGAGTATATTTCCTTCTCTAGGAACGACCGGGCACAAACCTACGCACATCGAGTTTGTACCAGAATCGAGCCATGTTATTAGTGAAAAACTTTTGGGACTTGGTGCCTTCCTAAGTCAATGCGTAGTTACCCTTGTGGGTAGTTGGTATTCAGTTATGTCCAAATATAAGTTAATCAATGTCTTAATAACGCTGTTATATACCTGTAATAACCCTGTGAAAACATGCTACTTAGCAAGAAGTAATAATAATTTAACCAATGGACGTTCAGAATGGTAATTGGAAAGTTTAGGTCGTTTTTTTTTACCCCCGGAAAGTTCACCCCCCCCCCTCTTTTCACAACCAAGGCAAGTCAATCCCAAAGCAAATTCAAAGCAAGGAAATATAATAACATAATATCTAATTATTAGAGAAGGTAAAATGAGTGCGTTGCATAGTTTTCTTGAACAAGTTGAAAATATATTTAAAAAAAATAAAATAAAATTATAAATAATTTGATACAGTTACCACAAGGAGAGATAAATAAAGGAATATTCTATAAATCTAGATTTAAATTAGGGAATTCATAATAGCTTAAGGCTATTTAACAATTTTTTTGCAATCGGTTAACATCTTAAATAAATTGTTTTGTTAAGCGTAAGTTCTTATTTATAGTAGAAACTTATTTACCTAGATAATGACTTTATTATTGAATGATTAAATATTTGAATTAAGAAGTAGAAAATATTAATAAATCATAGTGGATTATTATATTATGATATATTCTAAATAAAGGATTGCTGGGGATGAATTTTTCTCGGAATGAACTTGTCTTGTGATGCACTTTCCGTATGCGCTTCAGAACAAAATAGGGAAAACGAAGTATATAATTCGACATCAGACAACAAAATACAATGACAATTATTATTTGCAAAGTGGAGTAATACCAAGATTTTTGTCAGCATGTAGAACCGAAAAGTATTATGAGTCTACCGTTGGATCGAAATCGGACTTTATAAAGTATCAAAATCGGCTCAATTATGCTTATTCAACCTATACCAGTGCTTACTTTATTATATATATATATATTTAAAATGATCAATTAATAAAAGGATGTAAGGATCATAGTATAAAATAACTAATATTTAAGATTGGGACTCCTACCTGTAAAAGCCCGGATAAAATTATTACTTCTTACCATTTTTATATATGTATAACAAGTGCAATATTATTATTATAAGACTTGCAATTCAAAATTTAGGTCCATTAATTGAAAATGAAAATCTATTCAGTAGTTCGGTCAATATATATATATAAACTAACAATGAATAAATTGATTCCTGAGCACGATGAGGAACTAACTTTAAAAAAAAAATGTGCTTTTAAATTATTTTCAGCTAATTATAATCCTAATTATGGTTGTAGTTAGTTGTAAATTAGGCTTAATTAATAATAGTTAAACATTAAAAGAAGTAAATAATTTGGTTATTTGATTATGTAATTTCTTGTTACATAGTATTAATAAGAAATTGTTAGTTTTCATAAAAATGGTGACAGAATTTGAATCACCTGAAATTTCGGTATCGGTATTTCCATAAATAATATCAAGAAAGTATCATATATATTTAACATTATTACTTTATGATTGTCATTTATTTCATCAATGATACTTTTAAAAAATATAATAAAAAGCCTGACTATTTCAATTAACTTAGTAGTTAAATTTGTCAACTCTTTTATTCTTTTAATAAAATTAAAAAGGGGCTTTTCTTTTTTTCTATTCAATGTGTTATGTAAGTGCATTGGAAATGTCTAAAATAAAGCTTAAGTTAATGGGAAATAAATGTATTTCATTTATTCATATTATAAAGTATAGCTTGCATAATATGATAGCTAAGATTAATTTTATTTTATTACTCGAATTTAGTGATGACTCAACATTATCATTTCACCTTGTTTTATGTACTTTTTAGTGCACATTCACTTAAATACAATGTATATACTTGTTTTGAGTAATGATATAATGTTGTACATGTATCAATGTACTTACAGATTTTGAGTATTTTTTCTATTTGTTTGTTCTCAGAGGAAAAGTTGAGATAACAAATGATATGTAACGACGTGACATATTGCTGATTACTATTTCTGGCATTCTTACCTAAACATCAATATAATTAAGGCAAGACTGGAGACTTGGAAGAGAGAAAACATTGTCGACAGGCCACCACACTCTCAGACATTGAATATCATTAATAAAATTCAGCATAAGTTGAGAAAACGGTCTTGTAGAGTCATAATCAACTGATCTATATTCCATAATATTGAGGATAACTACTAATTAAATATTCAAAATGGCCACCATTGGGCATGTAACATTTGGAAGGTATATTTTTGAAACCAAATTACTAAGTACTGAGGAAAGATATCTTCACACAAAAACGCAGACTCAGAGTGTAGGTCAAACTTAAGGTGCTAAACCACAAATTTCTAGTGGTTCAAAAATATTGACATCATAGGAGGATTTTGTCAATCAGTAGTACAAAAATGACAAATTAGCGTAGCATGTGACACAATTAGAAGAGCCTAGTATAAATACTTAATCTAAAATGTCAATTTATGGAGATTCAGCACCTAGAAAAAAGTTTGCATTATAACCAAGCCAAAAAATTGAATGAGTAGGACCAGTAGATGCTGAAAAATGATAATCTAAGCATAACAGGTCAACTTTGAAAATACAGTTTTGAAAAAAACGAGTTTTTATGAATTGGTACCCTCACAAAAGGATGCAAATTCGTTTATTGACTTTGAAAAATGTCCTTTCTTCTCTGAACTGCCAAAAGTGTCGCTGTAGTCAAACAGTTTGCACCTTAATTTGTAAGTTAATCCGAACTATTTCGATTATGAGCTTTCGGATAGCTAAAATGAGAAGTTGAAGTTTGTAAACATGCCATAACCTCAAAAATGATATATTAGATAAAATACGACTTTTTAAAGGTCCAGTAACTTAAATAAATTTACATTCTTAAAAATTGTTGGATGGGAAAATTGGCGCATTCTCTGTCTTAGGGTCTTTTTGAAGTAAAAAAAGTGTTGAATATTTTTTTCCCAAATGCATTTCATATATTTGGGAAAGGGGAAGACCATTTTGACAGACATGATGAATCAGTAAAAAAAAACAAAAAAAATAAAACTAATTATGAGTTTGAAAAATCAACTCATCCATCAAGTGACATTTACTTTTATGGTTAAAACTTTTCTAATCATTACTGATGAGATAAATAAATAATTTTTTCATTTATGCAACAGAAGGAACAAAATCAATTCTCAATTTCTTTTCTAGCAGCTTCAATTGTTGATGCAAGAGTAGCCATTCCATTCGAAATTTCTCCTCTATCAGTCACTTTGGCTATTTCCAGAAATACGATAAAATTTTTTGGCAAGGTGACCCGCTAATTTTTTGAAGCTAGTTGATCTAAGAGCTTTAAGGGTAAATATCCAAATATTTTTGAACAGAACTTCCTGTCTCAATCATAAACTATTCTTCAATTGAAAATTCATTATTGTTTGCATTGTCAAAACACTGTTTTTCTTTTTCAAAGAGTTGTTTTTCTCTTTTTATTCTGTTTATCGTCCATTTAGTTTTCTTTTTTGAGAGGCCTTATCTTTTGCTCCCAGATGTACTTTTTGTCTTGCTTTGAGCATTTTTAAAAACTCCATATCTTGTTGAACTTAATCTATTCCTAGCCTTAAACTCAGCATTTCTTCTGTTTTGGTTCAGAGATATCAAAAAGTATATCTATGTTTTTCATCAATTTATCAATAATTTGTAAATGATCTTCTGATGTCCGTGCTTTGTGTTTATATGAAGTTTGTCATTCTTTATAGTACTTGATAAGTTTGTTTTAGGCACAATCTTTTGTAACTGTCGGTAAGTTGCACCTTTTCCCAAAAGGATTATATTTCATCGATAACGACTCCAACTTGTTTGATATCTAAACTTAGTGTAATTAAACATGTTTTATTTAATGAAAATATTTCAAAACTTGATCACTTCTTGGTAAGGTTGATGATTCCATATTTAGTAGCAGGTTTAATTTAAGCCTTAATGTACATTGAAGTTGATATAAATAACACAAACTAGTATATTTATACAGAAAAATGCCTGAGTTAGACAAAATTAACTTGAAATATGAAATAAAAATTAGTTTAAAATATGACAGAAAAATTCGTTTAAAATACTATAAAGTAAAATATTGATATTTAGTTGTATCAGAATTAAAATATAGGTCAAGCAAAATAATATAGTGTATAAAATTAGTCATACTCACTGAAATATAATGTTTTCATGTGCTGAAACCATACAATTTGTAGCAATTTTTGCCTTTAAAATCGAGTAAATGTCTAGGGGTGGCTCAATTTTTAAGATGTCGGTATGATTTTTGTAATGTTAGTTATAAATTAAAAACCTTATAATAAAACACAACAGGTTTCATGATACTAATTTTTTTTTTTGGGACACCTTACTGCCCAACAAAAGAATGATTTTATAAAATAATATTACTATATCTCTGTTGGAAACACAACTGATGTCATCAACAACTCAATCAAATCAATCTAGACTGAAATTTAAATTAGACCTGTCCAAAACCAATTTTGTCTAATTATTTATAAATCTTAACCTAACACTAATATATGAGTTTGAGTAAAAATTAATTTCGTAATAATCCCTTCCTTTAACTAAGTATATCTTGTTCATAATTGGTCACATTGGATCATACGGTAAAACGTTGTAAAGGTATGAGATGACATAAATGATACACCTCCGTTTATAGTAATCTCTGTTAGCAAACTTTTAGTCTCTCAAACGTACTCTATTTTGTCTGAAATTCTCTCAGGCGTGATTTTTTACGCACTTATAGTATCATTGTGTGTGAAAAACTGCCCTGGAGAAAATTGCCCGTGGAATATTGCACTGGAGAAAATTGGTATGGATAAATATTACTAGTTAGGAAAATGGCCCGTATTTTGTTCAAACTTCATGATGAACAATAACACATTATAAATTCACTTAATATTATTTATGACAAATATATCTAAACATAAACTAAAGGCCTCTTAAAGTACGGTGGAATACTGGATGAATATTTGATGAGTAGGGGGTTGTTTTTACGGATGCAGGTGGACCCCAAGTACACCACGCAACCTAAGGGCTTGGAACCATTTTTTTTGATATTATAAGGGTTCCTTGGATGTATTGGATACATTTGCAGTGACACTACCCCCGGCCAATTTGAGGGCATAGGGCATTCAAACATATTTTAAAAGGCCTCAAACTATTTATTTTCTCCCCTCCTCCTCGTCCTCCTCCTATATTGCAATAATATTCTTACCACTTGAAGGTACTCCCTTAAAGGATGGAACAAACAAATATGTGTAGATATTTGTCATAAATAATCTAAAGTGAATTTGGAACATGTTATCATGAAGCTGGAACAAAATACGGGCAATTTTCTCCTTGGTAATTTCGAACTGACAATTTTCCTCCATGGAAATCTTTCACGGTCAACTTTCCCCAGGGCAGTTTTCCTAGTACCGATATCACATTATACATTGGTTATCAATATGTTATGTCATGCTCATCTATTAATATAAAAGCAGATATTTTGTTATTGTAACCTCAGTAGTCGTTGTACAATCACATAGATGTCTTTTGTTTTGATTTGATTTGGTTGCTGTAGAAAAATGTTTAATATGATTTATAAAATAGACGGAGGGCATATAAATACATGTATATAATATATATTTGATTATACAGAGAAGAAAAGTGGCACTCTTATAATACATGAAGACATAGATATATTTATTATGTACATATATATTTATCCTTTATTTGCCTCCAGTAAACAAAACAAGGTGCTCATCCATCAATCTACCTAACGAGGTATACACGAATAATATGTATGAACATATTATTTGTGTATATGGATACACATATGTTTGTATACGTGATCATAATGCTTAAAAATTATAATATATCTATGAAGGTGGATTAGGGTGTTTCTAACGCCAGAATGTGCCTGGACTTTATTTTCTATTCTCTCAAGTGTGATATATATATATTGAATATACCAGTAATTGCATAAATACGCGGACTAATTTTTAAACGCTTATATCTCAAGGTTCCGTGACATGAAATAAAAAAATCCGGGACAAGTAACTCGGTAAATCTTTTGGCTTTGTTTTTCTTTTTCTTACTCGCATCAAACAAAGTCGTTGACGATGAATGACGAGGCCAAACGTCATAGGGTTGCCACTCTCCTCCGCGCCGTAGGTCTGTCAAGGAGATAATCAAGGACACTAGACTATCCAGGACTACTGTGTTCAAGGTCCAGAAGCTTGTTAAGGGGGGAAAATACCTGAAGGAGGGTGTTCGGACCGGCAGACCACGGAAAATCAATGTGGATGAGTTGAAGGAGGCCTTCACAAAAATATTCGGCCACCTCAATCACCTGATTTGAATCCCCTTGACTAGAGTGTGTGGTGGCAAATTGAGAAGAAGGCTGTGCTACCTGCCACCCGAATTTGGACTCATTTAAAGCCAGCGTCAATGAGCAATGGGCACCCATGGAAGACCATTACATCATCAATGTGTGCAAAGCCTTCCGCGGGCGCTTGGAGGGTGTCATAGCAGCTGATGTCGGTTAAATTCAGTAATGATGTTAAATTTTATAACATAATATAATTCTAAAAAAAAATACGACATACGAATTTTATTACACATTTAATTATTTGCCACAAATAGTCTGCGTATTTATGCAACTACCGGTATATATATATATAGATAAATGGCAGGAGTACAACACATTAATTATCCATGGAGTTATCCAGCGTTTATGACTTGCAAACTTTGCTTTATTAGTATAGATATGTACAGGGTTTAAAAAATATGAGATTTAAAGTGTGCCCTCTTATTGTAATTACTACATGAAAGGATTTTTTTAACAATGCTCTCATCATTATTCTTTTATTTTTGAAGAGAAAACAATCGAGGGTCATTTGAAAAGGGTCCGTATTCAAATTTTGAACGATTTAAAAAAATATTTAGAGGTAGCTTAACGACTCCTAAATTTTGAAATTTTACGATATTATGCAAAAATGAGTTTTTTTACCTAAATATCATCTAAAAACTTCTTGTTACAACAACCCTTATTATAAAAGAAATAAAGTATTGAAAATATATATTTTAAAGTTTTTTCAGTAACGTTTTGCGGTAATTGGTCAAAAAGAGCAAAGACTACCATAACTTGCATTTTTTGCTGAATGCCCATCTGATGCTTGTTAAAAGAAATGATATCCATACTAATAATTTATGTGTCGCAAATTATGAACAGTTGTTCAGTTATTACTATAAATAAAAAAAATCAGTTTAATTTAGGATTTTCGACCTTTTACTTAAGCTAAATATGTTAAATAGTTCGTAATTGAGTTTTAAAAAACACTCAATGAATAGATGTTGACCTTTTTCTGACCTTAACTTGATCCATAAAGTCTTAATTTCCAAATATTAATTAATAAGTAAAGAAATTAAATTTTATATTATTTTAGACAGAGATAAAAGTTCTGAGCTCTGGTATTAAGCTCAAATTTTTCAAAAGCACAGCATTCCAGTCATGTCTTCTCCTGATATTCAAAAGATGTCAAAAAAAAACAAAAAAAAACGGAGAAATAAATAGCCATTCATTAATACATATGAGTATGATACCGGAATTGAAGATATTGAAATAGCTAAATATTTTTGTTTTTATATTGAAAGTGTCTCTCCGAGCCTGGATGCCTATTCATCAAGCCTCAAGTGCACCGAATGATGATCTGAATTTAATAAAATCCTTCTTAAATATTTCTCCATTAATTCAGACATATCGAATCTCAATATAAAAAGAAAATTATTCAACCACCCATGGTATTTGTCCAAGGAACCAAATCGGATTAGCTCCATTTGACAGTTCATCAAGTTCAGAATCAAAGACGGATAATAAAAGCCAATAAAATTTGAATAATGAAACTCTAGAAAGACCGTTTCCTACTCTCAAATGAATTAATATACAAACACTTGGGATATTTCGCCGCAGAAAAATAAAATAAACTGTTTCAAAGTCTGCACCTACTAGAGAAATCTATTTGAGACGATCCTAGTTTATGGAATGATCGAGATGATTACCGACAAGGTCTTGATAATATAATTTATTTAAAGAGTGTTAATGATACTCTGGAGGGTAAAGTCGGTCTTATTAATGAATATTGTGGTCTAATAACATCTGATGAATCGCATCTCCAATTCCTCCTCCAAGTGTTCGAAGATCATCGAAGCTTTTATGACCTTGATTCAAACAAAAAAAACTTTTAAAACATTAATTTTAAAACATATGTGCAATAGAAAATACTATAACTTTAATAAGTTGTATACAAAATTTAGATGAATAATCAATTAGGGAAAAATATGAAAGTATTATCATTAAAAAAAAAAAAATACTATTTTCTTTACTATTTTACTTAATTTTTTAATTCAAACAACTCTATAGTTTTTAAATACAACTACTACAAAGACTTTGTATAAGTCCTTCTTATTGTATTGATAGGGAATAGTCATGTTACGATTTCTTGAAAACATAATTTTATTTTCGATATTCACATTATTGGATAAGCTTGCGCACCATCCACCGCATATCCAGCTTAATAATGAGACTGGGAAGTGTGCTGATAGGTCCTCTGGGATGGTAGTCTCAATTCCTAGCGTGATGCAGACTTCTTCGCCTAGCCAAATTCCAAAGTCGACAAGGACCCCGCCACTAGTATCTGGAGGAACGCCAATGAGCTCAAGTTCGACGAAAAGAGAACCAGGACTACTGTCCAAAATGACTTGAGTATGAAACCCTTCATCCATGTTTCCCTCACATTTTCTCCACAACTTTTAAGAAGAAAAGGCTCACCAGTTGCCAGAAGCTCCTCAATTATCTTGAAACGCTTGGATTGAAAGGGGAAAATATATTGGTTCCGATATATGCATTAAAAAAATCATAATATTTCTTTTTCTTTTATTATATTGTGACAATGGATTTTGGCTGCAATAAGTTGTACAATTTGTAGCATACCCAATGGGTTAATAAGAATAATTTGTTGATATCGACTGACAAATATTCGTAGAATGATTTTTTAGAAAAATCCTTATAGCTTGCTTTTGTGTTGATAGACCACCCAGGACGAAATCCGATTTTGTTACTTCTTTGCAGACATATCTCTATCATCAAGTGTCACATTTGAGAGAAGAATTATTCACATCCATCAAAATTTAAAAATCATTGAGCGTTTGATGCACCCTGGTCTACAAGGAAGGGCAGCAAAACATGTAATCGAGAGATGGGATTTAGAAATACATCAACCATTTTATATTTTCGATAATAGGCAAAAAATAATATTTACAAAACATGTAGACAATGTTTGTGCAAAACTTTTTTTAACTCAATATGGCCACTTTCATTATCAATCAAAGTCCTTACACATCGACTGAAACCCTGAAATTCAAACTACTCTGACTACACTGAAAAGTTGTCCCATGCAGCCACTATGAAGGACTTCAGTGAGTCCACACTTGGGTGTGCCTTCCTGTTGGTTTCCCTATCCAAAGTGCGCCATATATAAAAGTCCAGTTGATACCATATCTCTTTGGACCATAATCGAGCCATGTTATAATATACTTTTTTAAAGGAAAGGAAGAACACATACAGTTATCTATAACTTAAAACTTCATGAGAAATGTGCATGAAAGCCTTTCATTAATGATACCAAACCTTTAGAAAACCCCATTATTATATTAGTATTGCATTTTGTATGAGAGTAGATTACAGTTTTGCACCTCATAAATTCTATGCAGTTATTTTTTGGTTGTAAATTTTATATTGCAAATTTTGAAGAATAACTCAACATAAAGGAAAAGATAAATGTATACAAGATTTGTAAGAGAACGGAATGTTTATGTTCTTGAAACCTCAAGTATAATAATCCTTATATGTGTAATCGTTTTTTTTTCTATTGGTCATGAGTAAAGTCATATATTTTTTTAGTAATAGTTTTTTTATTCATTCTCATAAAGAGTTCGTTCAACTCAAATTAAAATCGATCCAAAATTCTTTATTTTTTTTTTGTAAAACCCATTAAACTTTAATTTTTAACATTGGGCTTAATATGTAACTACATATGTATTTCATTGAATGAGTGTAACGATAAATATTAAGTTCTATAATAATTTATAATTTCTTTCAAATTCTTAACTTTCATTTTACAATTAATTAGATTATTATTGCTTGTATTACAATACGTTTTTGTTGAAAATGAGTTTTTTATCATAATTATAATATTCTACATTGAACACTACTTAAATAAATTATTAAAATGATGTGCAGAGGATTGCCTGGCAGAAAATTTTATTTTGGAATATCACCGTGTGTAAATCCTTTTTTCCCAATTTTTTTAATCAGACTACTTTTATGTTAACACATCACATAGGAAGATTGTAAAAAAAAATCTGTCACAAAGAAAAAAAAAAAAAAAAAGGTTCGGGGTCAAATAAAGTAACTTTTATAAAAATGAATAGTTTAAACTGTATGTATATTAAATATTACTGAGTATTTCATCTCATCCCAGATTTTTTTAATAAGGTCTTTATTTATATTGCAAATAATACACATACAGAATTAAAGAAATTAAATTTAAATCCTAAAATTGACAATAATTTCTACATTACTAGATATTTACCTCCACCAATAAAGTTGAAGCCTAGATTTGTTTATTTGTAAGCAGGATTAAATAAAAAGTTACGGACCAATTTAGTAGAACTTTGTAGAAATCGAATTTTGAACAAACTGAGATAACTCAAATGAATGTTAATTTTTAAGCAAATTATTTCAAGCCGAGTTTAGTCCTATACCAAGTTCTCATTCTATTTCAATATTTTTATTGTGTTAATGCACCACATTCGAATAAAAAAAACCCAATATATCCCATAGGGTAACATGCTCTCTTAATGTAACCATTTTAATATATAGGACATAAAAATCAAATCCCGCTTGCATGCACTTGTAATTTTGTTATGATGCATATGTCTGATGGCAAAGACGCTGTTGCATCAAAAAATTTAGAGAAGCTTCAGCTCCATTGCTGAGGAGTTGGACCATCAAAGACCAGTAGCACCTTGTCTCGTCTCTGACAAGTCGCTAAAGTGATTGATTGATCACTTCTATGACTTCTTTGTCGAGGAAATATGGGCCCAGCAGTCCGGATTTCCTTCTGAGGATATATTTTGTGTAGGACTACGTTGAATCGAAAATAAATAGAGCATATCATGCCGTCAAAGACTCTATGATTGTTTCCATCAAGGAAACAATGACAAATATCCCAAAGAACTACCTTGGCAATCCCTGTTCCTCCTCCCGGATCCGGGATGCCAGTGATTGATGCAGTAGTCAGATACTTCAAAAGAGCTCTTCACAATATTCATTAAGTACAATTCAAGTCAATTCTCAAGTAAATCCGCCGCATGAATACTGAATGAGGTATAAAAAAATTAGATTATATATCGAAAAAGTTTAACTCTGTTATACGCCAAATTCATGTAGGATCAAATAATTTCATTGTAATTCTCTCAATTTACAATAATATCTAATAAAGTTTTTCATAGAAAAAGTTCTTTATGTTTTGGATGTGGATCAAACGCTTATATATAAATATATATCTTTTTTTTTTGTTTGCTTACAACTTTTTATAACATGAAAATGGGACTTTGATCGAATTGAATTAAAAAAAAGGATAAAAAAAAAAAAAAAAGAGAGCATAGGATAAATAGAATGAAGGGAAAATTAGATTATGTTTATATATAAACAGAAATGGTTGAAACTTTAAAGAACAAGAAGTCAAACGGATATAGCATAACGAAATATAAAGAGAACAAATCTATAGGAATATGTGTTTGTCTTTTCAAGAACGACGATCAAATAAAATGACATATAATAATAGATTGGGGAAAAAGTAATTTCTTATTTTTCGCTTACTTTCAATGTTTTATAAGAAGTATTAAAACTCATCCGATTTTAACCAAGTATGTCCCGTTGTGTTCGATAACTTGTTGCCAACAAAAATCCAACTTCATAATGCCCTTTTCGTAGAAGCGATTGTACCTATATGCAATAAACTGGGACAACCAACTTTCATAAGCCTTTATGTAGCCCAAACAAGGGACACCAACTCCAAAGTGCGTTAGCCGTAGACAAGAACAGATGATAGTCAATTGGTGCCAGGTCCAGACTGGAGGGTCAATACATAAGAACTTCCCGTCAGAGTTACCAGAGCTTCTGGCACGTTATCAAAGATGTGTGCGGCCTTGCATTGTCTTGATGATATCTTCTTGTCTCCTATTCACTAATTTTGCCACTTTTGTTCCATCGCCAACTTAAAAAGGTCGAATTGTTCATATTAAAGGGTAGACCTGAGCGTATCACCACAGGGGAGCAGCTCATTGTAGGTTATTCCCTGCCAATCCCACCAACCACATTGGGCCACATTGTTGGCTTTTGACAACGATTTCTGTTGCTTGACATTGACGTAAGTAATCCATTTTTCATCGCCGGTTAAAATTCTTTTCAGAAATCGATCGATTTTGTCTCGATTCATCAGCATTTTGAAGATGGAAATTTGGTCCATGATATTTTTTTAAATTTGGCGAATTTCTTCCTTTGATACATCAATTCTTGACGCACAATACTTTACGAATGAAGCGGCGAGATTAATACTGCCCAAAAATTGTTTATGTGATGATTTATCGTATGATTCTATGTGACCAATATTGAACAGATTTACTTAATTGAATAAGGGTGGAGAAATACGGAATTACTTTTTTCCCCAAACTAATAATATTTATTATATCTATCTCTATAGATACAGGTAACTATGTATTACTGTATTTTCACTTCCGATTAAGGGCAATTTTTCCCCCTTTCTTATTATTATCTTGTTTGACAAAAGGTAATTCATTTTAAGGATTCATTGAAAAGTAATACATTTTATTATTATAAACGGGGATTTAAATCAGAAGTATTTTCTGTATGTAAATTAAAAGAAATGAAAATTAAAAGCGCCTCCATGAAAATTTGTTTGTTAGGAAATCAGCTTAGCTGTCATGACTTTTTAATGAATTAGCTGCGAGCAGATGTGAGATTTCATATTTTTTAAGGCCTAGCTAGGAATGACTCCGTTTTCAATCCTTAATTCTACTCCGATTCCAACAGGGACTTACACATTTATCTTCCCAACACATAATCAGCATTACTCTTGGTCATTTATGAGTTACACTTTATACCAAGATGTCCTGTCCTCTCTTCAAGAATGAAAGAATGATTATAGCAACTTTAGAGAATATAAAGCTTGTTCGGGGTCTACGGAGCAAAAAAACCGATGGCTAAAAAGTGCTTGTAATTTACAAGCATAATTATAGATTACTAAATACAAGGCACGTACAGTTATTTTTAGCATGAAAGATTTGATAGTTTGATTTGCCCTGTGTCCTTACGGACAGGATTCCACATTAGAGTAGAGCGTGTGCTCTGAAACTAACTTAAACTAAACCAAAGTCCGAATTGGTCACGACATAATTTAAGTATTAGTATGAATACCCTGCAATACTTTTTTAGTGCATCCGGAATTTGAAGGGCTCCTTCCAGTCAAAGCTTCCGGACAGTAATAAAACTCCATCAAAAAGGATCAAAATCGGATGAAAAAAAAAAAATTCTTCATAAAAATGTGTGTGAATAGAATAACTACCATTTTTTTAATAGATTGTTTAGTTATAAAACATGTTCATTTGGTTCAACTTGATACAAACGACGTCTTTTTTTCTTTATACATTTGGTGAATTTTAATTCAATATACGAATAGGATGTGTCAATGTTTTTTTAGAAAGAATATACTAGTTTCATTACACAAATTTTTAACTAAGTAGGAAGAAAGAAATATTATAGCTATACGTAATTTTGAGTTTATAAGCTTGGTTGAATCAGCATATCGCTTGATATGCAGAAATTAAAGTGAATGCTGAATAGAAAATACATTAATCATTTTTTAGTTGGAAGGCACATTGAATAACGTCTTTAAAGTTCCTATTCTCTCTTAAACATTATATATATATAAAAGGATAATTTTGTTCATGCTGCCTTGCAAATTATGCTATTTATTTTGTACATGAAAAATAATAGCGTTTTCACTCCTTTTTCCTTTTTGTCAAAAATAAAAAAGTTGCATACAACGTGTATTTTATTAGAATACTGTATATATATGGTCTCCATAAATGAATGAACTAAATTTATATTTTTTAAGCTATACAATCGATTTTTTTAATAAAATAAGTAGCACACACTCTACTCTACATGCCTGCTCCGGCTTTGATATTTGAAATATCTAGAGATAATAATAATTTTTTTAAAAGTATTTCAAAAAAAATTAGATTTGAAGACGATTATTAACTTAATCTAATGTTTCTCCTGAATTACGTGATGCAAATTAGGGTGATCACTCTTCCCTATTTTTTTCAAAAAGTTATTGGATGTGATCGGCCTTTGTTCTGGTCTTGATACTTGACCTTTAGAACAACTCTTCCAAATTTGGTGAGGATTGGACTATATCTTTCGTTGGCACAAATATATTGGATTATTTTCATTTTATTCCATAAGATAAAAATATAAACATTTTGGTTTTCCAAACCCATGTCTGTTTAAGCATTTTAAAGGTGTTTCTTTTTCGAGAACATTCCTCGCAATCATTATCTTTGCTGCTTCATCTGTTGGTTCACTAAACAATGCTAATGGAACAAATTCTTCTGTCAATTACTACATATGCAAACCTATGTCTTTAATAGCGACTCCTGACAAAGTATCGTTTAAGGATTGAGAAAAATTAATAACCATATACGAAAAAATTTACATTTTGTTTTAATTTTTCAATTGTCGAGGAAAATTGTCCGTATTTTGTTCTAACTTCATGATGAACAATAACACATTATAATTTCGCTTATTTTTATTTATGACAAATATCAACTCATATTCCTTTGTTTCATCCCCCTAGGAAGTACCTCAAGTGTGAGTAGTATTATTGCAATACAATTTCCTTGCAATTTTGAAAAATCAATCCAATATTCTAAAAAATGGATTGAAGGGATTGATAAGGAGGGGAGGGGGATACATAACTAAGGGCCTCTTAAAATATGTTTCAATACCCTCAGCCCTAAGATTGGCCTGGAGGTACTGTGGGATTGCTAAAAACCACTGCCAATTCATCCAAGGAACCCCTTTAATACCAAAAAAGAGCTCTAAGCACTAGGTTTTACCTGGGTACTTGGGGGTACCCCTGGATACTTAAAAACCCTCCTCATCCTATATTGCAATAATATGTGTTATGGTAATTGAATTTTTTTCTTGGGCAATCTTTTACGCACTATTTTCTCGGCGGAGCAGTTTTCTGTGCACGGTAAATATCATTATCTTCAAAAATTGTCCCACCGCACAAGGATACTCGTGAAGAACGAGGGCCAGCCTTTTCTCGACAACATAAAACTAGTGGATGAACCAAAATATCTATTAAGATCATATCCTGTACTCATAAAAATATTATCAAGTACAAACTTTCTAAGGTTACTCACTTCTTATTTAAAAGACATCATTAAATCCCTCATCTTAAGCGCCATTGTAGATATAAAAAAATACACTTAAAATATTTTATCTAATATAAAAACCGTGTACATTCTGATTGCAGAAAAAATCTTCTTCAAGATATGTCTCCTGGGTGCATTTATGTGTTTGATTCACTTGTAACAACGGAAATTTAAACAAATTGCTGAATTTCATCACATAAGGAAATTTTTATCTAATGTTTCAGTCAATTGATACATAAATATACATATATTAATCTTTTGTATAAATTTTTGTATAAAGTAATATCAGTATTATAGTAAAATTTATAAATTGATCTATACAACTTTAATATATTCATTATTATGAGTTTGGATATAGACGGTTAAATACGTGTAATTAAAATTGTGACCATGAATTGATACTGTAGCGCGGCGAACAAATGTTTGATATCATTCATAGTAAACTTTGTCATAATAAGATAATTGAAAGATTTTGATATTTTGTCAGATTAAAACAAAAATAGTGTTAGAAGTACAGTTTTCAAAATATACAACGTTATCTAATACTAAAATTATATATATCTTTATTATTAAATCCGGAAATACCCATAATACATTAACCAATGGAATAGTTATTTAACAAAAGTTGAAACACATACATCAAACTACAAAACTATTTGCAAGAAATACTTATCATATACTATTACAACATAAATCTTATAATATATGTGGAATAAAATGGATATATTGTTTCTGAGTATAATTTTCTGGAGAATGATATCTTCTAGATGATTAATATTAGCTTAATTAAATTTATTCAATTTTCACTTGAAAATTTAAGTTTATGGCCAAATTTTCAAAAATAGTGTTAGATGTGATGAGAGCCTTGACTTGCTGTCTCATCGACCTCGGCGGACTTCAGGTGATCGTGGTGACCAGGTCCTCATTTTTTAGAGTCTATCTCTGTCAGGATACCTCTCAAGGATCTGATCTGAGGCTACAATGCTTTTTATAAACAAGAATCTGGGAAGCACCTTACAACCTTCGTGATTTCCTTGAAACTCACTTGGGCGGGAAGCCAATCAGACACATTTGCATTTTCGCCTTTACACTGACAACTACTGATGTTTGAAAGTTTTTTGTTGTTGTTTAATAACTGGAATAGTTCTTCCTACCTATAATAACGCAGACTAGTATTTTGAATTATTCACCCGAAAGTAATCCAGATTAATTTAAAGTCAAGTCTTCGATTTTACCTCGCACACTGTATAATAAAGGCTTAAATTCTTAGAAAACCAAATTTTTGTCTTCTTTTTTGAGGCCTGTAAATTTTATGAGAGCTGTTACTGACTAACGATGTTTGAGTATATTTCATGCTAAGCAAATATTGCTTATACAGAGAGATTTTGTGCCAATTTTTTCCACCATATAAAGTATGATTTTCCTTATAAACTCTTATGTTTAATTTATCTAACATATATATTGACCGATACTTTTTAACATTAGACATCGGCTATTAATATCACATAACACCGTTTTAGAAAATAAATATTTGAAATAATCATGTAAGTATCAAAAGTACAATATTTTTGTAGTTATAAAATTAATTAGGTTAAAGTTTTTAATACTATCATTTAGGGCAATATTTATTGACATATTATAAAGAAAATAGTATTAATTATACTACAGTTATGCCATATATTATACAAGTTTTTTTATATAAGTTATTGGAAACCTAAGCCTTTAAATTCATTCTGATTAAAAATTTCAAGTAATTAATTAAGAGCCTTTTTATATATCTATATAATTAAACACCTGGTCGTAGTTTGAAGAAAGAGAAAAGAAATACCAAATCCTTTAAGATAAAATTATCTTGTGTAATTAATTATTGTCACTTTAAGGAATTATGGAGTAATTTGTTTTACATTACATGTATCAGCTAATGCTTGTACAAATTTATTGGCAAGAATTAATACATTGATACCGGAATAAATAATATGAAAATGTAATTTATTCCATAGAAACCCCATATTAGTCATATTTGCGTACTTTGTTGCGGCCAATATTTTATTATACCGGATGTAAAAAGAGTACTGAGACCTGTTTCGAATGGTGTCCAAGGTGGTCATCCCGGTGCAAATTAAATTGCCCATGATGGGGTTTTTGCTTACATTGCAACATATACATTTTTTACAACATGTACATCAATAAAAGGCATAGAATCTAAGCTATTCTAAAATAAGCCGAACTTTAAGATTTAATCAACAGCTTCTATTCAAAACTGTATTTATAGAAGGTATAAATACTTTTTCTACACCAGGTATATTGTTACACAATATATAGGGCATATTTGCTTTAATATTATACATAGTATAAATGGAACTTTTTTGATAATATGACATTCTTTTCCATCTTTGAGAAATATTCAAAATATTTTGGGAAATTATTTTTTAGAGTAGAATATGAGTTATTAAATAACTAATAATAACTAATGAATAAATACTGTTGTGTAGAATCAGTCCAGCACCAAATAGTTTTTTTTGGTCCTGTCATAAGTGATTTTTTGGTCGAGACTGCAATTTCAGACATTGGACTGATATTTTTGGGTCTCACTTTATCGACTGAGTTTTTTGGGTCGGGCTCTATGGACCGACTTCTTTCGGTCTCAAAATATAATGAGATACTGAATTTATTTTTTTACGTTCTCATTGATATTTTCATTATATTAAACAATGATTTTACACAGAGTTGGATAACCTTGTAAATCTAAAATTACACGATATGGTCCAGAACAAAGACTGTAACCATACAAATTCAGAGTAATTCATATCCTATCCATTCGTATATTACAATACGAAATTATAATCATAAAATTAAAGTATAAAAGAATTTGAAATTTAAATATACTTTTAATTGGACAATTAGTAAGGCCTATAATTCTTCATTCATTGAGACCGAATTAAGTGGATATTTGTGTTCTCTAAGAATTAAAACCAAGGGAACATTAAGGGAATCCAATGACTATTCTTTTTATTTGATAATCCATCTCAATATGCTCAAATTCAAAGTTCTATATTCTAGGAGGGACAACGGGCTTCACAATTTGAAAATATATATGATGTCATAAAAATATATTTATTCACATTAAACAATACATTTAAAAAACAATGGGAACATGATTATCATGTTCTGATTTAAAAAAAAGGAAGAAGGGGCAACTGCATGTTTAATTAATATTACGTCCACGACACAATGATAAAAAACAAAAAGAAACCCGGCAAATCCGAAGATCTGATAATTAAATCATATCTAAAAGAGATGATCTAGTTCTGAAAAATAATTATTAATAAATATTGTGTATTAGTATATTCCATCGATGGAGGAACAATTAAGGATTATTATTGCCTTAGAGACGTAATCATGGAGCCAGGAAGGGATATTATTGGTTCTTGTATTTCACTGCATATATTAAACAATGTATTTTGGAGATAAACCACTCAATCTTCCATTAATCCTTATATTGCAAGGATGTTAAGATGAGCCAATCTAAGGGACTCAATCTCTCATGCAAATTTCTCCTGATTTCTTTTTCCATGATGCAGCATTACACTTCTCATCTCATAAAACTTCCTTATAATTGGATTTGTCGTCGGCTTATTGCTGCAAAATCGAGAAGGATGGATATAAATGAATATTTTAATTGTTTTTTTAAGTTTTTGGGAAAGATTTCCACAATTAAAATATTAAAAAAAAAAACCTCGCACTATTGTGCAATAAATTGAATAATGGTTACTGCAGGTTTTATAAATGGATTTTTTTTTGTTATTCTTATTTTATTTGAGATGTCAAACTATACTCTATATTTTATAATGATGAATCAAAAGTGAGTTTTGAATATTTTTTAAGCATCTGAATATCATTATTTGTCCACATTTAATAAAAATTTTATGAATTAAATAATTAGTCAATGGAATATATTTTTGTCACAAAATAACTGTGCTGCAAAAAGAATATTTTTCATACGTAATTTTCTCTCCAACTCTTCAACTTTCTCAACAACAACCAAATTTGGAAATCTTGATGAATTTTTATTTAATTTATTTAATGAAATCATTTCTAGCCTCAATTACTTGTTGTTCTGATTTATGAATTGGTTAGTGTGAATAATTATTTGGAAGGATTTCTTCTTACGAGGCATTCGAAAATACTTATGTATTTTCATCTACCCATCATTCCTATAATATATTTTCATTTGGATATCTTAACCACACGCCTCCCTACTTTAATTTTTATCTTTTCATTTCTCATTCAGTGGATATAATCTTTTTTAATCTAGAGATAGTGCATTGTACAGATGATCCTTGACTTCCAGGTCCTGTGGCAGTGACTTCTATCCCGTGAATCATCATCCATTGCCTCAAAAATACTGGATCTTGTCTGGAATCATCCTATAATCTTAATACTACTGTAAGAAGTAAGAACTGAGGAGTGTCATATAGGGAAGAGTATTCGAATAAGAAAAAAAATGATATTTCTGATCCTATGTTCACACTTATTTTATCGAAACTCTCGAGTTTATTCCAACTAAAATCAACTCTATTTACTTAGTCTTATACTTGATGATAGTTTTTTATTAAAGTTAGTTCTTTAGTATCCTTGATGCTCCCTATAAAACGAAGAAATCACTCATCTCTATCAATCTGATATCCATTCAATATATAAAATTTAGATAGTGATGTATTGTATGTAGTGGATACTAATAATAATGGATCCTGGATTGGACACTTCAAGCTTCACACCGGATTCATAAAAAGTGTATGACGATCCTGGACTATCAAAGATTATACGAACCTCTGTTTGTGATATTTTTATCTACTAACCAAGTTTATTCTGGTGCTATATTCATGTAGTATAGTTCTTGGAAACTATTACTTGAGATAGAAAATATAA
Source organism: Lepeophtheirus salmonis (assembly GCF_016086655.4). Classification (NCBI taxonomy): domain Eukaryota; kingdom Metazoa; phylum Arthropoda; class Copepoda; order Siphonostomatoida; family Caligidae; genus Lepeophtheirus; species Lepeophtheirus salmonis. Next base: position 10,703,861 of record NC_052139.2, read on the forward strand.
CTTTAATAGACTTCTAATGAATAATCTGAATACTATTGAAGTTGTATGACTTATTGTATCGGGAATTTTCTACTTAATTATTAAATTGGTTGTCACTGGTTTAGAATATTACCTCGTGAGGAGAGTGTATATCCATCTACTTAAATAAATTATTACGGAATATCATTAAATGTTTCCCATAACAGTTTCTTTTAGAATATACTATAAGTTGTTTATAGAAGAAAATAATTAAAAATGTAATAAAATAATACAATTATTTTAGTATCTATTGGACAAAATATATGCCAATTTAGAAATATACTAATATTATGTATATTTCTAATGTATTCTCCGTTTAATTTCTTCAATGTATTTGATTATTTCGGTTTTATATTGGATTTTTAAATATTGCGCTATTATTGTACTTTCATCATTTAGTGCTATTCAGAGAAAAGAGATTGCAAGAGCCTTCTAATTATTAGTTGTTAAGATATGATAGCAGTATTATATGTATACATACTGGAATAACAACAGGGAATATTCGATGGTGTAGTGACCTCTGTTGAGCTTTGTCTGAAGGTAGCTTTAGATAGAATAATCCATCGAATTAAAGTCGAAGCAGCTAGGAGGTCAAATATTCTTGGACACTCACAAGTAGTGGTGCACTTGGAGCCAAACACCAAGCTGTTGGTCACCACAAGGTCCTTCCTCAACTCTTCTCCTGTCAATGTTTGTCATCTTTGAGAGCTCAGCATTGCTAATATCCTGATTGTTCTTTAGGAAAATCATCCCAACAGTGCACTTCCGTTCTGTCTCTGAAAATGAATGAGGCTTGAAATCTTCTGTTGTTGGCTCCATGGCGGTGTTTTGGTTACTGACAAAAATGTTAAAATGTGGAATTCCAGGAATTTGAAGCGCTGGATTTCGTTAAATATTTTTGGATCTAAAAGTTACAATATAGGTATAATAGTTAGAAACATTTTTTAATATAAACGATGAATATGTATTGAAAGCTTTCAGTTTATTGTTCTTTTATGTATGTTTATTAAACAAAAAGGTAGAAGCTACAAAATACTCCAAAAGTATTGTTCTAGTAGTAATTTTTATAACTTTACCTGATAGTTATTGAAGAAAACCTAATATTCCATATACCCTCATGGCATAGATGGGCTTTTATTGTTATGTACATTAATTGCAAAATAGGTTGTTACATTAAGGTGGGTCGTATTTTTCATTTTTTCGAAAAAGAAAACCGGTAGTGTTTTTTTCACTTTTTTTTTTTCCATGTAAATTTCAAATATGAAGAAATTTCAATCCTTAAATCATTATAACCTGGTTATTTGTGCCTTTTAAAATAGATAAATAAGCAATAATTTTAATATTGTCTTGTTTGGAAAATACATCGAAACATATACTTTCATTTATTAACCGTATGATGCATATCAGTTGATGCTATTCTTTGATACTCAAACGGTGTAATGGAAATTTATTAGTACGCAGACTACACAGCAACGAACCAGTTTTCTCCCAAACTTCATTTCAAGCTTTCCCATAGCTCAAGTATGTACACCAGTGTTCACATTTGTTGAGTTCCTTCCGATGACTGTTTTATCAAAACCCATCTCCTATAACAGTTTAAGTATAACTTTGCGATTTGTGTAGCGTGTGATTCTTCCTTGATTGCTTTCTCTGGTATAAAGTGGAACAAGTAATAACTCCCAGGCTCAATAAAAACACTATTCTTGATTCATCCCATAAATGACTACCCATTGCTTCCATCACCACATTAGTCAAGTCGATTCTCCAATCAACGATAATACAAAATATCCTTTCCTCACTTCTGCTCAAACTCGTACATCATCTCTATGATCAACTTCTCCTACACTCTCCTCATCTTATTTTTGTCTATAATTTACGTTAACGTTTCATTAAATTAATTCATGACTCTGTTATTATGCGTGTTAACTAATATAAAGCCGATGTAAATTATGAAGAAATAGATTTTGGCTATAGATTTATAAAATATTTAAAAGTTAACTTAAACTACCAATTGGGCTCAATTATGACTTTGATATCTACACGAAATATGGGATTATCAAATTCTTAACTTAATCTTAAGTTATGATAAAAATTTCTTCCTATTTGAACACTTTTTTTTATGAAGGGAAATACATATACATTCCCTTAATAAGAATATCTAAAAATTAGATAAAGAAAGCCACCCCTGGAAAATATAGAAAAAAACCTCATTTTCTCTAATCGTCAAAGTGAAATTGACGTAGTTTAGGGTTATTATATGGTTTTGAAAATTACATATTTGAAATCTACGTGAAAAAAAAATAATACTTCCAGTTTTTCATTTGAGAAAAAAAATGGAAAGTACGACCCAGCCTACTGTAACATACATATTACATAACTTTTTTTTTATATACATAAAAAACTAAAGGAAAAAAGATATCACAAAGTGCAAAGTATATAAGAACAAGCAAAGGTACATGCTTCACAATATCAAAACTGTACTTTGTGTAGAGTTATAGCTGGACAATAACAAATTGTTGTCTATTACATTATATATTTTGAGTTGTTATATTTCTTGTGTCTTTTTAGTTCAACTAATAGTAACTTTTTTTTTACATATACTAATAATATATTTAATTAGAAAATAACTTACAATTAGATAAATTAGGTGAAAAAAAATAGAGTCTTATTTTGATTTATCCCTAATCTTCCATTAATGCAATCAATCTTACATCATTTTGCTAAAGTGCTATACTGTTGATTAATTATAAAATCTCAAGTTATGGCTTTAAAGGAGGCTAAGAAGTTATGTGTCACTATCATAAATTATTCAGTCATATTTTGACTTTATTTTTTGTGAATAATGTGTTGCCAAACAATAAATAGTAAACCATGGAGGTAAAAAGCATAGAGTGATGATGTGAAAAAAAGTGGACCCTGTCTTAGTTGAACAAAATATTCAAATTGTAATAGTAATAAATGGGCATCTTATATCTATAATAATCTTGTCAATCTTATAGTATCTTAATGTGTTATAATTAAAGTTGACATGTTTTAATGAAAAACTACCCTTAAAAATTGGGAAAGGAAAAATGGTTGTTGCGGGTGCTCTTTCTTCTTTTTTGTTCAATAATTAATAAGTTGTGGTGGTGCTCGCATTTCCCTCTAGTAGAAGAATTCTCGTCTAGATTTGGTGTAAGTTGTTAAAAATACACAATAGTATAAATATATATATAAAGTTAACAGAACAGTTACCTCTTTAGATTATATAAATGTAGTTTTTCCATGTTTTTAATATAACTTTCAATAATTTATGCGAAAAAAATACAAAAACAAAATACTTTAAAATAAGATGACTTTTTAAACTTTAAATTGCATTTTTTCATGAGCCGAAAATTTCAAAAAAAAAATTTAAGCACATATTACAATTTAAAAAAACGCATTTTTCAAAGCGTTAATAAATTTTTATGTGGATTTTTTAATTTGTTCATCGATGATAATTTATTACAACAATTCTAAAATAACATACTTCTGAACATAACGAACAAAATGCTTAAAAACACAGGAATAAACTTATTGTCTTTAAAATAAACAAATTTACTATAATTGATTAGTTGTATATAATTCATAAAAACTAGCACCCTATCCTAATCAGGAGGGAGGACTATGCAGCAGGTTGATCATTGAACCTTTCCGTAGGCAAAAAAGGGATTCTCCTTTTTTTCCCAAACTTTTTCCAAAAGATAAACGTATTTTCGGACTAACTTATCGATGCCTGTAAGTATCATTGACTTATTTAAACGTGTGCAGTAGAAGACAAGTAGAACTTTTGAAATAACTAAATAAGGAAAATTAATCAGGGACTACCTTTAAAACAGAACAATCTAATATACAAAATACACAGGTATATATAACTCTATATACATACGTGTGGCGATAACAGAGAAGCAAGCTCATATTTTTTTGATAAAACAGAGAAAAACTCATAATAAGGTTTTTACTTTAGTAAAAAACCGAAGAGGATTTTTTGAATATTCAAATACAATATTAAACCACTTGGAAAACCATCCAACAAATTATTAATATGATTCAAATTTGTTTCAATTGTTACATAAACATATTATATACAAGTTCCGTCAATTTGATCGTACGGTATTTGAACTTTAAATGAATATTAATATCATCAATATAATCAATTTCAGGTGGTGAGGCATGTTCTTAACCAGCGAATCCCTTTCTTCTTTTCATTATTCTCGTAACTCAATGAAAATATAATACTTAAACACTCTTCTTTAAAATTAATTTTTACATCATGACGTCTCAGTATCTTTTATAATCAGTGTTACCAAATAACCGATTGTTATCAGATTCAGTTATCCTTAAAAACCACAGCTCCTGAGGACTTAATCACTTTTTGGAATTAATATAAATTCTAATACTCATATAAGCAGATATACGTTCATAATACTGTCACAATATTGAAAAAAAGTATCCTAGTTTTCTTTAACGTTATCGGCACACATATATATTTGAATTATTTGCTGAGTATATATTTATTTATACATTTGAATATTTCAAAAGTTTTTTTTACTTTTAGAAGAAAAAAAAACAACAGCCTCTTATCAAGTTTTCTAAATGATTTTGAAGTGTTTTTCCATCTTTTCATTTTTGTTATGATATGAAACAAACACATTAGGAAGTAGGAAGGGAAATTTATCAAAACAAACAAGAATATTGTAAACACTTAACGCTCTACAAAATGTTATTCAAGGTAGCATATTATTCCTAGGTTCAACATATATGAAATATCTGATGTTTTTTTTACCATGGACAAGAATATTTAGGAATACATTCCCCTTTCTCAAGTGGGCAATAAGTCCTCCTCTTGCAAACTAAAAAGAAGAAATAAAATGTGAATTTTAAAGATATGAAACTCAACAGAGAGGTGGGCTTATTAACTTGATTAGACTCCTATACTTTTATTCTTATATTTTCCTCAACCACCAGAACACGTCATTTTATCCTTTTTTGTCAATCTCCTCATGACGTAGAACACTTTTTCTTCCTTGACAGAAGATTAAAAGGATGAGTTCATATAGTTAGTTAGAGAGTCATATATAAGTATACTCGACGCTCCTAGAGGACATAGAGCTTATGACGTAGACAACTTAGTTTGCAAATTTTTGACCACGTGCTCTTAGCTCTACTACTTGGTTTAGAGCTTTAGCGGAGACTAAAAATTAAAAACCAAGTTGTAAACAGTGCTTGATAATATTAATGATACTTTTAGAAAGCTTCTCCCACCCGCAAGATGTCGCTTTTGAGATACTCAATTAAAATTAATTGATAATTTTTAGGGATATCAAAATAGCGGTGAAATTTTTTTACCTAAGCTACATATATATTGCACAAATTTCGATAAAACTGCTATTGTTTTGCCACTTAGTGTAAAGTTTTTAATAGAACACAGAAACAAAGTTTAACAACAAACGTGTTCATAATTTACTTTCAATCTTTTAAAAACCAGTACTTTTAAAATGATGAAAATTGCTTACATTGACCTATATTCAAAATTAAATGTAATTACTTTCGTAAATATGAATTTAATAGCAAGTCAGTTCTTGTACAGGGTGAAAATCAAAAAATGGTGTATTGCAAGACACGCGTTTTATATATTTTAAGCAATACAAGGTTAAATTAAGAAAATTAATACATTTGTAAATATAAAATTCATTTTTCCTTTTGTTTGAACAACATTGATGGAACAACAGTACAGCATAGAATGAATGAATACAGCTTGATGATGATCTTGTATCCCAAATTCCTAATTTTTTTACAGACGTTGTTAGAGTTTGAATTCGTACTGTTGAGCGTATTGTAGCATATAAAAGAGATAGTAGGGAGACGAAATGTAAGTATAAAAGTAGCAGAACTTGTTTTGTGGCAACATATACTTTTAAAGATTTTTTTTTAACCAGGATACCCGACAACTCAACAATTTAAATCAGACAACACTGCCGTGAGATGAAAATGTCACAAGATACAATTCAAACATTTTTAAAGGACATAGTCTATAAGTAGTGATGACAGTCCGGTGTATTTTTTAGGTGTTCCGCTCTTTTAGAATTGGTAAATTGAAGAATGAATTATCTTTTCTTTAGCAGTTGACATTATTATTTAATTCCTGAGTAGTAAACATCCTTTTTTGTAAGAGATTCAATTATATTCCATACCTGATTGACCATTCGTGTATACTCATAAAATCCTGAGGATTTGTTGCGGAGTTATAATTGTAAGTCTTTGTTGGGCTCAGAGTATAATGACATTCGACAGAGGAGTAATTCTAGAAAATATCCTTATTTAGTGACTTCTTTCCTTCCTGCCTTGTCACAGCTGATTGGAGCTGACCTAATGAAACGTCATGAGCATTTTTCTTTTTCTCCTCTAAAACATTCTTCAAATTATAGGGGCTACCATGTTATTATTATTTTTTAACATGACCATTTTGCACTAGATTTTTTGTCACTACCCATAAGTCTTACAATAGAAATAAGCACAAGCTTATTACAGAAAACCAGAGGCTGAAAAGAATGAAAAGATTAAAGACATTTTGAGGTCTTGGACGACAAAAAATCATTAGTTCACGTTGAAAATGGAATCCTTTGGACGATTTTTGATGGGGCATCCTTAAGAATAAGGTCAATGCTACTCTCCATCCCAAGTTCGAATCACTTAAAACTGCCATCACGAAGGATTGGAACTCATGTGTGAAAAATGTGTAGGCTTGTCATAGATGATGACCCTGTATTGAAGTTGTGATTGGTGCAGGATGTAATAAATTTTGAAAGTGCATTAGTATTTTTACAAATTTGCATGGTTACATTGAAATAAAATGATTCCACAAAAAGTTATTAAAAGTTGTTATCTCGAGGAAAGAACAAAACATAAGCTATAATAAACGATAAAAATATACGATAATAAACAAAAATGGCACTTTAAATTTGACTAATTGCAAATTATTTACCGTCTACCTCCATAAATCGACAATAATTGGGCGACAGGCTTATTTCTAGGAAAATAAAAATATGTACACCTTAGCTATAGGTATGATAATTATAATGACCCAAAAAGTGGGGGCACCTCTCTGCCTCTCTGCGCCCTCCTCATTTTGAACAGTCCATGACAAAGTAACTAAGTTTTATTTTGATGTAAAATATATTTAAATTAAATAAAAACGCATTTTAACAAGTATCACAAGAATTTTTAAATTAACCCTTTGGTATGTGAACTAGGATATTATACAGGCTGGTATTAATAAAAATGATTCTTATTGATTTTCCTCTACATGTTAACACCAATACTTGTCAGAATGCTCCAAAAACATTAAAGCGAACTATACGCAATTATTAATCTATCTTAATAATGCCTTGCTTATAATTTATATGTATTTAGAATTTTTAATCAAGGTTTTGCGATTTTATTTAATTGTTTTGCTTCAAGGTAAGTATTTTGTTTTTCCTTTTGATTTCTTGGATTCTTCAATATGAAAACTGAAGTGTAAAACTATTATTTTACTTTATATGATAATGCAGCCTTAGTAAAAATTACTCATGGAACTCTCAAGATTTACATTAAGTCTTTAATATTTACAGGTCCAAATTGGCTGGAATATTGAGAAAATTATACAATATGTAAATAATTTAATTATTATATATATTCAACTGTTTAGTTAGTTGAACAAGTTATTGCTGTTTACTATACACATGCACTATAATAAAACAATACAAACATAAGTCAATGAACAAAGCCACACCAAGTGGTATATTCGGTAGTTCCTTCAACCTATTTGATGGTTCAGTTCTTATTATTTATTTTTTCATCATTGCACAATTAATACATTTTAAAATACAAAGTTCTTGGTTGTCTTTTTGCACTGTTAAGTCTCTTATATAAGAGAGCGGAACATCTGCATCTATTGTATTGATGAGATGGTATGCACATTGTGGCTCTTCGAAACACACATTGCACGTTGTAGGATTGGTTTTCTATTTGCTAAGGTGGGTCAAATAAGGCTCGTCACCAGTATGAGCTTGAACCATCATTCTCATGCTTTCACATCTGAGTTTGATAGCCTTCGATTTCGGTTCTTTTAGGATGACATTTATATGTTTCATGCCTCCATCTTTTTTGTATTTATTGCACCAAACTTTATATAAGAAGTCATACACCTATTTTATTCTTGGTACACTTACGATTTTCACACTCCTCCCTTTGTTCAATATTTCATTACTGATTGAGAATCTGATTGAATTGTCACGTCTGTGATGATTTTCAAGTGTTTGGAATGATATGAAATTTATTTTATTTTTGGGGTTTCTTTTTTACCCAGTCCACTAACTACGTTATAAAAAGAATGTTCATTACCTGAGGGGTAAGGAGATGTAATAAAATAAATTAATGTTTTTAATTTATATCCCTAATGATATAACTTGAATTAAGACGTTTTTTTCTTCTTAATTCAATAACCTTTATAGAACAAGGAAAATGAGCGTATAAATGATACAGTCACGAGATTGATCTTTTCAGATAATATTCTATAATATATAGATCTGTAATATTGCGAAAAGAAGATAAATTTGCAAAGTCGATTGAGTGATAAATATGATGCTGAGTTTTTGGTGAAATTGTTACAACTTTTTGATATTGCTATAAAAATAAGAAAATTAGTTATTTGAAAATTAAAAACTATAATTGTGAGGCATTCAGAAAAATATCAAAAGATGAATTTATTTTCTAGATGGTTCAGAACTTTTCAAAGAGCTCAGGATTACTTCATCCATTGACAAGAAAGCAAGTCAATATTATAAAGAAAAGTATGACAAAGTTGTTCGAAATCAAAAAAGGAAGTACCAAGAGACCTCATACATTATCTATGATAACTATTTCTCCTTGTTTGTCAACAAGCCATTGTTCTTCCTACTTAAATTATAAGGTATAAAGTGACCTAATATACCTTTAGCAAAAATAAAGTATGCCCTGCAATAAACATAAAAATTATTTTATATAAATAATTACCTTCTTTTATTACGTTCTAATTCGTATTGCACTTTATAATTTATTTGTAGAAAAAATATGACATGAATTTATTTGAAGCAATATTGATAATGACTACTTTAGGATACAATAAATTTATGTTTTTTTAGTAATAGTAGTATTAATTTTAATAAGGTTGTTGAACTTTGAAAGCCAAGCATAAGAAACCGCTGGGAAATCTGAGAACATTACATTGTATATTTATACTTTTGATTAATTATTTACTTAATAATCAAGGCCATTAATACTAATGATAGTAATACCGTCAGACTGATACTAAATCCTCATTGTTGTGTTTATAAATTTTCTTAAAAAAAGTTTATTTCTTTCGGAAGGATAACACCTATGCAAAGTGTTGTTTGATAGTTATATATAATTCAAAATTATTTAGATAATTGTATCTGTACTACTTATCACTTTTAGAGTTTAGTGAATGTCCATTATATACCGTATATCGATTTATATTTCGCATTCAACTTCAATGAAAAAAAAGATTTGAATAAGTTAAATAAAATTATGTTAATTTAAATTTATTTTTATTAACTCCAGACAAAAATGGATTCACTTATATGTATTCAACTCAAAGGAACAGTTCAAACTATATGCAAATATTTGTCCTTTTAACTCAAACTACATCTTTATAACCTACAGGAATTAGTAGCAAAACGTGGACTTTTAATTAATGTTAATATTTTCATTAATATATGAAGTGCTAGTGATTATTTTTTTATATTCTGGCTTAGACATCCTTTGTGCTTAAACAAACTATAATGAACATTTCGTCATCATGAGTGAGAAAAAAGCCAAAAAATATCGTGCTTCAGGTATCTTAAATGGTGAACTTCAGGTGGCGAGGATTAGGAACATTGTAAACTGCTGCAGGAGCCTGGTATTATAGGTGTACAAGATGAAAAAAGATGGAGAAGACTTTTCAAGGAAAGTAGAAAGTGGAAGGCACTATTGAAATAAGATTCGAAGTTCCTGTCCAGTTTGGAGAAGAAGATCAAGGAGGACCTCACGAAATTGATGAATCGCCAAAGACTTCTCCGTGGCTACTAAGCCCATCGATGGGACTGTGAAGGGTTATCAGGGATTTTTTCTATCTTTTTTGATCCCAACGGGACCTTCAGACAGATTTCATGAAGGGCAGGATGCTTGAAAGTTAAAGAAGCAAAGAGATGTGGGCCGTTCCTCCCCATATTTAAACCCGCTTGACTTTGTTGCATGGGGCACCTTGGAGAAAGAACCCAATTAAGCTCCATCCCCAAATGTGGACACACTAAAGCTACTGAAGTGGCTGCATGGGACAACTTGTCGAAGGAGTTTATCATCAACTCCGCCAAGGTCTTCCAGACCGTTTTCAGACTGCAATAGATACTAAAGGCGGCCATATTGAGTGGACAAGTATGTTAAGACCTGGTTTACAAGTTTTGAAAATATCATTCTTTATGTTATATATATTTATATATATAATTCAATTTTGTAAAGCAACTTCTCAAGTCCACGTTTTACTGCATATATAATTCGAAATTTCCGTTTTTGTTTGCTACAAAGTAGAATGGTTCATTTACTATATATCCCCGAAAGCTTAATATTCCTAAAAATACTTCTTGAAAGAATCAATTCTTCATTAAATTTCAAAATATTAGTTTTTTGAAAGATGGATTAATTTTTGTCTATGGTTGTGATTACAAAGCATTTTCTATGTTTACTGAAAAGATAAATAAATAATTAAAACTATTTTTGGAAAATAGACAAAAAAGGTCTAAAAATTATATTTAATGGTTTCGTCTTACAATATGACCGCATGTTTTTACAACATTAAACCAATTGAAATTTAGTATATCTGTTTTTATTGGTGTGATTTAATTAAATTAGGTAACTGCTTCAATTAAAAAAATTTGGTCCAAAATGGCAATGGGGTGATTATGTATATCTCATGAACGACTCAAAATTAAGTGCTGAAATTTGGAAAATTTCCTTTACTTATGAATTTGAGCTTGTGTGCTCAAAATTATTCAGTTCTGAGAGGGTCAGGTGACATTTTTTGGTTACTTTGAAAGCATTTTTTCCAATCAATAAACAGATTAGAATTAAATCACGTAACTATTTTGGATCCATTGTTTTAGAAATAACAAAAGTACCGTCGCAATTAACAGCAAAACTCACCAACTAAAGAACAAATGTTCATGAAATTTCAACAGTTGTCTTTTGAAAGTTGATATTAACTGAAAATGAGGGGCATTAAAAAGAATAACACCATCAATTTGTAAAAAAACCGGAACTTTTTAACCTATATGTAAAGTTCATATTATGAACTAAATATAACAGTTTCTAAATCCCTCAACACAATGTTTGTAACTGTATTGAAAGTCTTTAGTTTCTGTTTTGTTTCCGTTGCATCACCACAATTGCCCATTGCATCAGAGTTATCGAATTAGCCGATTTATGGCTATATTTGGGAGCATCTGTCAGATTTTTATTTATGTAGTAGTTATATTTTTTGTACGAAAAGTAAGAATACTTTATACTTGGTGTTCAAACCTACGGGACGGAAGTCAAAGAGGTTTGAAGAGAGGCTATTGCTGATTCAAAAGCATCAAGGATTCCGTATGAAGCGTTGTAGCAGTCTTTTAATTGTCTTTAATAATATTTAAACCGGGTGAAAAAATAATACATAATTCATCAACTCAATGTTTATCAGCTTCTTGTACTAAAAAATGAATCCATAAATAAAATATCCGGATCCATTCATGATTGCTTGTTTTTGAATGCACCGCTATATTTGTAAGGTAGGGAACCACTGATCTAAACTAAATAATCAATATTGTCGGATAGATATAAACTCGCCAAAACCAAATGAATTTTTCTTTATCGATTAATTTTTTATAACTTTTATAAATTCATTTATCAAATACGTTTATGATAATATTAACACCACTATTAAATAGGTTTATTAGTAGAGCTTTTATTTCTTTGTGTACTGAGGACAATTAAATTAAATTTCAAATATGATGTTTAAGATTAATTGTTACATATTTATTAATATTAGACAGTATTACATATAAGATTTAATTCAAACTTTTGCAAAACATTACATAACCATTCTTTAACACAGAAAATACAGTATACTACTACGTGCATATTCTAACACATAAGTGCAAAAAAATTGCAGTTTAAATTAAAAAAATACGTACATATTTTTAATTCTTATTCTATGAATTCTATATTCAGCGTATACTTAACAAATATAACAAAATATTTTTTAGTAATCTCATTTTTATATTACTTTACTCCTTAAATATTTAACTGATAATTTTGCGTATTAATTTTAGTTCTGTTAGTCAATTTTACCTAAATTGTTTTTACCTCATGACATTTTGCCTTAGGACATTTCTCCTTAAATCCATTTTGCCTCAAAGGAAATTTCACTTTAATGTATAAATAAATGAGAATTATAAGTCGTTTGGATTTTGTTTTGTTGAAATTGATGTTTCTTGGAATTTTTTTATCAAAATATGTCATGTGTAGTATAATAAAACAAATTAAATGGTTGTTTTTTTTCAGTTAAAAATTGATGGAGTCATACCCCCAAATTTTGATGCATATACCAACAAAATATCACCATGTAATGAAATTCAAACCTGAGACGAAATAAGAAATAATTTAGTATAATAAGGTATACAAAAATAAATAAAAATGCAAACAGTTCAAATAGATAAATAGCTAAGCCAATCTGTTCAGCGGGGTGTTGCATCACTTCTCCGTTAATAATTATCATTAGCCATGATGGATTATTCATAATAAAAAGACTCATGGATTGACAAACAAGTATAATATGAGGCAAGAGCATAATTCCATGATTATTAAGTAAATATTTAATGCTTTTTATATTAATGAATATTGCATATTTTGATTGGAACAAAAAATAAATAATACATCGACGTATAAACTACATTTTTTATATATTAATGCGAAATATTCTGAAGGCAAAATGTTCTTAAGCAAAATTACTGAGCACTGAAAACGACATTAAGTTTCATATCTCTAAAAAAATTAAAATTATTCTTTTTCCGTTATATAATTATAGAGACCCGGAATAATCATCCACAATATTTATTCCCACACGAGGGGAATATTAAATTAATAATTGGTTGATAAAAAAGAAAAGAAAGAGTAAACTTAAATATTATTTTTCTAACATATTCATCAAAAACTTTTTTCAACTTTACACGTCGTTATTTTTATTGTATCCCACAACCTTTCTCCCCAAAAAAAGAAGAAAAAAAAATAAAATAGCCCAAAATCATTTGGTAGTTATCCAATTCTTTCCAAATATGCTAATATTATTTAATAATTGTGGAGAAATGTTCATAGCTTAAGATAACTAATTCTAGTTCAACCTAGTAGTAAAATGAATAAAATCATATTTTTTCTTTGTAGGAGAGATAACGGAATGTTTAATTTAATTTGAGATGGTGTAACCGGGCCTAAAGATAATATCCTATTATTTATAATATGTTTTACTACACACTAATAAAATAAAATGCACACAATAACTCAACTTTTTTTTAAGGATAATAATGTTTTTCTTTCTCGTTCCTGATTGGCTTAAAACTGTCAGCTCCCATATATTTCTACTTAGAAGGTCTTGGAGATGTTTTATTTAGTAGGTATAAGTCATAAGACTTTATAAATTATTTAGTATAAATATCCAAAGATTACTGAATAGTAAATAGGTCTTACACCACCTCTTTAATTGTACTTTTAAGAAGTGTAGAGAGTTTCAATAATAAAGTTGCGTTCTTTCATAAAAATCTGATGTTGTTATCTTTTAAACAAGATTTTGGAAAAAAAATCTCTCACTTTTGGACAAAGATGGAAAAAAAGGTAGTAGATTGTGCTTTTTATTTGCACTGGGCATGACACTTCCACCATCAATAATCAATTCGGTGTCAGACAACTCATTATTTAACACAAGGAAAGAGGTTTCGGCCTCAAGGATCGTCTTCCAAGTAGTAGGATAGTCAAGCTAATCACCGAAACTGCAAAATACTCTTTTGAGACAAAACCGTCATGTATGTACATGACCGAATTTGTAAAAAAATAAAAAAATACATAGACTGGTCTACAGTGTCAAAGGCTGCTGGAGAATGGTGGAGAAGTGAAAGAGGTTAACGAGAAATACCAATATTTACTCGATGTAGGAGTCTTCTTAATAACTTTTTCATACACTTCTCGTCACTCCATATCCCGGACATAAAACCGCTGCAGGAGAGTGCCTGGATATATACACATATTTTGGGAGGAAAGGACTTGGTTTTTGTTTCAAAAATATCTAAAAATAAAAATTATTTGGAAAAAATTTGTACAAGTAAATTTAGAAAAAAAATTTCAAATTTTAAATTTTTTTATAATTTTTAAAAAAAATTCATAATTCCAACAAAAAATGAAATTTTATGGATAAAAATTTCAAAAATTTATAGTTATAATCAAAAAATTAAATTTTTTTGGGGAAAAAAAACTTCAAAAATCCTTGACTAAGCACAAAAAATTAAATTTTAAATATCATAATTTTTGTAAAAAAACTCAAAATCTAAAGTTGTTCTCAAAAAATTAAATTTTTTGTGAAAAATTTCAGAAAATCATACCTTTTCACAAAAAATTTGAAAATATTTCAAATATTAAATTTTTAAGTAAGAAGCAAAAGTTCCCACTCCAGCCCACACCTCGCCGATACCCTGCGCTTGACTATAGCATCAGACGGCAAGTTGAGTCCAAAATCTGCCAAGTCCACCACAAAATCATTACGGCCTCTAGTCCTCCATTAATAAAGAGTGGAAGAAAATGAGCAGCACTACATCTCACATAGGTGCACAGCCTTCCGACCCTGCTTAGAGGCTGTCATTCTCCCAATTTGGTCCAAGTACAAAATAATGTTCCTTGAAATATATCTTTAATGTCCACCATTTCCAAGTTCATTTTTTTATTTATTACACGGTAATTGAAATATATTTTTTACTAATTTTTTTCTAAAAACTTTGAATTGATTAACATTTTAAGTGAACTCATAAATAAACATAGTTAAACGAAATATAGCCAACAATTTTTTTGAAAAATAAAAATTCGAAGTCGTGAATCCTGAAAAAACAATTATCAGTATATTCTTCCTATTTATGTTGCTGCAGGTCAATTTTTTAAAAAAAATTTTACAAAATCTTATTTTTTTTTCATCAAATAATTAAGTTTAAATACTCTACGAAGACTTAAAAAATAATCAATTTCAGATAAGATTTTCATATAATTTCAAATATGTCTATGTGGCCCTACTTTCTATAACAGTTTTACTATTAGGTAGACGTGTGCATATCGATTATCCAAAATACAATTAGGATCTTTGTACTTGATAAAGCTTATCGTAAATGATTTTTCTTGTACCTGTTATTTTACTGAACAAGATTTATTATGTCCTGATACATATATATAAAATAACATAGATGTATATATAGTTAAATGACTATCACAAAGGAAAATATATAATGAAACATCATGTAAGTCAGCAGATGAAGAATAAACATAATACATACACTGAGTAAATGATATCTATTTGTAAAATGATAATGGGTACCGTACAGGGTGACTATTTGTTTTAAAGCTTTACAAAAAACCAAGGGGGAAATTTAAAAATAAGGAGGAGTCATCAAATTAAATTTATTTTTAGTCCTACGAATAATGTAAAAGGCTTTGTTGTTAAATATTTTTCTCGGTTCATTCTAAAAGCTTTCGGAATTGCTGCTTTACTCTTTAAAAACTGCCAAAGTTTAAGAAAAAAACAAAAAACATTTGAAATATCCTGGATATGAAGTATCCTCTTTTTCCATCACAAACTTACATTTCCCTTACCTTTCCTTTCAAATTTTGAACTTCAGAACCCATACCTAACCATGAGCCTAGCATTTGACAACCTATTAAACTCATTTTTTCATGAGAAGACATTAAAAAAGTGTCAAAGGTGGGTCAAAATTTTAATTTATATCTTTATACACAGCTAAAGAATCAGCCAGATACGAATTTGTTGTTGTTTTCTTATGGATTCCCTTCCCGCTTTAAAAGTCAGAGCTGGATTTTGACCATATTTATCAGGCCTACCTTTATCCCTGTCAATATAATACACATATGCATTGCTATATGATAATTATGATTAGGGATACATTAAAAGTACACTAAACCCACCTGTGAGTTTTTTATCCATTTTTTCGGACAGAAATGCCGAAAGAAACTTTTAATATAAGTTATATAAATACCGGGTGTAAAAAAGTAATGATACCTTCAAAAAATTTGAATAGGTGTTTTTGATCAAATTCTAAAGTTCCGACTATGTTTGAATAGCTGAGATTATAAGCCTTTGATTGATGTACATGTTCTAAACAAAAACTATATATGTGTCGCGATAGAGGAAGTAAAAAACATCATAGACAATTTCATCCGCACCTGGAGGACCTCTTCGGATATCAAGAAGTCCTTAAACGTCAGCAAGATCACAATCTGTCGGATCAGAAATCGTTTGGCTGATGAGGACAACGTTAGGGAAAAACCCAAGTGTGGAACCTCCCTCAAATTGAAGCCTGAAGACATCATGGAGGCCTTTAAGGTCAACCTGTCCTCTAGGACAGGTTATGATTTTGTATCTGTCATACAGTTTGAAAACTTTGATGTAAAAACTGCTACAAAGGCAGTTATAATCCATGAAAATGCTGTTATAAGAATGATTAATGTATCATTCACTAATTCTGCTACATTCAAATTGAGTGTAATTACTGTTTTTACACTGTTAACATATTCTATTTTATCATACTGTTATACCTTGAGGGCTTAATGAAAAATTTAATTTTGTCAGATAGTTTTAATATTTGTAATCATATTGCAAATTTTATACCAAATTTACATTTATCAAATTGTGGGTAAATAATGGCTGTCCATATTAATTTTTTTAAATGAAGGAGAATACAAGGATTATACGACAATACACCTTTTTCATATGTCAAAATAAACTTAGCTGGCATAAATTGGAACAATATGTACCATCAGACAGCACATAAAATTTGTGACAAAGAAATTTGCTTGTCCCAGAGCTCCGACTAAAAAATATTTATGGTGTTCTTGACGGCAACAATGAGTAACAATATAGCAGACAAAAACCTTTTATATAATGTATCAACAAAATTTAGTCCTGATTTGAACTATAAATCCTTGAATCAATTCATATGAATTTGAACTGAGTTTTATGTCGGCTTTACATTTGTGCCGTGATTATGTACACGTTTTGTAACTTTATTTAAAAGCTTAAGGCTTTCGTCTGTTTAATTCTTTATCATGATCACACGTAGGGACGATGCTAGGATTTTTCTTGGGGGCGTGATATCTTGTATGTATCCATACAATATTAAATATTACCTCTATCTCTATGCTTGTTCTACATAACCTAAATTTTTTTGTTATTTATGTATATGTTTATGAATATCAGAATATTTTTTTTTTATGAAGACGATAATTTGAATAGTTTATGCGATAATTGAAGTATGTGTTTTTCTTTAGGAAGATTAACAATTATATATTTATACTAAAAAGTATCACCAATTATTTTTATATTCATAGTACATCAACATTACCACTAATTAGAGAATATTTTCAATTTTCAAGTTTCATAGAAAAATTGAAGTACAATCAACCTGTATTAAGCAGTCTGTCAAGAAAAAATAAAACACTTAGTGCAGGTAACCTCTTAAGCCAAGTTTCTTAATTTGTAACATTTATAAATTTAAAAACTGAATATGTGGGACGTCAACCCAAAAGCAAGCTAGAATGACTTTTCTTAAAATTAAGCGTGGATTATATTTGTACTTTTTCACAAATTATTGTCAATTTCTATCAAAAAATAGACCTCAGACAAGGTTACCTGGTTGTATGAAGGGATGATCAGACCTATCATCTCCTATGCTTGCCTAGTATGGGACATGCAATTACTACAAAGAAAAGGGCTAGTAAAATATTAAACATTATTCAAAGGAATGCACTCTTGACAATGACTCATACATTTCGATCGACACCAACCGCAGGAATGGAGGCAGTTTTGGGCATTGCTCCTCTGGACATATACATTAAGGAACAGGCAACGAAATCTAGATGGAGAACAGCATTTCTTACATCATACCTGGAATAGAATTGGTAATCTTCTAAAACGTCGTGGGCATCGGTTTTATAGTGATAAAATACCTACATAAGTCGGAATGGATCAATCAAGTGACTACAAAAAAATTAATTGTATTTGGATAGATAATAGTCAGCTTCAGAATCCTGACGCAACCATCTATTTTGCCATAACACAAGGTGTAGAAGCTCTTTTCAAGTACAAAAAAACACTGAACAATGTAATAATCACATCGGACTCCCAATCAGGAATTGCTGCAATCTTTAATCCACTTACAACTAGTGAAGAAGTTCAAAAATGTAAAGAAACTATCATCAAAGGAATGAGCTAGAAAAATATACATATAGAATGGTGAAAAAGACATTCTGGCATTATAGGAAATACGAAGACGGGTACGTAGGACGAAAACCAGTTTATTATTGGGACACCTCCAAGCTTCATACAGAAGGTAATTCATGACTTCTTTTATCAATATTGGTGTGGCCGAAATAAAAAAGATCAAAGTATGAAACATACGCATACTATGCTTAATAAGCCGAAGTCGAAGTGTATCAAGTTCGGAAGAGAAAAATTGAGACTCATTGTACAAGCCAACACTGAACATGGCCCTTTTCTAGCCCACTTAAGCAAGTTGAAAGACATACACTCAATATGCAATGTCTGTATGGAAGAACTGCAAAGTGCAGACCATCTCATCAATAGACACGAGAGACATCATGCAATGAATGAGGAAAACAAAGACTTTCTTATTTTAAAATTTATGAGCCGTAAAAAAATAAAACATATTATTGAACAAAATTTTAATATAAACTAGGTTTTAGAATCCACTGTAGTAGTATAAATACCCCTATGTGTGGTCTTGGTTGCTGCCTTGTATTCGTATGTATGGTAAACAGTAATAAATATTTAACTAACTAACTATCACTTAAAAGCTATGCAATTACTGACAGTCGCACTGATTGTCTTTTCCTCATTTGAACTCTGCTTCCTGTTAGAATGAATACCAGATAGTACAAATTCTGCCCAATATCCTCCCTCAAAATCTAAAGTATATTTGGCTTTAAGTAGTATAAAATCCTTTATAACTTTCAAAAGTGGACAGGAAACAAAACCATCTTTGACCTTTGTTTTATATTCTTCCAAAGTCTTTACAATATAGAGAAAAACTAATCAATCTATATGATATCTGAAATTGTGATGTGAATTTTCGACCCTCATAGATACCTTTCAGAGAACGCATAATCCTCCTCTCCCATGTTTGAGGAAGACGTAAGCTCTTTATATATTCCTTATTTAAAAGACACGCAGCAGGATATTTCAAAACTTCAGAATGAAATTTCAATTGCCAAGGAGTCAGTGAAAGGTACAACTTTGATGATCTCTGCAGAAGGTAGTAGAATATAGTGTTCAGTATCGATTTGTGATCAATATCATGTAATGTAAGAACGTCCTCGTTGATGGCAATCATTTCCAGCTCTCTCGGTTGTTTTTGGAGGTTATTAAAGAATGACTTCTTGTTTGCATTTTGGCGGATGACATCATTGTACTATTGGAATCAAACACAGGTGATTTACTCCATATAATTTTTTGTAGAGCTACCAAGTCCATAGAGTGCAATGCCACTGAATCAATTGGATATTCTGTACCAAACATTAACATCTTATAGAAGGATGACTCTGTGATGAATCTTCTCCATTCTAACTAAGATTTGGACGTGATGTTTTTAAAAATATTTATTAAAATGTTTGAGAGTTGTACTAGTTCTCCTCTTAGTTGAGGTCTTTTCTGGGTAGGGACGTTGTGTTAATCAACTATTCTATTTAACCACCCTTCCTCTTCCTTTAAGAGCCTCTGGCCTACCGATGGTAGAGCTGTGGCCACATAAATCATTTCAGCAATTTATTTGGGTTTGAATTGGTATACTCTTTTTTGCAAGTTAAATTCTCTCCAGGCCTGTCACACTTGTGAAGATGACTGTTTCCTCTTCCTCCAAGAAAACATATCATTATCATTACTTAATTTCTTTATATTGCTAACTAGATTCAATTCATGAATTAATATTCTGAGCATAGCAGTATTCGGATTTACGTATGGTATATTATCAATATCAACATTGTTTTCGCCGATTAAAACAGATAGGGAAAAAATTTCTTTTTATATTATTGACTGAAAAAAAGGAATGCCTTTACAGTAGGCCAATATGCGTCTACGAATTTAGCTGAAATACACCAGACGATATTCGGATTTGGTGCCACTCACTCTTACTGGAGTATTCTTTAAGACATTTTGATTTCCCCACCGACTTAGCAACAAAAGTGATTATCTCCCGAAGTGGGCCGTATCCAGTGTAGTACATTTTAAAAACGAAGGCAAGGTATCATGTACATGAACTCAAACAAGAGGAAGACACTTTCGATCGTATATCCTGTAAGCATATTACGTCTGGTTGTACAGCGATATGACATTTCATCATAGCATGTCTACTTCTCCGTTCCTCCTCTAGAGTTAAATGAAACTATTATTTTCATACCCATATTCCTTCAGATGTCATCTGCAAATGATCTACGAATGTTGTTAATCGCTTTCATTTGACTTGACTGCTTTTGAAGCTTATTATTATGAAGTTTATTATAATGCATCATGGTACAATAAATTAGAAATTAAATATACGACAAAACTTATAACGGCGTTTCTTTAAAGTCAGCGATAATCCAGAGTTAGAGTTTGCTCTTTTAGGGATCGATGTAGTTGTCGATCTTGAGGATATTTGATATTCACTAAAAGTTGCTAGCTTTTTTGACTTCCTTTGGTTTTGTCGATATTTTGGTAGGCATTTTTTCTATTTCAGAAGAAGAATTTTCTGGCAATGGATTGAGACTATCTGTTTGTGATGTTTCTGTCCCTCTCTGAGTCACTTATCATACTATCCTCTCTCACAATGAGTTTGTTATATGTACTCATATCACAAGATGACATTTCTGTTTCTAATAAATTGATTATAACTTTTCAACTCAGATTAAAACTATAAAATAATTTGGTACATTAGTGATTTGGTACAAAAGTTATTTTCCTAGAAATAGGTATGTATATTTCTTTTTTAAAAGGCCTTCCTTGTAATTTTTTCAACTCGTTACATAAATAGTCAATAGGTCCGAGTGACATTCCATATTTTTTTATTCAGATACTTAATGGCGGGCATACCCACGCCACAACATGACTGTTTACACATCAGGTAAATCAGACTTTCTTTTTTTAGTGTGTAGGACGCTTTAATATAATACAGTGACAAGTTACTCCTTTTGCTTTTTTCAAAATTATGAAATTAATAATGCCATCTGTGCTCCTTTTAAAATGCTATAATTCAGAAAGTTGAATTTTTACTCAAAGTTAAATACCCTCAATATCAAAGATTGTTCAAAAGAGACAAATGTTGTTCATCTCTGATGTAATTAAATGTCTACATAAATTAGTTAATTAGTGAGTTTATAATCTATTTAAGAGTTCAATAGAATAATTGAATACAGTGGTAATATACTTCAACTTTTTTAAATTCAAACTTGAACTCTAAACTCATATTTAAAGATATTAAGCTTTTTTTTAAATTTCATCAAATGATTACATAGCCAATGTCTTAGACGTTCTTCGCTTTTTATTTTAGAAGAAGGTTAAATTACGTCAAACAACATTTAATTTCATCACTAATAAACTTGCAGAAAATACCTTCAAATTTAAGACTTAAATAAGCATCACATTTTAATCTACCACAAACAGCCTGGATATCAAATAGATTCTAAATGTGACCAAAGAATTTAAATAAAAGATGATGTCATAACCTTTAGGGTAGGTTCATCATATTACAAGACTATCAGATGAACGAATATTAACTCGTTTTGCTTGTCAGAAGTACTTTTTTTAAACTTTGAAGATTTATCGAAGGACGAATTACGAAAAATCTTTGGAAAAAGTTATAGAAGCATATTTGTCGTTTGAAAAAAGTTCTAGACTATTTCGTTGTAAGAAAATTAGAATAAATGTTTGTTATTACACTATTGTTAATTTCTACAAACATTTAAGTTCTTGCAAAATCGTGCACAAACGATTAGTTAACTTATGTATATTAATTAGACTGATCCCCAATAATAAACAATAGCTGTATGGATTTAAAAAAAAATTAAGATTAAACCAACTAATTGACATGTTTAATTCTTATTTCATCAAATAATGTAGTAAAAATATATATCAATTAACTGCCTAAAAGTTGGCCTTGTTAGTGTGTAGCTTGCGTTGTAATTGTATAATCCGTTTACGCTAGAAAGATAAGACTTCTCACTAAAAAAATTGGTAATACAGTTTTGTGATTGTTTAAATCAGGTTTGTTTGCACTAGCAAAGAGAAAATACGGCATATTTTACAGGTTTTCATCAATATAGAGTAAAGTGCAAGCCAGGCGGCTGAAAATTTGATTAGTGATTGTGATTCGGATAATGTAACAGCCAATCATGCGACATTTTGGTTTCGTCCATTCCGTTTCGATAATTTTGATTTCAAAGATGCACGACGTCCTGGAAGTATAACTGTCGAAAATGCGGGCAGATTAAAAAAAATGGAAATCTTAGAGCCCAATGGTTCTCTAAGCATTGTTTCGATACCCAAGATGAATAACATAATTCAAGAAAAAATTCCTTAAAAATAATGGATTTCATTTTGCTACATCTTAAATTTAACTTTTTATGGCGGCTTAATAATAATATGTTGGGGAAAATTTGTTTTCGTCTTTTCCTCCCTGTTCAACTGAATATATCATGTTCATTATTGGTCATATCGGATCATATGATAAAGTATTGTAAAGGTGTGAGTGTATATTAAAAATGCTTATTGAACAGGATTACTTTTCGTTCGTGAATTTGTGCATCGCAAAGGTAGAAATTCACCAAAATGTACATTTTTACTACCGATGGGAAAACATCAAAAGCGACCAAGAAAATTCGCAATGTATAAGGGGCTGATACTCCTTCGATGCATGTTGCACAACAGCAGTTTGAGCGATTTCGTTCAGTTGTAGGGGAGTTAAATGAAACATAACCCACTGACAGGCCTGTCGTCCAAAATTTGAAAATATCGAAATAAGTCATCATGTTTTTGACCATTTATAGAAGGCTGGATACAAACAGAGATTCAAATAGGAGGGGAATCGTTTTTCATTAAGACAACATCAGGCCGCAAACATCTTTGACGCCGCATAAGAAGCTCGAGACGCTCGGATGGGAATTTATTATACTTCAAATTACAGTCCGGCCTGGATATTATGTGACTACCACATGTTATTGTCTATGGCCAATGCACTTGGGGGGTTGAATTTGATCTAAACAGAGGTCTGTGAAAATTGTTTATTCTTTTTTTTTTTGCCGATAGGTACAAGGGCTTGTACAGACCCTGCATTATAAAGTGTGGATTATTTTAACAACAAGTTATTAAACACAATAGAGCATACTTGGCTTAAATCCAATGATTGCAACATTTTTTATTAAGTATTAAGGTTAAGTAAAATATACAAATTACTTGTTCCAAAACCTCATATAACAATTTGCAAATAATCCCATATGGAAAATTACACAATAACAATCATTTGATTAAAAAAGTATATATTTGAATGGTTGAATGGGGGAACAAATAGTGAAATTTTTCTATAATAATAAAAACTTCTTATATTTCTTTACCCGTGTATGAAATATTCATCAATAATTATCAACAAAAGAGGGAAAATAACTTTGAAAAATTATTTACCAAATATCCCCTCCCCCCTTCACCTTATTCAAAGGGTTTCATAGAATTAATACACAGAAATCCAAATGTATGTAATATACAACAAACTTTTCTTTTTCAAGACTCAAATCCCCATCTTCATATAAGGGATTCTAATATATTATGTAGTTCAAAGAGATCTACAATTTTTTCTAGTGAATGAAAGGAATTAAAGTAAATTGTTTGGTACTACAGAGTTTAAAAAACAAACAAAAAACTTTTCATTCTATTAACCCTTTTTCATTAAAAATAAGTTTTTATGGGTCAAAAGCTTTTTATATACTTGAATATAGAATTATGAGTTTATTAAAAAATAAATTGATAAAATATAGTAATATGATATACATATGATAAAATCCACTATAATGAATCCTCCGCGTTCTTAAACTAAACAGAACCAATCTCATGATTCTATAAAATGATTAGAAAAATTATATTTTAGATTATCCTACATAGATGTTACATTAATAAGAAATGAGATCCGATCATGATTCATCATAATAAATTGTCAATCAGCTTTCATATGCATTTTTGGTATAAATAATAGTTCCATATTTGCTTTCCCTATTAGAAAATATCGGAAACATATCCACAATACATATACAGCTATTCCTGTCCCGATACCAATATTTTAATAACGATTCCAGTATCAAATATGGTGTCGGTATTTTGCTCTTTTGTACATTT
This sequence comes from Lepeophtheirus salmonis, assembly GCF_016086655.4. Taxonomy (NCBI): domain Eukaryota; kingdom Metazoa; phylum Arthropoda; class Copepoda; order Siphonostomatoida; family Caligidae; genus Lepeophtheirus; species Lepeophtheirus salmonis. Next base: position 10,728,648 of record NC_052139.2, read on the forward strand.
TCGAATAATAAAAATAAAAGACGAAAATACTGTTAAGATCAATTCACTAAAATATTTTGTTTGGGAATAGCATAAACATTTGATGACTTTTAAAAAATGATAACTTAGTTATAGGTGGGGGTTACGTCATCAAGAGGCAAATATTTTTATACCAAAAGTGCGCTGCAAGTGCTATTTCCGGTAACAATTTGTTTTTACATAGTTAGTTGAAATGCGTTAGTACCACGGTATGATTGTAGTACCGTTAGATCCAAAGACCCAAAACTTGTAGTATCATTTAATTACGGTCTATCGCCGTCATTTTTTATTACAAGGTTAGATTTTGTAGCTGAACTACAGCTGAAATAAAAATAAACAAGTTTTGTTTTTATTCCATGTCTCTATGTGTAAAAATATTGGAGAAACAATAAATAACGCAGCGCGTGTTTGATCTCCTCTGTGCCAGTGTTAGTGCCAAGAAGGTGCTGAGCCCATTGGTATCTCCATACTTTTGCAGTAACAATATGGCTGACTTCTGACCTACCTATGTGTGGCCTTCCTCCAGCCCTAACTTCAATCTCCCTGGATTTTGCAATTGAAGACATATCAAAAGATGTTCCTATGTTACATTTGGGAGAAAATGAGTTTATTGCATTTTTTTAGCTGTTGGTATGTTCTCTTTAATTTTCAAGTTGTTTTATTACAATAATAAAAGGTCAAGTGAAACAACTTCCATATTCATACCAAGCACCCTTGTAGTGAAAAATATTCCCATGTGCAGCAATGGAAGACGACAAAACACCGGTACTCAAGGTAAAAGACTACAAACGCACACTTGAGTCCATTATCAAGACACCTCCTAATATTGCTGCAACTCATGGGATCACCTTGTAGAGGTCCAATACATCTATGAGCATGACATGAGAGGCAAAATTGTTCCAATGGCATTCCTGGTGCGGGACATCACACTTTTCAACATCAAGAATGCCTTTTCCAAAAGGAAGCAGGAAAACGCCCGTCATGTCTTCCTTTCCATTAAGAATGCAAAGCTCAAAGATGTTCAAGACCTCCTGAATCCTGTTCACCGTCCCGACTCTATATTTTTTTTATGACAACTTGAGAGGAATGAGCAAAGACAGCGAAGAAGTCGACGAGTTTGAAAAAACCTGTCAATACTCATAACAAAGATTAATAGAATGAAACCTTAAACCCCTGTTTTTTCTGCATTACTTTATTTCAATGTCTGTTTCTTTGTTTACCAAATTGTTTGTTTTTTATTGAAATTGAAAAAAAATTATCTAGTTATTTTACTGATATTTTGACTTACTTTTAACCTAAAATATCATATTATTTTTAGTCACAATGACAAAATATGGAAAGTGATGAATATAACAAGGACTAAATATATTTTGCTTTTCAAAAATGCGCTAAATGCTTGTGTTTTCATAATCTTGATGCCTTTGTAGTACTAGAAGTTCTTAAGTGCATTGCTGCAGAGCAAAAAGTTCATATTTGCACATAATTGATTAGTGAAAATCAATAAGTAGTTTATGCAAAACTGTGTCCATTTATATTTCTATAGTGGATATGGAGTAAGAATTGAAAAAAACTGGGCTTCATACAATATTTTATACAATTTGATGGGATTTTCAAAAAATTCACAGCCATTTATCTCAAAAAAAATATTTTGTAAGACAAGAATATTTTTTACTTCACTCTTCAATTTTAGGGGTCTTGGAGAAAAATGGCTGCTGCAACTCTCATCCAAATTTGGATTCACTCCCAGCTGCCATCTTAAAGGTGGACTTAACTGTAAGTCCTTGTTGGACTCTAAGTAGAGTTGAGAATCACTTTCAGAGTAATTCGTGCCCATGTCATAGATAGATAGGGAGTTTGTAGCAATTTATCCATTTTTAATCCAATAAGTGAACATGCTCTGTTTTTATATTGTTCTTAAGTACTGTATGGAAATACATATGACATTGTTCTAAAATAATAAACTTTTTAGTTATAACATGCATATGCCAAAATGTAATCAAATCCATAAGAAAAATATGCATTTGCAATTGAAATTGACTGAATGTTATATGTAGAAAATACTAATTTTTCTTTTTAATTGTATTTTATACTGAGTGAAATAAAATAAATGTAATTTTCTGACATTAGCTTCAGAAGAATCTTGGTTAACGCAATCCTCTGCAATTTCCTCACATGTCATTACTTACTTAATTCTTCTTTATAAAATTTATAATATTTAAGGTTCGATATTTCAATAGGGCACGATCAAACAAAGAAAAATATATTATCCGCCAGTTGGTGTAACAGTTTATAGCTTGTTGTTTAAAGCAATTGTGAACTCTTAGAATAATTTTCAATAGGCTCTCTTTGTGAGTAACATACACTTATATTTTATATCAATAATATTTTCATTCAATGAGTTGCATTAATTAGCTGCAAGACAGTCCCCTTCTCTGTGGCTTTGTTTATTAACTTATAAAGGGAGTTTCATTAACAGCGCTCACATTTAAAAAAAAAAATAAAACAAAAACAGTTTGAGATATCGACAATTTCTTTATTTGCTGTTAAAATACATTCAAGTTAATTTATGAATAAAATTCGATGTCGTTTGAATTACCACCACGTGCACGTTTTACGAAGTCCAATCGTTGAACCCAATTTTCGACTACTTTTCCGCATAAATTGGTTGAAACTGCATCAATTTCGCATTGAATATTTGTTCTGAGCTCTTCTAACGTCGACAGATTATTGGTGTAGTCCAGGGCTTTCACGTGACCCCAAAGAAAATAGTCTAGAGGCGTTAAATCGCACGAGCAAGGCGGCCAATTGACTGGTCCATTTCTGGAGATAAGACACGATTCCATTCATAGTAACGTGGCGATTGTCATCGTCGACGAAAAAGTACGACCCACTGACAAAGCCAGCATACAATCCACACCAATTTTTTGGGGATGTAATGGCGCCTCATGAATCACGTGTTGGTTTTTTCTGGCCAAATAGCGCATATTTTTCTTGTTAACAAAGCCATTGAGCCAAAAATGTGCCTCATCGCTGAAGATGATTTTACGTTGAAAATCAGGATCATTTTCGAATTTTCCTTCATCCCATTTGACGAATTCCCGACGTTTGAAGTGGTCAAGCGGCTTCAGTTCTTGTGTCAACTTGATCTTATACGGGTGATGGCCAAGATGTTTTTGCAAAATTCGCCACAACGATGTTACAGAGATGCCCAACGATTGAGAACGGGGCGTAAGAGACAAATTTGGGTCATTTTGAATTGATGTGATTGCGGCAGCAATAACTTTTACACTTCGTGCATTTCTTTGTCTCACTGGCACAGAAACATTATGTAGCGTGTATGTGGACTCAAATTTTTTCACCAAACGTTGAATTGTTGATTTTGCAGGTCGATTACGTTGACTATAAATTGGCATTAACACTCTTAAAGTTTGGATCAAAGACTCACCACTTTTGTAATAAATTTTAATAATTTACAAGCATTGCTTGGGTGTGTACTGCTCCATGATAAAACAACAGTTATTTCTGAGCACAGCTGTCAGAGAAACCATCACAAATATGACGTCGTTTTCGAAACCTATTAGCATAAAATGTGAGCTTCCTTATTGAAAAACTCTTGATAAGCAAACAATGCCCCTATTGAATTGAAATGTTTATAAAACATCTTTCAAATGTCACCAAAATTGACTACAAAGTAATACACTTCTCTAAATCTTACTAAAGCATTGAATAATTTTTGTTATTTTGCTAAAGAGTAGAAACATTTGATCAATTTATCTTCACTAAATCACATGACTCAAAGGATGATATTTAAACATTTTTCGATCCAATTCGTTAAGAAATTGTTTTCCGATCCAATATTCTGATC